>NC_044331.1:9883337-11083337 GCF_007399415.2 Gopherus evgoodei
GAAGTGAGGATTTTTCTTCTTCTAATTTTTCATGTAGATCTGTCTTTGTCCATGTCATAATGTTTTTCTCTTTGAGAGTCCAGATCAAGACTGACAGATGAGCTAAGCAAATAACAATCAGTGATATTGGATATCTCAAACTGTCTTGCCTGAAGATTCCAAACAGCTGCTTAGAACAGATGACAAACTTTTCTGCTGTGCTGGAATACCCACAAAAGGAGTTTCAATGTCTTTCAACTGGTGGTCACTCTGATTCCTCATCAGCTGCCCTGATTTTGATATAGTAGCTACAGTAGTATAGTATCTGCTTTGAGATAGTACATTTGCTGCCTCTTGAACTTCAGCATTAATTGCATTGTAAACAGTGTCATAATTATTAATACTGGGCTCCACTGCATGCTAGCTTCTCCATTCCTAGTGTACCTGTGAATAGCCTCCTGTGGCCCCCCCCTTTTTTTTTTCCTATACAGTGGAAAAAAACACTTGAATAATTCAGCAAGAACCTTTTACATGATGAAAAATATAATCAGCTGGCAAGTGTGAGATATCTTATTTCTACAGGCCGTTAACTCAAGTGTTACAAGTCACTGCCTGATTAATGCTGAAAGCCGGTAGGTGTGGATTACATTTTCCTCATTGTTAGAGGCAATCTCCCCCAGTGCAGGTGACTAAGGAAGACCCTGTACTTTGTGCCATGCCTATGTGCTGCTGTTTAATCATTTAAATCCATTAATCGTTTAAGATGAAGACTTAGTGTTGCTTGACTCACCACTGGCAGGGAGTATATTTTTCCAGCCTAAAAATATTGTCTGATTGCAATATAACTGAGTGAATCAAAGCTTTCTCCTTAAGCGGCTAGGGCTTTTAGTGGGGATTACTGTGCCAAAAGTAGTTAAATAAACAATAATATTAGACCATCATAAGTAGATGTCTCACAATATTAGCTGTTTATTTCGCTGACATACTCTGAAGTGTCTACAGGGGGCTTTTTCAGAAGTCAGGACCTCAGTGTAATATACAAGCTTTGATTCTGATATTTCCCTTGATATCTGTGCTCTACCATATTGGGGTCAGAAGTCAGCAAAGGTTCATTGGCTGCTGTAATGCTCACTGTCACCAGTAATAAGTACAAAGGACGTGCTTTAAAAGCTGGCTTATAAAACTTTAAGGAAACTTGGATCGCTTAAGTGAACTTCCAGGGCTCTTCAGGGGCTAAGTGCACTTTGGTTGTCTCCTTGTATTAATTTCACAGAGTTTAAAGGGTCAAGCAATGCAATTGGTGATGCTTATTAATTTATGAAACACAGAGTCTTACGCTATCTAGCTTTGACCACTTTTGCTCCCCTTTTAGAAAATTTAATATAAATTAAAGCTTACCAGACAAGAGTGCCCTAAAGGATTGAGCCTAAAGTTCACAGCTGGACTTAAAGGTTCAAAGATGTTGTACCCACAACACTGATTTGATTTCAGATGACATTCCAACAACAATACTAAATTGTAGATGTTAGAACATGTAAGGAAACAGCAATTAGAGGAATACCACAGACAGGCAAAGGATTAGAATTTATTTTCCTTAAAATGGTAGCACTGATTGCAGCCTTAGTCTTTCTCACATAGAAGGATGTGTTTGATCAAATCATCCTTTTGGGTCAGCAGTTGTCAAGAACTTTTTTTTTTTTTTTTGGGGGGGGGGGCTGGTTCAATAGAGCCTGCTGAGTGTAAATGTTCACACAGCCCTAGTAGCTTTGCCGAATTCATCAGATTGTTGTGGTGATGCTGAATTGAGTTCTGGGCATGAAAATGTTAGCCAGAAAGGACAGAAGAAATGTATAGTTACTCAAGTAACAAGATTAAGAATGAGAAACCCAAGCAATCCTATTCTCGGATATTTCTGCATTCTGTTTACTTGCTTTGGAATGCTACTGTGTCCTGTCCAAGGAAGATAATTGTAGGAGTCATTCAGTACAATTACACTCTAGCTGCAAATGTGACACTGCATTCATGTGACAAATGGACTGTGAAAATGATTGTAAAACCACAGGGACAATAGAAAATCAAGTTGCCTATGATGGTTTGACTACGTGGTCTACTTTGGGAAGGCCCTACAAAGAGGAAGTTAATGAAGACAAGGAACGCATGCCCTCCTCTATAGATGATGGTCTAGTTTTGCTATAGCTGATGAAGGGAATGCAAATTATACAGCTCTGTGTCAGCCTGACTCCCAAGGACCTTGGGTGTTTTTCCCTTGAGGAAGGGCATAAAGTGTTGTCTCCACTTGTTCTCCTTTGGAAGAGCAGCCCCAAACTACTGTATGGCACCCCATCACCAGCAGAAACTGCCATGAATGAAGTTCTAGGGCAACACTAATTATAGCTGCTTTCTGGCTAGCACAGCTTACTTGGTGTGACCCCATTTGGGATCTCGGCCTGGCAGATGGAAACTTGTGGTTGCTGTGGCTGTCATAAACTCCTGCAGAGTGGAATTTCCACTGCTGAGGCTCTAGGCCCATGCTCAACCCTGCTTCCAACACTGTAAATACAGGCTGGATCAGGTCCCCTGAATAGGAATATGAGGAATGGATTTAAAGGCAAAAAGGTACTTGGATTAGGGGTGGACTAACAGATTTGGAAAAAAATGAGGTTTCCCATATTTAGAACTGAATCTTGTTTCAGGTTCTGAGATCTTCAGGCAACATAATTCTTTCATTTCCACCTGCCTTTGCAGTACCCTTCTCCAGCCAGAAATGGGACTGGCACGAGAAATACCAGAAAACCCGCCCAGCAAGTCTGTTCTTATGATATTCTCCAGCCCGCATTGGGAATGGAAATGCCAGAAATCTCATTAACAAGATAGTTCTCTTTGGATTTCCAGACCAGCTCCAGAAGACTCAGTTTTGGATAGTTGAAGGGAGCATCAGAGAAACATCCAAACATTAGTGTGTTTAATCAAAGCCATACCTGCACTTCTTGAAGTTCCTTCATCATTTGCTGAAACACAAGGTGCTGATCTGAAGTAAGCAGGGTCTGAATGAGCTTTCTCTTGACATCTAGTGATGACTGGGGAAAAAGATTTCAGGAGTCGACCATATTTGCATAGACACATCCCCTCTGCCTACGTGTTCAGTCGACTGAGCTGTTTGCCAAAGTAATCTACTATGGCTTGTTTTAGGGTTATAATTCACTTTAGTATTGCATGCTGGAATAATGAAATGTTATCTTTACTGTATGAGTAAAGGGTAGCAGAACTGTATTAGGCATGCCCTAATTAAGTGGGTCGCCCTAAACTGAACCTCACTTGCTAAGCATGGGGTAGGGATGCCAAATCCCATTTGATCTTTCTCATCCAGTGTTTAAAGACTAGAGGGCTCAACTGAGAGTCCTTGCTTCTGTTCAGTGATTATTAGAGCTGAGCTCACCGATAAGCAGGTCTAATGGCTAAGCCTTAGACCTAGGGTAGGGACAGTATTGCTGTGAAAGACAATGCAGAGACTGCATTAGCAGTGAGGTTCCCCACTACCCAGAGAAATCACTAAAAGCTGAAATCACTAAGTGGTGGAACCTCGCATTGCAGAAGTGACAGTGAGCAGAAAGCAATGGCAGTGATAATAGTGGTAGTCAGCCTCAGCAGAGAGAACAGCAGTGGTAAGTGGCAGCAGAGTACAGCAGCCATAACAGAAGCAGTGGCAAGCAGTGGCAGAAATAACAGCTGGAGCAGTGAGCCAGCATTGCTCGATGGCCTCCCCCCCCAGCTTACAGAGGAGGGAGGTGAACCCATGTGAATGCACCTCTGGGTCTTCACTGACCATTGACAACCAACTGTGAGTGGGGTACAGCAAAGGAAAGGGGAGTGACATGTAAAAGGGAGATTTGTTCATCAGAGAAGTGGCGCGGGCCGAGGGATGTGCAGGCCACCCTTCCCACAGCCCCCATTGGCCTGGGACGGTGAACCACGGCCAGTGGAAGCTGTGATCGGCCAAACCTGCGGCTGCAGCAGGTAAACAAACCGGCCCAGCCCGCCAGGCCAAAGGTTGCCAACTTCGGCAAGCCGCATACCAAAGGTTGCCAACCCCGATCTAAACAGACAAGACAGATAACGGGTTGGGAGGTGAAGTGATTTGTCCAAGGTCACACAGAAAGTCAGTGGCAAAGCTAATAATTGAACCCTCTCTCCTGGTCCAGTGTCCTATCCAATAGACTATGTGGCCTCAGTTCTGATTTAAACAAGTTTCAAAATGTTATTTTGTGCATGAAAAGCAAGTGTGTTAAACTGGAGGGAATCTTACACAGTGATCTCTCTCAATACTCACATGCTAATATGGGAAGGGGTTTGTGCTGAATCCTTTTGCTTACTTTGCGTGGGTTTTTGCCTTCACTTGCTAATGAAAAGGATTTTTCTTGTAGAATGATCTCTGAGTTTTTACACTATTGCTGTGCTTGGATTAAATTTATTGTTACCTTTGGTATTTTCATTGATCAGACTAGGCTTGAGCACTCAAACAGTAATCCACCAGCTCAGACTATTGCCTGAGGATTTAGACATTTTAAATATGTATTCCTTGCTTTGGAAACCAAGGCATAAAAATGAAACCATCATTCTAAAGTGTATACTGTTGGAGAAAAATTAGTGACAGCTTATATTTTACTTGTCGTCTTAAAGATGGGACTTTTTGCAGAATGGACTGGATTTGGAAAATACTGTGCATTGTGTCACTGAAAAGGGTAATGTGTGTGAGAGAGATTGAGAGACAGGGAAAGAGGCTTGAGTGGCTTGACCATCACCTGAGAATCAGGAACTACCAAATTCTAATTCTGGCATTGGTCTTGGGCATTTCAGGCATGGTTTTTATTAAATTGTATTTACAAATACGGGCATGTGATCACATGCCTAGTTTGCATACACAGATACCACAGCTGCTCACACAAAATTGGTAGTTGCACATACAAGTGGCCAAATGTGCATCCAAGTAGTTGCTTAAGTTCCTGATAAACAACAGGTGCAGGAATGCACACCTTTTAAATCTCA
This sequence comes from Gopherus evgoodei, assembly GCF_007399415.2. Lineage (NCBI taxonomy): Eukaryota > Metazoa > Chordata > Testudines > Testudinidae > Gopherus > Gopherus evgoodei. Next base: position 9,888,360 of record NC_044331.1, read on the forward strand.
GAACTTTATTGTGCCTGTTCCATTGTCGCTATTTCTACCTGTTGAAGCATTTATAGAGACAATCACTGTGATATCTGAGCCTCATGCTTTCATGGGGCCTCCCAGGGATGTTGTGAAGGTTGATTAGATGTTTGTGAAGCTCTTTGAAAATGAAGTGAGAAGTGTGGAGAGACAGACTGGAACTGAGCTGACTATGAATGTACTAAGAGTTTTGAGGTTGTTTATAGGTGAGTTGGTGGTTTCAGCATTTCTCTAGTGCTAATTATTTTATTGTTGTTAAAGCTTCAGGGAGGTTTGATGTGGTATTTAAAGATCATCCTCATTGACGTGATGGTTCCTTTTGAGAACAGGACCCTGGCCTTCCGCGAGGCCTGAGCCCGAAAGCTCGAAAAATACACCCCCTTGGCGGGCACTCTTCGGTCAAAGGGCTACGAGGTCTGTACCGACGCCCTGATCGTTGGGGCCCTGGGCGCCTGGGACCCTTGTAATGAACGCGTGCTTCGGGCCTGCGGGGTAAGCCGTCGCTACGCGCAGCTCATGAGACGCCTGATGGTCTCGGACACTATCAGATGGTCCAGAGACATCTACACGGAGCACGTCACCGGTCACCGCCAATACCAGGAGTAAGCGGGCGTGACTCCGTGCACCTGAAGGGGGGAGGAGATTTTCACACTCCCCCGTTGGACTCTATCCCCTGAGCCCTGAACCCACCAAACCAAACTCCACTATGTGAGGGTCGCCCTATCCTCATCACCCAGCTCGCTCCTTTATTCCCATGACTGTCTGTAACCTGTTTGTATGAGCGATGTACCCTCACTGCCTCCCGACTGTATCTTGATCTCACCCACCGTTCACGCCGCATTGGGGACATGACAGACTGTATATGGTATATGCTGCCCAATACCAAAATACTGACCCCTCCCCCGTAGTCTGTATGCTATCCCCGATTAAACAATAACTGATGCTTTAAACTCTCTGTATCGTTTATTTTCAAATATTCACTAATAAACATTAAAATTTGCTGTTCACTCTGCTAAGCCTTGAGCAGAAGTTGGTTTGTCATATCAGGAATCTGGTTTCCCTAGAAATCCTGCCACCCGTGGGCCAAATGGGTATTTAACTAATTCCCTGGGCACATGACAAGACGTTTCAAAACCAAAGGAAATCCTCTTTTCTCTCACTGGTAGCCCACAAGCCAAAGCCATGTCTTTGCCTGGAAACTTTAGTTGCAATTAGGTGGCATTCTGTAGCCCTCTAGGTGCATGGGAAAGTTTGTCCATGGCAGTTGTCAATCAAATACATGTTTGATTTGTTTTCCCTAACGGCAGCACCCCTAAATATGCCAGACAATGAAGTCGATAGATTTAAGAGCTAATGAAACCCTATGATCACTGCATCTGCAAGGGATTGTTACACACCTCAATGGCTTCTGCTCACACAAATGTGATGTAGAAAGATTATCGTTATTACAAGTGGCCACTGCAAGCCCTGCCAGCAGATAATAAAGACACTGTCACAGTGAGTGGACCTGCCTTCCAGGGATCACCAATATGAAGTGATGTCTCAGTGGTGTTTAGGATTCTCATTTGCCTGGCTGCATTAGAGAGATAGAAAAGTCTTTTCTCTCTTGTTACATAATTAATTTTATCCCATTTTCCGCAGCTGTAAACTCAAAGCTCTGTTCGTCCTGAAAAAAAGTCTGCTTATTTCATGCAATGATGACCCCTAGAATAAGAAACAGTGAAAGCCCTTTAAAGCAAAGACCTCGATTCTGTATGACACATCTACTACGTTAAATATCGCCTTTATATGACTTTCCTCTAGCAGCACTTTAGGAGCCGATGCAGGAGAAAAATTATGATCTCAATAGTGGGAGTCATTAGTTGTACCCTGTGGATATGTAGAAATAAAATATTCTTTCAGGATTTCAAAATCTTTGAAGAGGACAGACTGTTCCCTGGGTTGCTAAAGGAGGTAAAGAATTGTGCAGAGTACACAGGATACATTTTGTGCATCTTCCTCTACAATAATCCCTGGCTTAAATAAAAGGGACCCGAGAGCTGTTCAGATATATGGTCCCATCTATAAAAGGCATAAGTGAGGCATTTTAATTAGAATGTACTAGTCCATTTTCACTGGACTGGGCAAACTTGGGGCATGTGCTACCATGGGAAGCAAAGGTGACTTCCTGCCACATTTAGGGTGACCAGATGTCCCAATTTTATAGGGACAGTCCTGATTTTGGGGGCTTTTTCTTGTATAGGTACCCATTACCTCCCAACCCCGTCCCAATTTTTTATACTTGCTGTCTGGTCACCCTAGCCACATTTCTGATTCCCAAAGTTTGGGGGCACCAGGTAGCAGTCTTTAGGCTCTTCTGTTTTACACTGGTTGCCCATGATGCTGATGGATGGTAAGACTGTTGAGGATCAGCTCTGGATTGGGGTGCCCCACTTATGCCCCCTTTCCCTCATTAGCCCTATTAGCCTGGTGGCCAGGAATGGTGGCATAGCAGAAGGGGGATCCCTCCCCTAAACCTGCTTAAATTGATCCAAGGTTGCTTTGTGCTGCAGGAATGGCACAAAGCAGCCTTAATACACCAGAAAATCTGTCCACCTATATATATGAGAGAGGTGTGAAAACACTGATTTTTGCTTGGGCATATTTGCAATGCGCAAATAGTTTCTTTAGTGAGTGCATTCTTGTTCGATCCAGGACAAAGGGCCAAATTCTCACCATGCATATAGTCCCAATGGGCCTGATTCTGATGTCGCTAACATATATATAACTCAAGAGTGGGTCCACTGCAGTCAGTGGTGTTACATTGTTGCAACACAGTTGGAAATGCAATCGGAATCAGGCCCTTTAGCTTCCAGAGTTTTGTTTCTGCTTGGTCTTGAGTTCTTTCAGCCTTATGTCTTTGTGCAGCATAAGCGGGCAGTCTGCATTGTTTGTGCCTAGAAAGTCAACTATGTGATTCCTGGATATAAAACAGGAGTGCAAGCAAAAGCTGTTGCACAATCTGTTTCACAAGCCAAAATGGATGTGGAAAATTGAGTTTAGTTTGAGAATGGTTGAAAAGTTGTCCCAGCTTGTCTGGACAAATTGGGCACCAATTTGATTTTATTACCATATCATTAGCTGTCTTGCTCATAGCAAAACCGGTTGTTATTAATGTAGTAAAATGGAAAAATATAAAGAGATTTGTACCCACTCATAGGGTTGTAGTTCAAAACTCTTTGTGTGATAGCTGAGTGAAATTCACAATATCTTTCGCAGTATATTGATTTGAATGTTTGTGTTTAATTTCATGTGTTCCTGGCTCCTTTATGTTCACTTTGAACAGTCTCTCACATTTCCTGACAGGAATATTGGTGGAAATAGCTAATTTCAAGTGACTATTGAAAAATACTTGTGGAAAGTGAATTCTGAATTAATAAGCACAAGAATTCGCACTGGAAACCTAATTCTGAGAGTCCTGTTCATCGAGACCCAAATTTAGAAAAATACTTAGGTGCCTAACTTTAAGGCTGTGAGTAGCGCCACTGACTTTAGGCATATGCTTAATGATCTGTCTGAATTGAGGCCCTGAGCAGGGAACAAAAACACAGACCTATGTGCCCAGTCAAACAGTTCAGATTTCAAATGCTGACCTCTTGCGAATAAACTACAGATTGTTTGGCTAAATAATTTGGCAAATAATTTCAAGTCAAGGATAAATTTGAGAAAATGATAATCTGATGGGTTGAAAGAGGAGAAATTTGTGGAATAAATTATTCACTACAAATTACTTACCTGGTTTAGATTATTCAGAACATTGCCCTTTTTCTGCTATGTTACTCCCAACAAACAAGATTTGACATTTCAGTTTGTAAAAAAGGAAATCCAAAGTGACACCCAACTTTTATATCAGTCCTGTAATTTCATCATAAACACAGTACAGTGCATAAAGTATGTATATATAGGTGGAGGAAGGTAAATAATGAAACATTATTTTGTAAGTTACACTATTTTTTCTCACACCTACATCTGGTCCTGTCCCTCTTCTGTTCTCAGGTCAGTGCTTGGGCTCTCACAGGAATACAGCTGTATCATCAAATCACTTGGCATTCTAATATTTCATACTAACTTTTAAGGCAATTAGGAATGACTACTTACCATGCTGAATCATAGGAAGAAAAAAGGGATAATGTGTCCTTCATATAACGAACCTCTCTTTTCGGCACTCGCACACGCGTATGCGTATACACACACACACACAAAATAGGGCTTATATAAAATTTTAATTGGGGACAGTGAAAAACAGCTTATATATATAATTAGACCCATTGTTTTTCACTGTCCCCAATTAAAATTTTAGCCATATTGTTTTTTACATTGCTTCCATTTTTATGGGAATTGTTTTCAGAGGAATGCTTGCTGAAATAGCTGACCTGGTACCAATATACTTTGTACTTAAATAATGCCTTTCATCTTAGGATGTCAAAGCATTTTACAAAGGTGGTAGTGTCATCCCATTGGACAGGTCAAAGAAGTGAGGCTAGAGAAGTTTAGATAATGTCCTCAAGCTTCCACGATGAGTGGAAAAAGGATCTAAACCCCATTACCACATACAGAGCTGATGGGTGGTGTTTATTCAGTTCAGACTATAGAAGCTTTGGGCAGGCTTAAGTAGGGTGACCAGATGTCCCAATTTTATAGGGACAGTCCCGATATTTGGGGCTTTTTCTTATATAGGCTCCTATTACTTCCCCACTCCTGTCCTGATTTTTCACACTTGCTATCTGGTCAGTCTCGGCTTAAGAGACGAAGGATGGTCCAGTGGTTATGACACTTGTCTGGAAAGTGGAAGGTTCTTGTTTAATTCCCTGCTCTCCCACACATTGCCTGTGTGGACAAGTCATTTAGCCTCAGTTTTCCATCTATAAAATGGGCATAATAGCATGGCCCTACCTCACAGGAAGGTTACTGGGATAAATACATTTGAAGATTGTTAGATGCTCAGATGCTACACTGATGAGGGCCATAGGGGTTTTTCAGAGAAAGATATTGAGTTATTCCCCACATTACACTCATCCATGGACTCTTATACTAAGTCAGTGTTTCTCAAACTGGGGTCGCTGCTTGTGTAGGGAAAGCCCCATGCGGTCCGCAAGTCCCTCGGCCTGTGCTGCTTCTAGCAGCTCCCATTGGCCTGGATCAGTGAACCGCAGCCAGTGGGAGCTGTGATTGGCTGGACCTGTGGACGTGGCAGGTAAACAAACCAGCCCAGCCCTCCGGGGCTTTCCCTACACAAGCAGCGACTGCAGTTTGAGAACCACTGTACTAAGCGGTGAAGAGGCTACAGCAGGTGCCCATATAACACCACGTAGACAGGCCAGTGTTCTGGTAGTACAGAATGGGATGAAAACCTAAGGTATGATTTTAAGTGGAAGTGAAGTACCGTCAATCCTGGCAGGGCACTTATATATTTTATAAGAATCAATGTTAGATAGCCTATTTCTGCTTTCCAAGCTGCTAAGCAGCCTGTGATACTTTTGACCTTGAGTGGGATTTTTGTTTTTGTTTTTAAAACTCACCTAGCAGATGTGGAAGCTGGAGTCATTCTTTGAAGGCCCTTCGTGGCCTATCCCTACACTACCAATCATCTCTGTTATGCCACTGAGATGTTGACACCCATGCCTGCTTTGCCAATGATGCCAGCCTTCATCATCCACTTGTTACACTGGCAAACAAGCACCTTCTGCTGCCTCTCCCACTTGGGAGGAGCTCTCTGTAAACATCCACAATACTATCTCGTTGTCCGCCTTCAAAACCCCTCTTGAAACTCTCCTTTGCTGTGAGACCTACAAAACACTTGATAATGGTTATGCAGCTGGTGGGCTGACGCTGCTGCCTCTTATGTGTAGCTGGTCCAGATGAACTTCCACTAGAAAAAGAGGCAGGTTCCAAGGGACAGCCAAGATTTCATTGGGAAAGAATCACAGCGTGCTCATTTTATTGCAGTGCTCAGAACTGTGGGATATTTCCCCAGAAGTCGAGTGAGTGCAACACCAGATTGAACCTAGTAACTTGTGTATGGTTTATAAGTGACCACGCACACCCAGACTAGGCAAACCAGGGTGTTCAGACCTGCATGCCAACCACCTGGGTTAGCTCCGTAGTGCAAACATACCCAAATATGTTATAGAGATTGGAAGCTACTAGAAGACAAAGACATGAGATATTTCAATTGCTAAATTACTGAGATGTGTCTTTGTCAAGCAAGTTGAAAGGAAATGATTACTGGTATAAATGTTTAGTGCTTAATCTGAAATATAGCCTGTTTTATGGTCTTAGAAATCTATTGGCCTTTAGGAGAAGACTGTCTGTTTAGGATCTGTAACACTAATATTGTTATTTAAAAGGTCTCACTTAGTTAATCATTGTAAAGCGCCTCTCTAGCCTACATTGCAAATTCCTTTAAAAATGCACTATGTATATAATTCACGTGGCTCTTCTTCATGTAGATAAGGACTTGTCTGAAATATCAGAGTGGGGGAGGAAAGGGTACCTGACCCAGGGGGCAAGGATATTGAATGCACCCAATGTCATACTTGACATTCCCCTAGTATTCACTGTGATAACATCAATCTCAAGGAACCCTCTTGGCATTAATACAGAGCTTCTGCATTTAATATATATTTCCCAAGGAATGTCATAGTAATAGAGTATTAAAGGATGTCCACTTATTGTAAAGTCTTAATGTTTTTGTTAAAAATAAAAATTTTCAACAGAACAGAATATGCCAGTTTCATGCCAGTCTATATGAGAGTTGTTATGCTATAATTGTCATGAACTGTTTTTACTGTATTATTTCTAGATAGTTCATAATTTTCTCAGCTGAAGATTTGTGAACAAAGACTGGATTACCTAGTGCTATTGATTTTATTTCCCTTATTTCACAGAATACATCTATACCACTCATCTATGTTTTGGGCATTATTAGCCCTCTGAAGAGCTGAGGTGGGTCTGGATGATGACAGTGCATATTGCTCTGCTACACTAGACATCCAAGAGGCGATTTGAGAGTTGACTGGGGATTCCTGCTTGTCAGGAAGGAAAAGAGGAGGTATCATAACCTTAGTCCCAGATTTGGACCTTAGCGTCCAAAATATGGGGGTTAGCATGAAAACCTCCAAGCTTAGTTACCAGCTTGGACCTGGTACTTGCTGCCACCGCCCAAAAAATTAGAGTGTTTTGGGGCACTCTGGTCCCCCTGAAAAACCTTCCCTGGGGACCCCAAGACCCAAATCCCTTGAGTCTCACAACAAAGGGAAATAATCCTTTTTCCCTTCCCCCCTCCAGGTGCTCCTGGAGAGATACACAGACACAAGCTCTGTGAATCCAAACAGAGTGACTCCCCCTCTCCGTTCCCAGTCCTGGAAACAAAAAGGACTTTCCTATTCCCCCAGAGGGAATGCAAAATCAGGCTAGCAAATTCAACACACACACAGATCTCCCCCCTGATTTCTTCCTCCCACCAATTCCCTGGTGAGTACAGACTCAATTTTCCTGAAATAAAGAAAACTCCAACAGGTCTTAAAAGAAAGCTTTATATAAAAAGAAAGAAAAAATACATACAAATGGTCTCTCTGTATTAAGGTGACACAACACAGGGTCGATTGCTTAAAAGAATATTGAATAAACAGCCTTATTCAAAAAGAATACAAATCAAAGCACTCCAGCACTTATATTCATGCAAATACCAAAGAAAAGAAACCATATAACTTACTATCTGATCTCTTTGTCCTTACACTTAGAAGACTAGAAAGTAGAAACTACTTCTCCAAAGCTCAGAGAAAGCAGGCAGCCAGAAAACAAAGACTCAGACAAAAACTTCCCTCCACCCAAAGTTGAAAAAATCCGGTTTCCTGATTGGTCCTCTGGTCAGGTGCTTCAGGTGAAAGAGACATTAACCCTTAGCTATCTGTTTATGACAGGAGGAAACTCTGGTCTCATTGAAGATTGTAATTAGACTATCAGCTCTTTATGGCAGGGTGGTTTTGTTCTGTGTCTGTACAGTACCTATCATGGTGAGGTCCTGGTCCATGACAGGAGTTCATAGGATCTGGAATGGAAAAGAGGGACCCTAGTAAACAAGTCCTTTCTAGCCTTTGAGGGTGTAAACAGTCACTAAAGTTGGTCAGCAGAGGGAACTGTCAGTCAACCCTCTCTACCAAAACAGAGGCCAACAAGAGAGGAGGGGAAAAGGATCGGGGCTGTGAGAGACCCATGAGAGGAATGTGAGTTATTTTACAACTGTGCAAAGAGATACAGGGAACAGTCAGGCTCTGAACTAGCAGGAACTGCTGAGCTTTCCTCAGAGATGACCCATTTTTCAGGGCAGTGCCTACTAGTGAAACAATGGCTTGAGACTGCTGTCATCTGTGCATAACCTCTCCTTGTTCAGGTTAAGGATGAGATACCAGCTACAGTACACTTGTTGCAAACCCCAAGCAGCCTGCCTCTAAATAAATCTCACACATTCCTGGAAATAAAGGATGTTAGTACTTAGCAGCAAAAGTTGAGTAAAGAGAATCAGAACTGCAAATTTCACGTGTAAAATGGTGATGGATTGATCATGATACCATGGCAACTACCAACCCAACCCCCATCTGCATTGTAGGACTAAGTATTGCTTGATTCAAGATAAGTAAAATGTTGAGGGCTACTTAATACATACAGGAGGGGAAATTGACAATATTTGTTTCTTTTATTAGTGGAACTAGAGTATTCACTGCAGAATTAATCTTCCAGAACATTATCATTATAAGTTATTGCCACAAATAGAGAAATCAACCTGAAACAGTAAGGCCCTACAACTAAGGCTATGGCAATATCCATTATTTTTGTGTGTATACTTTGCATTCCTGTGAAAGGATTATCCGACTGAACCCATCGACTCTGGTATGTTGCCTCCAGCAGTGGCTTGATGCTTCCTGAAAAGGCAACATCTGCCGTAGTGTACCTGGCCAATGATGCAATGTTGGACACAGAGGGAAGAAATTTCTCCCTGGCTCTTGAATAAACATAGGGATATATGGAACCCTTTTACCATGCGGTTAATAGCAGCACAAAGTTCAATATATTTAGTGTCCCTCTTGACAAACAACTAAACCGTCTTGAGGTTCCTCCCCACCCTCAAGAGACCTGGGAAAACTAAATACAGCCTCCCTGGATGCTCCTAACAGGCAGAGCTTCCTCATTCTTAAGCACTCCCAGGCCAATGGGGGCTGCGGGAAGCGGAGCAGGCCCAGGGATGTGCTGGCTGCCACTTCCCACAGCCCCCATTGGCCAGGCCAGTGGGAGCCACTATTGGCCGAACCTGCAGACGCAGCAGGTAAACAAACTGGCCTGGTGAGCTGCATGCCAAAGGTTGCCGATCCCTGCACTAATCCTAGAATTCCAAGTTCATGTATAGCTATGGTGATATTGTAAGTGTCACTAGATGTACTGTGCATAGAGCTGGGCGCAAATTTTTATCCCTTTCTTTTTAACCAAAAAACGCAGATTTGGGTTGATTGAAACATCTTGCAGATTGTGTAGAACTCACTGAATTGTTTCAGTCTAAAAAAAACCCTTTTCAAATGTCAGTAAAATTGAAACCTTTTGTTTAAGTATTTTCGGAGCAAAACGTTTTGATTTTTCTATTCGGAATGACTTTTCATTTTGAAATTTACTTCACTTTTCTTAAAAAAAAATTAAAAAAGCATTTAAAAAAACAGTAATGAAACAAAAATTTGTTGAATCTGAAATGAATTTTTTTGACTATTCGATTTGCTGAAATTTCTTTATGACTTTTTGGAACTGCCAGCAAACTGAAAAAATCAGTTATTCGCACAGTTCTAATTGTGGGGTGAGTAGACTATGCAAATACAGCTTGCTGTAGTGGCACTTTTCCATGTCACCAACAGTGGGAGTTCTTCCACTCTGGAGCTTTTGCCATAGGATTTACATCTATGAGAGTCATTTTCACTCTAAATGTAAATTAGTCTGTTCTATTTTGACTAATGTAAACAAGCAGTGAGTAAACTGGATGCTCTAGTTATGCAAACAGGTGTGAATGAAATAGCTCTCTCAGCATATTACTTTTGCCTCCTCTTCTTTTTCTGGCACCCTCATTAACTTTCCTCTAGTTTTACTTGTGTGTGTGTGTTGCGATTAGTCATTCCTGCTCTAATCAATACACTTTAGCACAGCATTCTCTTTTAAAAGACCTTCATTCTTTTCCACCACAAGTCAGAAGGTGAAATCCTGGTTCCACTGACCTCAAAGACAAAACTCCCATTGAATTCAACAGGGCCAGGATTTCACCCGTAGAGTTTTTATCAGCCTAAAGCAGATAGCAGGAAACGCCTGTGAAGATTACTTTCCAGGCAGGGCAAAAATGAACACACCCAAATCAGCAAATAAGTGCTTACCCCTCAACTCCCCCTTTGTACGAACAAGTTCAGTATGATATATTTCCCCCCAGCAGGGATCATTAACCACTCATCATCCATTGTACAGATATTTCTGACCATTCAAATTGAGAAGAAGAACTTTCCTTTCATGCATCTTACTTGTATCCAGAGCCCACTTAATCCATGTTCATTCTGAAAGCTATAACTGGCTATATGTTCTAGTTTATATACAGAGCAAGAGAAATTACCCAGCTCACTCCATCGACCAAACTTTTCACACAGCTTCAGTGGAAATGAGTCCCCGGGGACACACAGGATGTCGCCATTGCTTTTTAAGCCTTCTTCACAGGCCTGCCAGATCTCAGTTGTTAATCCTAACACGTCATCCAAGACACTTTTTATCTCCTCCTGTAACGTTAATGCAGCTGGAATTCCATAAATCAAATCTCAGCAGTAAAAAGGTTAATAAGTTTACATTATATAATTGAAAGCCATATTGGTGATTAAAAGGATTTTATATATCAGTTTTCTGGGTCACCAACTAATTATTTTTGGTGGCCTGCAATAAAACACAGAACCATAGGCAGATAGAGGGTGTAATCACATAATATATGGAAAAATGCATTTAAGTGAATTTGATAAGGCTGTGTGATACTAGCTTGCTGAATTTCTTTTCAGCTATATTGTAACTAATTCAGGGACAACAGAAGGACTGCGCATTCTGTGTACTCCATTAGGTTCATAGAAAGTTATTGGATCAAGTTTTTGAGGTCTCTCTCTCTCTCTCTCTCTCTCTCTCTCTCTCTCTTTCTGTAGTGCTAAACCCAAGGGAACTAGACTGTCACCCATGATGGAAAGGTTCTGCCGAGGCACTGGGGATCAGATTGCCATTATAATTCATTTTAATGCATTATCTGCACATACTAATCCTTTACTGGAGCAGGATCTTTTGTAATAGGAACATGGCTATGGAGAGACACAATTGATCATCCTTGCATAAAAGGGATGATTAAAATACAAACAAGAATGTCCCCTCTACAGCAGAGGAACAGGTGTGCGTATGTGAGGCAGATAAGGTCAATTTTGAGGTGATACCAGGCCCCTAGCTCCGAATTCTGAACCTGGGTGGTGTTTGAGATCAGAACTTGGATTCAAATTTCTATCTTTCTGATACAAAACCTCAGAGCCTTAGTCCTTCAACGTGTATTTGAATACAAATCCAAATTTAATAGCTCTCATGATGTAGCGTATCTTTCCAGTCACCATTACCTCTTTATAGACACGGGAGCAGATTTTGGGATGTGGCCGATCTGCAGAGTTTAGGTTAGGGGTTTGGAGTGCATAAGTAGCTTAACAGTTTTTGTGTTTGCTCTCTCCTGATCCACAGCATGTGGTTCTGTGCAGAGCCAGCCCCTCTGTGCCATGTTGCCCCATGCAGCCAACAGTTGTGCTGAATCTTGCTGGTTGTTAACCAAGGGGCCAAAATGTATCTGATGATCAGCATGATATACAAAGCCCTAGTTATACATCCTCCATCAGAAGAGGAGTTGAGGTGGGATCAGAAAGCCTTTAGAGGCTGAGGTCCAGATGAGTCATGGCCACCATTCTCAGCATTGTGGGTCACCTTTCAAGAGTGAGGCTTGGATTATTTGAATCTGCTGTAATCTTCCACGTAGTATTTGACACACAATAAATCTGCAGTATTTCCATAGCATCTGCTTATTATTAACCCTTGAATGTCCATTTGGTAGGAGCAGTGCTGTATCATAGTGCAAAGTACATGTTCAGTATGCTGATGGTTTTAAGTACTGCGCTATAACCTTCTGCAATAACTAAGCCAGAACTCTGCAGCACCTTGAATGTTTCAGAAAGACAGTATGACCTTTACTCTCCACATTTGAGTTTCATGTCAGTTTTTAAACAAGGTTTTATAGTTCTACAGCAATGGGGCCAATCAGTTTTTAATACAGCTTAGTGGGGTTAGAAGGAGAATGGCAATTGTGTGAATAATGCTGATCCTTACATCAGAATCTCTATCTGCCTCTGAGTCCGAAGGCACTGTTACGTGTCTGACAGTTCTAGGGTAAAAAATATTAATGTGCTTTAAGGCTCATCATACTGGTAGTGTTTCCTGGTAGATGGGTTTATCAGGTTTTTTTGTATGAGGACTGGGAAGGAGCAAAATAAAACTAAGAATAATAATGAAAATGAGACTAGGGTATTGATAAATATTATGAAGTGACCAGGCTAAATGACGCAGCACCTGTATTTATGTGAAGTCCCCTATGAAGAATAGTGACATTCTAGGTTGAAAGATTGAAAGAAAGAATCCAAATTCAAAGAAAATACACATGCATATACACAGACCTGCTCAAGGTCAATGGCTGCTTTAGAACTTCAGATTAAATAACTCGGTCTTCGTAAAATGTGGTCAAGAATATAGTCGAAGAAGTCCATTTTGTAAATCCATTTGACAGAAGGAAAGCAAAATAAGACAAAAGATCAGATTCCCAGCAGCTGTCATTTGGCTTAGCTCTGCTCACGTCAGGAGAGTTTATGCTAATTAACAGTAGCTGAGGATCTGGCCCAATGATTTTTTACTACTATACTGCTACTACTACTACTACTAATTAATTAGTACTTGGCTCTTATCTAGCACTTTTCATCAGTAGATCTCAAAATACTTTACAATCTTTCTCTCTTTTAATGGACTTAGCCTCACAACACCCCTCTGAGGTAGGGAAGTATTATTATTTCCATTTCACAGATGGGGGACTGAGTCACAGGGACACTAAGTGACTTGCCCAAGGGGACACAAATGGAAACTAGGTACTGTCACTAGACTTGAATCAGGGCATTGACTTGGACAGCCCTGGGGATCAGTAGTGTGTGATGTAGGGCCCAATGTCACTCTCAGATTAACTCCATTAACTCCAACGGAACCATGAGATCAATTTGTTTGGAGTCCTTCACCTCTAGGTTACCTTATTCAGCTCATGACTATGGGCCAGATTTTATTATTTAACATTGATTAGCTGCCCATGTAAAATTAGTTTCTAATGGACAATGCCCACATCGTTAAGAAAGCATGACCATCACTGGCACTGAAGGGCAACCTTGTTGGAAGTCAGCCCAGAGGAACTGAACAGTGAACAGATCTTGGGTACTTTACAGGTTTGTGGCCCACTGGCAGGCTTGTGGAAGAAAAGCTTCTACTGTTGCTGCTGCCCTTTTTGAGAACTTCTCAAAGTTCTTTTGTCTCAAGCAGGGTCAGTCCAGCACCTCTTGTGAGCAGTAAATGCACACACAAAATTATTTAAAAATTGAGAGAGAGAGAGAGAGAGAGAACCTTGACTAAGTCCTGTTGAAATGTTCCTGAACTAACATTCTTACAGTGCACAGTGAGAAGGAATGGCACTGGAACTTATGTATGATATGCATTACAGGATGGGTTATCTGTGTCCAGAATGGTATTTAATGCCATTCCACAGAGAGAGCTTTTGTATGGACTCTTTTGTTTGGAGCATAGAGGGAAAAGGCTGATAATCATAAAACTGCACAGTAACTGCCCTATTACCACAGGTCAGGACCATGATATAGCCTCTTGTACTCGCTGTCACTGATATCTTTTCACTTCATGCCTTATTGCGCAAATTCAATATACTTACCGGCTAATGCTCTCCTGAGCACTTAGTTCTACAAACTCCCTACTCAGCAGGTGACTTATTTAAATGTGGCTGGTGGATTGGCTAGTGGCCAAGAGCGAATGGCTCAATACAGGAATTACGAGTGTTTGGGTCTAATTCTGCTCTCACTGAAACCCATTGGCTTCTGTGGGCACAAAATTTGTCTCTCTGTGTGAAACTGTTTATAAGACAGAATCTGAGGGCCCATCATTTGCATCAGGTTAAATTAAACATATTTCTAGCACTCTCCAGCATAATAGATGAAGAGTAGTTATGGAGTGTTTGAAATGAAAACTATCATCAACTCTCATTTAAGGAATCAGCATTTCTTCTGTTGAATGTAAGTAACTTTTATTTTACAAAGCCACAATCACCTGCCTTTAAGAGGCAATGTAGATTTTCTCTAAACACTCATTGCAAATAGGAATATTGGTGGTTTAATTGATTCTCCACCATTTAGGCTTTTGGCTATAGCATCTAGGAGAGAGTGAAAGAACATGGTTCAAAGTTATTTATATATAGAAAATAACTGCTGAATGTTACAACTATATTTTAAAAATAAGCAAACCTGTTTTCTCTCTGCCTTTCCATTCAACGTATCAGGAAAGGGCCTTTAAAACTGGCTGGTAATTAGGGAGGAAAAAGCAGAGCTCTGTATAGCAGTCAATCCATCACATCCTGCAAAATCTAAATGTTACTGGTAATTAAATAAGTTAGTGGGGGAAAAACTTGACAAGCAAGTTTTATCACAAAATCATCTAAGTGGCAAAGTATGTGAAGCAATCTTATTAGATTCCCTCCTCCAGCCCCAAAGATTAAAAAACACCCCACAAGTACCCATTAAAAGCAAAATGGAGATTTCTTCCATACTATATCTAGGAATGTGGGAGAGTAGAATGATAAAAATAAAACAACTTTTCCCACCTCCCCCTTCCCCATCCTGTCCAAAGTCAAATCTATCCAGGTTGACTGCTCCATTAAATTCAAGAACAAAAAGTTATAAATTGAACATACAGAGAACAGTGCCTTTTCTTAAAGTGATGTTTCCTCGCCTTAATGGATTTAGCTGTGGCACGGAGTCAGAGAGAAGCTGTCTTAACTAAATCTTTGACTGATTATGCATTTTTTTTCTATTCATACAAGATAGATTCATCATTCCAATTTGTCAAGCTGGCGAAGTTCCAATTAATTACACCAGGAAAAGCTCAGGCTGCATTAGGCCTCTGTCAGGCCTAATCTAGTGCCTCATTTACTGGAGCCCCAAATGAAGAGATATCAGAGGTGTTGTTCCTCTTGGTACTTAATTTGATG
This sequence comes from Gopherus evgoodei, assembly GCF_007399415.2. Classification (NCBI taxonomy): domain Eukaryota; kingdom Metazoa; phylum Chordata; order Testudines; family Testudinidae; genus Gopherus; species Gopherus evgoodei. The sequence goes on from NC_044331.1 coordinate 9,903,802, forward strand.
AATGCCCTAGCAGCGCGATTGGTGGCAGAGGTGTATATGTGTGTGTCTCTTCATCAGCCACCACTACTACAGTCGTCATGCTTCCTGTACTAATTTGAGGGCTCATCTATATAGTGGATGTTTTTGGAAGGCCTATTCTTCATAGAGATGCCAAAAGGTTTCCTGGTTTTGTGTGACTGTGTGCGTGTGTACGCATATTCTAGGCCTGATTCTGATCTCAGATGTGTAACTATATTGCCTACAATGGAGTTAAATCTAATTTACAACAATGGAAATGAGACCAGAATCTGGCTCATTGCATATAAAGATTTTATACTTTTGTCATCTTTGCCCTTGCCAAAAAAAAAAAAAAGGAGCAATTTGTCCTGAAGAAGGAACCCTCTTCAAGCATTTCTCTCAATGTGGATGTTATGGATAGTGTTTGAGGGATCATTGAGGCCAGGTTACTACCTAGATATACTATGTAAATGCCAGGATCTCATGATGAGTTTGTTTACTATGTGTTTATAACAGGTGTGTGTTGCATCAAAACTGACTAAAGATAGATAGGTACGGATATAGATTATAGACGTAAAGAAATGTTCTGACTTTGCACAGCAGGTTACTATTGGGCATATACATCTCATGCTGTTTTTTAAAATTGTACTTTAAAGTTGTGATGGACCAAGAACATATGTTTCTGTTCTGCAGCACTTTATGTATTATTCAGCATATTATGCCAATATGTTTAACTTAGTATTGGCTTTTAACCAATCTTTGTGATTAAAGATTTAACTGTGGCCATGATATCATTCTGCATGTAGGTTTGAGTGCCTTAAAGAGGGTGCAGCATTAGCCAAGAACAAAGTAGCAGTGCTAATTGTCTGCCATTGAAGAGCTGACATTTGCCAACTGAGATACCATGCTGAGATATCACATTCATTTTCTGTTCAGCAAATAGATTGAGACAGATGAGATACCTATATGTATAATGGTTGGGAAATGTTGATTTTTTTCACTGGCATACATACTTGTGCTGCCCAGTAAAGAGATCATTATATCAGCAAGGGATGAGGGAATTGTGTTTGTGAAAGTAGTCCTCGCCATTAAGGGGCTGATTTGCAGAGGTTCTGGTTCACACTGGAGAGGGGCACAAATCAAAACTCTAAATCAGTGGTTCTCAAACTAGGGCCACTGCTTGTTCAGGAAAAGCCCCTGGCAGGCCGGGCTGGTTTGTTTATCTGCTGCTTCTGCAGGTTCGGCCAATTGCAGCTCCCTGTGGCTACGGTTCGCCGCTCCAGGCCAATGCGGGCTGCGGGAAGTGGCAGCCAGTATGTCCCTTGGCCTGCACCACTTCCCGCAGTCCCCACTGGCCTGGAGCAGCGAACCGCAGCCACTGGGAGCTGCGATAAGCCGAACCTGCAGATGTGGCAGGTAAACAAACTGGCCCGGCCTGCCAGGGGCTTTCCCTGAAGAAGTGTCAAAACAAGTTTGGGAACTACTGATCTAGAGCTCAACAGATGCCAACTTGAGGGAAGTCTAGATCCAGATCAAAATTATGCAGCTTGAAACTATCTCTAGTTTGCAAGTGCAGATTCATTTCAAGTGCATCACTAATGGTGGGTTTGAGGACACTTGATCTTTTACAGCAATGAAAAGTGTCCATTTGTCCTTCAGTAGAGGAGGGAGTGGCTGAGGGTTGGACGGTTGTATTCATAGGTCAACTTTTTGTAATATGTGTAATATGTGTGTAAAATGGTCTAGGTACCCATTTTACTATTTTATCCATTTACCCATTTTATCATTTTAGGCATCATATTTTACTGTGTTTTTTTTAACTGCTTCTCTCTCTCTCTTGCTGAAGTTTTGTGAAAGCTTTCATGGGCAAGAGTGGAAACTGACTGACCACAGTATGATACCAAATGCACAAAGGAAAAAAATGCTCCCTTGATCAAGACCCAAAACAAGGTTGATGCACCATTCAAGTCACACTTAATCATTCAAAATAAGGGTTAAAGGGTACATTAGCTTAGTGATCCTCACCCTCTTGCAAGAGAAAAAAAAGAGGTTTTGGTAATTGTTTTTGTTCTGAGGTAGAATGAAACCAAGACCATTTGAACATTTGGTGGGGGGAAAAAAAAAGAGAGAGCGAGAGCGCATGCAGTAATCCAGTGATTAGGATCCTGCTTTCCCTCCTCCCCCAAAATAGCATTTTTGTTTTCTAGTAACCTCTATTATTTAATAGGAGACCACGGTTCAGGTGCTCTCTTGTGCTGTCTTGTTTTGACCATAAATTGCTCCTGAGAACTTCCTGTAGAAAGTTGCATCAAAACGAAAAGTCTCGGTTTCAATGAATAGGCATTTTGCAATGGAAAAATATGTTGTTGAAAAGTTCCTATCCAGCTCTACTAAATAATGGAGTGGTAGGGAAAAAGAAATTTTAGTGGCTTAAATAGCATATTAAGAAGACCAAAATCCAGCAGGATTTTTTTCTTATATACACATGAACCAGGAAGCTGAAGCTGATGTTCCTCAAACTCTAAGTAAATTGAGATTTAGCTCCAATTCTGGATACAAACTTTGCAGTAGTTTAGGTTATGTCTCTAACAGGTACTCATGGGAAAAGGCTGTGGATGATGAGTATCTCCTTTGGTCAGGAATTATTCACACGTCCAACTCTTACTTCAGTTAAAGGATTTTCTGATAGAAGAAAAAGAAATGTGTTGTGTTCTTTTGGGAGTTATGGGCAGAAATTCTATGGTGAATAATTTTGAGTATCAAATAAACTTGAGAAACTTGCGATATGTGAACAGAAAAAGAGGTTTCAAATTATTCAATATGAATTATTCTGCCAGTTCTAATAATAACCCAGCTGGTGAAAAAGAGAAAATAGCTGATTTGTCAAACAGACAGCCACTTTTGGGCTAACTTCATCCTCTTGAGGCTGAAAAATATAAACTTCCTCTGAGAACAGAAAATTAGAAAAGACAAGAAGAATGGGATCCCTGCTCCAAATCTATCTTTTTAGCTTAATGTACACTAATGGATATTAAAAGATGGGAGATTAATGAATGTCCGGAACACCAACCAGCTGAAAAAACACACTGTATTTGGCATTGACACTCACAAAATCCACAGGTTAGAGAGTAAGTCAGACTACATTACTCTGTCTAGAACTATGGAAGTGTGTCCTTGTCAAGCTAATCATGTCTTCATGGAGCAAGGTGGGATGTATGTATCTTGGTGGGCTACTCTTCTCACAGATTGTGAATGGAAGTGTTTGGATCCATTGCTCGTGAGGACTTGAATCAATGGAAAAGATACTTATTAAATAAGGTCTAGTAGACAGGGCACTAGAGTGGGACTCAGTGACCTGGGTTCAATTCCTGGTTCACCCATGATCTTCCTGTCTGACCTTGGGCAAGTCATTTAATCTACCCTTTGCGTCAATTACTCAGTCTGTACAAGAGGAATAATCCTCCCCTCGCTCCCTCGCAGCAGTACTGTGAGAATATTTCGTGATTGTGAGGTGCTCATATATTACACTGATGAGGGTCATATGTGAATCTTGGTAGATGCTGAGAGGATAACAGTCAGGAAGATCTGGCAGCATCCCTGTGAGTAATTTAGCAGGGGTTTGTGAGAAACATTTTTTGTTTTAGTTTCACTCAGCAGCCGTTTGCATCTCCAGAACTTTACTCTGGCGGTTCAAGCTCTCATGACACCCAGCATTAAAACATCTGTAACCACTGCGTTTTGCTTGGTTTCCAGCCCAAACCTTCCTAGATTTGCTAACTTCACACTGAATTTAGCTCAGATTCATATGAAATTCAGCTTGACTTTCCCAACTTTGACAAACTCTCAGTTAACTGGCCTGACATGAAGAGTTTGACACAATTTTAACCCAGTTGAGTTTGGGCTGGCTTGGGGATTTGATCAGTGGAGGTGGTAATTAGGAACTTTAACTAGGGTTTTGTATGGTTTGAATGTTGGCTAAAACTCCATTTACAAATGGGGAGAAGAGAGAAGAAGGAATGTGTGATTGCTATGCAGTGAACAGTCAGTTTCCTCATTATCATTCCAAATAGTCCTGAGACCTTAATTGTCCCTTTCTTGACAGCCAGAACTCTTCTCCAAAATTCAAATGAAACTCATGACACTCCCTTGACTGCTTTTCATCTCATCCCTTCTCTCCCTCTTTGTTCACGTAGGATCTTCAGGGAAGAACCCTATTCTCATTCTTTTCTGTATAGCACTTAACCTGCTACTGGTGCTATATAAATAATAGCTTGTCGTGAGGCTCGTCCGTCTCTAATGCAGGTTCGGTGAATTTTTTAATTGAGAGAGGAAAATTAAAACCAGACAAATGTAAACTTCAAAACACCACGTGGCCGTTTATTAACAGGGAGAAAATCACAACTTGGGCTGGGGAGGAGCACTTTTACCAATTAACAGTACTATTGGAACAAGAAACCTTCACACAACCTGAAGCAATCTATTTACATTCATTAACAAGGAACCAGATAATTCAAAATTAACTGCTCTTTTAAAAAAAGGCAAAAGAATACACCAAATAAAATAAACTGTGTGCACACTAACCAAATACTACTATCAAAAACACCAATTAACTTCAACAGCATTTATTACAATGACTCATTTCTTATATACCATATATACACAACTTTACATTAGATAACAATATATGCAATTCTGTACCAAACAAGAGAGGGGAAAAAGAGAAGAGGCAAAGCAAAGCACAGACAGAAAAATTATAAAGCAAGTTCTGTATTCCAGGCGCAGCTGACCAGCAGAACAGACTCCAGGAGCATACCGAATCTGTAGAAGATAACATTGAAAAAGCAATAAAACGACACATCCTGAGCCAGCTATATCCAGAGGAGACCCCTGGCCGAAGGGTTGATCAGGTCCTTCAGTCAGTACGTGGATACTCCCGCAGATCCTGGCACGAGGTGTGGTTTTATTCAAAGGCCCTGTTACACTTGTCAGGATCTGATTGGTCCCTAGCTCCTACGCCCTCCAGGTTCCGAGCTGTTGCCCCCTACTTAGATAGGATTTGCACACGGCACACTAGAAGCTGCACCCAGCACACTAGCATGGTTTTGCACACAACCCTAATCTGACCGTTTGAACTGAACTACGATTGGTCAGATTGGATCCCTTTGCCCACGGCATGCTGGTGTTATGCACACAGCACTAACCTGACCCCTGGATTACCAGGCAGAAGAGCGGGAGACTGCACACGGCACTAGCCTGACCCTTAGGTGACCAGGAAAAAGAGCGGGAAAATGCACACGGCACTTTAATGTTGCCCACCGCACCACGGTATTGCACACAGTACCAGTGTGACCTTTAGATGACCGACAATTGGCCATACAGACTCCATGTTGGAATAAAGACCTTAGGACTGCGACAAGGCAGAGTGGTCTAATTCTGGGACAGAGCAGATTAAATCTCCTTGCTGGGCTCCACTAACCCTGCCCCGTCCCCCTTTCCGGAAGTACGGGGGCACAGCAGGAAGTATAAGAACTGAGTCCTACAGCTCAGTTGGAGGCAAGGCTGGGAAGGAACCAAGACGTCCTTCCTAGGGAGCTGAAGCTCCAGCAGAACCCTCAACTGGCTATGGGGGGTGTTGACTCTCCTGAGCAGGCCTGGAGAGAAGGGCAGCACTGTCCCAGGAGATGGAGAGACACAGAGGGGAAGTGGAGAGTGACCCGCTCAACATGGAGATGTGGAACCAGGCTCCAGTAGCCATGGAAGAGTTCCAGCAGATGCCAGTAGAAAGTATGCCAGGGAATCGAGACTTTGACTCAGTGCTGTTGCTGTGGGACAAGGCGGCTATCCATGCTTCCCCGCTGACCCTGTGGCAGGACCATCCATCACTTCTAGTGCCCTGAGCTGGGACCTGGTTGAGCAGGGCAGGCCCGGGTTCCCCTACCCCTCGGTCCCACACTTGGGGCTGAATGAGTGCTAACTCCTAGGCCATGAGGCCTGAGCCACAGACTGCTTACTTGCTTTAGCCCCTGTCCAGGAGGCCAGAGCTACCAGTTGCCCAGTGTCTCAACTGTGAACCATGACACTTGATCGACTCACCTGGTGCAAGCATCAATTTCTCTGCCGCTGCCTAACACGTACCCTGGCCCTGAGACCCAAGGAATGTTACATAGCTATTCAGTTATTCTTGAACCATACAGGTTAACCACTTTGGGCCCAGTCCTGCAAGCCCTCGTACTTTTGACAGCAATGGAAGGTCTGTGAGTAGAGAGAGCTTGCAGATTTTGGCACAGAGATGATGTACCTAAAACCTTTCTGAGCTGCTAAATGATGCACTTCCCATTTGCCTAGTGCTGAATTGTCTTAATCAGAAGCTATAGCTTGATAACTACAGCAAATGGGTGAGAGAGTGACAGCCTGAGCATTGTCTTTGCAAAACTGAACTCTAGCATATTAAGAGTTTGCCAAAGGCATCTCAGGGATAGGTTTCCTTTCTTCATCAATAATTTAAAACATTCCCAAATCTCCTCTGACCAGCTCTGAATGAAAGCTGAAGGCACAATGTGCAGAAGGCACAATGGCTCCCCAATTAGTCAGACAGAGAGCTTTTTTGTTGACTCAGTCAGGGCAAGGGTGGCTATGAAACCCAGATTTAAGTCCTTATTGGATCCTTAATTTTTTTTTAAATTTGTGGTAATTTTTACAAGAAATGAGTGAGCAGCCCACCCCCCAATCCACCTGGGTATTCATTAGCTTCACTGAAAAAACATATGGGCAATTGCATAAGCTGGCTCCTTTAGTCACTGATAGAGAATGGGTTGAGTCCTCAGTACCATTGTGTGTGTGACTGACTCCCATGGAAGGCTAACAGCTTTCAGAATTGGCTACAAACTGTGCTGTGCCCTCAGAGTATAATCAGCCAGTGAGAGTTTGATTGGATTGAAGTAAGGCTTCTGAACTGGTGTTTCATTGTTTGAATGTGTAACCATTAGATATCTTGCTGGAGAGTCCTATGTATATGGAGTTCTGAGGAAAAGTGTGGAATTTTCTCCTCAGCATATGCAATTCTTATTAGAATAATTTCTTATTTTGTTACCAATTCCTTCTGGACTCTTCATTGCTCTGAATCAATACACATACTCCATATCTTTCAGAAATCCACATACTAATTCCCACCTTGGCCATGTAAATACTACATTCTTTTAGGAAATAATTAGGGAGATGTCCCAAACTTAAACTCCCATCAGAACAAAACCTGAAGCATGGGAAGTTCAGACCTCAGTTGGGACCTTGCTATTCATCCCTGTTGTTATAGTGAGGAAGGTCCTTTGAGAGAAATTTGGGGGTCTGGTACGTCATGTTTGCTGGGGCTCCACCCTTTCCCATTTCACTTTATTTTTACACAGATGTTTCAGATATTTTGGTGGTTTCCTTGAGCTAGGGTTCCTGGTACAGTTGTCCCTTCTGTCCCCTCCCACCCCTCAACCTTGTAATGAAGCAAACCAAACTCTGGGGTTGAATATCTCTAAACTTTGCCTCTGGATCCAAGCTTTGTAGCTTGGGCCCATCCCTAGAAAGAATAAGTCAGATACTGCATTAGTCCAAGTGATGTGGAGAGGGAACTCTCTGAGTCTCTGCCCAATCATATCTTCATTGACTGGTGAAGCTTGTTTCTATAGTACTTGTAGTTGCAATATAAGATTGTTTCAGCAGCAGCATTGATCTAGTTTCCGCCTCCTTTTTCTCTCAGTCTGTCTGTGGGCACCACTTTCTACTGACAGGCCCAGTGCCTTCCCTTCCCACAGATCGGAATCCCATGAATCACCCCACTTTTAGACTTAGTCCCCAAGCTACAGCATCCCAGTTTACCAACTGTGTTTCTACAGCAGGTTAAACTGGGATTAGCCCCTACTCTAGACTTCCCCTTGGGAGCTATGAACAGTACAAAACACAATAACACTGAAGAAATTCTTTAAAACAAAGTATCCTTTATTTTTCCATAGGAATGTAGCCATCAGTGAGAAATAGGTTAACATAACAAAAAGTCGATAGAAAGATTTTCTTACTTAAGCTTAGCATTTCCCTCAGGTACCTCAGCACTTTCCCCTGGTACCCTCCGCTCTTCTGGGGACTGAGTTACAGTCTGCTTCTCTGCAGACCCTGACTCCTCATCTTTCTTGAGCTTCATGGATCCACATACTGCACCCCCCCCGTCCCCTCCACTTGTCACAAGCCAAGGGGGTGTTGTGCCCAACTTGGAAAGAAACAAAGCTTCAAAGGCCTTGACACCAGGGGCTGCTCCAGGCCCCAGCTTGCCAAGCGTGTGCTTGGGGCGGCATGCCGCGGGGGGTGCTCTGCTGGTCGCCGGGAGGGCGGCAGGCAGCTCCGGTGGACCACCAAAGCCATGCGACCGGTAGAGCACCCCCTGCGGCATGCCGCCCTGCTTGGGGTGGCGAAATGTCTAGAGCCGCCCCTGCTTGACACCTGTATTGTCAGTTAAGCACTGATAGTTAAGCTATCTCAACCCCTTGACTTTGGTTCCTGCAGACAAAAAACACTGAAGACTGGCTTAACCCTCACTTATCCTTTAGGAAGCAACCAATGACCATTAAACAGAGGGTCACATAATAGTCATTAAAATGTTACAGATATCTCCCACATTCATCACATTTGCAGCATAATACAGTGACTGCCATGATTGTGATGAAGCAAATAATACTACTTTGCATTTTATAGTGCTTTACATATTCAGAACCCTGTACAGACATTACCTAATTAATCCTCACAGCCTTCTGGGAATTAAGTGGATAAGTCTTGTTATCCTCATTTCAGAGGTTGGGAAACTGAGACAGAAGGGTGAAATGACTTGCCCAATGTCAGACAGTTGCTTTGTGGCTGCACTGGGGTGAGAACTCAGGATTTTCTGACTTCCAACCTGTGCTCATTTCTATATCTTTGTTAATATGACAGAATTTAGTTAGCTACACAGTATGGTTCTAAATTCAACCCCTTTATCCTAGACTGTAAGACTCCCAAATGGAATTATTTGAATTTCTAGGGCCAAATTCTGTTCTCAGTTACACTGTCTTAAATCCAGAGCAACTCCATTGGAATTACACCGGGTTTACACTGGCATAATTGGGATCAGATTTGTATGCTCACGGTTCCCAGATAACTGATTCTTGATTATAAAATTAATTAGAGCTATGGAGGAAGGGAGCCAGTCTGGCAGTGGTTGCCCATCCAACTTGCCTTGGGTTTTGCTGGCACTAATGACTAGAGAGCTGGTAGAGCATCACTGGGCCAGCAGCTTAATGCAGGAATCACCGGAGGCAGCATTTTATGAGGATAACAAGGCATTTGCAGACATAAAAAACTGGATAAATGCTTATTAGTTATGAGGAAGGTGAAAGGCTTAGAAAACTGATTAGTATAGCAGTGTGGTCAGATGGAAATGAAAGCTCAGTAGCATAATCATTAATTGGGTGCTTACTTACCTACTAATTTGAGCTTGGATGTCAGCAATACTGCTCTTCATTTCAAACCAGAGGTTAGACTTTAATGCTACATCATAAATTACGTAAAGGCACAACACTAACAATTAAATAATTATGGAGACTCGTGCTGTTGCAATTTAACTGGGCAAGTTCAGGGCAAGCATGACAGGAACAATCCTTAACTCTGAATCTGCTGCCTTTCTTTCCATCTGACGGCCAAATAAATGTGGTTAAGGATGTATTTAGGTGTCTGGCAACCCAGGGGTTAAAAGCGTCTCCTCCTATTAGTCAAATTCATCGACTGGCCTTGGTGAACTCAGAGGAAATATTGCAAAAGTGTTAATTACATCGGAGATAGAAAACACATCCCTTCAATCCACTGCAGATGCTGGGCTGGGCTGTCTTTTTAGCCAAAGATAATTTGTACATTGTAAGACTGTTCTGTTTGTGTGTGAGATACCGTTGTGTTCTGTATCTCTAGCTAAACCAAATCTACAACTCTTTTCAGTATATTTGTTTGTTAGCTACTTACTTTTCTAAATAGACTAGCTAAACTAAAAATAGGGTAGTCTGCAGTGGTCTCCCCTTAAAGGAGTGCTGGTTAAAGGAGGTTTACTGTTTGCAATGTGTGTTCACCCAATACAACAAGGTGGGGTTTCCAAAAGCATTCAGCATTGATCTAACTCTGCTTGCGCCAATATCACTGGTGACTTCAGTGGAAGCAGAGTTAGACCAGCGCTGAGCACTTTTGAAAATTACACCTCCATGAGAGGTATTGTAGCAATAGTGGAGACTGGAATGGAAAGCGGTTGTCATGTGGATTGAAAAAGTGCTTGAGAATGGGATGAAATTAATGGCAGGAAATTCTGAAAATATTCAACTGTTTGGTTTCAAACATAGCCAATGTTCTCTGGTCTGGAAATATGCAACCAACTCTAAGAATAGCCTTTCTTATGATGACATCGTACTTCTGTTTCATGTCCTGTTTGAAACCAAGAAGTGTATGAAAATAAACACCCACACATCTTAATTGTTTTAAACCTGCACAAGGATGGGAGTTCAGTTTGAATTCTGGGTGAAGGTTTAGTTAGTTCTTATTTTAGGTGGAGCTGTTTGGCATTGTGGACCTATTTGGATTATTTGGGACACTTAATTCAAGACATTTTAATTCAAGAATTAACATTTTCCTTTGGGGACGTGCTTGTTGTTAGTACTAATGGTGTAAAGTCATGTATTGTGCAAATATATGATATGCGCAAAGTTGCATCCTGGGGTGATAACATGAATGCACAGATTAAGGATAGAGAACCACAGGTGCTGGCTTCCAATTATCCTGGGAGGTGCTTAACCCCCACTCAGCCCCAAGTCCTGCCCCCCACTCCACTCCTTCCCCCAAAGCCCCACCTCCACCCAACCTCTTCCTGCCCTGCTCTGTTCCTACCCTGTCTCTTCTCCACCTCTTTCCCATGCCCCTTCCCTGCTCCTCCCCCTCCCTTCCAGCACCTCCTGCAAGCCATGGAACAGCTGATCCATGGCGAGTGGGAGGCGCTAGGAAGGAGGGGGAGGAGTTGATTGGCGGGGCTGCTGGCAGACGGGAGGTGCTGGGGGGAATGGGAGAGTTTGGATGCTGATGGGTGCTAAGCACCAGCAAATTTTTTTCAACTCCATTGGAATTACCCCAGGTTTACATTGGCATAATTGGGATCAGATTTGTATGCTCACTGTTCCCAGATAACTGATTCTTGATTATAAGATTAATTAGAGCTATGGAGGAAAGAGGAGGAAGGGAGCTAGTCTGGCAGTCCCTGCCCTGGAGCACCCACAGAATCAGTGCCTGTGTAGAAGAACATTTTCTTAGTTGTTAAAATACCTTAAGATACAGAGTGTGTTATTAAAGAAGTGGCACACTTTTAAATGTGGCAACACCACTTTGCTAAATAATATAGTTATTATATATGGTCTTCCCAACAAGTATGGTCAAGTAATGACACATCTGGTAACCTACATTAAAGGGTTGACTTATGGTGTGCTTTTTGTTTTAATTAGTCTGTGATAAACAAAGAATCAAAGGGTGTTCTGCTCTGGTGGCTTTCATATTTACTGCACCCTTCACCTCCACTAGCAGGTTTATGAAGTGTAGCAAAATCAAAATGTCATACTCACCCTGTCTAGAGCTGTATGGTAGATCAAGCGTAGTTTCATCCGAGTTGAAAACACTATTCCAGATTTGAAGGTGGGGGACACTTTATTTTGTTCTCTTTTTAACAGAGGACCACCGACTTCTGTGATAACTGAGGAAAGAAAAGTAGGCCAGTTGGAAGAATATAGCTAACTAGTGGTGGGTGGACCCCAAAGGTTTCTGAGGTTTCAGATCAGCAGCCCTCCTGTTTTAAGAACTTTCATATCCTTTAACCTCTTTAAAACAACAAAGGTGCCTTGTTTTACAGCGATGACACCCAGCACAGCAGGGCTAGATTGCAACTAGCCCTAATGGGAGGAGGAAGTCATCCCACATAATTAAGTGACTGGGTTCAGGAAAGAGGTAACTGGGTGAAGTTCTATGGCCTGCATTATCTAGGACTAGATGACCTGATGGTCCTTTCAGGCCTTAAAATCTATGAATCTATGCCCCACTGAGTGGCTGTGTTATGGTCACCTGGATCTCGGTTTGGCTGCTGCCATCCTGGCATGGTCTGTGGAAGTGAATGGGGTATAGGCAGAATCAAGGCTCCAATCTCCAATGTGGGGTGACTGGTTCTGCCACCCTTTGTCACTTTGGGTATAAAGGAGCCTTAAAGGGGATGGAGACAAGACCCAGAGGTTACCCGTAGTACAGTGGTGGTGCAGGTGTGGCCTACAAGGTAGCCCAGTGCCATCCTCCCACCCTCTACATTGCCCCAGCATGCTAGTGGAATAGCTGGGGGTATGAGGAATGTTCAGCATATTGGCAGCTGTGGGGAAATTCCTTTAGGTTTGAGCAGCCAGCAGGGGTGCTTTGGTCCTCTGAGGCAGCCAAATCTGTTAGTCTCTTTTGCCTTCTGGGCTGGGACTCTGGGGAGGTGCAGCACAAAATCGGTCTCATATTTTCATTTTCACAAGCAACAAAAGTCAAGCTCATCTGCCTCTACTTCACTACTTCTGAGGACTGCTTTCTCTAGCTTCACCATCAGTAAGGGAAGAACCAGATGGAGCCTTCCTTGTTCTCCGCACAGCCCCAGTGAAAAGGTGGAGCACAAACCTTCCCTGTCCTTATGCTCTCATCCTGCTTCACCAATAGGCCTTCACTGTCTTTCGTTAAATCAGGGCACAAGACCTTTCCTAGAGGGAATTGTGCCACAAGGGGGTAAGAATTAAATCAATGTTTTAGGCCAGTGTTTCCCAAATTTGGGACGCTGCTTGTGTAGGGAAAGCCCCTGGCAGGCTGGACCAGTTTGTTTACCTGCCGCATCTGCAGGTCCGGCCAATCATGGCTCCCACTGGCTGCAGTTCGAAGCTCCAGGCCAATGGGATCTGCTGGAAGTGGCACAGGCCGAGGGACATACTGGCCGCCACTTCCGGCAGCTCCCATTGGCCTGGAGCAGCGAACCGCAGCCAGTGGGAGCTGTGATTGGCTGGACCTGCGGACGCGGCAGGTAAACAAACTGGCTCGGCCCGCCAGGGGCTTTCCCTATGCAAGTGTTGTCCCAAGTTTGGGAAACAGTGCTTTAGGCCTTTTTAATGTCAAAAAGAGCACGGGTTGCTTCAGATCAGCAGCCATGGGAGGTTTCAAAATACAGGAAACTCTTAAAGGGGTATGTCAGAGGGTGGCTGGCGCTCTGAGGGGCTCAGGGGCCCAGTCTGTCTCTGACAGGTTCCACAAGGGGGAATGAGACTGCCCAGGTTCATAATAGAAGGTTAAGGCCCTTAGTCAGAGGGAGGACTCTGAGGAGAAAGGTGGCTGGGAGAGAGATGGCAAAGAGGATCCCTCCAGTAACTGCTGAGAAGCTGCCTGCAAAGCCAACACTCCAGACAGGGAGAAGCAGTGCAAAAGGTTGGGGAAGCCTATTGAAGAGGAGAGGCAGGAGGTAGCTCAGGGAGCAGCATGAGACTGAGAAAGGTTAGTTCTGGCTGTTCCAGTTAAGGGCACTGGGCTAGAACCTAGTAGAGAGTGTGAACCTGGTTCCCCTACTTACTCCAGCCAAGGACTTTGGAGATGAAAGCTCTAAACCCAGGGAGACTCCCTGCCCGCACTACAGCTATGGAACTTCTGACTTCCCATTATCCTGAAGGGGACCAAGACTCGGCCAGAAGGCTGAGTCTTAACAAGGACTTGACAGACACAGAATTGGGTGTGGTGGCATTAGGGGGGCGGAGTCAGGTGCTGTAGCTCACTATCCTGCCACAAGGGCACTAACAGATAAAGGGCCCATATTACAAGGCAGCAGCAAAACAAAGCCTTAATAAAAGATCCCAATTTTGCAGACCATACAGCCTCTACTGCAGGCCAAAGAGAATTCTAGCTTTCACAGGTGCAGGCCATATAGGGATCCCAAAGTAAGCTTTGTTCACTGCCAATGCCAGGCCCAGGGCTGTCCACTGGCACATACCCAGAAAGCCTTAGACCATATAGGCCATTGCTTACAGGGCTGCTGACTGTGGCAATTTTATCATGAGTCTGACAACACTGAGTCTTTTTTCTTAAAGGCAGAGCTGCTGGAATCAAGAGAATGAATGGGAATCTCAGTTCTCTCTCTCTCTCTTTTTTTTTTTAAAAAGTTTCCAGCCTCATGATTGTAGAGAAAAGCTTAAAAATGGGAAGCCAGTGCATCCCAAAGACTTGGGAACCAGACGGCAAATGAAAAGAACACAACATGTATGCTTTTAAAAGAATCTCATCTTTTTAAAGCCAGTCTCGTGGTTTTCTTGGGGCCTGTCTCATGCCTTGTGAATGCTTGGGGTTGGAAATCGTGTTCCAAGACGGGCAGTCCGGCCATGACTCTGACAAATGAGTTCCTGGTGCACCAAATCCTGGCATTTGGTTCAGTGGTTAAAGGCAATATGTCAAGGGTCATGGTCAGTGCCAGTGAAAGAACATGGGGCTGGTTTTTGTTACAACTTAATTACGCCCCCCACCCCAAGTTAACTTTCATGAATCTCTCTCTTCTTGCAGGCCCAGGGACTGTGGTTCTTAGAAGTTTTGAATTCATAGTGAGTTATCTACCCAGGGCTGCCCAGAGGGGGGGGAAAGTGGGACAATTTGCCCCAGGCCCTAGACCCCACAGGGGGCCCCCATGAGAATATAGTATTCTATAGTATTGCAACTTTTTTTATGGAAGGGGCCCCCGAAATTGCTTTTCCCCAGGCCCCCTGAATCCTCTGGGTGGCCCTGTATCTACCTTTCCCTGTGGGAATTATTGCTGCTCACCTGGACTAACATGAAGAGCACTTTAGCTGTATGGGCTGCCCAGTAAACCAAAAAACGATGCCTGCAGGAATGAAGTTACAGGCCTAATTTACTGTAAATCAATGAAGGCCAGGAGTCTCTGAGTGAAAGCTGCTGCCTGTTCCTAACTCGCACCCGTGTGCCTCAAGATTGCACTGAGGCATCAATGGATTGTAAGATCAAGAATTCTTGGGAATTCAGCAGTGCTTGAGCCCATTGGAAGGCGTGAAACTGTGATGGTTCCCTCTGAATTTATTTGCTTGTGTCAGCTTCTGTTGTTTGCATGTATAATAAGGCTTAGAGAAATAGCAAGGTGGGATCAGTTGTTTGCAGTGGTGTTGTAGCCATGTGGGTCCCAGGATATCAGAGATACCATGTGGGGGAGATGATAATTTTGTTGGAAAGCTTGTCTCTTTCACCAACAGAAGTTGGTCCAATAAAAGACATTACCTCACCCACTTTAGCCGTCTAATATGGGATCAGAGCATTTGTCCCTTTAGTAGGATACTGGGTAGGGACTGTCTAGTCCTCTGTGTTTAAACAGTGCCTGGCACAATGAGGTCCATTCTTAGTTGACCCCTTAAGCACTGCTGTAAAACATGAATATTACTAATAAATACTATGCCTCTGACAGGGGTCAAAACATGGTGCATCAGAGGGAGATAACAAAACCATCAGTACATCAAGCCAATTTTGCAGTGCTGTATATGAGGAGGGTTGTTTGGGGGTAATGTCCATCTGACTCCTGGAGGTGTGCCACTTGAACCCTGAGTGGTGAGATTTGAGTCGCCTTTGATTTTACGTTGCACTACTACAGTGATGCATACAATTATCCAGGCTGTCTCATTTATTTCCTGTGTCACTGGTGAGTCTATGCCCTTGTGTAATTCGGATGAAGTGTCATAGAGAGAGGCACAAGCCAGAATCTTTTCTCCTTAGAAGTTGGGTAGGGTGAGATAAAAATACTCCATAAATTCCACTATGCACTTCCTGTGCAGGGCTTAGATACTATGATGATGGGCACCATAGAAATCCTGAGGATAGATTCAAAGATACATTTTATCTGGAAATTCTCCCCACCATCTGCTGCTTAAACATTGGTGCTTTGGATATAAGGGAATCTGGATCCAAACCTGCTTTGATTTGGAAATCTCCAACCTAACAGTTTTTGCAAAATCAAATTCTATACCTAACCTTAGTTTCTTCAGACAACTCTTAATATGAAGGCTAAATGGCAATAACTTGTTTGCATACAAAGAGGAAGTACCATTATGCGACTCTAGGCGGTCGCCTAGGGCACCAGGATTCAGGGGGCGGCATTTTGTGCGCTCCCCACGGGGTGCACGGGAGCTTCTGGTTCCGCTCCTGTCGCGCTGCTGAAGAAGGACCTTCTGCTGACGTGCTGTGGAAAACAGCAGCAGGCAATTGAGCAGCTCAATGACTGCCGCTGTTGCCTGTGGCATTTCAGCAGAGGGTCCTTCGGTGGTGTGATGGGAGCGGAACCGGAAGCTCCCGCGCACCCTGTGGGGAGCGCACAAAATGCCACCCCCCGAATTCTGCCTAGGGTGCCAGAAACTCTGGCGCCACTCCTGGGGAGTACTGTAGTGAAACATGGCTTCCAAAGGCAGAGAGTTACCAGTGTGCAGTTTACGGATGTCCCATTCTGACACACAGACTTTACACACTGAAAACGTATCGTCTTTATGTCAGTATCAGCACTCAAAAATGCTTGTGTGCGCAAAACTGTGCATGCAAGCAGAAGCCAACCTTAGAAAAACTGGCTGTATATATGCCCTTATCTATACTAGTTGTAATCACTAAAATTTCCCTCTGGTACTGCTCCTCCAGTGAGAGTGCTAGTATAGACAGGTCTCTGGTGGAAACCAGTGGCTGTCACTCCCGGAGACTTGGTGGCCTCCTTTGGAGCACATGTCCTGAATCATTCTGTCTAGACACACTGAGGAGTCAAAGAGTCTTGACTGATTTCCCCAGCCCAAGGATGTTAAATGAGGTGGTAGCTTCTGTGTCTCAGGCCTGATTTCACTGCGAGTTAGCAAAGATTTTTAAAAGATGGATAATTCTTGTACCAGTAGCTATTTTTGATCTAAACAGCAAAACAATTCAGGAAAGGGAATCTTTATATCAGGGAGACTGGGTGACAAGGGGACAAAAAGATCAATGCAAGTTAGAGTCAATTTGATAAAGGGAATAAAAACGATACACTGACGCTGAAATAGAGTTTGCAGGCTCTGAGTGCTAGCCAAGAACTTCTGAGCGAAGAGTTCCCTCAGCCCCCTTAAATCCGCCCATTTTGTTTAGGCATTGCTGCACACAAGTGCCTTTATGAGCTGGCCCCAAAACACAGGATGATAATACATACACAAGGAAGATTTCTACGTCATCAGCTATCAGCATGACTAGAACTTTGCTGGGCACCCAGGCTCAAATCAGCAAGGTATTTAAGCTTAAACTTAACGTCAAGTGATGTTTGAGTGGGGCTACTGATATGCTTAAAATTAAGTATGGGCTTAAGTGACTTGATAAATCAAGGCCACAGTGTACTCCAGGAAACATATACACTAGATAAAGTAACACTAAAGAAATACAATCATTATCTATGGTCTGATATCACCTCCATCACCAGGCAGCCCCACACAATGTCCCAGTGAGCTAAGGAATTCTCTCTAATTTAAAGGGCGAGGGAATGAGGCACAGTGTGGGGCTGCCTGGCGATGGAGGTGATGTCAGACCATAGATAATGTCACACAGAGAACCTGTGGCAGAAACTGAAACTGAACCCAATCTCCTGAGTCCCAATCCAGTGCTTTAATCACATGGCCATACTCCCTTCCCCGTCATGTCCGGGGGAGGGGCGAAGGTTCAGAAGCAGTGAAATCCAGCTGTGCATCCTTGCTGTAGCCACCTAGGGCCAGGCTGTGCCTTTTAGGCATTGGCTTATGTTGGATGCAGTAAGGAGTTAACTGCCCACAGGCGAACTCCAGGAGAGAAGGTTTCTTCAAAAAACTCTAGTTTTTGCTGAAAAAAACCCTCATTTTATTTTTGAAAAAATATTTGAAATAAAAAAATTCAGGATAAAAGTCTCATTGTCCTGTCCATTCTTTTTAAATGGAGCAATGGCTCTATATGGAGGGGACCTGAGCCTCCAGCTCCTTGCTCATATGCGTAGTCTCTTTCTCATATGAGTGTAAGTCAACAGACTCTGGTTAAAGGGATGAGAATATTCATGTCAGTAAGTGTGTGCAGGAATAGCACTGGGTAGGAATAGAGCGTGTAATCATTAGTTTGCTCACAGATTGTACTGATGCCCCTTTGACTAGAGCAATTAGTTGAAGGTTAGGCTTTGCAGGGTTGTTTCCATGAGGATGAGAAATCAGTGATAGGCATCAGGTATCCTCTTGGTATAATCTTGTTTATTTACAAAGACGGTCCACACAGGCCTGCTTCTCTGAACACAATAGAAGCAAGCAACAAAGGGGCAGATTCCTTTCTCGGAAATCTCCAAGTGTGCTATTCCAGTGAGCACTGTGCCCAGAAAGTCTTGTCTCTTTGCTTCCTCTCAGGGTCACACTCACAACTAGAGCTGTAGGAATAACTTAGGGTACGTCTACACTACTCACCAGCTGAGCGGGTAGCAATCTATCTATCGGGGATCAATTTAGCGTGTGTAGTGTAGACGCGATAAATCAATCCCTGATTACTCTCCTGTTGACTGCTGATGTCCAGCTCGGCGAGAGGTGGAAACAAATTTGACGGGGGAGCGGTGGAGTTGATCCTGCGCCGCGAGGATGCGAAGTAAGTGATTCTAAGTCGATCTAAGATGTGTTGACTTCAGCTACACTATTCTCGAAGCTGAAGTTGTGTATCTTAAATCTATCCCCCCCCCAGTGTAGACCAGGTCATAGAGTCATACAGTTTAAGGCTGGAAGGGACTACTAGATCTCTAGTCTGACTTCCTCTGTAGCACAGACCACCAACACCAACCAGCACCTGCACACTAACCCAACAACTGAAGTGAGAATAAAGTATTGTTACACCCCATGTGCCACAGGGAGAAAATAGGAGGGACCAGACTTGATGTTTCATTTGCTGGCAATTCTGAAAAATTGAAGAAGAAAAATTGTTTCAGGTTGACTTGAAAAACAATTTATAAAAAAAACTGTTTGGTGAATCAAATAATAATTAATAAACATTCACTTTGGGTCAAATGAAACATTTCATTCGACTGCAAATGTTTTGTTTTGATTTCAACTTTTTAAAAATTAAATTGAAAGAGTGTGTGAACCAAAAAGTTGTTTTGGTTCAAAAAATAAAAACATTTCATTTGGAACATGTCAAAATGGTTGGACTTTTTGGGGGATGGAGGGTATGGGCCACAGGCAAATCCATCATGAATTCACAAAACCATTGGGTGTTGCTGACTCTGCATTCTTCACTGAAGAAAAGTTTTGGCCAAAAACGTCCACCCAGAGCTACTCTCAATTCCTGTTGGCTTCCTGCTGAGTGCCAGCCTGTGCAGGCTGCAGCCAATCTTCTAGCCCCTATGATAGATTACCAGGGGTTTCCCAGGTTGCAATCTGGATTATCTCAGCTGTGGCCATTGGGTTTAATCCTTTTATGGTAGACCAGAGTTTGCAGCTGCTTTCTATTACATAAACGGGCTTGTCTGCTCCTTCTGTTAAGCCTGAAAGAGAGTGCATGGCACATACACTGGCTGTAATAAGGTGTGTGATTGTCTTTAGATCCTAGACACCCTCAGCCACCATGGCAACCATTAGCACCTTTCATCAGAACAATACAATTGTTTTGTTCCTACAATCTGACAGGTGGATGCTATTTTCTTTCTTAATATAAACCCCCCTCACCACTTTATAAGAGTAAGGGCCTGGGTCTCTAGCCTTTACACTTCTGCAATGGAAGTGCGGAAGGATTGGGCCCTAACTGTAACATAGCCCAATCTGTCAGTCATCTTAATAATCATTGTTATCTTCCTGCGGCTGCTTTTCTACATGAAAAAGGAGGGTGTCTTCAGCAATTTTTCTTTCTTTTTTTAAAAGATGGAAGGTGAAATAACAAAGTTCTCCTGTCGCTGTGGGTTATCTACCTCCCCAGGTGGTAGCTAGGTTGATGGGAGAATTCTGGTCGGGGATAGCTCAGTGGTTTGAGCATTGGCCTCCTAAACCCCTTGAGGATGCCATTTGGGGATCTGGGACAAAAAGCTGTTTGAGGATTGGTCCTGCTTTGAGCAGGGGGTTGGACTAGAAGACCTCCTGAGGTCCCTTCCAACCCTGATATTCTATGATTCTAGTGCTACCTACATCAGAGGGGTGGATTTTTTACACCCTGAGCGATGTAGTTATATAAAACTAATTTCCTACTGTAGACCAGATGTTAATGTTGGATTTATAAGTCAGGAATGATAAGGGGGATTTGATGCATTGACATTGATTAAAGGGTTGTGATGAATCAAGATAAAACTGACATTTAATTTCTCTCCGACTAAACTAATGTAAAGGTGAATGGTCTTCTTTCTTGGATCAACAATGCAATCTGAAAAAACTTTAGTCCAAGCAAAAGCTTTCCTTAATTACCAGTATCTAATTAGCCCCCAAGTCATTATGGCACAAGGTGCTTGCCACTCTTTCTACTTCAGGTACATATTGGAAGGGCACAGGATGCAAAACCAAATGGCACATTTGTCGCCTCGTGGAAACATTGCTGAAGCCTGAGGCAGTGACAGTTCCCTAGTTTTCCTCTTTACTCCCAAAGCTGGTAGATTCCTTATTCAGGCAGAATAAATCATCTAGTGCTGATTGAGTTTTTATTTAACTGATGGCAGGGCCTGATCCCTGCAGATGCTGAGCTCCTCCTACAGGACAGTGGCAGTATTACACAATGCTGAACCCCTCAACTGCCCTTCATTCTGTTCATAACTGAGTGCTCACAACCTCTCACAGGTTCAAACTCCTATTTAACACAACTAATTTAGCTCACATCGCAGTTGGCTGGAGGGTTTTTAAACTGGTGGTTTAATATTTCATCATTTATATTAAGGCACCACACCCCAGAAAAGGCTTTTGATGATGATTGACTTTTTTTTGGTTCTCTTGCCATGAAAGAAAGAGAAAATAATACCTTATGATCAGCCCCATGCTGTTGATTGCTCTATGAATACATGCAGACACACTGACCTGAAGAGTTTTGAGGTGGTGATGTTTAAAGCGGCAGTTAAAGCTCATTCTCTAGCCCTGATTGACTTGAAATAGTGTTCATTGTACCAAGGTGACTACAGACAGGAGATAAGATCTTAGAGAAGTAACATCCTTTTATCAGTAGATGGTAGTATAACAACATGCAAGGACCGCACCAGCATCTCTGCTAGTTCTTTAATGTTGACCCAAGACTCAGACTGCTGGACTTTGAGCATTAAAGTGAAACACAAGTTAGAGAGGTTCTGAATCAGTTAAGAATCTCATTAAGGCCTACCTTTTGCTATGCAGTAGAAGGAGTTAATTTTATTTTCATCTATGATTTTTGTATGGTTTATCCAGGATATATATTTTTGGTGGCATTAACTCACCATAGCTTTGCCACCTGCATAAGTCCTTTAATGCTCCAATAAGTTCATTGCCAAAATCTTCCTAAACAAAGGACATCCTACATGAAATGTTTTCATATTCAGAAGAACAAAGCCCATCTTATCACCTTACAGTTTGGTTCCGTAGAACAAATCTGGATGTGAATGGGTTGAACTGACACCCTGTATCAGAACCTCCACTCTTCAACTTGGAAGAATTTGGATCTGCATCCAGTCTTCGTAGCTTGGGCACATCTCTTCATTTAAGGCACTGACCAGGTGCATGTACTATGCACTACTTTTCAGAAAGCTTTTAATGTAATGGAAACACAAAATGATGGCAGTATAAAATCTGCATGTGCAATGTTGTACTCCTGTGTTTTTGTCACACACAAATCTTTCTATGAAAGTTTGTGAGCCCAAAAGTTCATGGGGCCAGATTCTCAGCTGGTGTAAATCCACTTAGCTCAAATAAAATTGCACAAACTATGCTTTTTTTGTGTATCAGTTGAAGAGATGCCTAACTACCCAAATGGCACATGGCATTACAGGTTTTGCCTTAAAAAATAAAAAGTCAAGTTTTCAAACAGAACATGAAAAAGTGCATTTATAGAAATACAGGCACCCACAGCTTTATAGGCCAGTAAGTAAAATGCGTACACACATATGCACCTACAGTGCACCTGTTGTTGGTAGGGGACACCTGAAACCTTTAGGACACGGAGTGGACAGATAATCTGGGATGTGGGCTTTGCAGATGTTTTACAGAAAGACAGCAGGGCCAATTCACCAGAAGCTGTCATAGAAGGTGGTGGAATTCTCTAAAGCCCCTAAGTACTTAAAGACGTAATTGTATAAACTCTATCCAGCAGAAAGGAAAGTGGAGCCAATTCAAATCCTTAAGTGCAGAAGGCTTTCAGCTGCTCCATTCCCACTGCATACTGTCCATCTGCCCTACTCCTCCAGTCTAGGTTCCCATCATGTGCAGCTGAACATTGCTCACTGGGCTTGGATAAACCACACTTGTAATCCAGGCATCCCTGTTATCTGGGATAGGGCTGGGGGATGTGACCTTGTCTCAGATACGGACCTTTTGAATAATTGATATTTGGATTAGATTTTAGTTGCACTTAATAATTTTGGTTGAAAAATTAGAACTTTTTTGTGGAAAAGTTTCGAGAGACAATTTTCTGTACTGAATATTTTCAAATTTCATTTTTTTGGGCCAGGTCTATAGCTGGTCAAAACCAGGACGATTGTGTTGTTTTGTTTTTGTTTGTAAGCATGTTCACAATCCCCTCCCTTCTTCTCTTTTGGTTAACCCCCTCTCTCCTCAGAATGTGATTTTTTTTAACCACCTCTAATAAACGTAGCAATGAGTAATAACCAATGGTAGAAAGTGAGGGTATCAGTTGCTAACAGAAGAAATCTGGTACCGTCATTAACCACAGGAGGGAAGTTTGAAGGATTTGCCATCTGAAATCCAAGCCAGGATTTCCCTGTGTTGTTTTTCTGCATGGTTATGATATTTTATAATCCAAGGTAAGGTTAGAATATTTATATTTGAAATATTGTCTGGGTTTAGAGCTGATGTAAAGAGAAGCCAGAGGAAACTATTTGCAGTGCACAACAAGAAGTTGTACTGGTCTTATAAAACCCAGGAACAATGATAGATAGTCTCGAGTGCCATCATTACTAACTGTTTACCTGCATACAAATATAGAGCATTCCTGTGCTAGAATGGGAACCTGTAGTGATATCAGCTGCATTGATATGATAAAGCATTTTTCCCATTGTTCTCCTTTAGTTCATGTGGTTAGGCCTGTGCTTTCAGAACAGGAGGATCCAACCCTTTGGTCGCATTGAAGTTCCGGGTGCCAGTAATGTGCAATAAACATGTGAAGACCTAGATGGCAAATAGACACTCCAGAGCAGAGGATGCCTCTCACTCTGGATGTGTGCCTGGCAAATGGGACCCCCAAACCTGTTGGAGCCTCTAGGCAGCACAGCAGTATTAGTGATAATAGTTTGTTACATATTGTTGTATGCTTAAAGCAAGATTGAATGTTCTTCTGAAGAACTCCTCCAGTTCAAACAGGGGTTATTATTTTGGGGGAGTCCTCTGGCCTGTCTTGTGCAGGAGGTCAGACTACATGATTACAGTGGCCCCATCTAGCCTTGCGAACTATGAACTTGTATTGTACAAATAATACAACTGTCTAGCAGACCCCAAGTAATATGACTGTTTGGTCTTGGTGTTAAATTGAGAAGGCAATAGAAGGATATGGGTATGTAATCAGAGATTGCTCTTGATCCTAATCTAAGTATTAATGAAGTATATATACATGGCCCATGCAGTATGACCGCTTTTAATAAGGCCTAAGAAAAACTCAATGGAACCCAGCTTTTTTTGTCTCTATTTTGTTAAATCTTTCCTTACATTTTCCTCTGCTCTTTGGGTGGCTGCCACTGGATCATTTTTGCTGCCAGCTCTATCTGACAATATTGTTCCTCTGTGCAGAAGCTGCAGAACAGCCAGTGTGGGAGGCAGGGGAGGTCTTTCTCCAGCAGTCTCTTTTCCAGTACCTCAGAGGATCAGTTCTGTGATTCACTTAGCATTTGCTGGCCTAGGGTACAAACCCTGCTATCCCCTTTGGCAGTGCTGTGCCTTCCTGCTGCCGGCTCTGCCTGCATGTCTATTATCAATACAGAAATATCACCCAGTAAGGGCACAATAAACTTTGCAACAGAGTGAGCGTAACACTTCAGGCTGCACGTGACAAAATCTATTAAAGTGCAGATCGCGTATTGGGAGGGGAGCGGGGGGAAGATGCGAAGGCATTTATAATACCAGTCGGCATAAAAAAATCATAGCCTGATGCACACAATGCTTTTATGGGCCCACATTCTAAATGTGTAATTAACAGCGTAACTGTGAGACTTGCACAGAAAATGCATTGCAGGCTGCACAGCTATTAAGACTGTTATATACAACTTTCTCATTATTCACTCAGATCACGTTGTAAAACACACAGCTGTATAGTTTGTTGCCATGTATCAGCAGTTACCATGATGCTAAGGGTACCAACCCTCTCTTTTCTGAATTGCCTTTATATCTTCGTTAAAGGAAATCTATTAATCAAGCAATCCTGACTGAATAGGAATATTATGATCTGAATGAGTATAGATCTATTAGGCCAGATTCTTACCTGGTGTAAATCATCATAATGTTGATTATCAGTCAACAGCAGTGACTCTGTGGTACCTAAGGAGGTGGTCCATTTGCACCCTAGATGGAGCTATGGTAAACGTTTGTTATTGAATGCACTTCACTGAGAGAGGCGGGTTTGTCTCTGTGTTGGAGAAACCTGAATGAGTTTTTCTAAACCCTGGGCCGGGTGCATGACTCTGTTGTGGGGGGAGGGGCTCTCGGTATGCTTCAGACGACTTTAATTAAAGTGAAACCAGTGTTGGAATAGTGCCAGGGCCTGCCATGCCTGAACACCTGTAGTTTACATCATGTGACAGAAAGGTCAGACAAAATGAAAATGGAGTATCTACTGCAGAGGGGGATAGCTCAGTGGTTTGAGCATTGACCTGATAAACCCAGGGTTGTGAGTTCAATCCCTGAGGAGGCCATTTTGGGAACTGGGGTTTAAAAAAAAAAAGTCTGGGGATTTGTCTTGCTTGGAGCAAGGAGTCAGACTAGATGAGGTCCCTTCCAACCCTGATATTCTATGACATGTTCTCCTGGATTAAATCCAGGTAAGCCCTCCTTTCTATCTGCACACAAACAAACACATGCCTGAAAATGAAGGTTACTTTGGCATTTGCCAGCTGGACTCAAGAATACAAGGGTGGCTCCAGGCCCCAGCACACCAAGCATGTGCTTGGGGGCAGCAATCAGGCAGCCTGCGGAGGGTCTGCTGGTCCTGTGGCTCTGGTGGACCTCCTGCAGGCAAGCCGTGGGACTGGCAGCCAGCATAGCACCCCCCTGTGCCATGCTGCTGTGTTTGGGGTGGCAAAATGTCTAGAGCCACCCCTGCAGGAATAGAGCTTTTTCAGTGATTTCACTCATGACTCTGAAATTAAAAGGAGCTGCAGGATTCACTTCTATTTCCTTGACACATGAGCCTATGTCAACAAGGACTAACTTAGATTTGCCCTTATATTGATCTGCTGTGTCACATATTGGCTACGGTGGCAATTGGAATGTCCAGAACAAAATCCTTTATACCTAGGCTCTCAATATTGAGATCATTGTTCTTTTGTACAGATTTTAAACCAAAGAAATCCATAGTTCAGGTTCAGTGCAAAATTCCTGTCAGGCAAGCAACGGTCTAAGAATGGGACTTCCATTTTTCACAACACAATTTAACCCTAGCAGCTAAAATGTGTGTGCACACACATTTCGATATTTAATAACAGCAAAATGGCTGTAGTTAAAGCATTTTAGAGGTTTCTTTGCTTTATAAAATGCTTGTTTGAGGCTGTAAAGCCCTCTAGTGAGATTGAAATTGTTTAGCAGCACTTTTAGATGATTTCTAGTTATTTTTCCTTTAGTTATTCCCCTATTGTTGTTGAGCACAAGTTATACTATTGCAGAGCATTTTCTCCAGATACTTGCAAAATGGAAGGAACCTTGTACTGTGGCGTAAGCTACATTAACCCAAATATGTACTGTAACAGAGTATGATTAAAGGGTAACGTTATCCCAGCCAATCTTTTCTTGAAGATCCCTAGAGCAGCAAAAACCACTGTTTATTGCAAACTCCAAATCTGTTTACTTACAAGCCTGTGAATCTTTTGGATAATTTGGGTGGAATTCTGGACAAAGTATTCAATTCAATTCACAATTCCAGATAAGTTTAGATCAAACTCTAGGCAAAGTTGGCCCTAAGTATAAGTTGAAATCCTAGTTCTGTTGACTCCCCGAAGTCCCATTGACTTCAGAAAGTCTAGGATTTCACCCATGATTTCTATTTAAAACCAGGCAAAATGGGCTGAATTCACTGTGAGTTTTTGGTTTCATTCTCACCTGACACTCAAAGAAAACTCCAGTGTGTGTGTGAACTTGTGATGGGGCTCCTGCCCCACATGGGCTCTAAGGCTCTGTTTCCCAAACTTGAGACACCGCTTGTGTAGGGAAAGCCGTGGCGGGTTGGGTCAGGTCAGTTTGTTTACCTGCCGTGTCCGCAGGTCTGGCCAATTGCGGTTCCCACTGGCTGTGGTTTGCTGCTCCAGGCCAATGGGAGCTGCTGGAAGTGGCGCGGGTCAAGGGAAGTACTGGCCGCTTCTTCCAGCATCTCCCACTGGCTTGGAGCAGCGAACCACAGCTAGTGGGAGCTGCAATCGGCTGGACCTGTGGACACGGCAGGTAAACAAACTGGCCCGGCCCACCAGGGGCTTTCCCTACACAAGTGGCATCCCAAGTTTGGGAAACACTGCTCTAAGGGGTTAATAGAGCCCTTGGGAGGCTGCACAGGAGGCAGCCAATCAAAGAGGGGCTGTGAGGAGCAGCCAATCAGGGCCGGGCTAGCCCACATAAGAAGGGCTGCAGAGCAGAGCAGCTTCAGTCACTCTCTGGAGCTTGAGGAGGGAGGAGAATTGGCTGCCTTGCAGGCTGAAGGCAGAAAGCACCCTAGAAGTAGAGACCCAGGGAGCTAAAGGCAGCTCCTGACGGCCTGCAGGGATCTGTAGGGGAGGCCATGAGGCAAGGGCAAAGAAGGTGCTGAGGCCACAGGGAAGTGGCCCAGTGAGAGGAATTGGAGAGGACACAGCAAGTGGCAGCCATCTACAGGGTCCCTGGGCCGGCATTCAGAGTAGTGGGTGGGCCCGGGTACACCCCTCAGCTGCCACTGGGGAAGTGGCAGAACTTTGGACTGCAGTTGCCACTGAGGGAAGTGACTGGACGATATTGCAGAGCCCCTAGAAGGGGGAAACCAGAGCATAACATGACCAGAGGGCTGTGTGGCTGAAGAGGATGCTGTGGTCCTGGGAGTGATGTGAGTCCTAGAGCAGAAGTAACGGTGGCGTGGCACCACCAGAAGAGGGTGCACTGGCGATAAGATCTAATCCCCGTGACAGCCAGCAGGAGGTGCTGGTGTGGTGAGTCACACCCTGTCAGAGAACCCATAATAATTAGATCTGGACCAAAAAAAAAAAAGGTGTGCTCAAAATGCCTGTGACTCAAAGCCACTGAGTTACTTTGGGATCTCCTTAGGAAGGAGGTTTTTAACCAATAAAACTTCAGACTATTGCATGGCCATGGACTGTACTTTGCTGTGCTTTGAATTGTATGGAATTAGAACTTGCACAATGGTTGGTATCCTTTGTCTCTTCTTCAGGACAAGCCAACCATGGATAGTCATTTGCCAGTAATCTGCAGTTCTTACACTGGGATATAAAAGCCCAGCAGAAAGATCTATCTATATTTCTACCTTTAGTTGGCTATTCACCCCAGACAATAACAGTTTTGTACCTAGGATTGAAACCATCACAGGGCTGTGTAACAGGTTCCACGGCGACATTCTGTTATCATCTCATCCAAAGTCCATTAAAGTCAATGGAAAGTTTCCCATGCAGACGTGGTTACCCTTTGCATTTACCTTACTCCCTACCCCTCAACTGCTTGTTTCCATGGGGGCCAATGGTTTCTACTCTTTAGAAATGCACAGAGAAAAATAGTCAGTTACACTGAGAGCAAAGAGCCACTTTAAATGATCCAGACTGACTGGGGAGTTACATTTCAAACCATTCGCCCATGCCATTAAAAAAATTCTATGGCGTGTGCATCCCTACAAAATAATGATGGGCAGAATAAACGGTCTGAAAGCACCTCGCCTACTCCATACCATTTAATCAAGGTGCAGTGAGTGGAACTGGCCTAACATTTACAAAGGGAGAACTGACACAATGCATATTTGAACACCCGAAGAAATAGCATCACTGGGGACAGAGAGTGAGTTTAGTTAATAATGAATGGCACATCCTATAAAATACCATTACACAGTGTTCAAGGCCCAAGAATGATGACATAATTATTAGGAGACTGGGAGATTAAGATATAATTTAAAGAAACATGACAGGGGAGGGTGTAATTGGGGAGACAAAATACACAGGAAGTTTGTAATTTACATGTCAAAATACCTTTTTCATGTTTTGATTGGATTGGATGCCGCCTTTCCACTTCATTTATCTTGGCTTCAATTAGAGGCAGCAGAAATGACATCTCATGTTCATACTCTTGACACACACTGCTCATAGACACTTTCTAATTCTAACAGACAGTGAGGGGAAAAGGGAAACTCGATTCTGCCTCCGTCATGGACTTCTTCGTTAACCCCTAATTTGTTTCTAAATGAGCCTGTCACTGTGGTTCAAATGAATATGCGCTCAGGAATAAGGGGGCGTGTGTTTTGGTATTAGCTTAGAGGCAGGGCTTTGCATATTGTGTTACTTCATTGCTGGTAGGACCCCCAAATCTGCTTAGCTACAAAAAGGAAGAAAAGAGTATTTTGCCACTGATTGGAGAATTTTCCTATATGAACAGTGCTGGTTTTATTTTTTTTATCAGAATGATCATATTCACAATGCAGCATTAATCAAACAGAACCATCTCCAAAGTAGAGGATGTTACGTTGCGGTTTCCTCTTTGTCAGAAATTTTGCTCTTTACTCTTTTTGCCTATCTTTATCTAGTGTCACCACATGTTTCCTGTTGAACTGTAGCATTTTGCTCCCTTTATTTTTTCACTCTTTCCCACCCAAACGTATACACTAGAATAGTCAAAGGTGGATTTGAGATAAAGCCATGTATTTCTCAGAGACTGAAATATCTACTCACCTGAAGGCATCTATTGTAGCTTCCCATTTTAGTAATTATAATGACCTAATTCCTCCCATGTATCCTGTGGAAACCATGATTTGCATTTTAAAAGGGGCTGGTGATTTTGGCTGCTTCTATTTTTGGTTGGGCAATTTGAGGCATCATAAAGATGCCCGATTTTCTGAAAGTGCTGAGCACCCACATGCCGAGCCGCTATAAAGGGTCTCAAACTCACCACTCAACAATCACTAGTCACTTTCGAAAATGTAGGCCCCATGGTTTAGTCTCAACCATAACTTTGCGTGTTGAATTTCCCTGTAAAACAAACTTGCCCAAAGGAACAGTAAGCAGGGAATATCAGAGCAGTAGCAGTCCTTGACAGATATCCTCTGGGAGGGAGTTTGTCTCACCAGACTGAAGAAGAAGTCAAAGTTGCTGTATGAGGTTTCTGCACATCTTGAACTCCATCAGTAATCGCAGATGTACCATGGAGCTGGAAGGAGCAAGCAGTACTGTTTTTGCTAGTGCTAGGGGTTAATTCAGCCATCTGCAGCCATGTTGGGATCACTCACCATAAGGCATGCAAGCCGTGAATAATAAGAATAGTACATTTGAATTTTTAGGTGCCCAATCCTGAAGGCATCAGAGTTCTTAACAGAAAATAACTAAATCCATCGTAATTTTAAAATGGACAATACAATGAATAACTGACATTTACAGAGTGCCTTTTTTCAGCCAAACACCTGAAAGGGCTCAACAAAGTTACAAGCCACAGATAGTAGGATTGCTTCAGTCACAGAAATGCAGCTGCCACTGGGGTTCAATAGTGCAGCATTTAAACAGTGCACACAGGGCCGGCGCTACCATTTAGGCAGCCTAGGCAATCGTCTAGGGCGCCAGAATAATTGGTGGGCGGCATTTTGCCAGAGAGGGAGGCAGGCAGCTCCGGTGGAGCTGCCGCAGTGGTGCCTGCGGAGGGTCCGTTGGTCCGCGGCTCCGGTAGAGCTGCCGCAGTCGTGCCTGCGGACGGTCGGCTCCTCGCGGGGCTCCGGTGGACCTCCCGCAGGCATCACTGTGGCAGCTCCACCAGAGCCACGGAGCACTGGACCATCCGCAGGCAGTACTGCGGCAGCTCCACCAGAGCCACGGAGCACTGGACCATCCGCAGGCACCACTGCGGCAGCTCCACCGGAGCCGCGGAGCACCAGACCCTCTACAGGCACCACTGCGGCAGCTCCACCGGAGCCACGGAGCACTGGACCATCCGCAGGCACCACTGCGGCAGCTCCACCGGAGCCGCGGAGCACCAGACCCTCTACAGGCACCACTGCGGCAGCTCCACCGGAGCCACGGAGCACTGGACCATCCGCAGGCACCACTGCGGCAGCTCCACCGGAGTCACGGAGCACTGGACCATCCGCAGGCACCACTGCGGCAGCTCCACCGGAGCCGCGGAGCACCAGACCCTCTACAGGCACCACTGCGGCAGCTCCACCAGAGCCACGGAGCACTGGACCATCCGCCGGCAGTACTGCGGCAGCTCCACCGGAGCCATGGAGCACTGGACCATCCGCAGGCACCACTGCGGCAGCTCCACCGGAGCCGCGGAGCACTGGACCCTCCTCAGGCACCACTGTGGCAGCTCCACCGGAGCCGCGGGACCAGCACGTGGGGCGGCGAAATTGCTGTCTGCCTAGGGCGCTCAAACCCCTAGCGCCGGTCCTGAGTGCACAGCAGTGTGACACTGAGAGGATATCGTACTCCTTTGAAACGACAAGGGGATTAGGGCACTGGTCTCGCAAACATGTATGTTTGTGCTTCACTTTCAGCACGAGTAGTCTCATTGAAGTCAGTGGGGTTGCTCATGTGTGTAAAGTTATTTAAGTGCACTTGTGTTCGGACTAAATAATTACATTCGGCAAGATCACAGCCTGAACTGAATGAGTTGCAGGGTTCTCTCTTGCTGTTTTCATTTCCTGTTCTGTCTGAAACCAAGGAGTATTGGCCTGAGAAACTGAGTTGCCCCATCTCTAGGAAATGTTCAGACTCTGACCCTGAGGAAATGCTGCAAAACCTTCCTCTTTGAAAAGGGCTTTCTGCTAAAAGAATGACAGCTTCCTTTGCCTGCTGCCCCAGCTGCTGACCAACCAAAGCAAAAGGGAACATTTAAAACATCTAAAATAAAAAACAAAAACTGCACCCCAAGCACAGCTTTGGCCCCCAAAATGAAGAAGGGCCAGAGACTCCATGAAATCTGCTAGAAATCACTGTTGCTATTGATTTTACATGGAAGGTACTCAGTGTAAAGCCCTAAAATAGACAGAAACGGTTCAAAGGAACAACCTTAAGAAACAGATAGCTGTTTGGAACTAAACCTAAAACTAGATTGTTTATGGTTCCAGATTTGGGCAAGGTGTCAGCTCAATTCTTATTTTGGCTATTTCACTTAGAATCATAGAATGTTGGGCGACCTTGAGAAGTCTAGTCCATCCCCCTGCACAGAGGCAAGACCACGTAAATGTAGAGTATCCCTGATGGGTATTTGTTTAACCTGTTCTTAAAAAGCCTCCAGTGATGCGGCTTCCACAACCTCCCTTGGAAGCCTATTCCAGAGTTGAAACTACCCTCAGAGTTAGCAAATTTTTCTTATTAGCTAACCTAATCTCCTTGCTGCAGATTAAGCCCATTACTTCTTGTTCTGCCATCAATGGACATGGAGAACAATGGATCAACATTCTTTTTATAACAGCCCTTAATAGATTTATAGAATGTTATTAGGTCCCGCCTCAGTCTTCTTTTCTCAACACTAAACACACCCAGTTCTTGTTAACCTTTCCTCATAGCTCGTAGCTTATGTTTTTTTAATCTTTTATCATTTTTGCTGCCTTCCTCTGGACAATCTCTGATTTTTCCAGTTTTCTTAAGAGTGGCACCCAAAACTGGACACACTACTCCAGAGGAGGCCTCACCACGGCCGAGTAGAGTGGGATAATTACCGCCTATGTCTTATGTAAGGCATTCCTGTTAATACATCCCAGAACAATATTTGCCTTTTTCACAACTACATGTATTACATTGTTGGCTCATATTCAATTTATGATCCACTATAATGCCAGATCCTTTGCTGAACCACTACTGCCCAGCCAGTTATTCCCCATTT
This sequence comes from Gopherus evgoodei, assembly GCF_007399415.2. Lineage (NCBI taxonomy): Eukaryota > Metazoa > Chordata > Testudines > Testudinidae > Gopherus > Gopherus evgoodei. The sequence goes on from NC_044331.1 coordinate 9,936,294, forward strand.
TGTATTTGTTCATTTGATTTTTCCTTCCTGTAGTGTAGCTGTAGTACTTTGCATTTGGCTTTATTGACTTTCTTCTTGCTGATTTTAGATCAATTCTCCAATTTATCAAGGTCATTTTGAATTCTAATCCTGTTCTCCCAAAGGCTTGCAACCTCTCCCAGCCTGGTGTCATCTGCACATTTTATAAGCCTACCCTCCACTCCGTTATCCAAGTCATTTAAACTTGAACAATTTCACCAAACCCTAGCTGCGTATGGATTCCAGTTAAAACCAGTTTTTGGATCTGTGTAATGATTGGAAATCTTTTGGACTGGGACACATCAGTTGTTAGTTGGCATCAATCTATAATGTGCCCACCACCAAATAACTGGGCAGCAGTGGAACTACGTTTCTGTGTCTATATTGCTGCATAAATAGTACATAAGAGCCAGCCTAGTTTACAATACCAGGAACTGCCATTAGTGAAAATGGCTACTTCATGAATTTTTCCAGTGAATTCAGTACATAACTTGTTAAACATCAGCAGCAATCCTGACTTGATTTCAAAATGCCATGATGTTTCACTGCAGTCACATTCAAGACACTGGGCTAAGCTGGCCCAGCCTGCTCTGATTTCCTAACCTGTAAAAAGTCGTGGCACTAAGGCTGAGTTTGTACTGGCAAGAATGAGACTCATGGTTCACCAACCCTATGCAGCCCCATTGGTAGTAAGGGGCAAGTGGATGCAGGCAAGGTCTATTGTTTTTACTACTGTATTTGCCTGACTTTGCTCTGAAAAGGGTTAGGTGGTGCAGAGTGGTAACAGCAACTAGGCCCAGCTCCTCGAAGATTTGTAGGTGCCTAACTCACACTGGAAATCTGGTAGTTAGGTGCCTAAACACCTTTGAGGATCTGTGCCCTAAGCACTAGTTATACTACAGTTTCCATGCCACCATCGTGTCCCATTTTTGCCAGTACATACAAGGCCCAGGAAAGATTAAGAAAAAGAGCGGACAATGGAAAACTTTTTTATTTAAATATTTATTAGGAACAAAGATAGAAACTTGTGAAAAATACAGGCCAGAGCTCTTAACCAAAGGCCAAGGAACTCCAAAGATGTGGCATAGTGCATATAGTGCATACATCATTAAGTCACTGGCAACAACACACTGAAGCCCTGCCCAAATTTAAATTCTTACACTTCAAATAGTCTCAGCTTTCACCAGACAAATTAATATTTAATGCACACGAGCACACTGTAATATTCCCAGCTGTGTGATCTAATATTAACAGCTATTTCATAAACCAACAAAGCCCATTCAATTGGTGACCATTTAATCTATAATATGCCATTAAACCAGAAAAGCAGCCATGAAAACACAGTTCACATACATGTTTGTTAGTCCGGCACTAAAGCAGGGAACATAGCAAGGTCAGTGCAGAAAGCAGGCTTGCAGTTTCTAGTAGACCATCCAAGGCAAAAGGCCTGTGCATTTTAAACAATATGAGAAGTGGGGAACCAAATTCCTTTCTTGCAACACTGGCTGGGTGCTGGGGCAAAGTGTAGCCCATACACAGACTTAATGATGGAGAGCTCCCAACTCAAGGATGACTATAAGATTTCTATGGACCAATGTGAAATAATGTGTGTGTGACACCATCTGCCCCCCCACCTTCTTTAACCATCATCGTGTATCTGCAAGACCTACCCTATTACCCTGCCCCATCTTTCTTGGCTAATGCTGATGCTAGAAGAGTTAGTGTGATCCTTAGCTGTATAAACATTGGAGTAGTGAATTAGAGTGGGGAGGAGATTTTACTTCTGTATGTGGCTTTGGTGAGACTAATACTCCACTCAGTTCTGGTATCCACATTTTGAAAAGGATGTGGAAACGTGGCCCGGGTGCAGAAAAGAGACACAAAAATTATTCGAGGCCCAGAGAAAATGCCTTATAGCAAGAGACTTACAATGCTCAATCTGTTTATTTTATTGAAGAGAAGATTGAGAGGTGCCTTGATTACAATGTGTAAGTACCTTTACGATGAGAAAATATTCGATACAAAAGGGCGCTCTTTAATGTAGCAGAGAAAGTCCGAACAAGAGCCAAAGGCTGGAAGGTGAAACAAGTCAAATTCAAACTGGAAATAAGGCACACACCTTTAACACTGAAGGTGATTAAACTATATGATGTAGCCAAACACAAGTTATAGGGCTTAATATAGGGGAAACTGGGTGAAAAATAATGACCTGTTATGTGCAGGAAGTCAAACTAGATGGGACAATGGTCCCTTCTTGAGTAAACTCTCTGAATCTAGAGATTCTGTGACCTTTTGCAGGTGGGGAATGAGCTCTCTCCAATATCTCTTTGTGAAGCTTTGTGGCACCAGTCACCCTCTGTTCCCCAAGGTGCTGGGCAGCAAGTAAATTTAATCTCTCCCAGAGGCTGTGAAATCAGATGGAACTGTGAGCATGGAACCAGAAATAGAATTCTGGCTATTGGTTGGTGTGTGTGTGTAGAAAGAGTGGGAACCTCTGCAATCACATAGGCCTGGACCCCCACTGCCGTCCTTCTATCCATAGTTCCTATTTCGACCTATGGTTACTACTGATGATATGATAGATAATGAAATTAAACACCACCAGTCTGAAGGCGGTCAGGGCCTTCTTCTTCATTGTAGAATTACTCATATTAGGAGAAGTGAGGCAAGCTGACAGGGTAAAGAAAGGGACGGGGCTAAGGCAGCCATGTTATGGCCACGTGAGTGGAGAGTTTGGAGGGTTGCAACCAATCACAGCAAAAGGCATTATAGTCATCGATCGGCGCGCAAGCTTGAAGGCAAGGAGAGCGTATTCAGCATGACTACTGCAGTAATTTGATTTGTGCCCTGGTAACTCAATAATAACCATTTCCTGGGCAAATAAACTCAAGGAAGTGTTTTTAGCTCAGGATATATAGTTATTAGCTTACAAACAGCCCTTGAGTTATTTCAGTTTTCCAAATAATTCCCATTCTTTCCTCTGATCAATTACATCTTGCCAGATGCATGGCTGTTGGTCCTGTTAACACAAGATGCACAATGCAGTCACCAGATTCTTTGCAGTTTGCAAATTTCCATTTGACATGCTACAGTATTCCTGGCACATTATATGATCTACAGGCAATACATTTACAGGTGCGCTTCTGAATAAAAGGCCACATACTCTCCGTTCAGCAACAGTGCAAAATGGGATTAATTTAAGAGCACTCTAGTATTCTATTACTGGATCTTGGTATGTTTGTGTCAGAGTTTTAGCATTATTTTAATGTTTGTTTTGTTTTTATTTCTACTATTCCTTAATTTTGAAAAAAAACAACCCAATCAAACAAGAAAAAAAATCCCCTAAAAATAACCATTACTTATGAACTGGTACTCTGATGAAGGGAGCTGATCTAAAATCCTTGAAAATATGAAAGCTTGGACAAAGTTTAATACACATATGATTGAACTCAATATCTCAAGGGAGAGCAATGGAATGTAGAACGTCACCTCCAAATCATCTGTTAAACTCTGACTAAGGTCAGAAATGACCAAAAGCCATTGATGTTTGATGTCTAATATGAAGTGATCTGGTTGTCTTATTACAGGTCTGAATCATTGTTCATATCACAAAAACTGGCATTACAGTGGTACTAACTGTCACTCTCTGTTGGCAATCACATCAGAATGGACAAAGAATGAATCCTTTTTAGATATGAACAAATACTTTTCTCTCTATCAAAGCTGGTAAAAATTGTAAGTATGTTTGTTAATTTTTTTTAAATGTTATTTTTTCAGGGGTTTTTTGTCAACAGTTTCAAAACTTTCCAATTTCGCAATGAAAAAATTAAAACAAACCAACCCTTCCTCCCAAAATCAGTTTTTGAAAATCAAAAATGTTTTTTTTTTAATTTTCAATTTTTCAGTCCCCAACTTTTTCTCCCCCACTTCATCCTTTTTTTCTCCTTTTTGAAAAAAGGAGGCAGGAAATGGAGAAAAAACATTTGAAAAAATTTCATTTTCAGTTTTAAAAAAACTCCAAAATATTTTTGTTTTTCCAGTTTTGCCTTATTTCACTGAAAAATCAGAAAGTTTCCAGAAAAGCCATATTTTTTTAAAGGGTTTTGGAAAAAAAAAGTTCAACTATCTCTACCTACCTACCTACCTACCTACCTATCCCTGGTAAATTAGATTAGTGTAGGAAGCCCTAATGGAGCTCAGGGAGTGTTCTGTTCCTTTCTCTGAGAGTGAGACTCTCTGCTTGGAGTAGAGTTTGCTGTTGTAAATATAATCCTAGTTTTGGTGGGTCTTGCAGCATTTCCTTACAGCCTGGTGATCAAGTTTTGAATTAGCTTATTCTCTTCTGGAAGTTCCTTGCACAGCTGAATCCCCTTGACTGAGAGTGCCCTTTTTGTAGTCACACTCTTCTTCATCCGGCACTTTGGAAACTGCATAGTTTGGAGCACAGTTGTCTTGGCTGGTCATGAATCAAATCACAGATGTAGCTGGGTGCTAATCCACTGAAAGTCCTAAAAATCAGAACCCAGGCTTTGAACTGACACCTGAAACAGACTGGGAACCCATGTGGAGACTGGTGCTGTACGGAATGATGTTCACTGCACTGAAGTCTGATGACCATATTTGTATGAGCTGGAGACACTGCATTGCTTCCACATTCAACCCCAGGTACATCATATTATAGTAATGCAACCTGCAGGTGGCAAAAATATGGATCTCTGTGGTCACATCCTCCTCTAGAAAGAAGGAGCAACTTTTCCTGACATGCTAGAGGGGGAAGAAAAAGCTTTTCACCACTGACACTAGCTGATATTCTATACTAAGGTGCACATCCTCAAATGTATTTAGGCTCCTGACTCCCACTGATTTCAGTGGAAGTTAGGAGCCTAAATAACTTTGAGGATCTGGGCTGTAAAGCCTAACTGAACAGGACCCTCAAGTTTCACACCACTTGGATGAACAGGAGGACAGATGATTTGGCAAGAGAGATCAAAAACCCAACTGGGTCTTAAAAACTAGAGAGTATGGTTTAATGGATAATGTACCAGAATGGGACTCAGGAGACCCTGATTCTAGTTCTGCTCTGCTTCTGGGTGACCTTGGTTGAAGGTCGTCTCTTTGCCTCGGTTTCCCCATCTATAACTGGGTTAATGATGCTGACCTCTTTTCTAAAGCATTTTGGAATCTATAGATGAATGAGTTAGGTACTATTATTCAGTCTTTCCTGCTTCTGGCCTGCATTGTCTGGGTTAGGTTTGATCCAGCATCTCTTCATTGAGGAGCTTATTTCTTGCAGACATTGTGGCATCCTTGCTGAGGCATAGGTAAAGAGCTGCATACTCGCAGTGTGTTATTATTAGCTTTCAAATAACCCACGTGAAATAAGTTTATTTATGTTTCTAGCAGGAATCTCAGTTATTCTCTTTTGCTGCATTACTTACAGAGCTGCCAGCAGCTAGTAGTAGTTGGTGATGGGATACAGCAGATCTCCTAACAAATGCTAAAGAAAAAACAGGATACGTTTTGAATACATGAAAATATTAGCATTAGAAGTAATAGCTGGTATTATTTTCATAGTGTGATTGGCATCCTATAAATACCTAAGATAGATTGTGTCTAGGAACCATTTGTAAGAAGTTTCTTTGCATGAGAAAGCTACAGCTTGGATTTGAGTTTTAAACCCTCCAGAGTCTCCCATAGTTTTTAAAGGACAAAGAAAGCCCTTCTTCTTCTGCATATTCCTTTCTGTGCACCAAGGTTGCACCACTGTGCTGAACTACAGATCCCAGTGTGTGGTCAATTATATACTCTCACTGCTTTCAGATTCACTTATCCTGTGATGCTGACTGTCTATGAGCAAAATCCATCAGAGAGTTATTATCTACAAAGAAAAAGCATCAAATATTCAGGCTTCTAATCTGCCTCTGAAAATCAGTGCCTGTTCTCGAAAACACAAGACCTCAAATGACTTATTATTTTGGATGCTTGAAGGCTGGAAACACTTTTGAAATCTTTGTAGCTTAACAATTCAGGATGCCTCAAGCCCACTGGCCAAGTGTAAAAAAGGTACAATGTATCACGTGTGATAAAGGCAGTCATTAAGGATCATGTTATAATTACATGAGCTTCCTCATTGTGCACTGTCATACCTGCAGTGAAGCTAAATAATGGGCTAGCTAGATAGCCTGCTAACTGGTTGTATAAAATAGGAATTTTTTTAAGCAGCAAATTCTCTCTAGGTACCATAGTACTTATGATGTTCCCATTGCTGCAATACCTGGACACAATCCACAAACGTGCTACCTAGTTTAACTAGGGCATGGACACAGTCACAAAATTAGGTTTCAGAGCTAGATTTCTTCCCACCTTCCCAAAGTTCAGGATGGGATTTTAGTAGCCCTAATCAGACATTTTCCGACAAAATGTTTTTTTCATCCGAAAATGCTGATTTCCTGAAAGGGAAATATTTAACAGACACATATTGTTGTCAATGAAATCTTGTTTAGAAATAACAGAACAAAACAAACACTGGACAGAATGTTTTGTTGAGGTAAAAATGATCTTTTGGAAACGGAATGTTTTGAAATGACTTTTCATGGTTTTTTTTTCATTTTATGTAATATAATATGAAATTAAAAGAAAATAATTCCATTGTGTCACAATAAAGCACTTCAATGAAAATGATTTTTCAAAATTACATTTCATGGGAAATTTCTAATGATTTTGTTTTCATCCTGCCTCTAGTCTGTGAAATAGTAAGGTACAGGTGTGACGCTGGCAGGGCAGATGCCAGCTCTTGCCCAGGCTGCAGGCACTAGCTAAGAACTGACAACCTCATAGCTGGAGACCAGACCAGGTCACCTGCATGTTAGCTTTGCTTAAAATAGATATTAGTCTTCTACAAATGTATTGAGTATCAGAGGGGTAGCCGTGTTAGTCTGGATCTGTAAAAGCAGCAAAGAATCCTGTGGCACCTTATAAACTAACAGGCGTTTTGGAGCATGAGCTTTCATGGGTGAATACCCACTTCGTCAGATGCATATACTTGACATGCATCTGAGGAAGTGGCTATTCACCCACGAAAGCTCATGCTCCAAAATGTCTGTTAGTCTATAAGGTGCCACAGGATTCTTTGCTGCTTTTACAAATATATTGAGTGTTTAGCCTCTATGAAATGCTTGTAAATTGCTGCTTGCATTAATCTCACTTGAAATGGGTGTATTCCATGCTATGGGAAAATATGTAAGTTTTGCTTTATAACTTTGAAACTGTTTGCTCTGAACTTGTGTGAACCCAGGCGTGGGAATCATCCCGCCTGCCCATCCAGAAGAACTATCAAAATCAGATGAGCCAGCAAGGATCATTACAATATGAAAGATTGGTTAATAGCCCTGTGTGCAGAAGGCCTCGTCTCATTGCTTTGCTGGAAGAGGGAAATAAAAAATAGCTGATGTGACAATTTTTCTTCTTTTAGGTGTTTGAACTCTGAAGGGCCAGAGACTCTAAACTGAAGCCAGAGATCCCCAGGGGCTGTCTCCTGGGTCTGTCCTGAAAGACACTTTGAGCTACAACTATGTCACTCTTAGGATTTAGATGATAACTCATTTGTGTGTATATGTTTGCTTGCTTTAACCTGCAAATAACGTCTTCCTTTTTCCTAGTTAATAAACCTTTAGATAGTTTAATACAGCACTGATTACAGGCGTTGTCTTTGGTGTAAGACCTAGGGTACTGATCGATCTGGGGTAAGTGACTGTTCTCTTGGGACTGGAAGCAACCTGAGTGTGGTGTGATTTTTGGTGTAAGTGACCATTTATCACTAAGTCCAGTTTGTGTGGCGGGATAGACTGGAGACCCTCAGGGGACTGTCTGTGACTCCATTGTAAGACTGTTTCAGTGATCCAGGAGTTCACCTTTGTTGCTGGCTTGGTGAAATCCACTTATAGAACACACCATCAGTTTGGGGTGTCTGCCCTGTTTTTGACAGTCTGTCCTGAGGTAGACACTCTCGGTCATGAGCAGCATGACAACAGGATACAGAGCTGAACAATTGGCTGAGGGGAATACACAAACTGGTCATTTCTTCTTAAATGTCTGGTTGCTAATTGGCTGGAACAAAGCATTCTCCCCTCATGTGTACTGTGGTCCATAATGGAACTGTCTTTAAGGGTAGTTTATTGGCCAAAAATCCCAGCATATGTAAAACCAGGTATTTAGTCTTAGTAATTAGCGATGACCAAGCCTTGAACCTTAGACAAGACTCAAAAGTTTGTCTGTTTCTCCCTCCCATTTCCAACGATTAGAAGAGTCTCTCCCATGAAGTAACTGGCACTTTTTTCTTCCAGTCAGGAAGACAGCTGAAGCACCTCAAGAAAAGTCATTCATGTAATATTTCAGCACTTCTGCAATGATATGTCCATTTAAGGCCACCATACCATCACCAGGAGCTCCAGCACCGCTGGCTCTTAGAGTCTAAAGAGGTGGCTGCTTCCTTGTAGATCTTACAATCTAAATTCAGATCTGATTCATCGGCGAGTTTGATTAATAATGGAGAAATCACAGTGAAAGACAAAGGTTGCAGTCAGAGAGATCATGTGGTAACGCGGGTAAATTACGTGCAGTCTTGATGGTATAGAAGGCTCCACCATTTATTCTTCATTCTTAATACAATTTTACCTTTTGGGACATCTTCCAGTGGTCATTCTGATGTGGTCGCATTTTGCGCACACTTTGACTTCCCTTTGCACTGGTCCAAATGATGACACAAGGTGTAGGGCATTGGAGGATGGGTTCCTAAGTGCCCCCAAATGCATTTTCACTGGGCTCAATCTACCATACATTACAGCAGCTAAGGAGTTCTTGCTGCTGGGCTGCATATGGCTCACCCCTTTTACACACAAATGCCCATTGGAATACCCTTTGAGAAGTGGCAGTAGGTACAGCTTAGGGCAGCTCTGACAGTCATGCAGCGCAGGACACTGGAGCTCCTACTGGGAGTCTGTGACAATTCTTTCAGAAATCAGGACAGGATGGAAACAGGGACATCTGGCAGTTTCGGCGGAATGGCTCAACTGCAGATTCCCCTGTTGGTGAACTTGGCCAGCAAGCTACTCCAGCAGATGTTTTTCCTTAGGCATTGAGTGATTTCTGGACACATCTTTCCTATGCCTCTCAGGAGCAAATGCCAGCATAATAGAAATTCATATAAGCTCACTGACCAACATTAGGAAGTGTTGACCTGATCATGAGTTCCAGAATGTCAGCTAGGTTCCGTAGAAGAACAGAGGCTAATGGCTTTTCCTTCACTGGGGAGCAGAAAGGAAAAAAATATAGACTATAAAGAGCATTCGCATAATATTTATCAGCAGCTGTGAGGTGCAATCTCTCTTATTTTTGTTTCCTAACTCCTATGATCTGAACATCATATTGACTCTGCACTATATAGTCTCAAGCAGGTAGATTAAATATGCAGGAGGAACATTATGCATTTTGAGTTGGGGGAAGAAGGAGAAAAAAAAGAAAATAATTATTGTAACACCTTGGAGCACATTAATGAATACATTAATAATTGATCCACTGTTATGTTTTCTCCTAATAGTCATCAAAATCTTTATAAACCCGCAATACAATACATAACATCTCATTACAACATTTACTCAAAAAATCAATGCATATCTAAGTTATTTGTGTCAAAACTCATTTATTTCCACAATAACATGGACTGTCAAACCTTGACATCCTGTTAATAACATCCAGGACATTTGCATATTATTCAAATATTTCCTTTTATGAAAAGGGGGACTTTTACTTATACCATCCTACTCGCAGGGCTTCAGATATTTGCACATTAGCTCGGTTCGCACAGTTACAGAAGGGTTACCTGTGGCAACTAATTATGCTACACTTTACGCATATAAATGAGCCTTGTGAGCATCCATCCTCTGCTCTATGGAGAGAGGGGATACAAAAAATAACAGAGTAAGTGGGAGACCTATGAGAGGCAAAATGCAGGCGAGCGGGAGATGCTATATTTTAATGTTCTCTCTTTGATGCCCACCACCTTTTAGAGTAGACTCTCCGGGATCAGGGGAACCACTCAACCCTCCCTGCAGCTTTGAGGTCAGATTTGAAAAACCAGCTTTTCTTTTCTTCTTCTCTCTCTCTTCAGTTCCTGCTAATACCTTAGGGTGACCAGACAGCAAGTATGAAAAATCAGGATGGGGGTGGGGGGTAATAGGCACCTATATAAGAAAAAGCCCCAGGACTGTCCCTATAAAATCAGGACATCTGGTCACTCTCTAAGACCTCCAGTTTTAGGATCCTATCTTTGCAAGGGGGCTGAACATCGTCAACTCCCATTGAAAGCAGCACATCGGCGGATCAGGCCCCCAGTGGTTTGTGTAGAGAGAGCTGACTGCCCTAAGCTAGAGACAGCTAGTGGGTCTTCTCACTCACAAAGATAAGAGCAACATATTTTGTTTTTAATGAATATTTCTCTAGCACATACTAGGTGGAATGGAGCAAGGCTGATGTACCGCCACAAGGTGCCATAAGGCCAGCGAGAAATGTCCAGCCACAGGAATATGCAGTATACGCAATTGGCATCCCTAAAACACTGATAGAAGGGCAGCATCCTTTGCATGGAAATGCCTGACGAGCAATGAAGCCTCTAATATGGCACGTACCAGGGTACAGTCTGCACACTGTATGCCCAGAGGCCTTTCAAAGGGCTGAGCCATGGTGCATCAAAGTCCCTTCAGATGGCAGGCATTGCTGAGCCACCCTTCCCAGCTGGGGAGTTCCTGAACTTGTTTCTAGACTCTTGGTTGATACAATAGAGGATAGAAAAGAAAGATTTGATTTTATGCAGCAGCAGATGTCTCTTAAGCAGTAATCACAGTGTCAGATAGAGAAACTCTCAGGGGCTTGTGCAGATCTCTGATTAAGATTCAGTGATACCATTCCTGGATCCTAAAATGCAACAGTCATCAGAAACAAAAGAGAATGTATCATAATTAATGCAATCGAGAGGGCTCTTCTCTAATTTTTTTTCCTGAGTATCAGCCACTTTACTTGGGCTAGATTCTGACTCGACATATGTGCTCCTGCAAGGGAGTGAAAACCTTCTACCCCTTACAACTGTACATGGTCTATATATGCATTAGTCCTAGTCATGTAAGAGTAGTTAGGTTTCTTTGCTGCTTACTCCCTCCACGGAGTGTAGCCCAGTGGGCTAGTTTGCCTTTGTTATATTCACTGCTTTGCATTATATTCGGCTTTGCATATGTTCAACAATCATAGAAGAAACCCATAGGCCTGTATCCTGTAAGACATTAGTGTCCGCAAGATAGCTTAAGGCTCAAAACCTATGAACTTTGCACAGATAAACAGCCTAACAGAAAACCCCAAGTATTTGGGGAACTGAAAATAGAGTTTAGGGGGAAGTTCTGACCACAGGTAAATAATTTAACCACAGACATGTCCCGGCAACGAACTGACATACATAACAGTTACATGAGATGCATTTAAGGCTAGCCTGCTTGCTTGCCTAATATCTTTTCTTATAAGTTTCTTATGGGTTTGATTATTTGTAGAGTATATTTTGGCTGTAACACAAGGGACTTGCAGGCCACATCCTGTCTGGTGAGCTAAGGCAAAGTTGGCATACATATATTTGGGACCTTTCACCTAGATAGATGGTGATGAGCTAAAGCATAAGGTCCATGTATGGCTGCGACCTTTGACATAGAAGATGCATTAAAGCAGGTTGGCACAGGGGCTCTCCTAAGTTCATACTCTTTTAAACATAACAGGTACATCACAACTTGGAACTTTGGAAAGAACCAAAATAACCAGTTAGGACAGAAATAACAAATGTGATACCTAACCACAAAAAGGCCAAGGTAACGAATGGACGTATATTATAGTAAGTTGAGATAATTGATATATTAACCTATAGGAAAAAGACACTCCAACATTAGTGAGGTGAAGAAATACAAATAAAGAAAGGGGAAAATCCCCTCCTGAATATGCATTGACCATGGTGACACCAGCATAACATATTATAAAAGTAGCATCCCAGCCTAGGGTTGGTAGGAGAGATGTAGTCCTTGGGAGGTGCCAGAATATTGGCCACTGGTGGTGTTGGTGAAGGTGATGAGGGAGATGATGGTTAACATTTTAGGTTGTTCTACAGGAGGTGGTGTGAGTATATGAATGTGCAAATGTACATTCTGTAGTCTCTCTATTTTACTAAGCTGGGGTGTTTGTAACTGTGCTAAATGTATCAATAAACTATATTTGTAAATATAAAAGAGTTCCTATAGTGTGAGTGTTGCAACATCAGGGTTCCCAATTATATAATTTGAATAATACTGCGCCTGATCTTGGGGCAAGAACCTGGCAACCCTCAAGGTGATAACTGGAGATTCTTAAGTGATCAATATAATTAATACATAATCTAAAGAGCAGGCAACAGGAGCAAGTGAATGGGGATTGGCAGGAAGGGGCAGGAAATGTGTTGCCTCCACTCTGTTACTCACTGGTGTAGCTGTGCTGGTACTAGGAGTGTTGTTGTTTACTTCTGGTACAGACTTACTCAAGCCTGCACCTAAAATCACAATCTAGCCAAACCTTAAAGACCTTGATGTTCACATGGTCCATCACTCAGGCAAACTCACACATAAGTCAATAAGATAGTGGTTTTCAACCTCTGGTCCGCAGACCCCTAGGGATCTACAGACTTAGTTCTAAGATTTCCAAAGGGGTTCACCCTTCCATATGAAAAATTTTAGGGGTCTGCAAATGTAAAAAGGTTGAAAACCAGTGCAATAAGAGGTTACTTGGCTAAACTCTGAATAAAACTAGAATAAGGACTTCAGGAGCAGGCCCATAATTATAATTTTTACTGTTTGTCTAAGGAGTGCTCAGCTCTGTACAATCACTGAGTAATTCAGAGTCTAATTCAGACATGGATATCCTGGCTGTAACTCTACTGGAATCAATTAATACAGGGGTGAATCAGGCCCAGGATACACCAGTTGAAGAGACAAATCTGACAGCACATGGTTTAGTTATTTAGCTGTATTAGTTCCATACTTATTTGGATTTGCAGCTCTGGGTTACTGTTGACAGGCTTCACAAGGAAAGTTTATTTTCAAGAGGGATTTGGACAGAGGACAAGTTCTAAATGGAGGTTCAAAGGTGTGGTGAGGGGCAGAGCTCTTCATTTACCTAAAATTAGGGACAAAATACCCAATGCTCAAAGGAAATGCAAAAACCAACCAAATTAGTCTAATAGAAAATATCAAAGTGAGAAGTTGTTTTTTAAGCAAAGCAGAACATGTGTAAATCTTTCCATCTACCCTCACATCCACACACCATGACCCTACTGTAGTAAAGGCCTGAACTTTTCTTGAACTGTGCTTGGTATTGTTCAACATCTTGGATAGGAAAAAGTTACATCCACTTGAGGAAGTAATATGTGGCAGAGATGTTTAGAATAATTGTTTTGTGCTGTATTTCATGTTAACTCATCTACCATGAAAAGACACTGAGTAAGGATGAAAGACAAGCCAAGAGGTATAAGCATTTGTTTTCTTTCAAAGCTTCTAAACTCTTAGTTGCTAGTGTAGGGTGTTTAAAAACACACACATACACTAATACTTCACTAGAAAATCTGACAACCTGCTGCCTTATTAGCATAACTCTGACATGTCTGAGATTGCCAACCTAGCAGATTTGTTATGTTCATGTCTCACTCACTGTACTGATGATGATATGGTAGTAAATATAGCAATGCATCATGAGTTTCTGAACCCAGAAATCTTTCTGTGACATTTTCTGAATGAACTATGAAAATGGGAACCACTCCCAGTTACTTGTACATCTCAGCTATTACACGTAAGATGAGAAGTCTACGCTGCTAGGCAAAAGTACGTCTGGTTTAGCTAAATGGTTCTAGGAGTCTCCATATTGTAAGGATGTCACTCGACAAGCAGCACTATAGTTAGGTCTGTAGATCCCTAGAATATAAAAAGTCCATTGATAAAGTTTTCTTTCCTGAAGGTACAGTAAAATGAATTAATTCCATTCCCTATGTAGTTTCAAATATTCACTGCACAGGAACGTTGGAATTTTCACACTGAGTCAGACCAGTGGTCCATGATTTCCACTATTTCCACTGTCTGTCTCTGACAATGGACAATACTAAATGTCCTAGGAGAAGATAATGGATATTTATGGAACAGCTGATCTTTAGGGAAGATTGATTTTATGGGTAAAACACTCAGTGGAACTGGAGTCAGAGGGCCATGATTCCCTGGAGGGACTATTTTGGATTGGACACCTGCGGAACTGGGGAATGTGTGGAGTGAGAGTGGACAGAGCAGAGCACAGGACTTAATAAAATGTCACTTGTTCAACTCAACCTGCATTCTGCTTCACTCTTTGTTAATTAAACCTCTGGGACTCAGCACACAGAGTTCAATTCCTGGCACTTCCATAGACTTCCTATGTGATCTTGGGAAAATTAAAATGAGTTAATCTCTCTGAGCTCATTGGTAAAATAGGGACAATGAGATTTCCTTTCTCATACCATTTGTTTGTCTTGTCCATCTGGATTATAAACTGCTCAGCACAGAAACTGGCTCATAGTTAAGGCTAAGGTTTAGTCAGGGGCATTTTTAGGAAAAGTCATGGACAGGTCACAAGCAATAACACAAATTCATGGCCCCGTGTCCTGTCCATGACTTATACACCCATGACTAACTCTTTGGTGTTCTGGATGGCTCTGGGGGTGCAACTGCTGCTCTGGAGGGGAGGGATCTGGGGCACCTACTGGTACTGGAGTGGGGGCTCTGGGTGCCTGCTGGTGCTTTGGGTGGGGGCCTTGGGGTGCCTACTGGCAAGCCCGCTGGTGCTGGGGAGGCAGTCTTGGACCACCACAGTCACTGCTGGTAGGGAGTGGGCCAGGACCATTGCCATCACGGCTGGCAGGGGCTGGCCCAGGACCATGGCAGCTGCTGCTATTGTATGGGGGAGGCAGTGCAGCTGGCCCCGGGGTCAGTCACACCTGCCGGCTGCAGAAGTCATGGAGGTCTCGGCCCTCCATGACAGATATGCAGCCTTACTCATAGTTTATGTGTGAGCAGTGCCTAGCACAATGGAGCTTTGAGCTCAGCTGGTTGCTTTACATGCTACTGATAATACATAATAAGAATAACAATTGGGGGATTATACAATTATTTCCCTCATTGTTTCTCTTTTTATGTCTCATTATTAATTGCATGTTAGAACAGAAAGATCCCTTCATGGCCAGTGTTTCAGTGGGCCGGGGCTTAAGACTGAAATATTGCCCTCAAAGTCAGTTACCTTGGTATTGAGCCCAATTGAAATCAATGGGACTGAAACACACACCTAAAAGATAAACACATACTTAAGAGCTTTGCTGAAATGAGGCCTTTTTCCTCCATCTTGGTGCTAGACAAAAGCACATTTTTGGCTACACAATAGCACTCTTCACAAGACCAGCTTCCTTGGCCTATTCATCCCTTTTGACCTTGCATGTATCTATGAAGCACTGCATAGGATCAAGCCCTAAGTTTGAACTCTATCATTTTTTTTTCTTATTTGTGCTATGATAGTGCCTTGAGGCCTCAATCAGGATCGAGGGTGCAGTGTGCCAGCAGTTGTCCAAACACAGACAAAAAGGATCCCTGCCCAGAAGAACTGACACGCTAACTAGACATGAAGCAACAGATGTGCCATAAGGAATTTGAAAGTTTTGTGCTCCACAGGCCACTGAGTATCCCTGAGGTGACAATTTAGCTTCTAGAGTGCAGGCAACATCGTTCTAAACCACTCATGTAATTTCTCGTCACATGGATGGCTATTTTGGAATACAAGCCCATGCTGCTCACCGAAGGGAAAAGTTGTATTATAGAGGAAACCTCATTTGGATTTGCTTGAGTTACCTTTAATGCTGAAGCTAAAATGCCCCATTGTTGCAGACATTGGTTTGGACAGTGGGTTAAGAAATACCATCAGTAAGCCATGAGATATCTAGTACAGTGGTAAGAACCGGAACTGAAAGATAATACAGATCAGACGTTATGACCATAAGAGAGGCCATGAGTGGCTGGGATACATAATATAATGTGTACAAATTTCCTACTCTGCTTAGATTTGTGCTACCATTGGTGCAATAGGCTTTATTGTGCCCTACAGTTTTAAAGGAATTTGGGAATGCTGGAAACAGCGTAACTGCAATACTGACAATTTAAGAGATTTTATCGCCTTTGGCAGCAATTCTTTCGTAATGTAAAACTGAGCCACTGTATCTTACAGGAAGGAGCTAAACAATGATATATTCAGGCTGATGGGACTGGATTAACCCATTAATAAATAGGAGGTGAAGAGAGCAATCTTGTTGAATGTAATGTATGCTAATGATGTGACCTGGCTAATGGAGCCCTTTTCTATATTCTGTCATTGCACACATCAATTATGCAGCCTCAATTATCATCCTGTTTTTGTATCGGGTGGCTGAGAAATGAGAGGCTTAATAGAGACGTTTCACCCAGTAAAATGCCTGATTAGGTTATGAAAGCAGAAACTCAGGGGAAAAAACTTTGTTACATTATATCCTGATTTAATTAGCCAAAAGATATTATTCTCAGTGAGGGTCTTTGAAGTCGTAGCAATATTGTTCTTGGCTCAGCTGCAGAGATGACAAACTTTCTTAATACCTACAGCAACTACACTGACCTAGTAGGGGAAGAGCCTTAGCTAAGCATCTCATATTAGGCCAAGATCATTGTTTGTTCACTGTGGCGGAGGTTTCTCTATAAACAGAAGGGAGCAGAGTGACTTTGGAGATGAAAGCTGTTACCAAAGCTATCCAGAAGAAAAACAACAGCAACTCTGTTAACTGTGATGATTCTGTTGCATGCCACCTGATTGCACAGCGCTCCATAAGCTGCAATGTGCTTCACAGGCAATGGACACATGGCCCCTCGCTTTTTTACCTACAGGCCAGATCAAGTCTGAATGTTGACCTTGGACTTGCATGGCCCTGCCGCAACTACAGGCGTAGTATCAGTGATGTTTGTCAGGCTCAGGCATCGTTGCCTCAGGGAAATACACAGGTTCATGTGCTCTTGGCACAGATACAAGGGCTGGTCAAATCTCCGGGACGTGAAGGGGAAGACCTTGGAGACAACCTGGCAAGTGATGGGAAGAAATAACCACACTGGGAGATGTCAAAAAGCCACATCTATGCAGTAGCAACACCACGCTAGTACTGGGAACGCCTGTGACTTTGGATTCAGTTTGTGCTCTTTAGACAAAACCTGCAATATGGGACAAGACAAGGAAAAGAGAGAGTGAAGAGCAGTGACAGTGGATCATTAACTGGATGATGGGATATATGGAGACTGCAGACATTAATAAATCATTTCTTGTCATCCGAGGGGCAGATCCACAGCTCGTGTACATTGTTCTTACTCCACTGACATAAATTTACTTTTACTTCATTGGAGCCTGGACAATTGACACCAGCTCAGGATGTCCCTGCCTAGGTCCTGACCTGGAAATTGACTCAGTGATTTTTATACCCTTGTGGCAAGGAGTTATTCAATAAGCCTCACATTTGTTTTTAAGTAACAACCAACCAGCCGGATCCCTGGTAAAAACAATGGTTCTGATAGGCACTGTGTAGCACCAGTTTTCAATGAAATCACACTGGCCCATAAAACTGGTGTAATGCAGGGGTGAATCAGGGCCAGTGACTCTTTCCTCCTGGGTATTGGACTGCCCTGATAAGGAATGCTGTCATTTGCATTGATTGGAATGACAAATGCAAAGGGTCCTATATTTATTTTTATTACTCCATTGCTAGCCAACCCATTTTCTTCAGTAAATAAATAACATGGGTTTTTAAAAAAAAAATAAAATTAATGAGGGGCCAAATTTCCAAAAGAGGATTCTGTTTTTGGATGCTTTAATTTTTGGTGCCCATCTTGAGGCACTTTTACGGGGCTGATTTTCACAAATGCTGAGCCCATAACTGAAATCAGTAGGAGCTGCAGGTGTTCAGCATTTCTGAAAATCAGGACCTAATGTCTCAGATTACATATCCCAAATCAGTGGCCACTGATGTAAGTTTTGTCCTGAATTTTAAAATGTCATCCTCCATGGTAGCCAAATTATGTAGTGATAGATTTGATCCAAATGGATTTTCTAGCCCAGAAAAAATTAGAAATTTTGAAGAATAATTTCATCCTGAATTGGGGCGCAAAGCCACAATTAAAAAAAATAGTAAAAATTCCTTAAAAAATTCAAAAATAATCAAAATACTCTCATCTGGGAACAATTCATTTTGATAAATTCAAAAAAGTAATGTTTTGATTTTTAAAATCATTTTTTATTTTTTTAACATATAAAATAAAGTAAAAGAAGTGTTGGTTTGAAACAAAAAAATTGAAACTTTCTGTTCCTAAAGTGTTGAAATGGGATCTTTCAACATTTTTGAAATTTTTTTCCATTTTTTTCTAAACCAAATTTTGTCAAAGTCAATACAATTTCATAAAAACATTCTGTTTCAGTGAAATGGCATTTTCTGATGGAAACTGCTTTGATACAAAATTTTCAATGAGCTCTATGTATCTATAGCATCTATAATTTGTTAACCAATAGAAGCAAAATATTACAGATTTACAATGATTGCTGTTAGTGAGTAGCATTACTTCCTAGCATAGGGGGTTGCAGCACCCCTCAAGTTTGGCCCTATTCCTCTCATGCACCAGCTCAAAACACCACTCACTCAGTTTTGGCCCCGCCACCCCGCCATCATGACAGAAGGCAGGCAGGCCAAACCTGAGTGGGCCGTGATGGGGAGTGACACTGCATCTGGGGGGGCCATGTTGAAAGGCAGAGGCTGGATGTGTTGTAGACTAGGTGGGTGAGGCACCGGGGGCCAGCAGCCATAGCAGGGATGGCTTCCCATGTTGACAATGTGTACTATCAGAAATTTCCAGGAGCATCATGGTGGGTGGAGTAGCTCATCTCCTCATTATTTTGTCCACAAATTAGGCCTAATTTCTGACACACTAATTTTGGTCCATTGATTTGCTGTCCCACATTTCTCTTGTTTACCAAGCATGATTTTAACACAGTCCTTTTAACACAGGAGGCCCTCTTGTTTAGCTAATTCAGTTTTTCTGTCTTTCTTTTGCAACTTTTCCCATTAACATTTGTTGTTCTAGGTTACTGCAGCACTTTATGAACTTTCACACACTTTTTACACTTCCACTCACAATTAGGGTAAATGTGTAGGCCCAATTATTACGAGAAGCTTCAAAGGTATTTATGCACCTAACTCCTGTGACGCACCTAAGGCTCTTTAAGGAGATGGGTCTTAAATGTCTCTGACCCTCAGTTGTTAACATTTTTCAAATTTAGCTGACACTTCAAAATTTGAGGGGAAAAAAGAAAAATGTCAAAACATTGGTTATGAAAAATATTCCTGTTTTTTCCCTCAGCCATAGAACTGGTTGATTTTTTTAATACTAAAATTCTGAATTTTTGATTTTTAAAAAAATAGGATTTTGAATCAGTTTCCCTGTCGCCGATATTTTTTGACCAGCTTTAGTGCAAATTTTATTTTTAATTTGTGTGCCTTTGTGACCTAGTCAGGGGCCATGCTTTTGACTCATATGCACTTGTGTCCTTCGCTATTAACTTACAACACAATAGCAGTCCTATCACTACTTGATTCTTCATGCAGCTCAAATACCAAACGACTGCTAAATCTGCAAATGTTTCCTGACCTCCTTTTCACTTCTATTCAATGTCCATATGATCAGTTATACATGTAGCTGCAGTAGCTTTGAAAATACAACTACAGGGTAGAAATTTCTTTGCCATTTTCTCCCAGAACTGACCCTTTTCTCTTCCTCAGAAACTATCAGAGATAGTTAAAGCTCATTTCAAACCATGAGAATAGATCACAGCTCACATTTGCTTTGTGCTATGATAGCTGTGTGCAATTTGGATTGGTCCTTTGTTACTTGTATTTCACCTTTGGGATAATTAGTTGCTTGTGACTGATGAAGATTCTCAATCGCATTTTGACCTGTGGAATGTCTGAAAAGTAGAGATTTGCCTTCAAGCTTCTGACAAGGAAGGTCTGATATTCATTGCTTTCAGCATGATATTATATTAGCAGCATTAAATGTTGATACTCTATTAGATGAAAGGCTCATTACTCCTTCATGGTCATCCCTGAATGGTTTTATCCCATGGCCTTCAAGCATTTCCACTAGGGTTTGACATCAGCATAATAATAAAATAAATAATTTCTATTTCTATAATGCTTTTCATCCAAGTGTGGAGAAAAAAGTGCTTTATAATTATTAAAGAGACAAGGTGAGTGAGGTAATATCTTTTATTGCACCAACTTCTGTTGGTGAGAGTGAAAAGCTTTCGAGCTACACAGAGCTCTTCCTCAGTCTGGGAAAGGTGAAGTGGCCTGTTAATGTAGTTATAGGACAAAAAGCGGGTGGGAGTTAGACAATTGTGGATTGTTATAATAAGCCATAAATGCAGTATTTTTATTAAGACCATGGCTTTCAGTGTCTAGCAAAGCTATGAATTTAAGCTTCCATGCTCATCTTTTCAAAGTGTTGGACAGGTTTCCTTTGTGGATGAGGGCTGATATGTCTGATATAGAGTGATCGCTTTGTGAAAGTATATTACCCACAGGTGAAAGGGTATTTTTGTCTTTTATCATTTTCCTGTGTGAGTTAATTTGAGAACATAGTGATTGTCTGGTTTCACCCACATAGTTGATATTGGGGCATTTACTGTGCTGAATGGGGTATACCACATGTTATGATAGGTATGTGTAGGACCAATGGAACTTGAAAGGTGTGTTGTAGGGTGGTGTCGATCAGTGTAGCTATGGAGATGTGTCTTCAGGTGGTGCATCCACTTCTTCTGTTGGGGCCTGGTGCCCCGTTGAGTTGGTGTGTCCTGGTCTGTGGGCAACTTGCTTCATAAGATGAGCTTGTAGAGGTTGGGGGTTTTTTTAAGGCCAGAAGAGGGGCTTCAAGAAGGATATTTTTCAGGATATGGTGCCTGTTGAGAATGGGCTGTAGTTGTTGGATGCTACCCCATATGGGTATCAGTGCGTGGCGGTAAGTGAAATTTAGGGTTGAGTGGTCGGAGTGGGTTTTATTTCTCTATGGAAGCAGGTTCTCTCAGGGCATTTGGGTGGCCCCTAACACAGTAACATTGCATATTACAAACATTAATTAATTTAACCTTGCACCCCTGTGAGTTGGTGAAAATTTCATTATACCCATTTGACAGATTTTGAAGAGCCTTGCTTAGCGAAACTTCTTTGTGACTGAAAGACAAATGGTTTCAAGCATAACATGTCTCTCAACCTAGTCTAGAATGTTTTTTAATTGTCTGGTAATATGGTATATCAATTGATTAAGGCAGAGTTCTTTATGGCATTTGATTGGAGCTGGTTGGAAACTTCCCCCTGGCCCCATGGAAAATTTTGTGTTTTCTATTAAAAATCAAAATCCTAAATATTTCAGCCAAATTAATATTTAGATTCTGAAATGCTGCCGCCATGTCTCATGAGAAATGTTGTTCAGGCACCTCATATACCCATTCTCCTCTATAGGACAGGCTCCCTGGCTGGACTACATTTCCCATGATGCACCTTTGACTCCCCTTTTGCTGAGAGAAGCTGGTACATCAAGGTAGTTGCATGGCTGCAGTGCATCATGGGAGATGAAGTTTAACTAGCAAGCTTGACACATAAAGCATAATGGGAACATGAAGAACGTGAACTACCACTCTTATGCGGCTCCTTTTTGGATAGAAAGCGCACATTTCATGAAAAATTTTGTTTAGTCAAAACTGTTTTTCAATGGTAAATATAAGGCCTGGCTTACACTTAATATCTACTTATTTTCATTTGCAGTTTCTTCCAATGTTCGTCCAGTTGGATCCTCATTAAATAGAGAATCTTCCTAATTCAAAGATGGCTGTCAGGAATATGTGCATAACAGACAATAGAGCGTATAGAAAACCCCCTTTTGCATCCAAAAAAAAAATCTTATTAAGTGCAACAGCTAATGGCTTGCAGTGGCACTAATATGATACTAATTATATCAAGATAGGATATTTAAAATTCAGCCAATGTGCTTTATATTTAGCAGTTTGCACAAGAGGGGTTCTTGATAGTTTAACCAAATGTTTTTTGACAGAGTCTTTCACACATTCCTCCTAGGTGAAGCAATGAACAGTGCTGCTTTTTATCACTGTTGATTGGATGCTACCCAAGGCAGATATTCTGTCCAAGCTAGTCACAAAACAATCCATTCAACAAATTCGGAAATCTAAGTGCACCAGGCCACTAACAGATCCCACAGCAATTACTTCTGAGTGTGTATGCAAAAATGTTTGCCAGTGATGGAAAGCAAGTTGGAGATTATGTGAAACCCAGCCTTCATGAACAATGTTGGCCTCAGACATTCTAATTTGTTCAGGTTGAAGGCTGATCTTGACAAACTGACCCAGCACTTATTTGACAGTTGATGTCTCTGTGACAGAAGCATTTATTGCTCTCTATTAATCTATGGCCTGTGCTATAAAGGAAGTCAGACAAGATGATCATAAATGGTCTCTGCTGGCCTTAGATTGTATTAATTGTATAACCCATGTTATCTCGTGGCAAGGATGCAGTATTGAAACTGGAATGTCCACTGATCATAGTGTTTATAGACTAACAGCAACCCAATGTTGCTTGATGCTCTGAATCATCCATGGCATCCTGAAGGCAAAGTTCTCCTTGCCCTCCTGACTAAAGACTCTCTGCTACAGCTGCACTCCTTTCTCATCTCAGGGCCCCACTGAACTCAGTGGGCAATTTTGTGAGGAAAACACATGCCAGATAAAGAATAAGCCAGAGAGATCCTAACAGCATGGACATTAGCTTATTGCAGAGGTCGGCAACTTTTGCCACGTGGCTCATCAGGGTAAATGCCCTGGCAGGCTGGGTCAGTTTGTTTACCTGCCGCGTCCACAGGTTCAGCTGATCGCGGCTCCCACTGGCTGCGGTTCGCCACTCCAGGCCAATGGGGGTGGCAGGAAGCAGCAGCAAGTAAACAAAATGGCCTGGCCTGCCAGGGTGCTTACCCTGGTAAGCCTTGTGCCAAAGGTTGCCGACCGCTGGCTTATTGACTCCATCTCCCATTGCTTCAGACCTTTCTAATGTGCTGCACTGACCCTGAGTAAAGCGTTTTCCCTATCGCACCTAAATAACGGCTGCTGCATTGCAGATGTATGAGACAGGAGCCTCAGTGAGGTGGGAGCAATCAGAGCACCTGTCTATGGGGCAGTCATCGTTTGGGTGCAGGTGCTGATGAGTTCTGACAGGTGCTGGTGGTCTTGACAGTATTACTTCAGAAATGCTAAAGAGTAGAGGCTCAGATTTAGTTCGCTGGCCTCTGGTGGCAGGATGTCTGTGTGACAGCTACGTTATGAGTGTTCAACGTGGTACTGATGGCAACTCTGTTATATGAAGCGGAAAAGTGGCTGTTAAAAACAGCTGAGGAGAGGAAGCTAAGCAGTTCTCAGTGTGAAAAGTTACGGTGTGTTCTTAACAGCTGTTGGTTCGATTTTGTCACAAACAACGAAACGCTTAATCCTGGCAAGTTGCAATCTTGTGCCAGTGGAAAGCAAGATGACTGCAATGGTTGGGTCACGCACGTCCAATGTGTAAAAGGAGGTAAGCTTTTACATAAGGTTCATAGATCTGAGGTTGAAGGAAGCAGAGCACAAGGCTGACCATGAATGAGGTTGAGGCAGATGAAATTTTGAGGGATTGAAGAAGCCTGCATCCTTCCATATTGATGCTTGCTGAAGGAAGAAGACTTATAAGGGACCATTCAAGATGGTCACTACGGCTACATCAGAGCCATGTGAATCTGCTGCAGCTGGTGATTGCAAGAGAAAAGGGACCTGGCTAGTGCCGCACTCAGTGCCAACAGCCACAGAGGATGCATAGTGGCAGGAATTTGCTGGTGAGAACTTGTTGGTGAGAATTTGCTGGTCTCTCCCTCTGCTCCCCTGGTGCTCCTGGAGGATCACACCCTCTGTAAGCAATGGACCAAATCCTGTGATGTGATGCTCACTTAGTCATGAGTCTCTTCTCAGGCAAAGCTCCCAATGAAGTTAATGAGAATTTTGCCTGAGAAAGGACTCTGTATAAACTGAAGGTCAGATCTGGGAATGTGCATGTGTACCTCTGTACATGGCCAACTTGCACATGCTCAAGCTGGGGCTGATGCATGCAGACTCTGAGCTGCATGTGGCAGTGAGTGCACCCAGGAATGAACCAGGCACTTTTGGGTGGGTACTTTGGAAAATCTATCCCTGAATAAGGAAAGCCTCAATTTATTCTCACCCACAGGAATAACAACAGTATTTATTAAAGGCCTGACCTGTAAGGGAAGTGTCTATTTAAGTGACAAATTCCTTATTTAAGTGGTGATTCAGGCTCTGATCTGATCCAGGTGACTCTGAGGTTGCAAATGACTATGCAAGTAACTCTGAGGTTTCAAATGTACTATCTGTGCTTAATTGCAAAGTCAAAGGCCATGCTGTGCTCCGTAAAATACTTGATGTGGTTCTGGCCTTTGCTAAGTAATAATACTCTTAGGCCGAACCAAGTATTGATAGCAAATAGGCCTTCAAAACTTGGTTGATTTTTGCCTTAGAAAACTAGCAAAGGTGACCTCAATATCCATGTCCCTATGACATTGCAGATCCAGGGGAAAAGTTATTTAGTTGGCAAAGGCATTGACTGAGGCAATTGGCTAGGGTCAGAGGTGGATGTACAGCTCTGGAATCTCTTGAGCAGCAGGGCATGATGCAGGGAGTGTGGAGGGAGGGGTTTAATGGAGAATGTTCTGGTTTAGGTTGCAGTGGCAGCCTTTTTGTGGGCAATTGCCCATATGGAAAAGTATTTAGTATATTTTAGTCTGTGTTTAATACAATTGGCATGTTGTCCTTTTTGAAACTGTATTGCTTCATCTCCCCTTCCACCTGTTCTCCTCCCTGTCCCATGTCCCTGCCCATTCCTCTCTGCCCCCTGACACTTTTCTCCCATTGCGCCGCTGCCATTTCTCTCTTCCTGGTGGCTTGATCCCACTGGTTCTGATCCCAGCTTCCAGCTCCTGTTTCCTTCCCTTAATATAGAGGAACCAGTACCATGTGACCAGCCAAATCTCTGCTAGCCACCAGCAAATGCTGTATGGACCACCAATGAAGCGCAGACCAGTCTGGGAGAGGCTGGATTAGGGGCACGTATCTTAGTGCAGATGTATTTGTGTCCATAGATCAAATGTTTGCTTGTGTATGGACAGTATGTGTTTCTCTCTGTATGTGGATATACACCTCTATCTCGAATTAACGCTGTCCTTGGGAGCCAAAAAATCTTACCGTGTTATAGATGAAACTGCGTTGTATCGAACTTGCTTTGATCCCCTGGAGTGCGCAGCCCAGCCTCCCTGAGCACTGCTTTACCACATTATATCAGAATTTGTGTTATATCAGGTCACGTTATATCGAGGTAGAGGTGTATGCGTGTTGGGAGATGGTTGTGTGGTGTGTACTGTATGTGTATGTGAGTGTATACACATAAGCACACACTGCACATGTTTGTGTTTTCTCTGTGTCCTGTTTGTGTGTGTAGCACGTGTAAATATGTAAAGTGTGGACACTGTGTTGGAATGTTTGTGTATATGTGGTTTGGGAGGGATTATTGGAATGAGGCCTTATATTTAGTATTGAATATTGTATCATCATTCCTTTGCTAAATTGGTTGATCTGATAAGAGGTGGCTTTGAAAAAACACAACCTGAGATGAACAGGTGTCAGACATAAATACACAGCTGTGCATTATTGCAGATTTTATTACTATTGTATAAGGTTGTCCATGGTTATTTTACAACAGTTTTCTCTTGTCATGACATTGCTGTAAATCTTGCAAAATGGCTCTAATGTGGAATGAATGCCATGAAATAAAATGGGAAACTTCAATGATCAGTCAAACATAATGAAAAGAGAGGGAGACAGAAGGAGAGAGAGAGAGAGAGAGAAAAGAAAATAAAGGAAAGTCAGGGGGGAAAATTAGACTACTGAGTGTCTCATTATGCAACAACATTCATCCTCTCAAGTCAATGAAAGCTTGTTACAGGAGAAATTACTTGCCCATTGATCCACTAGGTGGAGCCATGAAGAAACATTTTCTACATGAAGATAATATTTCTGGTTGCTGCCTGCTCTGTGCTTGCATTCCTTACTGAATGGCTTTTCCCTACAGTGTCTGACACCTGTCCTTAAAGCAATTACATTATTTCTCCAAAGTAACATTTGGCGTGTATGGGCTATATCCAGGCTTTTAGCACTGACTAATTTGTTTAGTCTGATTTTTATATGTTTGTATTTATATTCATGGTCAGAGTCTATCACTGTCAGCCTATGTCTTACAGAGCTTGTTTTAGTCTTTTCTTAATTTTAGCAAGGATATAGGTTTCCCTGCTCCTTGTGGTTTAGGACGGTGGGGTTAGGGCGCTGGATGTATTATCTTCTCCACAAGATCCATGATCTGGTGGGGTTTTACTTTTTTCATCTCAAAAGGTTCGTCGTCCTTGCTCGGGTATACAACTTTACTGTAGGTAGCACTCTAACAATAGCAGTGTAGCAGGGGGATTGCATGGGCGGCGGCTTGGACAGGCCTCCCAAATACATACCCAGGGGGTCTGGGTGGGTTACACCAGTGCTTATTTTGTAATGAAAGAGGTGCTGGGATGCAAGTAAATGTTTACATTCATAACTGATGCAACAAGCCCAGAGGTGCCAAGGCTATGAACTGCCAAGCGTAGAAGTGCCAGGGCTCAGCACTGGTTTCCACTCAGGTGGCTAGCCCAAACTGCTGCCTGTATTACAGCTAGCTACACAGCTATTTTTAATGTGTTTGCTTGAGCAGACTGCTGGAGCTGGGGAGCAGGTTCCCAGCTGCAGTGTAGATGTGCCCTAAATTCACTCACTTCCCAGGCATCTGGATTGAATTTGGTTTATGGACCATATATTTAAATACACCATCACATAATGTCCTCTTGTAGACCACATATTGTACATATGCAGATACTTGCGCTTTGCCACTGCAAACATGCACGTGTGTGTTTAAAAACTCAAACCCCTGCATGAATGTGTAAGGAGTGTGTCGCATGCTCCTCTAGCAGCAGGTGCATAATGAGGATAACAGCCTGCTACTGCAGTCAGTTAGCAGAATTACTCCTTTAGCTCATATGTTAGAAGTCAGTGGTTGGTGCTGTAGGTTCTGGATTCAAAACTTGACAATGGCCTGAGGTGAGGTTTGTGACTCATGCAAATATTAGAATTTGTACTCCCAACACTCAGTGGGATTTTGCAGATGTCAAGTCCAACAGTTGGATGTGTGCAGCTGTTACTATTGGTCAAGTCGGTGTAGCTATTTGCAGCTGCCAAGTATGGACTCATGCATATGTGTCCAGTTGTGGGCACACTTGAATGGAGCTTGAAACTTTATGTTTATAGGCCAAAGCTGAGTCAGTATAAATCAGCTATGCTCCATGGAACAAGCCCATTTTAGACCATCTGGGCATTTTGCCCTCTATCTTTAACCCTAACAAACACAGAAATTTCATTAGCACTTTGCAGGGTCAGGATTTCACCAAGAAGATCACACAAAAGTCTAGACATTAATATTTATGTGTATTTCCATGGTACCCATCCTTTTAATATCTGGAGGCAAATTTAAAAGTAGATCAACTCCCTCAGAGACGAGGAAAAAATTCTAATCCCCTTCTGCTCAGATCAAAGCAACTGCAAAGACAGGCTTTGACCAGTTAGTCTTCAAATGATGCACAGACATTGCGTAAAGTTATTGCACAACAGTAAGAGTGAAAGTTACATGGAAGCTGAAGCGAATCTGAGTGTTAGGTTGGGTGGTAATCCCCTTCACTGCACTGTCATAAATTTAATGACTCTTGTGCACCTGCTCCCTTCCGAGCCAGTAATAAAGTGCTTAGCAATGCTCTCCCTCAAAGCCTCTCTTTTGCCATTAGGCATGAGGTAACGTAGTGGGACAACCATGCACCTACTCTTTGTGCCCTGCAAAGTTTGCACTTGTCTTTTTCACTCCCAGAACGAATTGCAGCTGCAGATCAGCACGTGTAATTCCCTGATTTGTACTTGCAACTCAGCAGTGGGAGCAAAAAAACAAACACACAAACAAACAAAAACCCATGCACATTTTGCAGTAGCAAATGGTACCCACCAGAAGGAAGCCAACATTTTGAAAATGAAGGACTTGATCCTGAGAGGTGCTGAGAACCAGCAGGCCCCATGAACTCAGAGACTTACTTTCAGAATGAAGACGCATAAGGGATTCCTCCACCATTTAATCAGAATTCCAATTTTGTTTTGTTCTTCCTAAAAGTGACATCAGAGGCAACTTCAACAGACTCTCCCCTTTCAAAGGGATAGCTTTACGAATCGCATTCAGGCCTGTGACGTGCCAGTGATGTATTATGGCTTCAACCATCTACAAGATTGGCTTCCTTTCTGGAAGAGATGCTTTAGCTATATATAACACAACTTATTAGGCTCAAAACAGTGGTAAATGGGTGAAAATAAATGGCTTGTGATATATAGGAGGCCAGACTGGATGGTCTAATGGTCTCTTCTAGCCTTGAACTTTATAAACTCCATGAAAAAGGGAAAGAAATCCAAACATTGTCCTTCTAACAGACGTGACAGCTTCACAAAGTTATGGTGGATTTTTCCTGCCTGTTGTCAGAGGCCCTCTGCTAGAAGAAAAGCAAGAAGCAAGACTTTGTAGGTTATTGCATTAGCTTTTCTCCTGATCTTCTCCATTCTTAACTTGCTTCATTCACACATGAAAATGAATTTAGTGGTTTCACTCTCATCCTGTATCTTTCACATTCTACACCTTCTCATGGGCGTCTCTGAAGCAGAAGCCACTCAAGTGCCTCCAATTATAGCAGACTTATTGGAGGTTAGCCTTGAAATGCTTAAGAAGAGCCTTGAGGAGCAGTTTGCACAATTCTCCACCCTGCTGTGCTTGGCTCAAACCTCTGTTCTTTTCCATCAGGACCATGAATGCAAAATTCACTTGCAAACTTATAAAAGACCAAACCACCATACACTGTATGTAAACTTTCTTTTCAAGCTGACAGTGTTGTATAGGATTCTGGTGTTCTCTCAGATCCTATCATTAATATCGAAAGGGCTCCATTCAAAGGCCTTTT
Organism: Gopherus evgoodei; assembly: GCF_007399415.2. Classification (NCBI taxonomy): domain Eukaryota; kingdom Metazoa; phylum Chordata; order Testudines; family Testudinidae; genus Gopherus; species Gopherus evgoodei. Next base: position 9,965,708 of record NC_044331.1, read on the forward strand.
GTAGTTGTATGTACAAATGTCTTTGTTAGATGGCAAGTGGAGTTCATTTCCGTGTCTGGAAGCTTTCTCTGGTACTGCGCCTTAGGGAAGGGAAAATGTGGCTTTGTATAAGGATGCTTGGGATGGATTTTACTGATCACTTATAAATGCCTAAGAATTTCTGATGGTGAATGTCTTTCTTGGCTGGAAAGGATGAGCGCATCCGTTGGCTCTAGGTCTGAAGTGGTTGAAAACTGGAGATAAGGCACCTTTAAGTGATATTTGAAGAACACCTATAGAAAAATCACAGTCATAGACTTCAAGGTCAGAAGGGACCATTGTGATCATTTAGTCCAGTGTTTCCCAAACTTGTTCTGCCGCTTGTATAGGAAAAGCCCCTGGTGGCCTGGATCGGTTTGTTTACCTCTCACGTCTGCAGTTCTGGCTGATCGCGACTCCCACTGCTCCAGACCAATGGGAGCTGCTGGAAGTGGTGTGGGCAGAGGGCGTACTGGCCACTGCTTCCAGCAGCTCCCATTGGCCTGGAGCAGTGACCCGTGGCCAGTGGGAGCCACGATCAGCTGGACCTGCATCCGTGGCAGATAAACAAACCAACCCAGCCCGCCAGGGGCTTTCCCTACATAAGTGACAGAACAAGTCTGGGAAACACTGCTATAATCTGACCTCCTGCACGTTGCAGGCCCCAGAACCTCTCCCACCCACCCACCTCTATCAGTAGCTATAACACCATGAATTGTGGTCAGGTCTCAGATGCTATGCAAGTTCACATCTGCTCATTACTGGGATAGGAGACCTCCCAGGTATTACAGTTGTGATCCTTGCCCCAAGTAGCTAGAGCATTCTGTAATGCCTTCAATGTGTGTCTTGTCCCTGTTATTTACTATCTAGTGAGACTGAGCAGAGGAATGCCAGAAGGAAAGTAAACTATATGGCTGGTTTTCAAACTAACTGGAGATCCTTGAAGAATGGCAGAACAATGAGATCAGGGCACAGAATCTCTTGTGTGATGAAAAAAATTAGGCGAAGAGTCTCTCGTTATCTAGTCCAAGCTCATTGCATCTCTCATGGGCTGACACTGAGGTGAAGAACCTATCATGCGATGAGACTGGATTGGAAAACCTCTCGTGTGGTTGAATGTGGTGGAGAGCCTCTTCCGTGATGAGACTGAGATGGTGACTCTCTCATGCCATGAGACTGTGGTGGAGAACCTCTCTTGCAGTGAGACTGGATTGAAGAGCCGCACACACTATGAGTTTGAAGTAAGGAACCTCTTGTGCAAGGAGACTAGTGTGAAGAACATCTCATGTGACAACATTCTAGTGCTAGTCACTACTGGAAAACGCATATTTGAGAGGCATGCCAGCACTAGAATAAGAATTTTGGATTCTCCTCCTGCTGTGGGTGGTAGCACCTCCATGCATCAATAGGGAACCAGACCTGTATGGCTTTAGTATCCGTGGGTTTGATAGAGGCACAGATAACATGTTTATATTATGTACTTTGTGCACCAATGTATCTATTTCAGGGTAGAGCAGGTTCATTTCAACTGCCTAGCAAGATTAAATTATACTATTTACTTTACATGACAAGGGGACAGCACACTCAGGTTTCATATCGCAGCGATGGGCAGTCGAGTGGAACTTTAAACGTGTACCTCTTTCCTCTCAGATACAGAACATATTGATTGAAGAACCATGTAGTTCCTCAGAAGGAAAAGAAAGCGTGAATTAATTTAGATATTATAATGTAGAACAACTACGTCCCGTCACTGGGCTAACTCACAGAGGGAACGCTGGGCCTGACAGATAATCACTCCAACAGACAGTGAGTGTATTGCCAGGGATCCCAGGCTATCGAGTGGAAAGACAATCTGGCAGTTTGAGGAGATTTTTCAGGTTGGTTGTTTAACTTCTGACCCCATAACAGAATAGTGCCACTTTATGGCTAGAATCGAAGGACTGGAAGGGACCTTGAGAGGTCATCTAGTTCAGTCCCCTGCACTCATGGCAGGACTAAGTATTATCTAGACCATCCCTGACAAGTGTTTGTCTAACTTGCTTTTAAAAATCTCCAATGATGGAGATTCCACAACCTCCCTAGGCAATTTATTCCAGTGCTTAACCACCCTGACAGTTAGGAATTTTTTTCCTGATGTCCAACCTAGATGGGTTAAACTCATCCACAGCTTTTCCAGCTGGGAGAAGGGGTGGCCCACTGGTGAGGGTGCTAGTCTGTGACTTGGGAGGTCTGGGTTTAATTCCGTGCTTTGCCCCAAATCTTTGACCTTGGCCAAGTCACTTAGACCTCAGTTTCCCATCTGTAAAATGGAGGTTAACCTGGGAGTGTTGTCAGGATAAGTACAATAAGGATTGTGAAGTGCTCAGATACTATAGTAGCAGGGACCTGAGAGAAATAGGTGGTTGTAATGTGAGGTTTAACTAATATGTATAAAGTGTTTTGATATCCTTGCGTGAAAGATGCTATAGAGTATTTTCGATATAAGGCTGTTGCAAAACTCCTGGGGGAAATGTTTGAAAGCAAATGGTTTCACTGATGAACATAAAGAACAAATGATCCTCTCACAAATTTGCTCCCCCTTATCTTTCTGTTCTCTCCCACCTTAGAGGGAACATATACATCAGAAATCCCCCAGCACCTCCCATAAGGTTATGGCACAACTTCATTGGTCCAAAGTTTTGAAAAGTGCTGCAGTAATTGGACTAGTTCAAAAGCATGCAGCTCTGCCGAGATGGTTGGCTACATCTCCTGCAGGTTTCCATGCAGCAAGAACTGGAAAGGATCAAGTGGCGTGTTAGCTCTGAGGAACATTTCAGCAAAGCTCTTCAGCGCCTGGTGGCTATCATCAGAGGTCCTGTTGATCTTGCACTTTTATCTCACTCTGTCACTAACTAGCATGGCAGTTCCTTGCCTTACAAAGAAATCCAGTGGTCTGCTGGCATTCTGAGTGCTTTGATGCCAGGATAGCATCGAGCTCAGCATTGCTCCCTTTCCTTGATGTTCTTTCAATCAGACATAGATTTGATTCACCTCTGTAATACAGAGCCAACACTCTGGGGCGGACTTGTAAGGTGGCTCGGACTTCCGACTTTCAGACCCAGTTTGAATTAGCATCAGACAGGTATCTGAACTTTCAAACCTTTGTAAGTTTGCTCCTGTGTTAGCACATTAATGCATTAATGTCAAACCCGCAGAGCTTCACGTACTAATCATTATGGAGTGCTAAGTCCTCTCCTGCACTCCCGTATACTGGGTCAGATCTTGACTTCAGCTACATTAGTGGGGAATTATGCATAGAAACTGATGGCTCAACACTGTCCAGAGGGTTCAGGCTTGATTAAGAAGCTATCTCCAATATATATGACACTCAGTTTGTTTCAGAGGGATGTGTTCTTAAATACTTCAGTCATATACGAACTGCATATGCAAAGCATTCTTTATGCCCAGTTTGCTAACAAGATTTATGTACGCACTGTGCTGGAGGCAGGGGGAGCATACTGCACCACAAATGCTTTTCTCTGACAGTGGCAACTCAGACTCTGCATTAGATACTGATATTTTATCATAAAAGCTTGACAAGCTTAACAATGCATTGGGTAGATTTACTCTCTCCTTGAGTTTAATGTTCATCATTCGCTTATATTCCAGAAATGATCCTTCCTGGAGGTCTGGAGACAAGGGAAGCCAGCTTACAGATGTAATGGGACTCAGAAACCATTATTTGTCAAATCAAATTGTTCCTTTGAATATTGGCTACAGCTTGTAAGATGCAGAGTGCAGGACTTTAATGCCACCAGAGGGTTTTTTCCTGGTACAGAGAAATCTTCCTGTTGATATTCAATAGTTTCTTTATGGGTTCTTTGGTCTCTAGACATGAGAAAATCCTGGCAAGTTAGATCATTGGAAGAGAATGAGTAATGTTTAGTACAGCATGTAGCTCTTCAAATCACCGATTATGCTTTATTTTCTATTATAGTGAATGGAGCGGTTTTATTATGGATTATCATTTTCTGTTTTTACTGTGGTTTATTTCAATGATCTCTGCTGAAGGCCTACCTACAGAGTGTTTCTAGATAATAATCAACTACCCAAGACTGTTTCAGTCACACTGATGCGTCTAACTTAAAATAACCAGTTGAAGGAAGGGATTTAGAGATAAGAACAATCTGAATGTGTCATTCTGAAATGTTAAGGGAAAAGGTTACTTGATGGCATGAATTAAGCCAGCGTCAGTTTTGGTGTTAAGTTCTCACTGGTGTCTCAGCCTTAACATTTATGTTCCTTCCTTTGGGGGCTTATGACAGACCTTTAGGGCTAAATGATCAGTCTCTGTCTCTGATTTTTGCACACTCACCTGATCACAGCTAAGAAAGTGGATGTGTGATGGGTAGGGTGACCACAAAGCAACTGTGAAAAAACAGGATGAGGGAGGGGGGTTGTAATAGGCACCTATATAAGAAAAAGTCCCCCAAAACAGCACTGTTCCTTTAAAAATGGGACATCTGGTCACCCTAGTGATGGCTGCCATCTTAACCAGCACTCCAGGGTCGAACCTGAGGTCCTATATGGCCAGGAGCATGAGTGTTTACAGTTGCACCCCCAAAGCCAGGCTCTATTTCTGGGGGTTGTAACAGAGCCATATGGCACAGAGGGGGACACTTAACATACACAGAATAATAGATTGAGATACCTATCCACAGACCCAAATTGTTGGATGGCTGATCTCAGGCTTTCTGGTCAGGTTAGGATACTTCCAGCAAGATTACATGGGAATCACCTTTCTTGTGACATTTTATAGCTTTCCATCCAGAATCTGAATGTGCAGAGAGACACAGAAAGGGAAACAGAGGGTGGGTAGGTCGAGGGGAAGTTATCCAAACTCCCTTGAAACTCTAAACAACCCTAAAGATGGATCCCATTAGATTTCAGATTCCAGGCAAAGTTTCAGCTCATTTCTTATTTGATTAGCTTATCCATCTCTAATTATTAGGCTTTCACAGCATATGTAATGATCACCAGGACAGATAATTATGTATGGAATTAAGGAATTATTAATAACGATACTACAGTCAAATTCTTCAAGCTACAAAACCAGGTAGTTTAAATGTTCTTTTTATTGGTTTTTAACTTGCAGAAATTATGACAAAAGAGCAAAGTTACTAGCCAGAGGGTTTTTTCCCTTGTAGCTCTAATTATTAAATCTGGCAGTAAATTCTAATCTCATAAACCTAAACGGATTCAGGCACAGTGATCTAATAATTCCTCTCACTCATTAGTTATTAGAATATCTAGGAGCAATGTAACCCCCCCCCCACATATTACTGTGGTTATCTCTCTCTCTCTCTCTCTTTATCTCGCTCATATGTTGCATGTGAAAAAGTGGAGTCTGAGGACCATACACTTTCTCAGAAGAGTGGGGAAGTGCAGTATAAAGATGAAATGTATGCTCCCTTGCCTGGATGTTTCTGGGACAGTCCCCTGTGTAATTTAGAGCAGCCTTTAGAAAGTGCACAGACGCATATGAAGGCTGCTGTGAGTTACATCAGCTGCCAAAGACATCAAGAAGCTGATGTAGTAGCCACAGACCAACAAGATATAGGAGTGTCCTGGACATTCCCGTTTTCCTCTGGCCACATACCTCATATTGAAAGCATAGAAGGGGGCAGCATAGGAAGCACTATATCAACTCTGTGACACCTGAAATGCTAAGAAGTCACACTACACTCCAGGATCTGCCTGAACAGTTGGCTTGCAATATCTGCACTTTCCAGATCCACGGGTTTAAATATCAGATCAACTTGGCCCTTCATCCACTAAAGGCAGATAAACTGAGTACCATGTCTGTAGAGCTTTCAGGTGAAACCTTAAAACCCAAGGTCCTGCATGGTCTCTCAAAGTGTGTGGCACTGGTAGCATGAGTAAAGTGTTGTGCCAATATCCTTGGACAAACATTTCCTTTTGCCCAGTGTTGTGAAGAGTTACTGAGCATAGGTTGCTTGAAGTCTTTCACCCCAGAGATGGCTGGATTTGGTGGTGTTTCCCAAGAAGGCCCCAATTCAGGAATGCACTTAAGCACTTGCTTATATTCAGTTGAAGTTACTGGGATGTAACCACATGCTTAAAGTTAAGCACATGCCTAAATGTCTTCTTGAATAGCGACCGACTCGGGGTTAAAAGTTGGGAAACTGAGTCACAAATCCACCCAATTTAGGCTTAATCAATTTTCACCTTTATTTATACAATTTCAGACAGAATTATTGTCATTTGTAGTGTCTGGACATACATTTATGACAGATAAATAATAATAGATAAAAGAGAATTGGTAAATGAACCCAAGTAACACCATTCTTGGGCACCAGGAAGTTTTTCCACCTTCCATGATAGCCATCACCTTCTCTGAGCCCTTTGTCTGATACGTCTGTTCTGTCCTTTAGTTTTTGGGATGGTGTTTCTCCAGTTTGGGCCCATGTTCACTCAGATATGATATACATTTCTGCGTTACAGATTACATAATCTTTATCTAATTGGCTTTAGCACATCAAGCCTTTGGATTTTAAGTAACCTGTACATCACTTCAGTTACCCAACTTCTGCATTTTTCCTGTTGGTTTTGCGGTTTTTGGAGCTTGTTATTTTATGTCACCCTGCCCATGGTCTTCTCAGAAAAAAGTGTTCTTTATTTATCATTACCTTTGTGTATCTCTTATTTTCATCTTCCAACACCACATGTGATCTTTGTTTTGGCCGCAATAACATTTTTTAAAGCAGATTAGCAATGCTACATAAAAGAAGAATTAGCAAAACCACACGTATGCCAGAAAATACTTGACCTAAGTGTTACCTCATCTGTTTTCATTCACTATCCATAATTACTAGGGCTGTCAAGCGATTAAAAAAATTAATCGTGATTAAGCATGTGATTAAAAAAAATAATCATGATTAATCACACTCTTAACCAATAATAGAATACCATTTATTTAAATATTTTTGAATGTTTCTAAATTTTCAAATATATTGATTTCAAATACAACACAATATAAAATGTACAGTGCTCACTTTTGTTTTTGTACAGTGCAAATATTTGTAATAAAAAATAAAGAAATAGTATTTTTCAATTCATCTCACACAACTACTGTTGTGCAACCTCTTTATCATGAACGTTGAACTTACAAATGTAGAATTAGGTACAAAAAACCTGCATTCAAAAATAAAACAATATAAAACTTTAGGGCCTACAAGTCCACTAAGTCCTACTTCTTGCTCAGCCAATCAGTCAGCCAAACACGTTTGTTTACATTTTCAGGAGATAAAGCTTCCTTCTTCTTGTTTACAATGTCACTGGAAAGTGAGAACAGGCATTCGCATTGCACTGTTGTAGCCGGCGTCGCAAGATATTGACATGCCAGATGCACTAAAGATTCATATGTCCCTTCATGCTTCAACTACTATTCCAGAGGACATGCGTCCATGTGGATGACAGGTTCTGCTCGATAACGATTCAAAACAGTGTGGAGCGACCATGTTCATTTTCATCATCTGAGTGAGCTGCTACCAGCAGAAGGTTGTTTTTCTTTTTTGGTGATTTGGGTTCTGTAGTTTTCGCATAGGAATGTTGCTGTTTTAAGACATCTGAACGCATGCTCTACACCTCATCCCTCTCAGATTTTGGAAGGCACTTCAGATTCTTAAACGTTGGGTCAAGTGCTGTATCTATCCTGAGAAATCTCACATTGGTACCTTCTTTGCATTTTGTCAAATCTGCAGTGAAAGTGTTCTTAAAATGAACATGTGCTGGGTCATCATCTGAGCCTGCTATAACATGAAATATATGGCAGAATGCAGGTAAAACAGAGCAGGAGGCATACAATTGTCCCCCAAGGTGTTCAGTCACAAATTTAATTAATGCATTTTTTTTTTAACAAACGTTATCAGCATGGAAGTATGTCCTCTGGAATGGTGGCTGAAGCATGAAGGGGCATATGAATGTTTAGCATATCTGGCACCTAAATACCTTGCAATGCCAGCTACAAAAATGCCATGCGAATGCCTGTTCTCACTTTCAGGTGACATTGTAAATAAGAAGAGGGCAGCATTATTGCCTCTAAATGTAAACAAACTTGTTTTTATTAGCAGTTGGCTGAACAAGAAGTAGGACTGAGTGGACTTGTAGGCTCTAAAGTTTTACATTGTTTTGTTTTTGAGTGCAGTTATGTAACAAAAAAATCTATATTTGTAAGTTGAACTTTCACAATAAAGAAATTGCACTATAGTGCTTGTATGAGGTGAATTGAAAAATACTATTTATTTTGTTTATCATTTTTACAGTGCAAATATTTGTAATAAAAATAGTAATATAAAGTGAGCACTGTACACTTTGTATTCTGTATTGTAATTTAAATCAATACATTTGAAAAATGTAGAAAAACATCCAAAAATATTTAAATATTTCATTTGGGATTCTATTGTTTAACAGTGCGATTAAAACTGCGATTCATCGTGATTCATTTTTTAAATCACGATTAATTTCTTTGAGTTAATTCTGTGAGTTAACTGCAATTAATCGACAGCTCTAATAATTACAGATCATTAAAAATTTACCTATCAAAGCTCTTAATCTTGCCATTAACAATTCTTCATTTTATATTACAAAGTTATAAGTCAATATATGTTATTATGTGCTACCCTTAATCTCTTAGAAAAGGGAAGGGAATTATAGAATACATGATGATTCTATAATGTCAACATTTCTGATCGTCTTTAAATGTGGGTCTTTTTCAGTCAAAGACCAGTTTTGTTTGTGAATCATTACAAAGAAATGTAGCTAGAATGCATTTTGAGGGGGGATTTCAATTTTAATGCCCTGATATTTAATTGCTTTTAATGGTACCCCAACAAACTTAAGCACATGCTTTCCTGATTCAGGGCCTAAAATAAACTGAATGATGCTAATATTGTGCAAATTTTGCTTTTAAATCCATGTTCAAAACAAGAACATGGACTAATATCAGCGCCAATCTCGTTGTCAAAGCACTCTAATGTTTTCCATTGATCAGGCTTTCATCTATAAATAACACATCACAAATAGTTCTTTAGTGGTGCACATCTATGAAATCTCTGTCATGTTTGACGTTGGCATGTTTCTGAAGGTGTATTTTCCAAAACAAGCCTGAGTCAGGAAGGAGACTGTGCTAACGTAGGGAACAGAGGCAGCTTTTTTGTTTTCATTCTTTGAGGGCTTTGGGTTTTCAAAAAATAAATGTGCCCTGGTGTGCTTAGAGCACTTATGTGCTCCAAAGTCTGATGTGTAGAAGACTGATAATCAGTATGGAGCTAATTCCTGCCTTCAATGTTACTCACTTGCAAACTTCAAAGAAGAGAGGTCACTCTCTTTGCACCTACAAGCATAATTTCCAGAGCTGAAGAAGGGTAATTTTCACATGCAAATTCAAGAGGCGACTTTGCATTATCTGAGCCATTGCACATGCTGTTTAAAGGGACAATTCCACCTCTCCTACACTTTCCAGAAGAGGGACCAGGCAGGCAGCAAAGATAATAGCTTTTTAAAAAAGGAGAAACAGACTGACACTTTTTCAAAAGGTGAAGACACTTCCTTGTGGTTCTCTTTGCTCATATGTAGTGGGTTGTGTCACTTACACAGGACAATCTAGAATTGCATTTAACATTTAGATTTGATTTTATATTTTCCATAAGCAGTAGGAACAGCATTGTGTTGGAATCAAAGGATTTGCAAAGGAGTGGATCATTTTTACCCTTTGCCTTGTTTTCAGGTGTTTGAAATATACAGATTTGTGTGCATTAATCTTAGCATTACTGATATGCCAAGAAGACCAAGAGCAAAAGCCACCATATCTACATTTCTCCCCATGTCTTTTACATATTCTCTTTGGGGCAGTAATTTTTTTAGTTATTGTTTCCAAATCCTCTTTAATGCTCCTACATAGAGTTTTGTTTGTGAGGGACAGTATTGTGACATTAATAATGGAGGAATTATTTGGGAGTGTCACATAATAATTGGAGCAGGGGAGTGGGTGCAGGAGCCAGGGTACCAAAGTTCTATTCTCAGCTTGAATACTGACTGGTTGTGTGATCTGGGCAGGTCACTCAGCCCAAACTTGGGCACTTAGATAAATGACCTGATATGTCAGGGGGGCCGAACTCTGAGAACTCTCTTTGAAGGCTATGGCAACTGAATGTTCTCAGCACCTTTGCAAACCAGACCACTTTTTTCAGCCCCCAAATACAGCCTTTGATGCTTTATAGTGGCATCACTCAAAGAACGTGAATCATCTTAGCCCATGTGCAATATAAACGTTCCGACCTTCCTCTCAAGGGCACTGGTTATTGAATGTTCGTAAAGCGTTTGAAATCTCAGCTAAAAGGCCCCATAGAAGTTCTGAGTGTTGTTATTAAGGGGACGAGACTTCTCAATGAACCAGAGATAATGGCACACTGAGCTTTGCACTTCTTCAATGGCTCCTTTTTGCTAGGGATGCCATTTTTATTCATTAATCTTTGCACTAGCAGGATGAGTGCAGACTTCACTTCAGCCCAGGGGCGGCTCCAGCTTTTTTGCCACCCCAAACACAGCAAGCATGCTGCCTTTGATGGTGTGCCTGGCCTGCAGGAGGTCCACCAGTCCTGCAGCTTCGGCATACTCACCGCCGAATTGTTGGTTCTTTGATTATAGAGCTAGGCCCTGCAATGGGGTACTTTACATACTGCGTGAACTGTGTTTGTGGAGGGGACTAGGAAAGATGCCTTCTCACAATATGGGCTACAAAAGACACTCAGAGATTTGTTTCTGATTAAACTGACCAGAGTCGGCGCCTAGGATTTTCATTTCTATGCCCAAAGTTTAGAGTTGCAGTTAACACCTGTTACAATATAATTGGCTCCCATTGGAATCTCTCAGAAAGGCAGCACCTTGTGATTAAAGTTGCAGAGCTATCTCAAATTATACGACAATTTAAATTACCATATCTAAAAATACACAGGTTGCAATCAAGCTTTTGCTTCTGCCCATTGTATGCTCCCTAAAGGGGAAAACACATAATTTACAAAATCTTGGGTTCTGTGAGCCACCTGTGAGTTGAAGTTACTGATACATGAGATTATCATAAAATTATTCAGGCAGGCTGGACAAATATTGGATGGAAAGCATTTGAGACAATTGTAAGACAATATAAGCAATGCGCTGTCAATTGCATTCTTTCAAGCCCATGTGAGGTATATTGTAAGAGAGCTATCGAGATAAAAGATATAAGTGCCTCTTTCTGAACAAGTAGATTTATGGTTTAGGAAATGGCTGTTTATAGCATCTTGTGTGAGAGCTATCCTCGCTATAGTATGGTACTGACAATTTTTTATGATAGCTTAAATTCGAGTGGCAGATGACTATAGGCATCAAATATATTTCACCGAACAGTCTTGTTCTAAGTAAACCAGAAGCCTTTCCTCTGCTAGGAAACTTGGTAAATTCTACCTTGGGCTGTTCAGAATTAGTTCTCTGGCAGGCTGCTTGCATGGAAATGGTCTGGTATTGCCTCTTATTGGATGCTCATACAGATCCTTCTAACACTGTACACTTGAAGGCAGGAGTGAAGCTTTGAAGCCAGATGCCTGCAGGTTGGATAAGGGCCATTACCAATCTATGGCTTTACTCATTACCAATTGGTTATCCAATGGCAGATTTTAGACCAAATTCTTCTCCTGTGTAATTCCAGTGACTGTAATGGAGCTCTGCCAGAACAGAATTTCGCTTGTTGAGTCAAATTGGTGTACACAGTCATATTATTTTATTGCAATACTGCTTTGCACTTAAATCGCACTAGACCTCTAGTGCTCCTAAACACTTTACCAGGGCTAGCCTTATGGGTGGGTGACATAGGTGATTGCCCAGGGCACCGTGGTCGGGGGGGAGAGGGGTTGCCATGGTGAAAAGGCAAGGAGCTGTGTGGGCCTGGGATGCGAGGCCATGGAAGGGAGCTTGGGGTAATGCAGGGGGGAGGCAGTGTGGCCAGGGGGATGGGTGGAGAGCCTGGGGAGGAAGCAGGGCTTGGAGTGATGTGGTTGGGGGGGGGGTGGATGCAAATAATTACAGGTGGGCTCTTCAAAAGGTTTCGGTCTTGGGCTAACTCTGCTCCCATTTAAAGCATTCTTCTCCTGCCACAAACGAAGTCCTCTGTTAGGATGGTGTTGAAAGAGGTTAACTCTGTTGAGGTACTTTGGGTTGCTCACACCTCAGAGCTATTGTTCAGGCTCTCTGCCCAGTCACACAGATCTTGTTGCAGAGTTTATGCTTGGCTCATATTTTCAAGGTTTAATTCGCAACTCTAAAGCTAGAATCTTACTTTTTTGTAAACAGGAAAATCTTATGGAAACAAGTGACTCTAAGATCAGGGCTTATAACCATGAGTCTAGTGTTTCTAGGCCTTAATTCCATCCCTACTGATTATCCATCTGCATTCATTAGCATTGCAAAGGATTGTCAATATCCTGACATTGGTAACTCAAAGCAGGATCTGTAGCCATATTTATAACTATGCTTCAAAGAATATATTTCGGTGCTAAAGTGACTATTCCAATTGTAAAGCCCTAGAAAGATAAGAAAGTTGTGAAAGTTTTAAATAAAAACATACCTGAGACGACCCCGCCCCCTTGTGAACTTCCCTTCCTTGTGCAACACCTTAATCTCATCGATAAAGCAGGCTGACAAAAGACAAGGACAAGATTAAACAACTTTCATTTACACCACGAAGCTAGTCTGCCAAAGTTAATAAAGGGGAATTTCACAAAGACCCTCTGCATATTTGATCAAATGTGGCACTATCTGGGGACTAGAAAATCAGACTCTTTTTTGAAGAAATTCAGGGGGTTTTCAGTTCAAAATCAGATGACTATAAGATCTAATTTATTGCTAATAAATAGGGTGGTAGCACAGATGAATGCACATTGCTGTAAAATGCAAAATATGAGCTCATGTCTCCACCATGCTGTTTCTTCAAAGACTACTAGTAACTATAATAAACTTTAGCTGTGAAAGTGGTATTTGTTCAGCATACTTCTGTCAACAGCAATTGTCAACAATTATATTGCTTTGGAACCCAGCTTGGCAAGGCCTTTAAGCTTAATGGAACTACTCCTATGCTTAGTTACTGAATTGAGGCATTATTATAGAAAGCCAGAATGTGCCTTTACCACATTTATCTTATAGAGATGAATGTGGCTTTTTTCATATCTCTAAAAAGAGTCATTTTATATCCCATGTTATTAACTCTGTGGATACACAATGCGATGACCTTGTGTATGGTCCTTGAAAGCTAGCTCTGAATTACTGGGAACTTCTCGCTAGATAGAATTAAAAAGAAAGCAGTCTGAATGCACATACAGACACCAGCAGTACAAGACCCAACGGAATATACAAATGGATCAATACTGTTTTGTTTTTGTGTTTTTTTGCATTTCCTGTGTCTTGCAAAATGAAATGAGGTGGTTCAATGCCACTTTAATTTCTACTCAGTTTCCCATTTTGATTCCCATTCCTCAGCATGGAACCTGAGTGTGTGATCTGAGACACATATGTCCTGAGTCCCCTGTGAGGTACAGTGTTTTGTGTGAGGGTCAGTGTCCATGACGGTTATGAAAATATCCCTGAATGTGCATGAAAAATTTAGTTCTGGGATCATGATCCATGTGGATGGGTGTAACATGTAGCAATCTCTAGTATCATTGTGCATGAGTCTGTGAGCATGCAGACAAAAAAAAAATCCCACGGGTGAGGTGGTCTGACTGTGAAACTGCATTGCGTGAAGTGATTTGATGGAAAAGACCCTCAGCTTTAGCCAACACCGTGCTTTGGTATTTAGGTGCACAGGACACCATAGAGCAGTATTTAAAATTTCTCAAAACATATTTTGCCCATTGATATTATAAAACTATCAGTGAAACCATTTCTATTCGTATTGCATCAGATTCTGTTCGCTGTGACACCTGTGCAAATATAAAATAACTCCACTGATGTTAATGGAGCAGAGTGGGAGCTTGGTGTTGGAGAGCAAGATCTTGAAGGGAAGGATGGTGGCTAGGGGCTCTAGCTGGGGTCTTGGGAGATGTAGGCTTAATTCCTTGCTCTGCCACAGACTTTCTGTGCCTCAGTTACCCATCTGTACAATGGGCAAGCATCCCTTCCCTAACCTACAGCACCCCTTGAGGATAAATGCATTTAAAAGACTGTGAAAGGCTCAGTTTCTATGGTGACAGTGGCCATAGTACCTACAACAGAGTATCAGTCGCTAAAGCTTGAAGTATCAGCACTGCTCAATATACAAATGATTCTACTAGCAACTTCCAGAAATACATTCTTAGTTATCATACGTTTTTAATTGACATTAAGGCCATGTCTACACTAGCAAGCTTACAGCGATACAGCTGTGCCACTGTATCACTTGTTTAGCCGCTCTGTGCCGATGAGGGGGAGCTCTTTCATTGATATAGCACTGTGCACATGGGTGCTTATGTCTGGGGCTGTTTTTTCATACCCCTGAGTGACAAAAATTTTGCCAACATAAGTGCAAGCGTAGACATGGTCTAAATATGTCTTTGGGCTCTGAAATAAGTGCTCATTTTAGACTCTCCATGTGGGTACGTTTTGTAGCTCATCGAGGTTAATGCAAAGAATCCCTTCCACTTCAATGGGCGATAGATCGGGCCCTGCTTTCATTTGCTCTTTGCTGCGGAGCGGAAAGCATTTCAGTTGCTCTGTTTGGGGTTGGGTTGTTCCATTCTGTTATGGTTGTAAAGTGGAGAAAGATGCTCGCCTCCTTCCATTTACTAGAGCATGTTCTATCTGTTTCAGCATAAAACCAAGCCTGGCTTTGGTGTTTGTGGTGTTGAGTATGCCGGCCAAGTTTGCATTTAGTTCTGTGGCACACAAGCCTTGTGCAGACTATGATGATTTTGGTTTCCCTCAAATCAAAATATCTCCCTGCTGAGCCCAGGCTTTTTCTGGGGATCATGCAAGCACCTTCTCATTCGCCCTGTGTAATAAACTGTGCAATGCTGTGTCTACTGACCAGATACGGGTGAGTGAACCTCTTGCATGTAGTCTGCATTTATCAAGAGCCACAGCTGAATCTGGCACCTCATGATCCATTGATGAGCCAGTAGCAGTCTCTTCTCTGCAAAGCTTGACTGCAACTCACCCACACTAAACAATCCACCTTCAGCCCTACTGGTATGCACAGCAGTAGAGACTGCCATCCTAATTTGATGCACAACTCAGAAATGTCACCTAACCCAGATAGCCTATTTGGCTGAGAAAATCCTGTGCTCATTCTCAGAACGGCCAGAGCCCAGATGGCTAATGTGGTTACCAGACTGTCATCCCAAATCACCGCTTTGGCTTTCTGTACAGCTCTGTGCGCAGGAATGAAACTTAGAATGTTGATAACCACAAAACAAAGCAGAACCGTTTCATTATAACTGGCTGTGATGGGAATTCTGTGCTGCTTTTAACTGGCAAGTTTTTAACTCCAGGCTTTGCTATTTGGTTTCATTTCCCAAATCTTGCACGATCTTGTTAAGAGGGACATTATTTCCTTTAGCAATTGAGCCCTTCCCTTTTTTAGCTGTCAACAGGGAGATTATAATTTATACTAGCTGGATTTCCCCCTCCAAACTTTACTAGATGAGCTAACAATAAAATACCCCGGGCTTCATTCTGCCCTCCCTGAGAGCCTGGGCCTGCTTCCAGTGATGTCAATGGCAAAACTCCCAGTGGGCTCTTCCAGCAGTGTAAATCAGCAGTATAGCTATTAAAATCAATGAAGTTACACTGGGATAAAATCAATATGGGCCAGATCAGAGTCAGGCCTCTGGATATTTATGAATGACATGGATGACCAATAACACCTTACCATGTAGCTGGAGACCAGCTGGAGATTCCTGCTTGGTGGACAGCTGAACTCAAGGTCTAGGAAACCACTGGGCTTGACTTCAGTGACAAGCACCTGAAAACAGGTGGCACAGCAGAGCCAATAATTAAAACCCCTCTGCATTGCCCTTTCCGGTGTATCATTAGAACTAGAGTTGGTCAGAAATTTTCTGATGAAGCTTGGTTTATGTGGAAAACGATGATTTGCTGAATTAAAATGTTTTGCTGAATCTGCTACAGATTTGACTGAACTGTCACTGACACACAGACAGGTTTCCTGCTGGCATTCCAGCTCCGCAGCAGAGAACCCAAAAGCCCCAGGAGTCTCCTCTGGGATTGGGGGGTGGTTAGGTTTGTTAAGCTCCCTGCTCCATGACAGGAAGCTTGCTAACTCCAGAGCTCCAGCAGGAGACAGGTCTACGACACACCAGCGAAATGTATCATTCTTGGTGGCTTATATCCCTGGAATGCAAGTAAAAGTGCGCCAAGTTCTAAGAACCAGCTGGAGCAGACAAGACTTTCATCTAGATTTAAGATTTCAGAGCCAGTTCGGTTTAAATTGTTTCTGATTGAACTCATTTAGTGCCAGTGTGGATGTGGCCAAACTGAAATGGTTCAACTAATGCTCCCCACTGCTATCCCACAATACGCCAGTGGACTTTTGAAATCTGCCAGAATCTACTGCCAGAAACTATGGGTTAGAAAATGGGATGCCACTGCAACTGAAATCCTTTGGTACAGAACTAGTGTGGATGCAGGCAAATCTGCACTGGTTCTTAAATCAGGTCATCAAGGCTAGCATGGATACAGTTAAAACTAGTTCAAGTCTCTAGGCTAGACATATCCTTAGAAATGATATTCTGGCTACGTGAATTCAAGCTACAGTTGTCTTTGGCTATGGCTTTCTCTCCCATGACCTGTCCTGGATTCTCATGTAGTTTGCCAGTACATAGTTAAACAGCTGCTGCATTGACTTCCCGAGAGGTGGCTGCATGTCTCAGGTGGGTGAAATAATTCCTCTTCCCACGTGGAGTTTTTACCCCAAGAAAAGATGCCCAGAGACTCTGCGAAGTCCACGAGGGACTTCACTATTACTATTGATTTTACATGGAAGGTGTTCAGACGGTGTCCATGGTGGTGGACGTTAATATAAAAATTTGTCAAGTACAATGAGAATTCTTTGGAATAAAGGTTACATAGACTAAATACATGTAAGAGATCCAGTTCTCTCTCTCTCTCTCTCTCTCTCTCTCTCTCTCTCTCTCTCTCTCTCTCTCTCTCCACCTAGGTCAGTACTGAAGTACACTTCTGGGTAAAAAATTACATTGCCACTGTACCTCTACTGAAATAAAATAGAAGGCTTGCTTAGCCTCAAGAAAAAGTGCCTCCCTCTGATTCCTGCTGCAGTTAAATGCCATGGGAAAGTACTTGTAACACAAACAGTTTTGTTTATGGGCAGGCATTTAATTTTCATATTACTGAATTCTCAGAACCAGCTGCCACATGAGATTTCTGGCTAGGACTTTTAACATAAAATTCAAACATTGCGTCAGATGCCCATGTAGCTGAAGACACAAGTGTAATATTTGCACTTTCCTGTTCTCTTCAACAGGCCTCCTCGATGATATTTCTGTACAGCTTAATCAGGAGAAGTCAGTGTGCTGTAAACTAGATGACGTCTTTGTGACTGGATCAGTGAATAAATGTCGTGATCCGTTCAGGGGCTCTGTGTACATGATTAAATGCCCTCTCTTGTTGCATTCCAGGCAGATATGAGATCAAAAAATTAAGCATCTGCTGAGGGCTTGGGAGAACTCAAAGGTTCTGATCTGAGTTTCTAGGCTGCAAACCTAGCTGGTGGGCCTGACTGCTTTGGCAGAAAGCCTAACCTTATCAATATATTGTTTAAAATATTTTAGCGTCCTTTAACTCTGCTAATGCTAGACAATTCTAAACAAACGCAATATGCTTTGAACCACAGCAGTCTGCTTTTTGCCCTAACAAGAGTACTGATGCTCCAAACCCCTACTCAGTCAAGTAAAGATTATGCCTGTGAGTAAGAGTGAGCAGGCGCACGCTTGCCTTTCTCTTGTTCATCTCTCTCCCTTCCTGCATTTGTCACTGTGAATTCCTTGTTCTGTCCCACCTTTCTGCTGGCATGGCATTCCCTGCTCCAGCTCACAGCCTTTCCTTGTTTCTTTTCCTCCTGCACTTTGTTTCTTCTCTTACTTCTTAGATGCAGGCTCAGTATTCAGCTCGCCTGTGCCAAGCTGTACTGCCAGTGTTCCAGTAAAGGGCTGTCTCCATCATTTCGGGCACAATCTTCAAAAGTGACTCAGGCACTTCGGAGCTTACGTCTCGAGGAAAGTTAACGGGGATGAGTCACTCCTAGGCACTTTAGAAAATGTTACCCTTCTGCTGTGCTAAACCCCAGAGGGGCAGGGTAAAACAGGGGCCAGCCAGGGCCACTCCTTCCCCCAGCACTGTGCAGGGGAGACCATTATGGGGGCAATAGGACTCTTTGCGCTCCCTCCCCACCATGGCCTTGGGGGAAAACAACCAGAGACTCCAGCCAGTAGGAGCAGAAGCTGCCAAAGCAGGGACTTCCAGACATTCAGAGATCTTCCTGTGGTTTTGATTCGACTTTCTCTGCCCTCTGCTGATCAGCTGTTTGCTCCAACCCTCCCCTCTTCCACAGCCTTCTCTTACCCTTCTCTTCCACGGCCACTCCTCTTACCCTCTGCTCCCCTGCCCTGTCCCCCTCATCCACTTCCCTTGTCTTCCAATTAGCCAATCCCTTCCTAAGTAACCCCTCTCCCCACAAATAAATTGTGAACTAACATGTTTGCTCTGTTTGCTTTCGACTCCTTCCCGCACCCTGTGGCTATCCTGTCTATTTAGACCAGTGTTTCTCAAACTGGGGCCGCCGCTTGTGCAGGGAAAGCCCCTGGCTGGCTGGGCTGGTTTGTTTACCTGCCCCCATCCACAGTCCGGCCGATTGCGTCTCCCACTGGCTGCAGTTCACTGCTCCAGGCCAATGGGACCTGTTGGAAACAGCGCGGGACGAAGGAAGTGGACGCGGCAGGTAAACCAGTCCGGCCCACCAGGGGCTTTCCCTACACTAGCAGTGGCCCCGGTTTGAGAAACACTAGTGTAAATTGCAGTGGTGTGGGTGG
The DNA here is from genome assembly GCF_007399415.2 of Gopherus evgoodei. Taxonomy (NCBI): domain Eukaryota; kingdom Metazoa; phylum Chordata; order Testudines; family Testudinidae; genus Gopherus; species Gopherus evgoodei. The sequence goes on from NC_044331.1 coordinate 9,984,853, forward strand.
GTGAAGACGCTGTATGGGAGTAAACCCAGGATTGTTAAGGTTACGTTGCAAATATAGTCTATTATGGCATTCTGATGATTTGAGCTGAAGTCAATCAGTTGCCTCTCCCTTTTAGAATCTTTTGCACTGTGTGCATACGTACGTTGTACAGTGAGACCATGAAGCAATTAGTAGGAAGAGTAGGAAAATTTTCTGACAGTGATAGCAATTTTTTACAGTATATTCCTCGAACCTTAAAATCCCAATTGTCCTGCGGGAAGAGCTTGTCTCTTTTATGTAAGCTGAATGTCATTGAATGGAAGTCACCATCCAGGGCAAGAGACCTGCTGCAGGGGAGGTGGAAAGCTCCAAATTACTTTTTCACTTCCATGGGGCATTCCAGCCATTTTTACTTCTCCCTTTCCACTCCCATCCTTTCTGATCATCTAGCACCAGCCTTGTCTCTCTGCCATCACACTCTTGGACCATGCTTGGTGCAAAAGCCATCTCCTCTGTTGCTACTATATATGGAATTGACTTTCTGTGTCTTTCTCCGTGTCTTCACCTCCCCTTCTCCTTTGAAATATTGGCTCAAATATGGAACTTCCCATTCTAATCCGTCTCTTCCTCGTTCTTCCTCCTTATTTAACTTGGCATCAGTAAATAACAGAGTTACACAGAGCCTTATGATTCCGTTTGTCTGAAAGCAGCTACAGCCTCAATAACATTCTATTGCACCCTCTCTTGTGATACACTCAATGCTAGAGTAGGTTAGATAAATGTCTATTAGGGATGGTCTAGACAGTATTTGGTCCTGCCATGAGGGCAGGGGACTGGACTCGATGACCTCTCGAGGTCCCTTCCAGTCCTAGAGTCTGTGAGTCTATGAGTCTATACTATTCCCAGTAATAGTTTTTGTAACTTTCAGACTCCATGACTAGGGGATGGATATTCAGTTCCTATCTTTAAGCAAAACATACCCACTCAAACGTACACCATGGCTGCATGTGATTATAAAAGGCTGTGGCTCAATCTTCTAAAGCAGAAACGTTCGACAGATGGAACACTGGAATTTACACACAGAGAGGGGAACAAATTTAAATGGCCACAATGTTACAAACAGATGGTGTGATGGGGTATCTGCCCCACACTGGCCCATAGGGGGTTAATAGAGCCCTAGGGAGCTGCACAGAGGCAGCCAATTAAAGAGAGGCTGCAAGGAGCAGATTATCATGGCTTGGCAGGCTCATATAGGCAGGGCTGCAGGGCAGAGCAGAGTTCAGTAGCTAACTAGAGCTTGAGAAGAGAAGACCAGGCTCCTAGCAGGAGGAAGGAGTGCCAGCACCTGGGACAAAGCAGTGCTGCAAGCAGGGACCAGGGGAGCTAGAGAGAGCTCCTGGCTGGCTGCTAGGGCCTGCAGGTTGAGGCCCTGAGGTAAGGGCAGAATAGGGTGCTGGAACTGCATAGGAAGTGGTCCGTGGGACAATGGACTACAGTTGCCACAGAGGGACGTGGCTGGCCAGAGATTACAGGTCCCCTGGAAGTGGGGAACACGGTGCGTGGCACAGCTGGAGAGCGGTGTCACTGAAGAGGACCCTGCAGTCTTGGGAGTGGTGTGGATCCTGGAACGAAAATGTCAACAGCGAGGCACCATCAGAGAAGGGTGAACAAAGCTAATCCCCAGGACAGCCAGCAGGAGGCACAACAGCAGTGAGTGAACCCCGTCACAGAAGGTTTTAAAAATACTTGTCTATTTAGGTACTTATATAGCCTCCATCATCTTAAAACCTAAGCACCTCTGAGTACAAAAGCTGAAATAAATATTAATAATAATAAAAGCATAAGACACTCATTAATGGGCCTCTTTCCCTGAGTGATAACCAGCACCGACCCTGGAGCTGGTGTGCTATGAAGATGAAACGGACCATATGATCCTATTGCAATAGAACCTGTGTGGAAAGGGATGGAGCACAGCAAAAGATCACGCGCTTCTTCAGAGGTCAAACCAATGAGAGTCTCTGAATCTGTAACACAAATTACCAATCTGTTTGAATGGCCACCATTACATAAAATGAAAGTTGAGCCCTATAAGAGCTGGCAGGGGTTCTTTCTTCTTTATCACACTGAGCAAAGTTGTTCTTGTCAGCCTCAGAATAGCTCGACTTCAGTCCTCCTGCTTCCCTTTAGTGTCCTAGATACGGTTCTGTAGGCGGAAACTTGGATGCGCTGTGGAACAGAATGTTCACGCTCAGACTCAAGCAGATAATAAAAGTCATGCTAGCTTCACTTGTTTCATTGTGAAATCAGCAGACCCGTGAACTCCCTTTCCCTACGTGCCCTCGTGTGCGGGGAATAGAAAAGATGGGTTGGGGGCATAGTAAGAGCAGTACGAACATTTGAGATGGTAAAGAAATAATTTCAGCAGTTCAAGGAGCCTGATATAATATCAGTGGGGGGAAAGTCACAAAGTGTTGGAGTCACTTGATGAACCGGGAAATACCCACAAGACCAGCAGAGCAACCAAGGCAAAGGTTCCTGTCTAGCAACAGATACATATGGATACTAACAGCATTTTCTTTTAAAAGAAGTAACTGAAGTCCAGGTCCATGTTTTGGTAACAATGTACACTCCTGAACTTCTCACCATTTTTAAAAATACTATTTATGGCATCACTGCCAGGGGGGTTCTTGACGATTATCAGTTGTACGGATTTTATGCTGAGCTAATACACTGTTGCCAAAACATGCTGTGCTAACACACTGTTAAACAACAATAGTTTCTTTAGAAAGGATAACCTCGGCAAATAGACACACATCTCACCATTCAGCGCGTGTGATACATTCCCCTCTTTGTCCTATCTCCACATGATATAACCCTGCTCCCATTTTGGAAGCTGTTTGCTTTAGTGGAAGCTGTATATGCTCATATTTTCAGCTCTGGTGATTCCAGGTTCAGTTCCCAATGATGACCAAGATGCTGGTTCTTATACAAATGCTGATGTTCCTATAACAGCATTGAGTCAGTCTTGTCTTCTTCTGGCTTTCTGGTTAATGTGTTGTTTACTATAGGACTGTTCCTACAATCAAACAAATGCCATTAAATGTACAGCAGGAAATGCATTGTGCTCATGGTAAAGTTGTTACAAGAACTTTGATTTTCACTGAGCTTGACTTCGTAAAGTGCAACGGTGCAAACCTTAATGTTGCATCAACACAGGGTTAGCTTGTGCAGAGCGCTACCATGACGCTGCAGAGGAATAAGGATTCCCTTCCCCACAAATAGTGGCATGAAATTGAGCTTCCTCAGTCATGTCTCATGGGAGCACAGAGACTGGCCTTGTGTTACTTTCCTTAGGCACACGAGAATAGGGAGCAGTGGTAAGTAGATGGAGTCAGAGCACCACCCCCTCAGACACAGTTGTTGGCTGGACATGGGGGAGGGAGTATGATGTACCCCATGAAGGAGGATCACCATTTCCCCCCTGCCCTAGTCCCAGGGAAAGAGAGGAGATGCAGGAAAGACTATGCCTCAGAAGGGTGTCTCTAAGCATGCACCAACACACGGCCCTGGACTCAGGGCTGAACCTAATGAACCAGTCTAGCTCATAGTGTTCCATGGAAGGCATGGTAATTTTTTTTTAAGAAGGCAGGCCTGTGGTTAATTATCTCAGTATTTCAATGGGCCCAGTTAGACTCTGATGGCCTGAGAACTCCCTATGAACTTTGCTGACTTCGGTGCGGTGGTGTTGGCCTGGCCCCATTTGTCTCCAGCAGAGGAGCTGCCCCAGATGGGTCTGCAGCATGAAGGTCTGGGGTCCCTGGTAGTCAGAACTCAGATCCACAGCTCAGCAGCAAATGGGCTTAATCTGCAACTGCTCTGAAGATGTCACAATGGTGCCATTTCCCCTGCACCTGGGAAATTTCTTCATAGGGCAGCCTGAACCTGGTAGGACTTGCCAGTAGGAGTAAGTGCTTTTCTCCAAAGAGACACGTCAGTTCCTCTTTGCCGCTGGAGTTCAAGCACTGACCAGACACTGCTGAATCATTTCTGAAGACCATTTCATCAGAGCTTCAAGGAAGCGACTGGGAGATTCCCTGAGGACATGGTGAGTTTATAACTGACTGCATCGCCAAAGTATTCAAACCAATCGGACCGTATGACCACATTCTGCTCCGCCAATCACATCCTTTGTCTCATTGCATGAACATGTGTGATGCCAACCACAATGGCAATTGACCCTATGTGGGTCATTTTATATTTTCAGAAAGCACACAGCTGAATCTACATCTGCTTTCCTGAATGAGTGGTGAGCCTACTATTAGTGACAGCGGCCTATTATTCTACAGCGATTTGTAGGTATTAAGTAATTGCTAACTATTTAAAGAGACTTTTTGTAGATAAAAGATTGGAGTGTTCAGATGGGGTGTCACTCACAGACAAGCAAGGGGCTGCTTTTTAAATTCATAACAAAAAACAAATGCATGACCCCAGTCTTATAGCGACACAACAGATTAGGTTGAGAGAACTTATTTCAAACCCTACGGACTAGATTCACAGAGGAACTTTTAGGGGCCTACAAAATCACTGGGCTTCAAAAAGCCTGTGTTCAGAGCTTAGGCTCTCTCTACAATAAATGGAGAGAGAGAGACACACCTTAGAATGGGACTTCAAAACCCAGCATGCGTCTTTTCCCAAGGTAGCCAAAACGAGATGCCAAGCTGTGTGCATGATAAGACTGGCCCCTCTCTGGGAGACAGGTTCCTAAATGCAAGCTGCAGGGAGCTGCCTTCTTCTGCTTGGGATTCCCAGATGCAGATCCTCTCTTGGTGTTAGGTGACTGCCATTTTTGCTGCTGCTTGGTGGTGATGGTGGCAGCAGTAGTTCCTGCCTAACTTTTAGCACAGCAATTAGGATACTCACCTGGGATGGGGGGATCACCTGTGCAAGGGCCCCTTCCTACTGAGGGGGAGAAGGGATTTGAATGGGGATCTGCCGCCTCTCGTGACTGAGCTGTGAAATATTCTGATACGGTGCTTCCTTGGTTTTCCTGTTGACACTGTTCCACTGTGGCGGAATAATGAAAGAATCATTGGGTGAGTAAGAGAACAAATGTGATAATGACTCTGTAGCCTGGTGCTTACAGCCTCTTGTGGGAGACACGTGATCCAATTCCCCTACTCCACTGGCTTTGTTTATTATTAATTATTATCCACGTTGGAGCAGCTTCATCAACAGAGATGGGAGTTTGCCTGCATGAGGCAATGTAGACATTCTGAAGTTAATTCCTGTTCCAAAGAATGAAAAGTTGAACTGTCACAAGGGTTCATGAAACAAACACACCCTGAAAAGTTTTGAGATGGAAACGGCCAAATAGAAAACGTCAGCGTTTTCCAATTAAAACCATCTGACATTTCTTAAGGGACGTTTTCATTTTGCATCACCCTTTTGAAACTCAAAAAGTTTCGTTTTGAATCAACATCGCAAAACAAAGACACCCAGGGAATTTAGTCTTTGACGGTTTGCTCTGTTTAGATGTTACGCTCCATGGAGCAGGGAAGGATTGTGCCTTTCTCGGCTTTGTAGAGAGCTGAGCACAGTGCAGCCCTTAAAATAACTTTGCATATTTATAGCACTTTATGCATGAATCCCAAAGCACTAGTGTGGCAGAGAAGTATTATTAGTCCCATTTCACAGATGAAGAAACTGAGATGCGTAGTTAAGGGCCAGATTTTGCCAACCATACTCATACACATTAGACCAGCAGCAATCCTATTGAAATGCAACATGAATAAAAGTTTGCAGAGTTGAGCCCCTTAGTGAATGGTAGCAGATTTGGTGCTTGAACCCCTGATTCCTAGCATCGTGTTCTAATCACTAGATAGCGTTTCCTCTTGTTAGAGCAGGCAGCCTTAGCCAAAATGAGTTTTTGAGCCATACCGTGACCTAGCCAGCCAGAAAATACAGATGATTTTGAAAAATTCAGAAATACGTCAGTAGAGCAAATGTTTCACTGCTGATACAGAACAATACAGAGATTCTGTAATATGCAATGAAACAGTCAATTGCCTATGGAGACACAAACAAATGTAGTTAAAAAAATAAAGCCTGCTCAGTGGTAATTGATAGACATTAAATGTTCCTGTCTTTTTGTTCTGTATTCTGGAAAATAATGAGGTTGTTCTTGATCATGAATTCTTTGTCTTATTTTTAGGCACTCTTTCCCTCTAGCCTTTAGCTTTGTGGTCTTCTGCGGGAGCGGTATAGGAATGAAGTGTGCTTGACAGAAAAGAAAAAGCTTTGATTTCAGAGGTCACGATGCCACATGGGTCATCGTATAGCTTATGCAACCACTTAGAGTGTAGAACTTTGCTTGGGATTAATGTGCTACTCCACAATGCTATTGAGGGTCCAAAAATCTAAGCTCACCTGACCTGCTACATTTTCAAAATGCTGAACTAGGCTCTGTGAAACTCCAGGTCCCCTGTGTTGAAGAGTACAGCTAGAGCACCTGTGTCCCAGACAAGGCTGTGAACTGTGTGGGTTTTACTCACAAGTCAGACCCGTGTCTGTGTTCCTATTCTTTGATACAGGGGTACAGAGATTCAAATAAAAAGCTGCTCTAAGGTCTTTGAGCCCTACTCAGCATGATGTACCTGCCTATGCACTTCCTAGCAGTGACACTGTGCTTTCAGGAGCCAATTTCTGTTCTGAATGGGTGACTAGATGTCCCGATTTTATAGAGAGAGCATGAGACAGTCCTGATTTTTGGGGCTTTTTCTTATATAGGCACCTATTACCTCCCATCCCCATCCCGATTTTTCACACTTGCTATCTGGTCACCCTATGCTGCACTGATTGAACTCTCTCCACAAGCAAAACTGGTCAGAAATAAGGTTTGTTTTTTTTAGAGATGGGCTGATACTGCAACACTGAGATCTCAAAATTCAGGATTGTTCAGAGCTGGGATTTTGGGTCAGACCAGTTAAAACAAAATTGTCCCCTTGCAAAATTTGAACCAGTTTCAACTTATTTTTCCAATGGCCCATTCAGCCAAGAAATCAACAGAGAGAAGGTTATCAGTCCCAATGGCAGATCAGTCTGGCTTGGTTTACCCTAAAAAAACCCCCCCAAAAGGCAAGATTCATTATTGGGAAAGCAGCTGTAGCTCATCTCACACAAGCTGTCCTGCTGCTTGGGCAGGCTGACCACTTCTGCTAGGGATTCCCTTACTGACAGGGCAGGCATGGGGGTGGGAAGGGTGTGTGCTCACATTGGCTGACAACAACCTTTCTAACAACCTTTCCACAGATGTTTCCCTTGCTTGTCAAGGTATGGCTGACCTCTGAAAAAGCAATATCAGCTGTTCCACGATGACATCTGGGCTTAATCCTGTGCAGTGTGGAGTGCCCATAGCTCCAACCTCTGGTTTTCTCAGAAGTTTATATCGCAAATTTCCTTAGATATTTGTTTACTGCCTAAAACAATGGCTTCCGTTCCAGTAGTCCTGCTCTTACTCATTGTTAAGGAGAGGAAAGTCGGTGTGTTTAAGTGGTTGTCCCACAAAGGAGCTATTCCTTCAAGATTTCCACGTGCTACACTCTCCTGTGACGTCAGTGCCACACTATACTAGTCTGCCATGTTAAAAGAGCTCACCGTAAGGAACCCAGTTGCCACATAGGCCCAGCCCTACTCATAAGAGTAGTGTCTTGCATCTTTAATTAATATTAGTTATTGTTTACACTGTAGTTGTGCCTACTGATCCTAGTCAAGAATTCCCATGTGCCAGGTGCTGTACAAATAGAGCGGTCTCTGTGGCATAGATTGTACAATCTAAGACTCATGACGAGTTACAATAATAGTAGTAATGTCCTGGGGACGTATCCTCTTGATTGCTAACCTCCACTTTGGAACAGCTGAAGAAAAGACTGCTTCTGGAGATTGCTTCATAGGTCCCAGACTGGGCCAAATGCACCCAGGAGTAGGACTTTTGGGGCGTTTAGTCAGTGCTGTGTGGAAATCTATGGGATGTCAGTGATTTCAAGGGATGAACACACACACACACACACACACACACAACTAATATGCAAATATGATCAATAAAGTGCACCTCTGAGTCCCTTGACAGCTCCCATTCACCTGGAATACAGGCCCAGCTCCTCAAAGGTATTTCAGTGGGAGTTAGGCATCTAAATAGGTGTAATAGTCTGGGCCTAAGCATACATGCGCCCATGTGTCACAACGCCCAGTGTGGGCCATCAACAGGGTTGAACTAGAGAATGAGTGCCAGTCACTGTCACTTGAACTGAAGGCTTGATCCAGCCCCCATTAAAGCCAATGGAAAAACTCCATTATCTTCTCTGGACCAACCACCAATGGAGACCGCACATAACACAGGTCACAAGCATGTTGCACATCCCACCCAACAGAGGGATGCTCATTCTGAGTCTCTGAACACTATGGGTGTTCAATGACCCTGTCATAAACAGATGGTTAAGGGTTAATGTCTCTTTTACCTGTAAAGGGTTAAGAAGCTCAGTAAACCTGGCTGACACCTGACCAGAGGTGGGGGGACAAGATACTTTAGAAATCTTGGTGGAGGGAAGTCTTTGTTTGTGTTGTTTGTTTTGTTCGTTGTTCGCTCTTGGGGCTAAGAGGGACCAGACGTACACCCAGGTGTTCCCAATCTTTCTGAATCAGTCTTTCATGTTTCAAAATTGTAAGTATAGCCAGGCAAGGTGGATTAGTCTTATCTTTGTTTTCTTAACTTGTAAATGTGTCTTTCGCTGGAAGGATTTTTACCTCTGTTTGCTGGAACTTTGAATCTCAGGCTAGGGGGCGGGGAGTCCCTCTAGTCTATATGAATCTGAGTACCCTGTAAAGCATTTTCCATCCTGATTTTACAGAGCTAATTTTTACCTTTTCTTTCTTTAATTAAAAGCTTTCTTTTTAAGTACCTGATTGATTTTTTCCTTGTTTCAGAATCCAAGGGCTTGAGTCTAAACTCACCAGGGATTGGTGTGGGGGGAAAGGAAGGGGGAGGGTTAATTCCTCTTTGTTTTAAGATCCAAGGAGTTTGGATCTGTGTAGCCTCCAGGGCAACCCAGGGAGGGGAGAGTCTGGGGGGGAAATAGAGGGGGATGGTTAATTTCTCCTTGTTTTAAGATCCAAGGGGTTTGGGACTTGGGTTTCCCAGAGAAGGTTTTGGGGGAACAGAAGTGTGCCAGACACAGACTTCTGGCTGGTGGCAGCGTACCTAATTTAAGCTGGTAATTAAGCTTAAAAGTGATCATGCAGGTCCCCACTTTTTGGACGCTAAAGTTCAAAGTTGGGGAAAAAAACCTTGACAGACCCCAATCAAAGGCCCAGGGCCTTTGCCACAAAACACAATGCTCTCCTATTTGAGTCCATTAGCTGGCAGCAGTAGCTAGCAGCCGTCCTCTATGGATGTGTAATGCTCTGTACAAGTTAGTTACGCAGGCCTCTGGATTACTGCACTGAGTAATTATATGCAGCATGCTCTGTTCCTCATTTCCAAGCCAGTGCAGAAAAACATACCCTCACTGTGAGGATTAGGAGCTTCTTCTAGTGAGGCTAAAATTGGGCAGATTCCCTCCAGAGCAGTAAAACAGCTCAATAGCATTAAACCTGTGAAAGCAACATCCTTTGAGTTACAAATTGGCACTTCATCTTTAACAAAGACCATTTCCCCACCGCTGGCCCTGTTGCTACAGATTTGCTGTTCCCGCTGCTGGAGTGAAGAATGGAGATGGGCTGACTTAAGGGTTACTGCATGCTGTCGTCACACAGGAATATAAAACTTGCACAGTGCAGCCTGGGGAAGCCTCCATCCAGAAGTCTTAGGCCCAGATCCTCAAAGGTATTTAGGCTCCTAACTTCCATTGAAATCAATGGGAGGTGCCTAAATACCTTTGAGGCAGAGGCACTGGAACCGGGGGAGGCCATGCCCTCCCCTGCTTTTGAAAGCAGGAAGGCTATGCCCCCCCCCCGCCCACTTTTTACCAGCCATAAGGGCAAGTGGTGGGGGGGTAGGAGTGGGAGATCAGCGAGTGGGGGAAGGGCTTGGGGGGAAAGGAGAAGTATCTGGAAGGGGTCTTGGGAGTTGGTGCAGCATGGAGGGGATGGGGCCAATGTTTGGGCACCTTCGCCCCCCCCCTTTAGGGCATTTCCACAGCTCTCCCTTTGAGGCTCTGAACCCTAATGCTCCTTGGTCGCCTTGTCCTTCAATATTGCTGCCACCATCTTTATATTTCTCACTTAGTTTTAACACCTTTATGCTCGGCGCAGAAGAAGGGAACCTGCCCTTTCCTCAGTCTGATGGCTGATCCTCTCTGGTAAACAAGCGTTAACGTTCTGTTTCAATCAGAGCCAGTGAACCTTGCTGCTCTTGACACCGGGCGGTCATGCCTTTGCATTGCTCATGCTGCAAAAGCGACTCAGACGTGCTCTTGCTGGGCTGCTTTGGAAGCCAGCCACTCACAGGATGGAGACAATGGGCCTCTATTAGATTGGAGTCTATGCCACAGGGACATCGTTTATGCTATGTTTGTACACCACCGAGCACATGAGAATTTTTGGTCTCTTAAGCACGTAAGCAGCAGCAGTGGGTCTGCCTGCAGCAAGTGCCATATGGTCAGGAGACGGAGCCCTTGGTAGGCGAGCATGAGATTGTAGCATCGCTTTCACATAGTCATCTGGATACTAATAGAACTCGTTTCGTCCGTCTATACCTGTTGCAGAAATAACAGATTGTCTGCAACTGTGGCCTGAAATGGGCACCCAAGACAGGACAGGATAATTTGCCAGAGCATGGAAGGCAGAGTGGAAAACAACAGCAAATCACTCCCCACCCCCAAACCCAGGCAGCTGTCCGACTGCATCAGACTTGAACATTTGGGTGACCCACACGTTGTGGAGTCAGTTGTTACTAAGGCGCAGACTCCTGAAGCCCCAGGGCATGCAGCAGGATACAAGGAAGTGGTGAGCTGTAGGGCACAAAAAAACAGGGAATGCCCAGGGTGCTGCTGGGAAAACTGAAGAGAGCCATGACTTGAGGAGCCAGTGGTGAGGTTGCCTCTGGATACCTTGGGTCTGGCGGAGGGAAAGAGTGGAAAGGGCTCGCCCCCAAAGGACCTGCCGTTGGCGAATGTGGGCTGTGAAGGAGGAGCTGCCTGTGGAAAAGAGGCTGGAAAGATATTGGTGACGGTGCCTTTCCATAAAGCGTAGCAGGATTTGTATGGGAGTGAGCTGGTCGCCTCCCCTGATGGGTGCTGTGCAGCCTTACCCCAGAGCAGGGAGCTCCCAGTACAAAGGGAGTCAGTTCTTGCCTCAAGCAGCCATCACTGCAAGCCCAAACCCGGAGCTGGAATTCAACCATCCTCTCTCCTGTCTTGTGCACTATCCCCAGTCTGCAACAGTGCATAATTCTCTGTGCTGGTTGGCAACTGGTTTAATGAGACACCAAGGAACACAGCTCATGGCTTCCACAGCTAGAGATAAGCAGTAGCTCGTAGCACCATTTATTTTTGTCAGTAAGCTAGGAAGTGATTGTACTGAGCAGAGAGACGTTAAGGCCCGAGTTTCAAAACATTGCCCTTAAAAAAAATGCTTCCTGCAATTTTACATGTCGAAGATTTTGCATGTGTGAAATTTGGATTGGCACAGGCAACTCACGTACACATCTGAAATGACTGGGAGTTTAGGCACCTAAATGCCTTTAAAAAGCTGGGCCAAAGTTTCTTGCAATCTCTCTCTGCATCTAAGTAAAGAATAATAACTAAGGCTAAGATTTTTGTCATGGTTATTTTTAAAATCATGGACAGGTCATGGGCAATGAACAAAAATTCACGGTAGCCGTGACCTGTCTGTGACTTTTGCTGCTGCAGCTCCATGGTTTCCCCTACCATGGTGGTGGCTGGGAGCTGTGGGGCCGGTTCCCCCTCTGCTCACAGCAGCTGTAAGCTGTGGGTGGAAGGGCGGGGGGGGGCTACGCCCACAGCAGCTGGGAGCTGCAGGATGATCATATTTCCAAAAGAGAAAACGGGACACCCCCAAGCTGCTCCCCTGAGATGTCCCACGTTCCACTTCCCCCTTCCCCCCATACGAGGCTGTCGTCCCTCACTGGAACATTGCAGGGGGTCCCCTGTTGCTGGAACCCTGCCGGGGCCCCTGCTGGCTGCCAGAGTCCTGCAGCCCTGGGGCTGAAGCAGAGAATGTTGTGGAGGTCTCTGGAAGACATGGATTCTGTGATTCCTGTGATCTCTGTGACATAAACGTAGCCTTAATACTAACTATATGACACTGGTCTCAACATTTACCTGCCCTGGCTCAGATGCCCATGCGTTGAATGGCAGCAATACTAACTTTTCTAATTAAAAGCGGTGATTCAAGGAGGATTAACTTGGTCAGTGTCTTGAAGGTGACGCTAGGCTACCCAGGTGTGGGGTGTGGAAGTATCTAATGAATTATGACAGATAGTGAGTGCTGCTGTTCTGACTAATGCTCCACTGCTCTATTAGAGTAATGCAGACTCTACCCAGCATTTTCAAGCCATTGCCAACAGATTGCAGATGCCAAGCAGTTCTTATTGATCCTATTGTATGGTCTCAGTACTTTCAGAACGTTGCAGTTTTGGTCATTCAACATGGCCTCTCCTTATGGGCCTGAAAACAGGTGCAGTGCAGCATGGCTGTCTATCGCTTTGCAGTGCCAGCAATTACAGGGGTTTCCCCCTCAACCCGCACTCATTCCTTCACTGTTTCCAATCTACGCAGACTTAAAAGTTTATTAGAGAATGTTTAAATAAAAAGGATACAAAGAGTTCAAAGCGTCAGTTGTTGGTCATTGGGGGCAACATACAGAGTATAGGGGGACGCTGGTATGTGGGAATTGGTTAGCACATAACATATACAGTCTGCAAGGTCCCCCAGTGCCAGGTGTATGGTGGGTGGGATCAGGAAGCAGTAAGGAAGCATACAGCAAGATGATAACCTCTACCTCCTGAGCTCCTTCATGCCCGCTGCACAGCATACCCAGCGGCGTCGGCTTCCATCTGGCTCATAGGGACCTTGAGAGTAGAAAACCAGAATGCCCTGCAAGGGGCATGACTCATCTTGCTCAACGTCAAAGCCTGCTCACGCTGTTCTTTCCCGGTTTTAGTCTTGCTTCATTCCCCCATGGAATAGTGTCAGTAATCAGGGCTTTGGTTTAATAGTTACAACAATATTTGACTATAAATGTCCACTACAAATGGATAGACCATATGGGGATGGGAGAGAAGGGTGATATTTGCATGTTTCCCTGTGTGTGTGTGTGCGGGGTGGGGCAGACAGTAGTTTTGCATTCCTGTGCAAGGGAAGGGGAACAGAAGCGTCCCAAGCCCTGGTTCCACAGGGGTGGGTGTCTCTAAAACCTGGCCAGACTAATATAGGTCAGGAGTTTTGCCTGCAGAGGCTGCCTGCCCATCATCTGGCTGGCCTGGCCACCATCCCTGCCTAAAATGGGCTCCCTCTGCCACTTGTAGCTTGCAGGGGGCTTTCAGAGTTCACCCTTCTACCCTACTCCTGGCATATTTTCAGCCTCAAAATCAGAGCCAAAGGTGCATTCCCCCCCACCCCCCAACAAACAACTTCATCTCACTGGCGTGCTTTGGCTACTGACTTTGTGTTTGCCTGAGTTCCATGGGGCCTGAGAACATGCCAGAAATCAGAACAGAAAAAGGAACCTGGAGCCTCCACCTACTGTAAGGCAAGAAAATCTCTGAGACCTCTTCCTTGCAGGCCTGGTTCATCGCATGTTGCCAAGTGGCTTGAGGAGCAAAACCAATGGCTGTCTCGTGGCCAAGAAAGCTTATGGGAGGACATGTGCAAAAGGGCCATCAAGGATGTTTAGCCACCTAACTCCCATTGACTGCAAAGGGAGCTAGGCCACTAAATACATTTGAGGAGCTGGGCATAAGCGCTCAAGTCCCACTGAAAGTCAGTTAAAGGGAGCATAAGTCCTATTGAAAGTCAGTGATTGGATTTGTGCTCCTGAATCATTAAGGAGCTTTTGAAAAATCCCCTCTCTGATAGCCAATTAAGAGGGCACTGTCTGGGTTGGTGGGAGGAGACTTCAGCCTCGCTGAATGATTTGGCATCAGACAGTTAGCATGCTGAAGCAGTATGACCATCCTACTTTGTGATCCATATGGCCTAGCACCATGCTCCCAGTCACAGGGTTTGTTGTGATCACAACGAAGGCATATGGGAAACTGAAGCGCTCAAACCTCCCCCCTGCTCTGTTTGCATGAGCGTGTGCCAAAGATTGGCAAGATTTCCACTCTCAGCACAGCAGAGTGCAGGAAGCAATCTTGTTAATTTCATTCACTGGCTGGCTCACAGGAATCAAGCTGGCAAGATGAATGGTCTGATGGAAAATCCCTGCGTTGTGCACACAGCAAACCTTGGTCTCCAGGTTATCCCTCTTTTAGATCACCCACCCTATGGGCTAGGATTTCAAGTTTATTGTATTTTTTCAGGCAGGGGGAAGGGAAGGCAGAGCAGACAGTTCCGGGGACTGGTATGGAGATAGGCCACATTTCCCCTGCTGCTCACAGGTAAAATCCAGCCAAGGCTAACAAGGAGGGGCAGGTGGTCACCCTGGCCAAAAGGCACTCTAGTTCAGGGGTAAGTGAAGTAGTGGGCATGAGTCCCCATTGCCCTTTGACCATTTACACTGGTGAAAGTAGGGACTATTAAGCCAAAATGGTAGTAGTTTACACCCACTTCCCCCTCTCCCCCATAAATTAATATATTCTATCTAAGAGGAGTAGTGTTTTATGTGAAATGCTTTGGTCTCAGTCCAATTCCTTGTGGAAGATTGCCCAGGCCAGAACTAGTGTTAACAAGCACACTAATAGGCCCTACCAGTGGGAAAATATAGGACACTGATTAAAGACCTTTCTATATGGGCTTAAGTCTATATAGCCCCGAATAGCTAGCATGGAATAGCTGAGTTCATTTTCCTGCCATACTTGGAATCCACGTGTTTGCCAGGGCTGTGTAATGGATGCTCAGCTGTGATCAAGCTGAACAAGTAGACAGAAGGTGTGATGTAAATTACTGCCATGATTGGTGGTGGACGAGGATACTCAGAACTAGAGGGCTAGCTTCTAAATATTAGAGTGACAAATCTGAGGGCACCAGTTTCTTCTCACCGTTAGCGGCATTCGCTCAGCCAGAGTCAAGAGTTAAAGAAAAGGGCCCTGTTGCATGGCCATACTTGGATTTTCTGTGGCAGGGTCTAATGTCGTACATGGAATGACCTTGACCTATGCCAGCTGAGAGAATCTGTTATAAAGCTGAGAATTAAATTCAATACATGTAAAACTATTAACTCAATTCTACTTCGGGAAAGAGGCCTGCAGCCTGTATTCCCACACTGGTTTTTTTTTTCCCTTTAAATAGTGTATTTCACTAGGAAGTGCTTTCCCTTTGTGCATTATATAGTGCGCACAGACCTTCCTACACTGCTGCAGTAGCTTCACTTAGGTCCAGCCATTCAGCTACTAGCAACAGGCTAGATATTAGGAATATTTTAGGGAGAAAACAATTGCTTATTTTTATACCACTGAAATTTCACTTCCTGTTTTACATGTTAATCTTTAAACAAAAATCATCCAATATTTGCATATATTTCACATGTATTAATTAACTGTGTAATGCTCCCGTGTACAATTTGTAGTCTTATTTATGCATGAAAGCAGCCACACTGTGTTGATAGTTTCTACAGGTCTGCCTGGAAAAAACAGTCTCTGCCCCAGATAGCTCATGCTCTAAGGACGGACAGGTAGACGGAGGTAGAAACAACATATAACAATTATATGGAAGTGAAATCAATATTGCATTTTATTTATGTTAAAAGCAAATTTATTACTTCACTCATACACCTTCTGTCTTCCCTGTACCTGCCCTTTTTTCAGGCTGTGATGAGAGCCTAAACTTAGATTTACAGCCATGACAGTTTCTTCCATGTTCTGTAAAGTATCATGCACAATTTAGGTGCTATATAAATAATAATTACACTATATTGGGCATTGTCCAGAGTTAAAAGCTAGAATCAAAGGTTGGAAACCCCTTGGGGGAAGGGAATATCTTTTTACCATATATACTCATTCATAAGCAGAATATTTTTGGTAAAAAAAAAAAAGTGATGCATCAAAGAGCATGGGGTCAGCTTATAAACAGGTCTACACCAATATTTTAAACTCTATGAAATCATTGAATATCTAATACATTGTTGTTTTGTTTACCTGGAGCTTCTGCAGGTATGGAGCCCCTCAGCTCCTTGTGGCCATGACTCGCTGTTTCCAGCCAATGGGAGCTGGGGGAAGTGGCATGCTACTTCTCACAGCTCCCATCTGCTGGGAACGGCAAACCACAGCCACAGGGAGCTGAGGGGCTCCATACCTGTGAACACTCCAGGTAAACAAAAACGTCCCAACCAGCCCATCAGGTTAAGCTGCTGGCAGGGAGCTAAAGTTTACCAGTCCCTGAAATATAGGGTCAGCTTCTGAAAGGGTCACACAGTTTTTGCTATTTTTAAACTTACCCATCTTAGCGGGGGTGGGGGCGGCTTATAAATGAATGGGATAATGAACGAGTATATATGGGGTATTTTAAAAAGGGAGAGTGGCTTCATTCCCATTCTGAAGCTTAATTCAATCTGACTGACATATGAGCAAGACACGAGATCAAACAGTACTATTTATATATAGTACCTAGAAGTGTTCTAGGACCTTCACAGTCATCCAAGAACCTAAAGATCACTGAACTGAAGCGCTTACAAGCGAAACAGATGAGGAGCAGACACAGATTGCAATGTAAAACATGCCAGCTTTACAAATACTTAAAGCAAGTATCCACTTCCCAGTTTGACTCAGGAGATACTAATGGGTATATCAGAATCAGCAGTTTCTACTCTTACCCTTGTAGATTTATGTTTTTCTTGCCATAAAGAAGTCCAACTAGCTGAACACAATCCAAAACTAAATATTTCCTCTTGTTCTCTGAAGAGATGGTTGCTGAGATTTATCAGTAATAGTCGTATTACAGTTGTAAATCGCACGTGTTGTGTTACTAAAAAGGCCCTCAGCATAAAGACTAAAGATCAAATTCACCACTGGTGTAAGCTGTTACAACTCTATTGAAGTCATGCTTGTATCTGCAAAATTTGAGGAGTAGAATGAAGGCACAATACATATTTCCTACACTAAATTAGATCTGGATTTCCCTGCTGTTGTGCTGAATGGCAGATTGCATAGATGAGTCACTATCCTATAGTTTTTTTAAAACATCAATATATTAGAAGACACTGTTCTTTATTACTAAAATCAACAGTGGCTGCAGTTTGCAGTTAGAGGGCACATTTTAAAACTGACCTTCATTCCCCTGGAGGGCTCGACAAAAACTGGCTGCATTTTAGCGCAGATGGAGCACAACTCTACTCAATGCAGTTGGATGTTTTAGGATGATGGCCTCTCAGAGATGAGAGCAGTATAAAGGCTGAAAAACAGTAAAGCGTCACTTATTTTTGTCCACTGAGCAATACTGAAAGAACATTCTCTCATTACTACTACAAGTATTTGGGAAAGATTAAATCGGTTGCCGTTACTGTGACTTTTTGCACTATCACAAGTTCCAGGGCAACAGCTCCTCTAAAGACAAGGCTCCATACATGATACAATCATGAGGCTGCTAAGAAAATAAATGCAGCACTTGTGCAACATTTGCACCACATGCAACCAAACTGCTGTTTTCCAGCTATTTAGCGTGCAGTTTTAGGAGCTTCCCAAGTCTTGTCATACCCTTGACCTACTGTGAAGAAGGGGTTTAAAGCTGTCTAGAACCTTATTTTTAGGATAGTGACATAGCAGACACTTTCCTAGTTGGAACAACTGCTAAGCTTCACACAAACAACTCTTTTGGGGCTTAGGAAGATACCATGACAGCTGCTCCCTAAGGCAATTCTTCACCCCCTTCAGACGATTCCTGTCCCTTACAGGAGCCAGACCACGTCTATCTTTTGGGAGTCAGTTAAGCTTTGTCACGTAATTCAGTGCAGCTCTGCTGCATAAATTTAGTTGTAATGAGCTGCTTAGTACAAGAGACCTTGCATAAAGGCAATGTGTGGTACGTACAAACAAACAAACACCCCCCCCCCCAGCAGTCAGACAGGCTAGTACTACTTCAGATGCATTTCAAAATATGCTGGCATATGGCCACCATAATTCAATTAAAAAGTATCCTTCTATGTAAATCACTATGGGTAAGAGATACAGGATTGAGTCTTGTTACATTAAATTTTTGTACTGAAGTAGCTGTTCCAATTCTTAGTGACAATAGACGGGTAGTTTTGTGGGATGGGAAATAGTGGCAAGAACTCTCCAGTAAAACACTATTGCATATTTAAGATTACAGTTCAAATCTTAAAAATTTTAAGTACAAAAAGGATCTCCTCCTGCCTGAGGACGTTGGAGTAGACATGTTTGTTCTAGAAGAGACATTACAACCAGCTTTTAAGTTAGCTCTGAAATACTATACTATAGTTGTAATCAATTTCTATAAATAAAATCACAACATAAGTTTTACATTTTTATTAAACAAAGAGAACCCATAGGGCTCATACAAGTACAAAATACAATCATATCCTTGCATGTTAAAGTTTTGAATAGCAAGGTTTTTTTTTTTTGTTTCACAGTTATCAAAACCAACCCATCTGCATGCTGAATTCATTAGTGTGCAAAGTACACAACTAAGGACCAGATTCCACCCTCTAAACTAGGTATTGCAGAGCAGAATTGGGCCTTCAAACTTTCATCCTTTTCTTAAAGGTCCTTGTGCATTTAAGAATCTTTTTTTGCCACAATTTAAGGCCACAGTTTTCCTGCACACAAGAAGCAACCAAGCATTTTTTTTTTTTTAAACTAGAGACGCAGCTTTACCTTTCACTGACACACATTCGTGCCTGCATGATCATGTTTGTACCAACATACTACCCAGGTAACAGATCAACCATTAGGTTTTATAGTCCTCATTGTAAGCACCTCATTCTTCTTAGGTTAATATTCTGTATGACTGACATGAAAGTTAAACAGCAACAGTGTGGCTTTCAGTTTAGTTAGGACAAATGATATTTTAGCGAGGACAATATTTGTATGTTCCCTTTTAAGATGCTGTAAATTAAAAATACTGCATTGACTAAACGGGCATTCCATCAACATGCATGACTGCTACACTGGAGACTAAGAAAACGCCAAGTGTCTTCTAAAAGATGGAGTCAAATTTTGGTTAAAGCTGCATTCGCTAGAGAAGATAATACTTAAAATGAAAGAAACTGCAGTTTTAAAATATATGTATCTGCATCAGCACCACATCTATTATACACAATGGTGAGTCAATAGTTAACTGAAGAGCTAGAAATTAAAGAAAAAAAAAAGTCATACTAAAAAGAATGGAGACAAAGTGAAAATAAATATGCCTGGAGAAAAATCCCTGTTACTTAAGTGAATAAAGATTTTTTTTAAATATAAAACATTTAAAAACTTTAAAACTGCAGTTTTTGATAGAAGTTGCAATGACACTTTTAATCACCGAAAAATAGTGTTCTACCATATGAAGTACTAGCATTTCTAACCCAAAAGCCTTTTGTCAAATATACAAAGTAATTTTAGCAGTTCTAAAAACCATGTATCTAACACTATTGTAAACTGGACACTTGCACATTAGAAAAATCGTATTCTCAGTGAACTGCTGACAGTGTGGTCATCAGTCACATTACATACACAAGTTCATGCTTAGTAAGAAGCAAAAACATTCTACTCTAGACGAAGGCAGTAAGGGCAGTACCTTCATCCTTAGCAGCAAGAAAAATCTCACTGTTTTAAGTGACCTGAGGAAGAAAATAGTAAAATATTGCACCAAAGCAAAATTAAAGACAGGAAAAATACTAGAGGATGGATAACAATGAACAGTGCAGGCTCCAATGACAGAGTAGGTCTTTGAACAAAACCACAGAAAACAAATGAAAAAAATGTGTGCCTTTACAGAAGGCTTTTGTTCCCTTGCTGGCTGATTGCTGTCAAAATACATTTACCTTCTGCTTTGTCTTCAGAGCTAAACTAAATGTATACTCCTCCCCAAACCCCTTGCCTCTTTTTTTGTTAACTGCGGAAATTTAGGGTCCCTTTTAGAACATTGCAGATTACTGCGAGTCTTAGATGTTGTTTTTGGTCTCAGTCTGACCCTAAAATAGGTATCCAAAACAGAGGTAGGCTTAAAAAGGCTTTTGAATAAATCCACTTTGATACATATCTGCTATTGGCAAGAAGACATTCTCTGTTCCTTGCCTCCCATTATCATGCTATCCACAAGCTTAAGACACACACAATTAGTATAGGAGCATCAGAGGCTAGAATAATTCCCTTGAGATCTCTTGGGGGGGGGGGGGGGGCGGAAGAGTAGAAACAACAAAACAAAGACAGTGCATAAATTAGTTATCCAAGTCCAACTTTCTCTTAAGTAGTTTGTCTTTCACACAATAAAGACTTGCCTTCATAATATTGCAGTAATGGCAAAATATAGCTATCCATGACAATTTGAAATTCAGCATGAATGATGAAATAGTACCACTTGTCTGATGTTAGAATATGTTCCCATGAAGTTTGCTTGTAGCTGGAGTTAGAGCTGGAACGCTAGATTTTAGCTAGTGTCCCTTCTCTTGATTACAGACAGTGCAAAATGAAGCCCTGGAACATAAGAGAATCTTTTGGAAATTCTATCCTGCCTCTCATATTCTTGAGATACAAATGTACTTTAAATTCAGATTCTTCCAATCAAACCTTAAGTGTAAGTACATTTTCATTCCTCTTTGATACAGCCTTAAAAAAACAACTTTTGCTTATAACTTTATGTAGTATCTCTTCTTCATGAATATTCTTGAACACTTCCCACACTTCGAATCTTGGCTGCTCCTACTCGGTCACATAATTTGACATCCACATCTCCTATGCAGACTAATCCAAAAGAGATTCGTTTAAACACCAAGCATGCTCAGACTTCCAACTCCAATTGCCTCTGCACTTTGTTTCTGAACTTAAGCTCTTAATGGGAAAGCAGTTTCCTTTTAGCTTTACTAACAGCTGAAGCATAAGGGATTCAATTTCATCACAATACAGTTATTTCAAATACTGTTTAGAGCATGAAAGAAACAGATTGTCTCTCTTCTATATGAGCAGGATGTGGATCAATCTGTAGACAAAAAAAAAATCAAAATGATTACTTCCTATAGTCATGTAATATTTAAACCTTTTATGTAGTTTGATATGAAACTTTTATTTACACATCTAATAGCAGCATGTTTTATTTACCTCTGAATAGAGAGGTGGAGGCTGAAACCGGAACTCCTGTATATAGGCAAACATCTGACCACATAATTGTTCCTCACAGTCAACTGGTTGTGAATAAGCAGGAACATGTCTAGAGAACTCTTCCTGTGATACTACATCAGCATAATTTGGTGGTGCTAAAAAAAAAAGCCACTGTCAAATTCATTGAATGATTCACTTGTTTCTAGACTGTGTATGTATCTCAATTCCTGAGAACATTAAAATAAAATCTAATATTTGTAGAATTTTTCATTGTTTTATTGGGATATAATTTTAATGACATTACATCTGGTGAACAGTAAATTCATAGGGTATGCCAATTTTATGGTGTTAATAAACTGAAGTGATTCAAAAAGGCACATTACAAGAATTGAAGCTTTAAATTGGCACAACAGTCCCTGCTTCTATTATAGATATCATGAATCCAGATGACAAGCTCAAAAAATACATACCTTCAGGGTGTTCTGGCATGGTCAGTGCCAACCAACTCATGTCCACGCTGAACTGGCCGGCACTGGAGTTCCTGCTTGAAAACCCAGTACATGGAATTGTACCAATTACCAGTGGCAATTCAATCATCAACTTGTTAGCACCAGGAATATGGATATACACCTGTGCGACAGATCCCCCCCCACACACAACAGGATGAGGAGTCATGAAGATACAATGGAACTGGATTTCATAGAAGCAGACAGACATCCTTTATGTACGTTATTAAAAACGAACAGAAAACACACACACACAAATTTACTGAGTCCAGATAAGAAAAGTATAGCTAATACTTGATAAAGCATAGAAAGAAGACAGTAGTTTTAAGGCTGCCTCTAGATGACCTTTTCCTCTTGTTCTGTAAGAAGTTTCAACCAGAATCTTGATGCAAACTACTTTCAGGTTTACCTTTTCACTTCTGACTCCTCTCCATCCATCTAACGAGACCCACATTTTTCCCCTGATGGGCTTTAAAAGTGTAAAGTTTAACTACTTATTCCCCCTAAATTCTCTTCACTTCCTCCATTGCAATAATTCCCATCATTCAGTTTCAATATCCTGGTAATTACTTCCAGTTCCTTTCTCTTTGCCCCTCATGCCTGCAGACCATGCCCCATTCTTGCTCTTTCCTTCTTCATAATATACTGGAGAGCTGTCCCAAAAGAGAAAGAGAATCTCTTCCATACCCTGTTCACCTTCCATCTTGTCCACTGAAAAATTTCTTCCTGTCTGGTCTCCAATACCAACAGCAACCAGTCACTACAATTATCTTCTTTACCCAATCTGACATTGTCCTCTTTGTTGGAAAGAGATTGTGCCCCATTCTTGCTGTTGTCTATGGGAAGTCACCGATATGTCTGTAGTCTGTTTTCCGCCTCCATACTAACATTTAAATTTACTTTAAAGAAGTTTTAAGATTTAACAACATCATGCAACATTCATACAACTGCATAAACTATTAATGAAGTTCAAATTATATGCTTATTTTGAATCACTAAGTTTATTGGTGACAAAAAACCTATACTTACAGCTAAAGAATACTCTACTCTGATGATACAACAGTTAAGAATCGAAGGGGTTACAGGTGGAATTTTCAGAGTTTTCCCATTCCAGGTATCTGTACTCCCAGAAGCAATAGGGTTTCCTCGTACATTGGCAAGCATCTGACGGAAAGTCTTTGTCTTCCCACTGGCCAGATAAGTCTGTGTTTGGAAAATGGCAGCTTTTGGAACAATCAAACGAGAGGAACAATTCTCAATTTCTGCATAGATTGGTATGGCTTCCTCTAAAAATAGAAAAAAAGTCTTGTAAATAAATGTGCAGTTTTCTAGCATTATTTGAGGATAACACACTTTACAATGTCTATGTGTCATATGTAATGGATGAACAAAGCTAATATCATACCCTTATTGTAGTCTACCTTTGCAAACTGGCTTCCAGAGTTAACACCTTTTTTTTTTTTTTTTTTTTTTTAAAGTTACCAACGTTTATAAGCTAGACATGTTGTAAAAGCTTGGTTTGCTAGATGTATTCTAGTGTTTCTCTAAGAATATCAGCAAAATACTTGCACTTCCAGAAGGCTTGTGATAAGCACTTAGATACAGTGGTGATACATATAATCTATTATTCTTAATATAGAGAGTTCTACAGAAAAAAGCTCAACATAACATTCTAGTAAAACAATCTGCCTGCCAAAAGCTTTATTCTGTTGTCCTTTACACTTCTGGTATCGCAAATGTAGACCACCTTTTGAATAAGAACACTAGCTTTCAATCTGCATTACCAACAGATGTAATCTTTACACAGGTCTGATTTCACTAACGGCCAAATGAGAAGTCTTCATTCAACTGTTGTTACAAACAAGTGTTGGTTTTGCACTGCTTCTGTGTTTGAAGACAGGACCAAATAGCTTGATTATTAAGATTATGCTAATATTCACAAATGTATTTCAGAGCTAAAGCAAATTCTTACCATTACAATATCCCTTCCTCTCAATTTTGGTACTCAGAGAGACTGGACCAGAAGTGAAAAACCAACAGCCAACCATCTTCTCCTGGCTTCTCAAAACAGGCATCTACAAAAAACACGATAGAAGTTTTTAATTTCAAAGGGCAAATATTTGCCAGCTATTTGCACTGTGAAATTAAAGTTAACAGATACAGAGTTTTGAAATCTAGCTCAGTACCAATTTGGGATGAAATCCTGGTAGTACTACTGAAGACAGTAGGAGTTTACCCATGGTCTTCAACCAGGATGTGGTCATTTCCAAGTTAAAAAAAACCCAGCCAAACAAAAATTACATGTAAAAGTTATTAAAGTGACCTACATAAAATTCAAAAGCATTGAAAATTTATCTGCAAAGTTCAATGCATGCAAGTTACAGCCAAGTTTCACAGTCATGGCCTTTAAAGGGCCAAGAGAAAACATCTTCCCTGAAGGGCAATGATTGTATTTGGTTCTTTACATTAATTACTTTCATTTTCTTACATAAAAATGAAATATTAGTTTAGCTTTTATTTCACCCATTAGCCTGGAACAAGCAACTATTTGGCAGATACAGTTATATTTTACGTATCAATCACAGTAAAGTGTAAGTGAGTACATTTTGTGCCTGAGCTGGTCTATTTTCATAGCAATTTTGAAAGGCTAAGTTAAACTACAAACATACATTAAAATTCAGACCTAAGCAATGAAAACAGCTCTCCCACAGTAGAAGGGTCACCTTAGGTGAAATTTACATTACCTGTGTAAAGCTCCAGAAGATTGCTACAGTAAACTTACAAAATGAAAGTAAACTAAATAGGTGATTGATATAGAATCCCAGCTTACCATAACTCAGAGTCAGTAGCTACCTAGCTAGCTCATTTTCACTAATATAGTCCTGAAAAGATGTGCAGCAGCCAGTATTACTGCAGTCTGTGAAACCAAGCCACAACCTGACACACTCTTTCAGCCACTTCGATGGACTGCTCCATGGCATTCAAAGTATAGCTCTCCCAATTTTGGTGCACCATGAGAGCCTGTCCTCCCCACCCCCAATGTACTACAGAACAGTTGCAGCTATGAACAGAATGCAAAAATGCATGGGCTGAGGGACTTACTGGCTGCTGCTTCCAGCAGCTCCCATTGGCCTGGAGTAGTGAACTGCGGCCAGTGGGAGCCGCGATTGGCTGGATCTGTGGACAGGGTAGGTAAACAAACCTGCCTGCCTCGCCAGGGGCTTTCCCTACACAAGCGGCGTCCCAGGTTGGGAAACACTGTATTAGTGGTTCCCAAACTGCAGTACATGAGCTTGATGTTCCATCCATTCACTTCACAACACATTTTTAAAATGGTGGTATGTGAATCAATGAAGTATGGGAGTCACTGAAAGGCCCCGAACTTGTAACTTGTTGAGCACAAGCAAAGTCTCATTGACTTTCACTTGTGTGCAATGAGCTGAGGAATCTGGTCCTAAATAACCAAATTCCTGCCCTCTGTAATCAGAGTTGCATAGTACAAATACCGTCAAGTCCTTAACCTCATACCACTACTAATCAACACACAGATACATTTCAAAGATACCTGATGCTCAAGTCTGATTCTCTATTTTAGGCTATTGCTTAAAAGATGAACTGTACAGGAAAAAAAATGGCTTGTGCTTTTTTTTTTATGATGTATGGATATGAACCAAAATGTTAACTTTTTACATTAAAAAAAATCTGCTTTTTTAACATTAGAAATTCAGGTTGCGACTTCAACATCAAACGTCACGAATGAAACATCAATCAACTGAGATGTGATTTTTAGTTGGACTGTTTGAAATTTTTAGTTTTAGATTGTAACTAAATATTTAACATGAATAGATAGTTACATTTTGTATAAAACCAGACTTTGTAAATGAAACGGGACAGAGCCCACAGTAAACATAGCCTGAGACATCAAGTAGGTCTTCCAGCACCAGACTTTACTTTCCTGGTATTTCTAAAGTAAAGTCACCACCACACAAAACACAATTTTTAGAGAAAAACCCTAAACAGCTTTATTATGTATACATATTGTATAAAGAAAAGGGGCACAATCCCAATGTTAGAAGATTCTTTGCAGAATTTAAATTATGTAACCTTAGATTCCTGCTGAACAAGCTCTTCTTATGGTGCCCTTAAATGACAAACTTTAAAAAAAAAAAGATTCAGAGTATATAGTAACATAATAAAAGGTGCCTATATATCTCACACGACAATATTGCCTATTTTTGACCATTAATAGAGTTGTGTATAACACAACGACTAGATCTATTCCTTACACATGTCATTGCCAAAATATTTATATAAGTTCTAAATTTTAAAGAAAGAAAAAGGAAACAAAAAGGATACACTATTAGGAGAAAAGTAAATCATCCAACATAAAAAAAAAACCATCTCAGCCTCATTAGTATTATGATGGAACGTTAATATTATCCTAGATTTTTTCTCTGAAGCAGACATTCATATTTAAATGAATAAAACCATTAGATCCTAGTTATCATGAAAGTGCAACGTATAATTTTATATTATTTTGATAATATGGCTTTAGATAAAAGAATGTAGCTCATTAGCTTCCATCTTGCCTATTCTGTTGTTACTTATAGGCTGATCTTTCTTATTACTCTATAGTATTTCTAGTGATTATTAGAAGTTCAATGCTTTAATGTGGCCAAATCTGTTAAAAGAAATAACTGAAAAGATCTCTGAAGTAGCTCCATGCATGCACTTAATGTTAGAAAATGACATGCAAAATGGAAGGATACATAACATAATGGCCAGAGCTTAAATGACAGTCTCAGCATGATTAATACTCTTCTGTAATTACTGTTCCTCAACCTACTATTATTGAAGAGTTTAGGACACTGCAATCCTGTGAATGTAGTTGCTCTGGTAAAAGTAACTACTTTAAGCATGTGCATTATTATTATTAAGCCTTATTAATGTATTTCAAGCCTGCATAACTTTTTGGCAAAAGCAGCCCTGTGGACAGGGAGGTATTAAATCAATGGTATTAAAAAAGCTACTCTGTTTGCAATTCACACAACCTAAGATCATCTATTTATAGAGAAAGCTTAGAAGGGAGCTTATATGCTTTCAGAAGTCAGCAAACAACAGACCATGGTACCACTGAACTGGTTACAGCTTGGTATAAATACTTCTTGAACACAGGTTAAAAAACAAACAAAACAAAAACAAAAAACCTACTCTTACCAAGAAAGCTGGCGAGTTGACATCAACATGGCTGACAACCTGAAGTTCTCTCTTTACACTTTGATCAGGTACTACAGGCCTTTCCAGAATTGCTTTCACACAGTACTGAATGCTGCCATACTTTCCACTAAAAGAGGTCACCAAAGGTCTGAAACACACACAGTCATAAAAACATTTTCACACAAGTTTATCATAGGATTCCAAACTGTGTGTGAATACACTCCCCCCTCCTTACTCCTTATATTTACTTTTAACCCTGCTTAAACAAAAACAACCACACCAATTTTACATTGATTTTCATACACTAGCACAATGCTTCAATGGTTGAGTCAAATATAGCAGTGTTATATTTCTATTGGATTCTCTCGCTCTGCTACCAGTGTTATGATGGGAAGATTTCTATTTAAGCCCTTGGAGAAATCATAAAACATAAGGCAAGCCTATGTGATGGGTGGTCAAGATAACCATAAAAGTTTGTTTATTAATCTGATATAGAGAAAATCAAAACCAAGAGATTAAGTTGCTCCAGCTACTCTAGTTATTATTCAAGAGCAAAAAACTGTCAAAATGATCATTCTGAGTTACATTGTTTTACTTACTCCTGTGGAAGTTGAAAGCTGAATGGGAATTCATGTTTTCCAGCTTCTAACAGGAATAAGCCATCTTCACCTGTAGAAGAATGAGGTTATATTCTATTTAAAAATTAGAATAGCTTATATAGAGTTTATGGAATTTTGTTCAGATGCAAAAGGAATTTACACTGACTTCAATGGGCTTTGGCTCAGACCCAGTATATTCACCAAGTTCACTGCTGAACTAATGAAACTAAGGAAACGTTTAGATCTTAAGTTTCAATACTTAACTCTAGCCACATTGCAATAAAATTTTCCCATAAGTAATTATAAGGTTCTTCTTTTTTTGGAGGAGAGGGTTAATCCACTTTTATAATTAGCAATCTAACCATCTTTTATTGATAGAAAAGTTTGATCACAAAAATTCAATATTAGTTTTATTACAAAAGATCTTATATGAAAAGTGTTTAAAAAATTCTAATTTTCTCCTTATATTTACTTGTTACTTTGCTTTGACAAAGAAAACAGACAAGCCAATTTTACTTTGATTCTCATGCATGCACAATGCTGCAATTACAGCATCACAAACATGGCAGCATCATGTTTGTTGGGGAACAAGTATTTCTAATGGATTTTTCCCCTCCTCCATTTTATGGAAAGATTGTTTCAATATTCCAGCCTCAAGCATTCTTTTAAATAGAACCAACGTCGCTTTGGAAAAAACATTTTAAAATTACTCCTATTACCACAAATAAGTGTACAATATCCCTTTCATCCAAAAACTATGCCATACAATACCATTAAATATACAAGAATTTGGTTCTTGTGTCCTTAAAGAGCCTATCCAACACGTTTGAAATTCCTTATATGTCAACTTTCAAGCATTCAGCATAGTCTCGTTTCCAGATAAAGCTCTTCTATAGGTTTTGACCTATATTCTTGAACAAACACTATAATATATAATCAAATATCCCTAAGATATCAAAAGGAGGCCAGCTGCTCTGAGAGCCTCCTTACTGAGGATTTGAAAAACTGTTTACAAGGCACTCTAAGGTGCCCAAGTTCAAATCATGTGGAATTTGAACTAAGACTGTAATTGAATGACTACATAATCAAACAAATGTAATGCTAGACAGGAGAGATTCAGGAGGAACACAAGAAGAGGATGAGGAGAAAAAGGGAACGTTCAAGCTAAAGAGGCAGACTATAGAACTAGATAAGTTCAGAGGATAGGTCCATCAATGGCCATTAGCCAGGATGGGCAGGGTCAGTGTCACTAGCCTGTTTGCCAGAAGCTGGCAATAGGCGACGGGGGATGGATCACTTGATGATTACCTGTTCTGTTCATTCCCTCTGGGTCAATTGGCATTGGCTACTGTCAGAAGACAGGATACTGGGCTAGATGGATCTTTGGTCTGACCCAGTATGGCCATTCTTAAGTATATTTTTCATGTATTTTTCCAAATGCACCCCCCAAAAAAGAGCTTTGTTGGAATCGTTAATGCAAAGCAGCATTTCAAACACCTAACACAGTGTTTCCCAAACTTGGAATGTCACTTGTTCTAGGAAAGCCCCTGTCAGGCAGGGCCGGTTTGTTTACCTGTCGCGTCCGCAGGTCCAGCCGATCACGTCTCCTACTGGCCGCGGTTCGCTGCTCCAAGCCAATAGGAACTGCTGGAAGTGATGCGGGCTGAGGGACATACTGCCACCACTTCCTGTGGCTCCCATTGGCCTGGAGCAGCAAACCGCGGCCAGTGGGAGCTGCGATCAGCTGGACCTGCGGACGCGGCAGGTAAACAAACTGGCCCTGCCTGACAGGGTCTTTCCCTACACAAGCAGCGTCCCAAGTTTGGGAAACACTGACCTAACACATAGTCACTTGAACAAGTCTCCTTAAATTGTGTCAATGAGGATCAAGTCAAACACAACTTTGACTTTTTCAAACAGAAGCTGACAGCACATAAAAATGTTTCTCAACAGGTGCA
The DNA here is from genome assembly GCF_007399415.2 of Gopherus evgoodei. NCBI lineage: Eukaryota > Metazoa > Chordata > Testudines > Testudinidae > Gopherus > Gopherus evgoodei. The sequence continues at coordinate 10,014,536 of NC_044331.1, forward strand.
AGCTACTGCTTATTAAACCTCAAATCCCTCCAAAAGGCAGATAGGATTTGCCAACTTCTATGGACCCAGAGAAGGTCATATGGCAATTTTCTGGAGTGTTACAGACACCCAAGGAGTGGGAAAGGTGGGCTTCTATCAGATATTGTTGTTAAAAAGCTAATTTAGAAATCTAATCAAAGCATCTGTATTTATCAAACAAATGCATTTACTCAACTTTACTAGATAGTTCTTGGCAGCTTGAAAGAGAAGTGTATCAGAAATGCAAAAAAAATCCCCAGTGAGTCAGGAAGACACCTCAGGAGCCTCATCTCTCATTTCCCCAGCTTCAACTACCCAGGAAACGTCACACCTATTTTGGGAACTCACTTCCTGAGTTTCAAACTGATGATACACCTGAAAATAAAGGCCAGCTGTGAAAGAGTGGCTGCAACTAACCCATTACTATTGCAAACGTCCTGTGAGCTTGACATGCTAATTGGAGATTGCTAAGAGCCCTATCGCTAAGAGGAACTATCTCCCCAGAGCAGCTGGCTCCCCAGCAGGCTTGGCAGAGAAGGGGAACAGGAAGACACAAACCAACATAAAATCAGAGGAGTCACCAGAGGGAACTATTGGCACCACAAGGAGACCCTTGTTCAGGAAGAACATTACGACCAGCCCCTCCTACAGAACCCCCCCTGCTCTCCCCTTCAGACCCCCTTCCCGAGCACCTCACACCTCCTCCCCTTACACCGCCTCTCATTCCCTCGGACATATCCCCTTCCCGCCGCGCCCCCAGTGCCTCACACCCCCTCCCTTTAGACCCCCTCTCATTCCCTCGGACATATCCCCTTCCCGCCCCGCCCCCAGTGCCTCACACCCCCTCCCTTTAGACCCCCCCCATTCCCTTAGTGCCCCCCCATCCTCCACCCCCTCTTCCTCCTACAGCGCCTCCCCCCTCTTCCTCCCCAGGGATCTCTCCCTTCTCTCCGAGACGCCCCCACCCTCCCCGATCCTTCCCCCCCTCAGAGACGCCCCTCCCCCCACCCTCGATCATCCCCGCCCTCAGGGACACCCCTCCCCGCACCCTCGATCCCTTCCCCACGCCCCTCAGAGACACCACCTCCCCCCTCACCTTCCGGGGGCTGCCGCAGGAGGCTCTGCCGGATGTCCAGGTACCGCACTTCGGCCTCCCGCCGGGGCCCCGGGACGCCCCGCCCCGCGCCCCCGCGGGCCCGGGCAGAGGAGACCCGGACGGACCCCTTGCTCCAGGCCGCCCAGGCCCGGCCCGTGGCCTCCAGCCGCAGGGCGCGGAGAAGCAGCGGCCCCGCCAGCTCCACCAGCACCTGGCCCGACACCGTGTCCCCGCTCGAGTAGCCGCCCCGCCGGGCCTCATCTTCCAGCACTAGGGCCAGCGCCTTCACCTTCCCCCCAGCCGCCTCCCCGGCCATCGCCCCCCGGCTGCCGGGGACACCAACCGCCGCCGGTCGCTTTAAACCCGTCCGACTCGGCCGGCACGCAGCTGGGGAAAGTCCCACCCACCGCTGCGTCTTATTGGTCACCTTCCTTCTCCCTTGTCCACTATTTGACGCCTCCCTGTTCAGTCATGGGTCTTTTCCCGGTACACGTCTCGTGTGCGTCACCCAGCGTGATAACTCACGTCCGGCCAATAGGGTAGCAGCAGTGCCGCGTGAACAAAGCTTTGATTGGAGGACAGGCGGCAGCGCGGCCAATCAGCGGGCACATCTGCCATGTGCCCAAGGTGTGGGTAAACAGGCTGGGAGAGGATGTCGAGGGGGCGGAGCTAAAATGGGGGCGGGGCAGTCAGGGTAAAGCTTGTGGCCAGAGTCTCCCTGCAGCTTGTGTCATGTGGCCATGAGAGTGCCCCAAGGGTCAGCTGCCCAGTCAGAGCCAGGGAAACCCCCGGAGCTGCAGGACACAAGGGGGCGGGGAGGCTGAAACATGCAGCTCAAGTGCCTGAATGTCCGGTGGGCAGCAGGTCCCGCTACCTATGCAATAGAGCACTGGTTCTCAACACCTGTCCTGGTGACCCCTTTCACAGAGCAAGCCTCTGAGTGCAACCCTCCTCTATATACATTAAAAATACTGGTAATATATTTAACACCATTATAAATGCTGGAGGCAAAGCGGGGTTTGGGGTGGAGCCTGACAGCTTGCGACCCTCCCCCATGTAATAACCTTGTGAACTCCTGAGGGGTACCGAATCCCAGTTTGAGAACCCCTGCAATAGAGACCTTGGCACCATCGTGGATAGTTTTGGGAAACATTGGCTCACTGTTCAGCTAGGGTTGATACCTGATTTTTTACTTCTATATCCAAGTGCCTAGGGTTGCCAGGTGCCTGTTTCTGGAGACCTGCCAACCCTCCCAGTTTTGCCGGGAGTTTCCTGGAATCAGGACTTATCTCCCAGAGGCTACTGAAGCCAATCTGTTACTAGTAGGGTGATCAGTCCAGCCTTAGAGTTCACAAGAAAGTGGCAGGAGGCTCAGGTCCCCTGAGGAGGATTCACAGTGATGTCGAGGAAGTTTTCCCGGAGTAAAAACTAAGTAAAATGGAAGATCAGGACTTGGCCCATTAATGGTGGCTTTAAAAAAGTGTCTGACTATATATAGCCATATACAGAAGTAGTCAAGGCAGAATACTGGTGAGAAGAATTATGGGGAAATTATATCAATTACAAGTAAAATAGCTGTGATTTAAATGCATGCAACATAAATTAGTTGCAAAATGTAGCATACATTTATAAAAATGTTCTCCCACTTAAGACACAAATTGATAATGTGAAAAAATAGATTGCAAGCAGGAAAACTCATAATGCTCTCAAGTTATCAATTGGCTCCTAGATGAGGCTAACAGCTAAAGGTGCTTAAGGGTAATCAAATTGGGCTGACATTGACTCCAATTCCCACTACCTTTCATGCAAAAAAATTTGTGCAAATGGTTGTCTCCCCAATTCCTCTCTATTAAATGTAATGGAGTATCATGATACCGAGAGCAGATCACCATAAGACTAAATCCTTCCCTACAATTACTTATAATGTAAGGTAATAATTGAAAGATACAAGGAATTAAATTTAAAAGGGAGCCTTGCTGCTGTTTTTAACTCTTAAAAGTGGGGACTAAGGGCATGTCTACGCTTACCTGCAGAGTGATTGATCCAGAGGGGGTCGATTTATTATGTCTAGTGAAGACGCAATAAATCAACCACCGAGCGCTCTCCTGTCGACTCCAGTACTCCACCGGAGTGAGAAGCGTAGGTGGAGTCAATGAGAGAACGTCAGCTGTTGACTAGCTCTAAGTAGCTCTAAGTTCGTCGACTTCAGCTACGCTATTTTCATATAGGAAAAGAATTAAAGTAATGCTTATTCTGGATAGATTTCCATCATCTCTCTTAGATCACACACAAGTCTGCGCTTTGTGTGTCTACCTGATGATCTGGGCACCTCAGTGATCATACTTCATTTCCCATGTTGTCATCAGGAAGGAGTTTTGCAATTTAAGAAGTCAATATCCTTGAGGGTTACAACACAGTCCATATTCTTCCCATACCTGTCCTTCAGTCACTGCTGTGACTTGAAGAACACCTGCTTGGCTCCACGTGAAACGTCCAAGTCAACTGGGGCATCTTAGCTCAAATGCCATATTCCCAGCTGACTCAGTCAGTTACCTAAATTAGGAAAAAATGTCTTTCAGATTGCGAGCTCTGGCTTCAAGATGTCCCAGAACATCGCTATAACTCAAAACTCTATTGGACTATAGGTAGGTTTGGAAGGATTAGTTTTTTACTGGTAAATGTTGCTAAACTTCAATTTCATTGTACACACACAAACCGATGAAAAAATATTTCCACCAATAGTAATCAAAATCTACAGATAGACCAAGGATCTGAGAAATTGAGAATTTAGTAGTTTTGATTTAAGGATATTTACTTTGTATAGTTTGACCTGTAATGTTGACAATTTGAGTTTTAACGGTAATAAAGCTTTAAATTTTTGAATCTCATCATCTACATATCCAATCAAAACCACAGGTGCTGGAGATGGGGGCAGAGGACAACAGCCCATTGGGTCCCCTCCCCACACTTCTGAGAATATGAGCTTGGCGGGGACACAGTGAGGAGTGGCCTCTGGTCTCCTGACTGGGGCTGGATGGCATAACAGTGGAGCTCCTTCCCTGATAGCATGATGCAAGGGTGGCTAGGCCAAATTTGGGTGAGTGGCATTGCAACCTGGTGCACAGGGCCATAACTCGTAATGCCACTCAAATTTGGCCTCATTTGGTTGCTTGCATTTTTGCAGTCTTGGCACCCAGCATCAAAACAGATCAACACAGCTTGGATTCTGATATCAAATACAATGAACTATTTGTGCACAAGTAGATATTTGCACAAGCATGTGACCAGTTCAGACTTTACCAACCATGGGCTCATGCAAATACTTGATTGCACATTGAGTATTTGCCTGCCTACATTACTGTAACCATGCCAGCTGCCTCCTGTGAGCCCCCTCATGGCCTAGGGTAGTGGTGGGCAACTTGTGGCCTGTGGTCCGCATACAGCCCATTAGGGTAATCCACTGGCGGGCTGCCAGACAGTTTGTTTACATTTGCAAGGCCGCCCGCAGCTCCCAGTGGCCGCGGTTCATCATTCCCAGCCAATGGGAGATGTGCATGGCCGTGCAAATGTAAACAAACTGTCTGGCAGCCTTCCAGATTACCCTGATTGGCCACATACGGCCCATGGGCTGCAGGTTGCCCACTACTAGCCTAGGGTCACAATACAGGCAGCCTGCCTCAGTTTCCCCTCTTGGATTGTTCAAATAAATTTCAGTTCTGTCTTTTTCTTGATCAGAAATCCACCTCCTTGGAGACTGGAGCCACCCTGTTACACTTATATACAAGTATATTTTGCAATGTCATGCATCTGACCTGACAGAAAATATGCCCCATGCATGATAAAAGAGAAAAAAGCTGGCTACATTTTCTATGTATTAGATAGCATAGAAAAGAGTTGTTTCACTTACACATATTATGCAGTTTGATCAAAATTTGCAAGTTGTTTGCTCTTTGCTGGTATAAATTAATTAAAATAAGATTGCATTATAAAAATGGACAAACATGAAAAAATACCATCTATAATAAGTAAGTATTACGGGGCTTGAATAAATATAATTAGAACCATACCGGATATAAAATCAATGGGGAATGCTCATCTGTGACCAAATATTATTTATTCTAGATAATTACCTTTTAATATTTTTTTTGGAAGGATCCATCAGCAAGTACTTCCTGAATTGAAATTACCATGTGATAAGTGACCCTTTCATCAACGTCACCAAAAAACTCTCCTTGCAAATATTTGGTTGCACATAAGACATTTTAATTGAACAACATGATGAAATTATAACATGAATGTTGAAATTGTAGCACTGTTTCACTTGTGCGTTAGAAACCAGAAAGAGCAAGTGCTGAGTGCTAGTACACAGTCAGAGAGGTGATCAATGAAGCAAGAAGCTATTCATTATTGCACAACTGTTGGGTTTTCCTCTCGCTTCTCTTACAGATTTATTTTGGCATGTGTAGCGAATAGCTGCTTGACCAAATCCACTCAATATATGAGTTAGCCTGCTAAATAGAGAGCTAATGCTATAACAAACAGTTTTAATTATTGTTTTGACCCAGCCCCAAAAACCTATGGTAAAAAAATTTCACCCAAGATAATTTCTTCTTTGAGAAACTCCACAGAGCAGTGGTCATATCTAGCAATTGGTCTGAGGCTATTCTGAAGCAAGGTGAAAACACCACAGGGACATCTTGCCAAGAGCAGCTGCTAATAGCCCTGCTGTCGTTTGTTAACTTGGAAATAATTTCTGTGATCAAACCATAGAATTTAGATGGATCTGATCATGTAAGTTTCAAGATGGTTCAATAATCTTGGATTCAGTTCCAGTACACAGATAGAATAAGTTATCAATACTTTGAGTTTGATCCCATCAAAGGAGTTCTTGAGAGCAGGGCATGATGTTAGCAACAGACAACAGTTGTCTACATAAAGGATACGTCTTGTCTAAAGTACTGTTCTCTCAAAGGGTACACTCTCTTAGAAAAGATGGCCTCTGCCAAGAAGCTGCTACTTAACAGAGATCCAACCTGTAGCACGTGGACACAAACTGAAAATGTGACCAGAATCTGCCATTCTCTCCTTGTCTGAAGTAGCCTAGGAGACAGAATATTTAGCCATGAGTCATTTTAAAGCCACTAGGGCAGTGTTTCCCAAACTTGGGACGCCGCTTGTTTAGGGAAAGCCCCTAGCAGGCCGGGCCGGTTTGTTTACCTGCCCCATCCACAGGTCTGGTCGATCGTGGCTCCCGTTGGCCACAGTTCGCTGCTCCAGGCCAATGGGAGCTGCTGGAAGTGGCAGCCAGTACTTCCCTTGGCCCGTGCTGCTTCCCGCAACACCCATTGGTGGAGCAGTGAACCGCGGCCAGTGGGAGCCACGATCAGCCGGACTTGCGGACTTGGCAGGTAAACAAACCGGCCTGGCCAGCCAGGGGCTTTCCCTAAACAAGTGGCGTCCCAAGTTTGGGAAACACTGCACCAGGGGGTTGCCTTTGCCAAGATGTTAATTAATAGCCTATCAGTAAAGAAGTTGATCAGGAGTTTTCTACACAGGGCAAAACATAATTTATACTGTTCCTGAAAACTGCTAAATGCCAATTCAAGAAATTTGGATTTCATAATTGCATTTGTTGTGTTTTAACACGTGTACTTATTCTTAAGTAAAGTTCATATACAAGCAAACTAACTGAATACACAAAACTATTGCACACAGAGTGATTCAAGTTCTTTGGGATAGCTAGCCTACTGATTTGAGAAAGCAGAATTTTTTTGCTTTAGTATTGAGGAGGGACCATAGGGTGACCAGATGTCCTGATTTTATAGGGACAGTCCCATTTTTTGGGTCTTTTTCTTAGATAGGCTCCTATTACCCCCTACCTCCATCCCGATTTTTCACATTTGCTGTCTGGTCACCCTAAGGGACCATGTCTTCCCATGTGTTCTGTACAGCACAGAGTACAAAAGAGAAATAGGAAGCCAGTAAGGCGGGATTGAATCTAGTCTACTCACTTAAACAAGTCAGTCCAAGGGATAGGCGTGTTTGTTCCTACTTAAGACCTCAAAATAGGGCTTAAGTGATGCATAAGCCTCATGTGAATCTCTGCACGGGGTGAATTTTGTCTGTTCAGTAGTACCATACTCTGCAGGCAGTCTCACGGGTTTCAGTGGGAATGTCTGTGGCATAAAGTATTACCTAGTGTAAGGATAGCAGGAATGGACCACGTGGAGAAATTCACCCATCTGCAGAAAGTCAGCAGAAATGCTACACATAAAGCTTCTGATTTTAGGTGTTAATTGAAAAAAAAACACCGATAAAACACCTCGATTAAAAAAAAAGAAGAAATCAGTGTTTATCAAATAAACACTGGAAAATGTTACTTGTATCAAAGGGCTTGTCCATCTGGAGCGTAAAGTGTGATTTCTAAAGCACACTAACGTGTTCCATATTAATTGGTCCATGTAGACCCTGCTGGTGTGCTCTGTAGGGTCCCTTGTATGCTTTACCGTATTGCTGTTTAAAACAGTACTACGTGAAAGTGCACTAGGGAACATTACAAAGAAATTACTCATTACCATATGTACTACAGTAATGCATGATGTAGATAATAACCATTACACATTACTGTATATACAAAGAGAAAGTCTAAAAAACCTTGATTGACATCTACATAAAACTCAGAAATTGCTAAAAATAAACTTCAAAAAATGAAGTTAATAAACTCCAATAAACAAATAAACAAAATAATAAAATGCATTGTTTAGATTCCACATAAGTCCTCAGATTCCTAGTCCACACACTGTACCAGGCTTGCAGAAGAGCCCCTCCACAGTTTTTGGGGAGCTAGGATGGGACAGAAAATTTCCATCCCTTTGTTGCATGTGAGTTTTCCAGTGAGTGTCACTAAGCACTGATCTGTCAAAATTTTGCCCTGGGAATAAAGTGTCAGTCCTCTGAGACATTCCCAGCTGAGTACCATGTGAAGAATAATGAATATTGGTGACATTTCCTGTCACGTACCATCTTTCATTACTTTTATTCTGTAACTGGTAACTGAAAGGCCAGTCAAATATTTTTCAGACAATTAAGGTGACATTTACACATTGTAGATTGTTAGTATGTGCCTTTTCAAAAGCTGAAGGAAATACATTGTGCCCATCTGGTCTGATATGTGTCCATCAACAATGTGCTAATGTCACAGATCATTTTTGAGTGTCACACTATCCCATGTATATTTAGAAAGACAATATTGAGTTATTGGCCCAGAAATTTAATTGTGCACATTTTATCTTGACAGATGTTTGTTCTTGCAGCCTTCCAGACAAGGCCTAACAGTATTTAAAGCAAAAAAGTAATGTTAATACAAGGTTAAGTTTGGAAATTTCAAATGACAAACGTCAGTAGTGTTGCATATATGAGAAATCTGGCCAACAGTAGGAAGTGTTTTGAATTAGAAGGTAATTTACTAGTGGGCTATCAATGTATTATTTAGTATATGTTGGACTAAATTCTTGGATCTGTTGGTGCTGATCCCCTGGCACAAAGCTACCTTATACCCAGCACATCCTCTCAAGGATAGATTCTTCCTGCCCATGGGAATCATTGAGTGGTGTACAGTTTCAGAGGGCATGGATGGAGAAAAATGGGTGTGGCTAGGAGGATTCATTCCTCCTGACAATTCCTGATCTGAACTCCATTTACATAGCTTCATATAGAGGGCTCTTTTGAGACATAAATTGAACGAGGTAGGTCAGGGGCCTAGAAATAGACCCACACCAAAACCTCAGATCAGAACATCCCTGAACTTTAGGAAAGTTCAGGTCTGGATCTGGTCCAATCTTTAGTTAGGACATTACTATAAACTAGAATCTCTGTTGGAGTGAATCAACGTAGCGCCTCTGAGTTCACTGGAAGGACACTAGTTTACACCTGCTGAAAATCTGGCCTCTTATCTACAAGTAAACACTGGTGGCATCTCCAGACTCTTTGACAAGATCAGAAGTGCACTATTTGCTAGATAATTTCTGACTGAAGAGCTGCCTGTCAGCCACGCATGAATCTCAACACAATGCAACAAAATACAATCTTTAACAATGCAATGGAAATGTTTACATGCAGCAGCTACTCTGCAGCACGGTGACCCAGCATTCATTTGCCTGCTTCTGTTTGCCCCTGTTGTTGCTATGGATTATTAAAGACAAAGGTTCAGCAAAAGGCAGAAACAATCGAATGCTTTACACTGAGGTCAGCAACCTTTCAGAAGTGGTGTGCCAAGTCTTCATTTATTCACTGTAATTACGGTTTCGCGCGCCAGTAATACTTTTAAACTTTTTTAGATGGTTTCTCTCTTTAAGTCTATATTATATAACTAAATTACTGTTGTATGTAAAGTAAATAAGGTTTTTAAAATGTTTAAGAAAATTCATTTAAAATTAAATTAAAATGCAGATTGTATCAGTTTAGTGTGATCCTTGCCCTTGCTTTTCCTTGTTGAGTTTTCCAGTGTCTGGCACGTATTTGGATATTTTAAGCTGGCAGCTTGGCTGGGGAGGTGCCTTCAGGGGTGGGAGGTCAGCTGGCCGGCTGGGGGTTGGGCCCAGCATTGCAGCCTGGGGAGGCTGGGGCTGCACTGCCTGGCTCTTCGGCACTCTGGGGCTGGCGGGAGCTGAGGGCACTAGCCTGGGGCCGGCCAGCAGCCACAGTGGGGAGGTGGGGCTGTGGGCACTGGGCAGGAGCCAGTGGCCACAATGGGGGCTGGGTTCTGGTGGGCACGGAAGGGGCAGGGCCTCCCCAAGCCAGGGGTTCACCCACCGCCCATGCCACTGAGTGATAATAATACCTTACTATGCCCTTTATTTAAAGCCTTAAAGCTCCCATCTGTTGAGGGATGTACTGGCCCCTGTTTCCAGCAGCTCCTTTTGGCCTGGAGCAGTGAATCGCAGCCAGTGGGAGCCGCGATCAGCTGGACCTGCGGATGCGGCAGGTAAACAAACCGGGGCTTTCCCCACCAGGGGCTTTCCCTACACATGCGGCGGAACAAGTCTGGGAACCACTGAACTAGACATCTCTTTAAAAGACGAGATTTGACAAGCCATTCGGCACCGATCCCCCACCATTCTTTGGGAGCGAGGCACTCATTCAGCAAGGCGGTTAAACGTGTCTAACTGAGAAGTGCCATTGAAGTCAATGGGACTACGCACATGTTTAGTTACAGACATGCTTGAGTTTCTTACTCAGTCAGGGCCTTAAAGCATTTGTTTATGGGCCTCTGCTCCTCTGCCTTGAACCCTGGATAGTCATTTGGGGCCTGATTTTTAAAGGTATTTAGGCACCAAAATCTGTATCTTTAGGCAGATGCAGATTTAGGTGCCTAAATACCTTTAAAAATCTGGTGCTTTCTCCTGTGCAAAGTGAGTATAAAATGCTACCAGACCAGAAATGTATGTTATTTTACATCTGATGTGCCCAAATGTAAATAACTACACAGGCAGCAAAGCAGTAAAGAATCAGACCTCATGGGCCCAATACTTATTTGTCCGAAGGCCACTTTCCACCATTCTTTCAACATAAAGGGGTCTTAAAGTAGGTGTAATTGTGGTGTGTAGAGCAGAGATTCTCAAACTGTGGTCTGTGGACCATCAGTGGTCTGCAGGCTCCATTCAGGTGGTCAACGGATATTTCCCTCTAAGGTGCGTGCCTGGGCGGCCACACACAAGAGAATGAAGGGCCACCCACCTAATTAGTGGAGCTGGGCAGGCGTGGCTCTACTAATTAGGTGCCTGGACCCTGGAGAAAACACACATGTAAGGTGAAGTAGTGACCTTGGGGGAATAGGGAGTAGATGGGAGGAGGCAGTGGAGTGAGAACTGGGGGTGGGGGGAATTTGGGACATTCAGGGCTGCGGTGGCAAGAGAAAGGTGACTTTCTCCAGCACCAGGGCTGTGGCTGCCAGGGAGAGATGGCCGTTCCTCCCTGCTCGGGGGCTGTGATGGCGGGGGAGAGAGGGAGAGACCCCCTTCCTTCACAGCCTCAGCTTGGGGGCTGCCGCAGCAGGGGAGAGGGCACATCCATCGCGTTAGAAAAGTAAGACTACTGATATTAAAATATGAATTGTGTACTTTTATTTATAGAACAAAAAAAGTTAGTTATTATTATTATTTTTTGTATATATAGTGCTTTTATCCAAAGCGCTTTACAATAGTTAGCTAATGGTACAAACAACATTTGGAAAGATCATTAAGTGGCCCGCCAAGACCCTCAGCAATTTTCAAGTGATCTGTGAAAAAAAAAGTTTGAGAACCACTGGTGTGGAGTGGTGCTGGAGTAAATGAGTATCAGCTCCCTGTGCTTTTTATCAGATATACTTGGTTGAATTACAGTGTGTTGAATTAAATGAAACAAATGAACAAGACAGAACAAAGCTCAGCAACTAGACCATTACAGACTGAAGAAAGGGTGGTCACAAAAGTGACCACAACTGCTAATATGGGTCCGTAGGTGCTGTAAGGATAACCAAACCCGAATTAGCACTGTATTCCACCGCCTCCACAATTGCGCTTATACCCAGTTATGCCATCTCTACTGCTGCTGTAAAGCTCAGCGTCACTGAGAAAACATCCAGGGCTCTTTGCTGTATTTGCAATAAAAGAGTGAATTTATCAGACTTGGGAATTGTGCTGGCTCGTCCACATTCAGACAGAGGCCTAGGGTCAGTAGGTTCACAGTAATATGTCTACATTTTCCAGCTTGAGGAACCCAGCAATGTTACTGCTGAACCACTGCCCCACCCTTCCCTATCGAACCAGCTGTTCATAGGCCAAGAGTTGTCACTGAGCTTAATTTTTTACCTCCCTGGAGTAAAATTTTTAACAGTGAGTGTAATTAACCACTGGAACAATTTACCAAAGGGCTGTGGGGAATTCTCCATTACTGGCAATTTTTAAGTCAAGACTGGGTGTTCTCCTAGATGATATGGTCTAGTTCAAACAGGAATTAATTCAGGGAAGTCATGTGGCCTGCGTTATGCAGGGGGTCTTGCTAGACGATCACAGTAGTCCCTTCTGGCTTTATAATGTATGAATCTGTCAAGGAAACCTTAATAAAGAGACTCCAACACCACCCTCTCCCTTCTCTCCAGCTCCCTACTCAAAAGAGTTGTATCAGTTTAGCAGCATCCAGGATTGGTGCAGGTACAGGAAGGTTGTGGGTAGGATTGGCCTTTATGGCTGGGGTTTTCAAGAGCTCAGCTCCCATTTAGGCACTTACATGAAGTAGCCAGCTTTGCAGAAGTACTCAGCTCCAGCATCTCCAGTTATTCTCACAAGCAACTTCATTTAGGTACCTAAGTGGGAGTTGAGTTCCTTTGAAAATCTGGCCCTTAGTGTCTCAAAATAATAGGTAATAGCTTTAGAAGGGCCTAAGTGACTTAGGAGCTTCACGTACATTTTCAGAAGTGACTACATCCTCAAAGGATTTAGGTGCCTAACTCTCACTTATTTCAATAGGAATTAGGTGCCTAAATATATTTGAGGATCTCGACTTCAGGCACTTACTACTGAGTCTCGCTGAAAGTCAATGGGACTTTGGCTCCATCCAACATCACTTAGTTCTTTTGAAGATTATCCCTAAAATCACTTTTGAAAATGAGACTTAAGACTTCTAAGTCATGTTAGTACTGTTGATAGTTTGACACATTAATATCTCCATCTAGTACCCTTTTTTGTTTAAACTTTGTGTATTTTCCCACTGTTTGCTTGGGATTATTTGCCTGGAATTTTCCCTTGTCTCCCCTTATATATGCAATTTTTAAAAAGAATTGAATTTGATTTTTGTACAGTCTTTAAGTTTCACACGTTGCCAATCTGTAAAACTTCCAGAGCAAAAGCAGCCATTATTGTATCATTTTACACCTTGACATTAGGTACATATTTCACTTATAGCCAATTTAAAAATCAAAATAGAAACTTTGTAATAATCTCCCTTTACAGTTTGGGTTATGAGAAGCTGCGAATTCCCTTAGGCTTGATTGATAAAGCATGGCATTTATTCTATTCCTAGGATGATGTTCAGCAAACTTTATGACAGAGGGAAACAGCTGGTAAAGTGGGTTCATGGAAAGGTGAAGGTAATATAGACATAAAAAACAAGAGGATAATGATTTTAAAAGGGGTAATAGTTGTAATAACACCATTAACCTTTTGCTTCAAATTATTCAATGTGTGGTCTTTTCAGAAGGCTAATCAAAGGTTTGCATTAACTGCAATGCAGGAGGAAGTGGCAATATACAACCTGCAGTGATATTTTTTCTCTTCCAATTATTCTTTATTACTCGAGCCTTTTAAAAAAAATCTTGGTTGCTGAAGTCCCTTCTAATTTTGAAACAAACTTTATTTAATTTCAGAAGTAATTGGTTCCCATTCCGCATGTTTGTAGAAAACACAATTGTGCAGGGAAAAAGCAAATAAGAAAACTGTTTTGTTATAGATGTAGCCAAATAAAGGTAACGGATTTTAATGACTAGCACAGAGTCATCAGGCACAATTTCAGTAAATAGCCATCTCAAAGCTTAAACATACCTCACTGTTTTGTGTAACAATCATGAAGTTTAGACATCAGCAGAGACTGATCCCTGAACTTCCAGCTACAGAGCACAGCTGAGTGATAGGACTAAGACTTGAGCATGTCAGGTAGCTAGCCTCTGTGGATCAGCCAAAGACACATTTTGCTAGTGTTTTACATTAACATATGAGACATCGGTTATAATAATATGGTCCTGAAGGGAGAAGTAAAAAGGAAGTTTATAGACTGTGACTCATTGACAGAAACCCATCCTATTATCAGCCCCATCCTGTAGAACCAGAACATGCAAAGAGGCTTAAGGAGAAGGGTTCTTTGAATTGCAGACTATTCAGTCATTAAGACCACGGAGATTTGCAATGAGAAGCCTGAATGTCTAGAGGAAACCAATAGCTACACAGGGAACTGAAGGTGAAAGAAACACTCCGCCACATGGAAATTCAGTGCACAAAGGATCACGCTTTCCCTACTGTGGACCTTTGCTTAGAAGTCACCCTCAATTAGTAACTGAGTCAGACCTTTCCCATAAACCTTCACCAGGCTGTTTCTAATAGAAGAATCCCTTGTTTTGCAGCCATCCATTAATTCAAAGCCTTAGGTGGGAAGTAATTAAATTAGAAAGAAGCCGTGTCTACTAAATGAAGATATATTGTGCAGGAGAGGGTGGAATCAATTTTTCCAGAGGGTAACTAATGCACAGAGGATGCACAGGGATGTGTACAACTAATGCACAGGGATGTGACTCTACGATCTTATACCACTAATTTGTGTGTGCACTCGTGTATATATGCATACACACATTCACACACGTACGTATGTGTGTGTTCCTGCTATATAATGAACTGTTTTGGCTCCGCTTTGTCAGAATATCATTTAAAGGGTTAAATTCCTTTAATGCACCATCGTTTAATCAAACTCCAAGATTCTTACTCTGCAATAAACCTATTAAATCATCTTAAATATCATGTCATAATGACAATTTGATGACAACAGATGTGGTATTGGGGAATTTTTTTAAAAGGCTTTCCTGAAGATATAGCTTCCAGAATTTTAAATCCTTGAGCCTGTTTGCACAGCTGTTAGATCTCTCAGCTCTGCCATCTTTTTGCTTTGCAACAGCTATGCATTAAATCATGGGCAGCATGATTGCAAACTCACTTCGTCTAAAACACCGAGGTTTATATCCACCCTCATAAAGCCTGAGTAGCTGGGCTCTATGGGGGTGCAATGTGGAGGGATTGGGAGGTGAAGTTCCAAGGCCAGAGTGCATCCACAGTACCTGCTCAGGGCTGTCCCTAGTTATTTTGGTGCTGTGGGGGGGCTGTGTGGGTCCCCAGGCCTCCATGGGAGGAAGCGGGGGAGAAGGGCTGGCCACAGACCTCCACAGGGGGGCTGTGTGGCGCCCTGCCCCAGGTCCCAGGCCTCCGGGAGGGGAGGGGGATTGGTGGGAAGTGGAGAGACCTGGCCCCAGCCTGCTCCGCTTTATGGGGTGAGCGGAGCAGACTGGGGCCCGGGTTGCTCTACTTACCAGTGAGTGCAGGCCCAATCGCTTCTGGAGTCCTCAGGGGAGTGGGGGCTTGGAAGAGGTGGGGCTGGGGCGGAGGCCCTGGAAGAGCAGGAGCGGGGGCTGGAGCAGCACGCAGCTCCGCAGGGCACCAGCCCAAATTTCCTGGTGCCCTGCGCAGCTGTGTACTTTGTGTATGGGTAAGGATGGCCTTGTACCTGCTCACCAGTTGCACAAGGTACCACTGTCATTGGATCTGCACAGATGTGGATGTGCAACTCCTGCCCTGGCCTGCCCCTATTTCAGCCTTCTGCACTGGACTATTATGTAGTGTAGGGGTTGCCAACCTCTGATGTAGTGTGTATGGGTTGCATATGCCAGATGACCCCGAGCACAACACCATATGTGGGGTTTAAGTAATGTGTAGGGCAGGAGTTGGCAACCTCTGGCACGTGGCTTGCCAGGGCAACCACCCTGGTGGGCTGGACCAGTTTACCTACCTACCACGTTGGCAGGTTTGACCGACCATGGCTCCCACTGGCTGCAGTTCATTGTCCCAGGCCAATGGGTGCTGCGGGAAGGGGTACAGGCTGATGGATGTGCAGGCCGTGGCTTCCCGCTATCCCCATTGGCCTGGGACGGCAAACTGTGGCCAGTGGGAGCCACGATTGGCTGAACCTGCTGACGCAGCAGGTAAACAAACTGGCCCGGCCTGCCAGGGTGCTTATCCTGGCAAGCTGCGTGCCAGATGTTGCCGACCCTTGGTGTAGGGCCTTGAGCTAGCCCTGCACACAACATGTGAATTCCACCCTAAGAAATGCAGTTATGTATAGTCCAGGCTGGCACAAACTAATTACAAGGGTATGGTTTTCTCACAATTAGAATGTGCTAATGAGTGTGATCACACCTCAGACTTAAGAGCATTAACAACAAGACTTGAAGATGTACCTGGGTAGGGCAATGTGTAAGTTAGCATAGCTGAAAGATCATGGTGCACATTTTCCAAAGGGTCTGAGAATAAGATAAATGAGCATTGAACAGTGAGACTGACTGTTAAAATGTAACATACGTATACTTCAATTCAGCATTAATGTGATTCAGTATTGTCAGAATAGCAAGCTTTTATCTATGGTGAAGAGTTTTTCCATCTATGATTTTATATAAGCTAGAAACAGTGTTAAAGGCCCGACCGAAAGCCCACTGAAGTCAATGTGAAGATTCCCATTGCGTGAATGGAGTGTCTGATCAGGCACTTTGATTTGCCATATTGATTTTGGACTTGAACTTCTGGGCTGCTCTGTATAGCAGTAAGCTTGAAGTTCTGTATAAGTGACCCCTAAACTAAGCTCAATATTCCATAACAAAAAACTGGGGAAACCCCCCCAAAATGCTGACAATAGTTGATAGCCTGGTAACACAAAAGGAGACAGAAACTGCATCACTGATACCAAAAGGAATCCCAGATCACTGCTAGAAGGCCTTCCGTCAACAATGAGACCACTGGGCGAGGCTTAGCTGAGGGAATACATTTCCAGTCATGAAATTATAAAGCCACATGGGGCTCTCAAACTTTTTTCATAGCATGAACCACAACTGAATAGAGAGATTCTCTGATGGGCACCTTCTCTCCTGTTCGTGGTTGAATAGACTATCTTCTATTTATCCCATTGGCAATAGAATAACAGCCCTGTGCCAGCTACCGCAATGGCTTATGTAGGGAAAAGCAATTTTAGGAAAGTAGTTAATGTATTTTTGGCTTTGTTTAATGTGACTTAGCAGCTGGAAACAAAGCAGAACAACCAATAATGTGACCACCAGTGAGGATCAGCAGAAGCTGCCGAATTTGAGTCAAGAAAGTACACCCAGACCTGATGCAACAAATCAATTGATAACAAGGAATTTTATAGCTTGTCAGAGAAAACAGAAAAGATAAGTGTGTAAAGTACATAAAACAAACCGCTCAGATTAAAATTAACTACACATTAATTTCTCAAAAGAATTACATTTTCAGTGATGTATTTACTAAACAGCAAAAATTATAAGCACCATTAAGAGATTGTAAGTACTGTTTTAAAGGCTATTGGGTTTTCAGCCCCTTTACCCACACAATTACTATTTGCAAAATATAAAAAGTGTGTGTGGGGGGGAAATGAAGTGGTGGAAATAGCCCATTTTGTGAATTATGGGAAAAAACATCCCATCTGTGATCTAAGCACAGTTCTCATTGAAGGCTGAATCCCAGAGACATTCCATATGATAAAATGTTTCTCTCGGAAGACTCCTATGTGGATCTTCAGGAACATGTCTCTTTAAGATGAGACATAAACCTTATGGGCCCAATCCTTCTCCAAAAGAATTCAAAGGGAGTTTTGCCATTGACTTGAGAAGGATCTGAATCAGGTCATATTTCCCAGCTAACTTTGTTTATTCATGTTTCCAAGGTACTTTTCACAAGCCTATGTTTGCATCCAAGGTCTAGTCTGCATGTCGTCATCTTTTTGGGCCTAAGGTGCTCTGTATGGATGTTGTGTACTCTTAAACGGATAGTGCCAGTTAAAAAAAAAAAATCACATTTCAGTCTGCCATTGTTCGACCTACTATTGCTACAAGTGATACCTAAGACCTTGCATACACTAGACTTCTTCACCAGTACAGCTCCACTGGTTACTGCCAACCATGGGAGTGCTAGTATAGACCAGGGGCTGTGGCCCACAAGCATTTTCAGCACCATGTTGTCTAGACCTTCTCTAAACCAGGACTACATGGCATTGTGCTTAAAATGGTGGTGGTGGATCTATATTGGCACTCCCTTCACTGATGCTGCACCAGTGGTAGCAAAGAGAGTATTTTAAGTGAAGTGTGTAGGCCAGACACAGCCCAAGATGACTATATCTGAACACGATTAGTGATAAAAAAACATTTCTTTCTGTTTTTCCCCAATCTGGTTACTTTGTGCATGAGGTGGCACTTTGTGTATAGTCAGTTAGGTTAGCTTCCTGCTGCCTCATCTACATGGACAGAGCCCCACTAACATCAACAAGGCACAAGGGGCCACCTATGAAGATGAATTTGCATAGTCACTTCCCCTGATTGTTTATGTAGGTCTTTGAATCAGTAACAGGACACAGACAGATTTCAGTGAATTGGGAGAGATTGATTCTCCAAAATTGTCAGAGGGACTCTGAGGTAGATGCCAGATCTGGATCTTTTAATTCATTTCTATACAATGACTAGATTTCAAATATGTACACACACACACACAGTTTCAGTGACCACTGAAATTATATATGGTGTAAACATGTGGACTCACCCCTGCAGCACCTCCTGCTGGTGACTTCAGGGAATTAGCTCAAATTCCAGCCCAGAGCACCCTCTGCAGGCCAGTGATCCACCTGTCTGCTGCTGGCCCCCATGTCCCTCCCTGGACCCCAGTGCCACTTTAACTGGGTCTCCCCCCTCCCAGGGGAACTCTCTCCCCACTATCCCCTCTTTGCCTCAGTCATGGCTACTGTCAGTCTCTCTTTAGCCCCCGTGCCCTGGGGCAGACTGCAGTGTATCAGCCAATCATCATAGGCAACAAAGGAGTTTGGACTGGCTGCCTCTACCCACCCTCCGGATGCCCCTCTTCAAGCCCAGTACCTTGGAGACCTAGAATCAGCTCTGCAGCCTGGGGAGTTGCTGGCCTAGGACTTCCGAGCTCCTAAGGCCTTCCCCCAGCCCTGCCTTCCTCTAGGTCCCCTGGGTGAGTTCCCAAGCAGCCAGGCCTGTCTTCCTCTCCAATCAGAGAGAGACTGCCTGCCCTTGGCTTCCCTGGTCTTTTTATTAGGCCCCGTGGCTCAGTTTGGGGCGTGGCCCCAGCTGCAGCCACTTCCCCAATCAGCCCAGCCTAAAGGCTGCTTTCTCCAGCCCCAGCCCCGTCCCAGGGCTGGTTTTAACCCCTTCAGGGCAGGAGCAGAGGTCCACCCTGCTACACATGGATAGTGTTAGGCATTTCAGAACTGCTTTAAAGATGTATCACCACGGTGTGAGATTTCCTGCTTTAGCAGAAAGCAATGTACTTTAGGAATGTGTGTATTATTTGTCTTATCACCCATGGGTGAATCCAGTAATATCAGAAATGGTTTTGTTTTTATTTTCAAACACCTGCAGTAAGACGGTTCCTCCAAGCTGATTGCTTGCTTGACTGAATCTTCTCCCCTCACCCACTCCACCCCAATTGTGGGTGCAGTCCATAAATGTATGAAGGAGTCTTATGGCTAAACAGAGAAGAGTCCTGTGGCACCTTATAGACTAACAGACGTGCCACAGGACTCTGCTGTTCAGCCATAAGAAGACTCCTATAAGGTGCCACAGGACTCTTTGCTGCTTTTACAGACCCAGACTAACACAACTGCCCCTCTGATTCTTATGGTTAGATCCTTTCCTATCCACATCATAGGGGATGCAAAAAAGGGCCCCAACACAGTGGACCCTCCTCTACTGTGAAGGAGTCAGGCCATCTAGGCTGCATCTTTACTGGTATACTGAGATTCCACGGGTTTAAGCACAGACAGTTTGATGTGCCCATGCCATCCACGTGTCCACTGCCACTGTGCCCTGCATCTGAACAAGTGCTGTTCTAAACCATTCCAGTTGCAATGCTCTCTGAGGTCCTATCTCATAGTTCCCAGGCACACATCCTGGGAGACTGTGAAAGGCTGCTGGTGTGCTGTGGGACAGGAGTGGGACAACTATCAGAACTGTTTCAATCTGTGCTATTTTAGTGTTCCCTGCCCTGGCACTCATAGACTCATAAGGGACCTCGAGAGGTCATCGAGTCCAGTCCCCTGCCCTCATGGCAGGACCAAATACTGTCTAGACCATCCCTAATAGACATTTATCTAACCTACTCTTAAATATCTCCAGAGATGGAGATTCCACAACTTCCTAGGCAATCTATTCCAGTGTTTAACTACTCTGACAGTTAGGAACTTTTTCCTAATGTCCAACCTAAATCTCCCTTGCTGCAGTTTAAGCCCATTGCTTCTTGTTCTATCATTGGAGGCTAAGGTGAACAAGTTTTCTCCCTCCTCCTGATGACACCCTTTTAGATACCTGAAAACTGCTATCATGTCCCCTCTCAGTCTTCTCTTTTCCAAACTAAACAAACCCAATTCCTTCAGCCTTCCTTCATAGGTCATGTTCTCAAGACCTTTAATCATTCTCGTTGCTCTTCTCTGGACCCTCTCCAGTTTCTCCACATCTTTCTTGAAATGTGGTGCCCAGAACTGGACACAATACTCCAGCTGAGGCCTAACCAGCCCAGAGTAAAGTGGAAGAATGACTTCTCGTGTCTTGTTTACAACACACCTGTTAATGCAACCCAGAATCACATTTGCTTTTATTGCAACAGTATCACACTGTTGACTCATATTAAGCTTGTGGTCCACTATGACCCCTAGATCTCTTTCTGCCATACTCCTTCCTAGACAGTCTCCTCCCATTCTGTATGTGTGAAACTGATGGTTCCTTCCTAAGTGGAGCACTTTGCATTTATCTTTATTGAACTTCATCCTGTTTACCTCAGACCATTTCTCCAATTTGTCCAGATCGTTTTGAATTTTGACCCTGTCCTCCAAAGCAGTTGCAATCTCTCCCAGTTTGGTATTGTCCGCAAACTTAATAAGTGTACTTTCTATGCCAACATCTAAATCATTGATGAAGATATTGAACAGAGCCGGTCCCAAAACAGACCCCTGCGGACACCCACTTGTTATACCTTTCCAGCAGGATTGGGAGCCATTAATAACTACTCTCTGAGTATGGTTATCCAGCCAGTTATGCACCCACCTTATAGTAGCCCCATCTAAATTGTACTTTCCTAGTTTATCTATAAGAATATCATGTGAGACCGTATCAAATGCCTTACTAAAGTCTAGGTATATCACATCCACCGCTTCTCCCTTATCCACAAGGCTCGTTATCCTATCAAAGAATGCTATCAGATTAGTTTGACACGATTTGTTCTTTACAAATCCATGCTGGCTATTCCCTATCACATTACCACCTTCCAAGTGTTTGCAGATGATTTCTTTAATTATCTGCTCCATTATCTTCCCTGGCACAGAAGTTAAACTAACTGGTCTGTAGTTTCCTGGGTTGTTTTTATTTCCCTTTTTATAGATGGGCACTATATTTGCCCCCTTCCAGTCTTCTGGAATCTCCCCCGTCTCCCATGATTTCCCAAAGATAATAGCTAGAGGCTCAGATACGTCCTCTATTAACTCCTTGAGTATTCTAGGATGCATTTCATCAGGCCCTGGTGACTTGCAGGCATCTAACTTTTCTAAGTGATTTTTTACTTGCTCTTTTTTTATTTTATCTTCTAAACCTACCCTCTTCCCGTAAGCATTCACTATATTAGACATTCCTTCAGACTTCTCAGTGAAGACCAAAACAAAGAAGTCATTAAGCATCTCTGCCGTTTCCAAGTCTCCCGTTACTGTTTCCCCCTCCTCACTGAGCAGTGGGCCTACCCTGTCCTTGGTCTTCCTCTTGCTTCTAATGTATTGATAAAAAGTCTTCTTGTTTCCCTTTATTCCCATAGCTAGTTTGAGCTCATTTTGTGCCTTTGCCTTTCTAATCTTGCCTCTGCAGTCCTGTGTTATTTGCCTATATTCGTCCTTTGTAATCAGACCTAGTTTCCATTTTTTATATGACGCCTTTTTATTTTGTAGGTCACGCAAGATCTCGTGGTTAAGCCAAGGTGGTCTTTTGCCACATTTTCTATCTTTCCTAACCATCGGAATAGCTTGCTTTTGGGCCATTAATAGCGTCCCTTTGAAAAACTGCCAACTCTCCTCAGTTGTTTTTCCCCTCAGTCTTGATTCCCATGGGACCTTACCTATCAGTTCTCTGAGCTTACCAAAATCCGCCTTCCTGAAATCCATTGTCTCTATTTTGCTGTACTCCCTTCTACCCTTCCTTAGAATTGCAAACTCTATTATTTCATTATCACTTTCATCCAAGCTTCCTTCTACTTTCAAATTCTCAATGAGTTCTTCCCTATTTGTTAAAATCAAGTCTAGAACAGCTTCCCCTCAGTAGCTTTTTCAACTTTCTGAAATAAAAAGTTGTCTGCAATGCAGTCCAGGAACTTATTGGATAGTCTGTGCCTCGCGGTGTTATTTTCCCAACATATATCTGGATAGTTGAAGTCCCCCATCACCAACAAATCTTGGGCTTTGGATGATTTTGTTAGTTGTTTGAAAAAAGCCTCATCCACCTCTTCCACCTGATTAGGTGGCCTGTAGTAGACTCCCAGCACGACATCACCCGTGTTTTTTACCCCTTTTAGCCTAACCCAGAGACTCTCAACACTCCCATCTCCTATGTCCATCTCTACCTCAGTCCAGGTGTGTACATTTTTAATATATAAGACAATACCTCCTCCCTTTTTCCCCTGTCTATCCTTCCTGAGCAAACTATACCCATCCACACCAACATTCCAGTCGTGTGTATTATCCCACCAAGTTTCAGTAATGCCAACAATGTCATAGTTGTATTTATTTATTAGCACTTCCAGTTCTTCCTGCTTATTATCCATACTTCTTGCATTTGTATATAGGAATCTAAGATACTGGTTTGATCTTGCCTCCTAGCTTTGCCCTGACCCTCCTTTCTCTCTGCCATTATAGCCCGTGCTCCCTCCTGTTTCCAACCCATCTCCCAGGTCTTGTTCCCCACTTACCTGTGGGCTTTGCTCACCTGTCCCCATCGAACCTAGTTTAAAGCCTTCCTTACTAGGTTTGCCAGTCTGTGCCCAAATAAGGCCTTTCCCCTCCTCGAAAGGTGAACACCATCTGTGCCTAGCAGTCTTTCCTCGAATAGCATCCCATGGTTGAGGAAGCCAAAGCCCTCCTGGCGACACCATCTTCGCAGCCAGGCATTCACCTCCACGATGCATCTGTCTCTGCCCGGGCCCCTACCTTCGACAGGAAGAATCGAAGAGAATACCGCCTGCGCTCCAAACTCCTTAACCCGTACTCCCAGAGCCCTGTAGTCACTCTTGATCTGCTCAGTGTCACACCTCACAGTATCATTTGTGCCCACATGGATGAGTAGCATGGGGTAGTAGTCAGAAGGCCGGATAATCTTCGACAATGCCTCTGTAACATCTCGGATACGGGCCCCTGGCACTAAATGAGTACATGCTGAAAGGCTATTTTGCCCTACTGATAACAAGTCTAATCCTGCCTGGAAACCATTTGATGCATTCTTGTGTGCAGGCGTGATGTGTGAGGACCACATGGCTCTTAGCATGATAAATTTCTCTAGTATCGACAGGACCCTAATGGCCAGGTCACTGTTCCACAGTGTTTCTTTCTATGGTAGCACAGAGGATGGAGTGGGAAAGATACAGGAGAATCGCCAATGGGTCTCTGACTATGCTGATCCAATTGCTAAAACCCCCCGAGGAGGGAGAGGAAGGACTCGTCAATCACAGCTGCTACCACATCTCCAGTGCAAGGTCTCCTTCCCTAGGCTTTGCTCAAAGGTTCAGTTTTTTCCCTGCTGTCCCTCATTTTCCCAGGTCAGCACAATCTCCTAGGAGATGCAGTCAGTTGCAGGTGTCTAACTCAAGCTCCAGGCTGGAGATATTGGATGATTTGCTTGCAACAGTGAGAACACAACTATGCCTAACACTTTTTTTTTGACATGCCTAATTTGGACCAGTTCAAAATCCCTTAAAGAGTTATGGCCCAGTTGTGCTCTGTCTCCTGGAAATGGAAGGAGGTTCAAGGAGGCTCCAAACACCTGGCTGAGTCTGAGTTAGTGCATCTCCTGAAGTAAAGCAGAGCAGCCAGGAGCTACTCTAATGTATGACACACTTCCTTCCTGGGCTGCCTACGGGCTCCTGGACAGCATCTTGGAATCACTGTTGCTGCTTTAACATGGAGACACCCTTCTCAACCAGGCCTTACTAGAGGGCTTGGACTACACAGTGCCTATGGCTGTCCTATGCAGTACCCGTGCCAGAATGCAAGGCCTGGGAGGGAGCTGGCCATGAGTATTCTAATGATTTTGCATTGTTTTCTGCTCTTATACTCGTGTGCCCACCCTCTCCCCCCGCCGCACGTCCGGCCTCAATGGAACTGATGGGGTGCACCAAAGCAGAATCGGTGCTGTTTTTCAAAAAGCCCATTGGCAGACTTTGATTTTCCTTCCAATGCATGTGCAGCTCATTGGGCCAATCACATAGCCCTTCCCTCCTGTTTGTGACAGTCTAATAAATAAGATAAAATAATAATAATAATAAAATGATTCTCATTCAGAAAACCCTGCTCATCTCCAGGCTTTGACTCTTGATTGGGGTTCCTGAGCACCAATATAAGACAAACTAATAAACAACCTAGTAAACATGCAACTGATAATGTTAATAGATGGAATCATTATCTAGGCTATCGTCTACAAGTGGAGAAACTAGTCAGAGAAGTTAAGTGACTTATCCAAGGCAACACAGTGAGTGGCAGAAGTGAGAGCACAATACAAATCTCCTGCCTGCCATTCCCATACATCATCTAGTACTCCGCACTGCCTCCCTCTGTGGTACCTTCAAACTCAGAAAAACTGAGTACTCAGGTGACTTAACAAGTGTACAATACACTGTTTTCCTTTGCATTAGCATGGCACTGGCCCTGCCTCTCCAGAGCTTTACAGATCTGGCACCCAAGGAGTTAACGAGAATGCATGCGTTTTGTGCTCTTCCTCACTGAGGAACATACAGTTTGAACACGAATGGCCAAATTGCTTTTTTTTCCTCTTTTTTTTAATCAAACCCTCAGCCTATTAGGACGAGGCTAACGTTATTTCATTAAATAAAATAATATGTTCCTGCTCTTGTTTTTAATAGAGTAAGACCCTGCATTTCCATCTCACTACTTTACTGACACAAGATCTTACTGAAAGCAATTTCCGGCCCCCTCCCCATTCTCTGATGGCATAATTCACAGTGTGTTTCTTTCAGATACACATCTCATCAGCTTCTGCTTTATTCTTCTGTGAAAAACACCATCAGAAGAGTGGCATCCTCTAAAAATAAAACTAAAAAAGGGGAAGAACAGTAACTGTAAGGATAATTCTTTGTTATCTCAAGCAAAGGTAAAACTTGCATGCAGAAAACGCATGCTACAGTGTGTCAAGGGAGGTCTCTTTGGAAACAATACAGAGAATTATCCTAGTCTAAAAAGAGAATGAGGCCTTTTGATTAGTTTAATTGGGCTACACTATGTATTGAAAAAGAATGGGCCACTGCATGAATAATATCATCCAGGTTTTTTTTTGACACTACTAGGTGAACTGCTACAGTGCCATATTTTGTTGGCAATAGTGAGGCATCATGGCTTTCCATAGGATCTTCCTGGTGCTCCATGAGTAGGAGTATCCCCTGAGCCAGCTGCAAGTCCAATGTTCTCTGCAGCTTACTCCAGAATGGAGGCCAGGAGTTGCAGTTTCTCCTCTTCATTCTGCATGCCTCTTTGGCACATTCTGGGGTGGTGGACCTGGTGCGCGGGCTTTTCAGAACTAGCTCAAGGCCTGTGCATGTAGAGAAGAGAATATATTTGGGCCCAAGGCACCAACACCAGACCAGAGGTTATGGGCCTGTTACAGGAGTGTGGTGAGGGTGAGGTTCTGTGACCTGTAATGTGCAGGAGGTCAGGCCAGATAATCATGATGGTCCCTTCTTACCTTAAAGTCTATGAGTCTAATACTTCTAGAGACAGGCCTATGTTTTCCTTTGTATTGTGCTTCATTCGCTATTTGGCCAGTTCTGTGAAGTTTTTGACAAAGGGTGAAATCCAGGGGTGACTTCCTCAGTCCTTCCACAGGCCAAATTCCCATTGCGTTCAACTGGAATTTGACCTTAGCATTTGGCCTATGAGGAGAAGTATCATACAAGATACTGCAAAGCAGGTGAGAAGACATTTCTGAGAAGCCTGAATGTGAGTTGGGAGGAGGGTTTAGTTTTGTGGTGTATTGTGGCTCTTTTTGGAACAGGGGATACTTTAACAGATAGCTCAACTGATGCAGACGTAGCTCAGGCTAACTCAGAAGCTGAACAGCTGCAGTGCAGAGTTTAAGCCAGGTGTTGGAAAGGGGAACATTTGGGAAGTTGCGTCCACTCAAACACCTGCAGAAAAGAAAAAAAAAAGAAGAAGAATCCAGTAAAGGGATCTGGTGGATGAAGTGGGAAGAAATCATATTAAGGAGTGAAACAGCTGCCACAATGGCTCCTACTGAGAGAATAAAGAAGAATGTTAAAGGACAAATAATCCAGGTGAAACAGTTTAAAATGTGGAAAGTAATAAAAGAACAGAAGGTGGAGGACCTGTGAAGCAAGATTTGAAAGTAACTGAGAAATACCTTGGGGAAAACCTAGGCAGTTCAGGAGCAGTACAGCTCTAATGACAGATAATAGAGGGAAGTCAGTCAGCGGGGGGCATCTTATCAAAAGAGCATCATGACGAAAGAATGATGATGACGATAACAAAAATCAAAAAGGTTCCTGAGCAAATGAGCACTAATGAGGGATTTCAGTGACCTGGCTGGAGGGAGCAGCAGCTCAATGGAGCATGTTACAAGATTGTTTCCTCAACATGGGGAACACAAGTTCATCACTGCATTAGTCTTCAGGGAACAGGGCTCAACCTGTTTACAATGCAGTCATTGTCCACTTACCTTAACCCCTAAATCCTAACTCTAATTAAATACCAGCAGGTCTTTAAAGCCTGACCCTGCTCTCCTTTGGTATGCCAAACTCATAGGGAAGTTAGTCAGTTATTAAGGGCTCTGTTATACCTTGAAGGCACAGCCTGTGGTAAGGCGTTTAGAGCACTGTTGCTCTGGAGGCAGAAAGAAGAGGCACTGTGTCTAAGTGAGAGGACCTCCTGGA
Organism: Gopherus evgoodei; assembly: GCF_007399415.2. Taxonomy (NCBI): domain Eukaryota; kingdom Metazoa; phylum Chordata; order Testudines; family Testudinidae; genus Gopherus; species Gopherus evgoodei. Next base: position 10,041,662 of record NC_044331.1, read on the forward strand.
GTGGCTGGGCATGCAGAGGCTGTATGCCAGCTGCTACATCCCTTTGTGGGGGAAGTTTATTACTCCCACATGGCTTCAGGGCTAAATAAAGGGGTCACATACCCATTAAATACAGGCCTTGTTAACAGGCTAAAGCGGTCAGCTGGGAGAATGATGATTCCATGCTCTGAGATAGCCTGGAGAAGAGGAGGTGAAAGATCTCCACTCACCCCTCCAATAGTTAATATGAGTGTGTTATGGGGAACACGCTGCACAGATCCAATTCTTACCCTGGCCCCAGCCAGCCAGCAGTGTTCTTACACTGAGCTCCTCAGAGCGCTATATGGTGGGGAAGAATGACCTTTGCCTACTTAGTCACTGAGCACAAGCTTGGCACAGCTGAGGAGCCAGTCCTGTGATTTTATTAGCGTGCAATAGGCAGAATTTACCACCCAAAAAAAAGGACAAATGTTGTCACATTAAAGGCCCCTTTCATTGGCTTATGGACCCCATAAAACATTCGAGGCAATTATCACATCTTCCCAGGGTAACTGGTGACAGCATGGGTGGTGGGAGGGGATTAGGCTGGTTTTGCTTCCTTTGTGATTTCCAGCAAACCCCACCCCCTTTCCAATACAGTTCTAGGAAGGGCAGTGACATCAGAAACAGAAAAGGCTCGGAGTGGCCTGATGTGACTGTCTTTTCTTTCTTGTTGCTGAAATGCTTTGGGGAACATCTCCCCCCCATGCTGGGCATGCGCAGCTCCCCTTGACTTCCGGGAGACAGCCAAGCATTGTTTGAGGGCAACATATGGCCTTTTGAAATTATCCAAGAAGTACCACACACAGCCCTGCCTAAGGGGGGAAATCTATAAACCTGAAGTGTCATTAACGGTTTCTGATGGTTCAATCCACTACATGGAAACAAGGTCAATGCTAGGTCCATTTTTTTAAACTTAAGCATTTAGAGCTTGCAGAATATTCAGCCTAGATATTATCAATCTGATGTTCTCTGCATATGTGCCAACCTGATATAAAACACTAAGTATTTTGAATGGTATCAGTACAAACTAGCGATGCTTATCTCACATCCCTTTGGAAGGAGGAGAATGGGTCTGGGAAATAGGGATGTTTTACACTGATCGAGGAGCAGCAAAATGGGGAAGGAGGAAGGAAGGGAAAAGTCATGTCATGTAAGTGGCATCCATAAATTTGGTTTTCATTTAGTTACATAAGCTCTGCTAACCTTCCTGGCAGTGCCATCTAGTGTTCACAGGGTTTCCTTCTGTCCCCTGTATATTCCAGTAACCTCCCATTACATCTTTGTTGTTAGATTGCAAAATTTAAACAGCTTGAAGGTATGAAATTAAAAAATAAATAAGAAAAGAAAAATCAGTCTTTGCCCTCAGTCTCAGTCATTAATGGCCTTTAATTCCTGACTGCATTAATGTTCGTGAAGTACGTTCCTTTATTATATGTTGACATGTAAAGTTTCTTGAACGGGGTCTGCAGAATTGACCTAGTTCAAGGGTCGGGAACCTTTGGCCCGCGGGGGGGTGGCGGGAAACGGCGCGGGCCAAGGGATGTACTGGCTGCCACTTCCCGCAGCCCCCATTGGCCTGGAGCGGCAAATCAAAGCCTGTGGGAGCCGCGATTGGCAGGACCTGCAGACGTGGCTGGAAAACAAAGCATTCCAGCCCACCAGGGGGCTTACCCTGGCAGGTTCCATGCCAAAGGTTGCTGATCCGTGTTCTAGTAGATGCAGATGTGTATTCTACTTAGGGGACTCACAGACAGTACTCATAGAAGGTGGGGCTCACCGTCCATTCAAAGCAGGGCTGCAGGATCACCTTCTGAAAGTCTGTATCTGACTTAGACACAGAAATACTGGCATAGTGGTTTGTAAAAGTATACACAGAATACCAAGCAGCCGTCCTGTAAATGTCCAAATATAGGAATGTAACTTAGAAGTGCCGCCAGTGTTGCTTGGGCTCCCATGAAATGAGATCGCATCCTTTGAGGATTAGCCTGGGCTACTTTGTATGCCGTCATGATATAGGAAGTTATCCACCTGGAGACTGTCCCTTGATTGAGACCCCCCTTCAAGTGAAAAAGAGATGGTGTTTCTTTTTGTCTCTTCTGGTGAGTAGATCGATCATCAAACTGTAAAAATAGACTACAGGATGTTGGGCTTCAGAGACCACTTGTGATTCGGGAAGTAATTTCTGTATCCCAGGTAAGTGATTCTGTATCCCAGGTAAGTGATCAGCCATGGGGGTAATGTTTTCCCCAATGCAAAACAGCCAGAACTGATCACCTCCTGACACAGCACGTTGGAATATTCCCCCTCCCCCCAGATCTGTTCACATAGTACATTGGGGTGGTATTGAGCATGAGAACCGCTGAGTCCCTGACGGGATCTTGAAAGGTCTGATATCCTTTGTTGATGGCCTGAAGCTCCAGAAAATGTTGAGAAGCTTCCCGTTCCAATCACAGCCTGTGAACAGCGATCCCAGATACGTTCCCCAAACTATTAAGGAGGCATTGATGACTCTAGTCTGTGTCAGTGGACTAAGTGAAAGGAACGCCCTGGCACACATTGTTCTGAGTTGTCCACCACTGTAAGGAGTCCAGAATTGGCGGAGGGAGTTTGACCAATCTGTCCAAGAGATGATGAGAGACCAACTTCAGCCACATCTGAAGAGGATGTAGGCACAGTCTGGCAGATTATACTATCTGTGTGCACGCACTCCGATATGGCCCACTGGACTCAGGAACACCCGGGCTGTGGTTGAGGCTAAGACTGCAGCTTCAGATATAGGTGGCAAATTGCTTAGAATTGCTCAAGTGGTAGAAATGCTTTTGAACTTGTAGAGTCTATCTGGGTCCCAGTTTGTGCAAGCTCCAGTTAGTGCAATGTCTTTAATTAAGAACAATCCTAATGATGGGACAAGCTAGCTCCCTGACCCAGTTAAGCACTTAACCATGTGCATAATTTTCAGTACATGCTTTGCTGTTTATAGGCCTTTTCTGTCTATAATTCTAGGATATCCAACTTCAGTACATATTCACCAGTGTTTGCAATCCAGGTTGTCATCCATTCTTTTCTAAGCAGATCCCTGAGACAATTCCTTACGTTTGAACAAAACATCAGAGCTTTTCCAAAAGCAAGAAGGATTGTTACCATTTGTAAATAATTCTGCCCTACTATAATTTATTTGAGCCGGAATCATCCTCCATTTCCAGTCATGCACAACAGCTGGCTCTGGTAAGCAGCATCTGTGTAGAAACTTATGGCAGTTTCAGCCCATCTGTGTCATGACCACTTGCATTATATCTTCACAGTTCTACTGCAGAACTTCTGGAGTAAAGTGTGCACTTAGGGGACTCTCTTCTCTCTTTCTCCACACACACACACACACACACACACACACACACACACACACACACACACACACACACACACACACACACACACACACACACACACACACATGCGTGCAGAGGGAGAAAGAGACAGACAGACAGATTCTCTCTCTATGCTCATTTAGAAGGACAAAAAAGTCCCTATTCTGCTTCTCAGTGAGCTGGTGTCTCTGCCTAGCACTCTCCTGGTCCAAATGACTCTGCCTCCTCTATGTGAGATCAAACAGAGCAGGCAGCAAGGGAGAATAGAAATCAAGGGAGAGGCAGATTGTGAAGACTCTAGGCAAAATCTGGTGAGAACCATAAAACTTTACCTATGTGCTCCGAGGAAGAAGCTAGCTGGCTAGCTGAATGAGCTACCCAGCAGGGTGCGGTCATCGCCTGGTGGGATGAGCTGATGCTAAGCTGCACAGGTTCCTAAAACATCCCGTACCCCAGTAGGGCTGCAGACATTTTGCTTTCTAGGATCCACATTATCCTCTTTGTCAAATCTTGGGTGTTCTTATCTGAGGAGTTCTGTTATTCCATCAGATAGAGGAGCATTATCCCATGAAGATCAAACAAGATGCAATGACTGTCCTACCTCAGTAGCCTGGCTCCCCCAAACTCCCACCAGGGGTGGTTTCAGTAAGAGGAGAAGGAAATAGCATGAGTTTATTCCAAATGAACGAGGATCAGCATTATATTAAGCTTCATATTCTCTACTGCTTCCTGGGGGCGTGACACCATGGAGTGTAGACACAATCCTGCAATTCCTGGAAAGTAGCAGCAGGTTATAGAGCCATTACTGCCCAGACAGTATGTTCCCCCATCTCATTTGCACCTACTTTGGATCCCCGCTACAAGTGCAAGTGGAAGAGGCATTCAGCCACCATGTATATAGAGTTTTCAATGGTTTAGATCAGATACAATTATTAGAATTTTGAAATATCTGAATTTTGATGAAGAATGGAAACAAATTCCCAGGAAATTTTAAAGCAGATTCCTTCCCTCCCTCCCTCCCCATTTTTCAAGCCCACTCATCTGTTGATTGTCTAGTCATATGCCCATAGCTACTGACCCATCTCTGACTCTAGATTTTTACAACATTCTCAGTCAGGAGGGCAGGTAAAATACGAATCGGAAAGTGAAAAGGCAACTTTCAAAAGTCTTCATTACTGTGAAACATTTCCCATTCCACGTGGAACCTTCAGTGCTTTAATAAAAGCCTAAGTGAGATGGAGCATATGCCCAAGCAGTACAGAGTGTGCAGAGCAACTTGAACTGGGTTTTGTTTATTGTCATGTACTCAGCACAGCAACATTTGTGCAGATCTGAACTGAAGATGAAAAAAGAAAAAAAAAATCACCTCTCAACTAGTTACAGGCAGATTGTGTCACTTTAGTGCCACCTGTTGGTCAGCAGAATATTAAATCACACATGGATTGGAGCATCTAGTTTGATCTGAATGTATTATCCTCCTGCTCTGCGTGCCTGTGTTAATGGAAGGAAAACACAGAGGCAGATATTCTATGTTTGATATAAAATAATACCTTACAATATTTGTTTTCTGATTTGCCAATACCACTTTTTATAAAAATGTGCCTACGTTACGATGAGTGCCAATTGTGCTGGGCTTTGAATGGATTTTGATTTAGAATCCTAATATCTGCTATATGGTCTTTGAATATTATCTATTAAAAACTAGCAGGTTTTTTGGAGAATAAAAATATAATATCACCTTTTCAAACATGAACACAAACTGTGAAAGGGGAAGAACATTAAGCTTCTACGATACTTGTTTTGTTACTCTCCCTCAGCCCTTGTCTATTAATTTTCTTTTAGATTCTTAGACCCTTAGGGCCAGAAGGGATACTCTAGGTTGATAATCTTTGCATAACACAGGCCAGAGAATTTCTCCCAGTAATTCAGCTCATAACTTTTGGTTGAGCTAGAACAGATTTTTTTAGAAAACACATCCAACCTAAATTTAAAGATTTCAAGTGATGGATAATCCACCATATCCACAGGTAAATTGTCACAATACTTTGTGTACCCTCCTGGTAAAAACAGAATGCTTTATTTCTAACCAAAGGTCATCTAGGCTCAACTTCTAACCACTAGATTTTGTTATATCTTGTCTTGTTACATTGACCTCTAAGCAAAGACTTTGTCCTGCTATTTGTTTGGATATTGTGGGTGCTAATGTAACCCATACACCACCTGAGTGTGGTGTTCTGTCCCATCTAGTGACACTGAGACCACTTAGAGAGAAAGAGAGACTGAGGCCTTGGCTACACTGATGCTTTACAGCGCTGTAACTTTCTTGTTCAGGGGTGTGAAAAAACACCTCCCCCCGAGTGCAGCAAGTTACAGTGCTGCAAAGCGCCAGTGTAAACAGGGCCCCAGCGCTGGGAGTGCAGCTCCCAGCGCTGTAAGCTAATCCCCATGGGGAGGTGGAGTACGTGCCGTGCTGGGAGACCTCTCTCCCAGTGCTGGCGCCACGACCACACTCGCACTTCAAAACGCTGCCGTAGGAGCGCTCCCCCGGCAGCGCTTTGGAGTTTCGAGTGTAGCCAAGCCCTAAGTCTGCTCTACATCCCTAGCTAACCAGAAGCTGGCTTTTAGCTCATGCTGCAGAGGCTCATGCACAAAGGGGGCAGGTCCAATCCCACCTGCTGATGAACAGGGCGTTAAACGAATATAACACAATTAGGAACAATACTAATAAAATAAGAATAACAACATATTTTAACATACTTTAAAGTGTTAATTACACATGATCCTCTTCTGCCACCCTTGCCCATGCTACATAGTTCCACAAGCCACCATCTAGCAAAGGCTCATGCAAGTGCTTAACTTTATACATGTGAGTATCCCCATGAACTCAGAGGAGAAGGTACTCTGTGGTACAAAATAAAATCACGGATACTACCACTGTACATTATTAAGATCCTGCAAACTAACTGTTTTACCTACTCTGAATATTCTTTTTTTTAAGTTTTGCTTCTCTTTGGCCTATTAGGTGACTCTAGTGTTATTCATTAAAGTCTCAGATTGTGCTTGTGTTTTTAACAACTCTTAGGGCAGGGGGACTTTCTCTTAATTGGTACCATCTGGAAACGAGAAGGAAATGAACACGAAGAGATGGAAGTCCTTGCACTTTTACACATTTGCAAAACTTATTCCATTTGTATGTTTTATCTGCATCAATTTGTGAAGTTGATTTCCCATTATGCATTTTTGGTGGGGATTGTTTTGCTTTAGGAAAGAGATGACCTAAACTTTGCTAGCAGTCCTAAAAAATAATCATTTTAAACCAGAAAGTTATATGATTCAGGCTGTTAGCGAACAAGGCCTTTTTATGCAAATTAAATATCTTTATTCCCAGTTTTTTCTGATCCTGCATCACTTGTTCAGCATTTCTTCATTCTCCCGCACTGGTTTCCATAGCTGCATGCAATCACACTCTCACACAGATGCCATTCTGTGTTCAAAGCACAGAGTGCTACAGGGCATATTAGTGTTTTTATGCTTTAGATCTATCTTTATGCAATTTGAGAGCTCATTAATAGATACCATTTTGTGTGATTAAAAAAACAACAACCTGGTACATGAGAATCTTTGAACAGGAGAATGGATTGCAAGTAAAATGACTTTCTTCTCATTATGCAGATTGCAGTCTAGAGTCGACTGGCCAAGGTGTCTGCAGTTAGTGCCACCAAGGTAATAATCCCCTGACTAGGGTTGTGTTCAAAGTATGAATTCCGCCCCCCCCCCAAAAAAAATTTCTCACACATTTTCAATGTGAAGGTTTTCATATTTTGTTTTCACAAAAATGGATCCAATTAAAAACCCTCTGAGATTAATTTTACAGGCTTTAAAAAAAACAATGACACCGCTTTTCCCTTAATAAGTGAAATGCCTGAGATCTGATCAAGGTGCTCCACATTAAAATCTAGTGAGAGCCGACTGAAATGGACAATTTAAGACACCTGACATTTCATATAGGTGAAGAGCTGTTTTCACTGGGGAACATCTTTTGGAAATTTCACATGTGAAAATGCCATTCCATGAAAACTGCTTCGAAAGCAAGATTATGGGACTGCACAGCCTGCTCCCTTTTCTGGGGGCAGGGGCATTACTTTCTCTTTGGGTTAGGTGGGGTGAATTTCTTCTCTAAGAGATGAGCCATTTTGTGGCCATCACTTCTGGCTTCATTAGGCAGGATGCTGCTTGTAATGTCACCACATCATCATCTAATCACAGCTCAGGCTCTGTTAGCTGTTCATCAGTTGCCCCCAAAATAAAAACTTGGTTCCTTTGCCAGTGCATCCCGTATCCCCTTCAAATTAAACTATCCTCTACTTTATTAAAGGTTCACTTCGGGGACTGTACATACACTGTTAAGACTATAAGCATGAAAAGCAGTAACCAAAACCAGACTCAGGATAAGGAGTCAAAATGTTCAGTGTTGCAGAGCAAAAGCTGCAAGAAAAATACTGTTACTTTAATTAAATAATAAACAATTACTCTGTGTACTGAAATTATTCAGTACACAGAGGGAAGGAGGGAAGGATGCATTTCCAAAGTGATAGAGAAAAAGGCTAAAGAAATATTCTGGGGATCAGCGCAGCATATAATGCTGAAGTGAAACAAAACTGAAGACCAACACATATCTTATTTGCCTGTAAATGCTGCAATGCTCTTCTAGGTGGCATGACTGAGCAGAGCAAGGGACTCCTCCGGAAACAGCCAAAAATACCCACTTTAGGTACCTAAGTTTCCAGTTAGCAATTTTGCAGAAACAAAACATAATCAGTCTCAGGAAGGACACGAATCTGCAGCCAGTGCAGCTTGCAAAGTGGCAACGATGTAAAATCTCATGCATAATCCAACCAATGACCACTGACAAGGCTTTCAGAAATGGGCAGGCAGGCAGGCACATTTTTCATTTCTTAATCCTTGACTTTCTATGCAAGGTATGTATCTTGGTTAGCAATGCAGCCCAGGATGGGCCAGAGCAATGAAAGAGAAATCCAAATGGCTGCATGCAATCCACACAATGTGCCTAGATTTCCAAACAGCAACTCAGTATATTTCTCCAATCTTCCCTCCCTCTTTGTTGTGTTAAAAATATAGGCTGTGATAGTGCATCGTGACTGATGTATGAAATGAAAATCCCTGCCTGATGCCCAGAGATGATAGATTAAATACTCTGCAATTACTACCTTGCTCCACTTTGTACTATGCGTTGTTACTCAAACATCGTACTGAGCTCCGGCAACTCACCACAGAGGTGATCAGAAAACCTCATTAAATGCAGAAGGGTTAAACCCCACTGGTTACACCATCATGCGGAGGCACACGCTGGGCCAGATTCACATTTCCGCTTGGTGCAAAGTGTTCAGATTCTGGCTGTTGCTGGCCAGTGGAGAATTCCTCTGGTGTTAGAAAACTGCCCACTGGCTTAAAGGGGATCTGCCAGAGTGGAGGAAAGGAGTATGGCAGGGGCATGGTAAAGTAGAATTCTGCTTTAGGCAGGGGAATCCTTTAATACAAAGTCAAGGATTAAGAAATGAAAAACGTCCACTGGAAGTGAGGGGTGGTTCTGCAGCAGCCCTAATGCTTCCCTCCCTGGGGTGCAGAATCTGGGACCTGACAGGGTTCCTCCCCAGCTCTGAGTGTAGTTTGGATAGTGGAGCCATTGGATTGTCATTGCCCTGTACTAATCTCCATCTCGCAGTTAGAGACACACTGGACTATAAGAATACTCGACAGACATTGGACCAGATACACTTAGCGGCTGTGCAAGGCACCTATAACTCTAGGTGTGTCACAGGCCGACTCAACCTCAAAAATAGGCAGTGCCAGCTGACTGAGGGGCCTGGCCTGGCCAATGATGAAAGGTGCTGATTCAGCTCAAACTCTGGGTAGCCTCTGCCAGGGAAGCCCCTGTGAAGCCTTAGAAAGAAATTAGAGCTGCCTTCCCACAGTGGGATCATCTATGGGGCACAGTTGCCTTCCTGTTCTTAAGGGGTATATCCCAGGGAGGTGAAGCCCCATCTGCACCAGTGGGAGAGAATCAACCAAATTATTTTTTAAAACACTAACCAGTTACCAGAAATATTGCATCCCTTAGGCCTGGCCAGTTTCCTGTGTTGTGGGGAAGGGGCATGGTGCCACTTTGGAGGAAAGACTTGTGGCAAGAAGGGAGCCAGAGAGGACAATGCCTCCATCCGTCCATCCACCCACTTATATGGCCCCATCACTGTAGCCTGTGAGTGAAAACTGCCCAGAAAGCAAGATTATGGGGCTGCCCAGCCTGCCCCCTGTTCTGGGGGTGGATTCTTTCTCTCTCTCTCCTGGGTAGGTGGGGTGAATTTCACTTGTACCGAGTAGCATGAGATGAGCCTTTTGGTGGCCATCACTTCTGGCTTCACACGCAGCATGCTGACAAATAATGTCACCACATCATCATCGAATTGCAGCTCAGCCTTTGCTAGCTGTTCAGTGATTCCCTCAATTAATGCACCTAAGCACTGTCCCTTGTGCAATTGGTTGCATGCCTGCAGCTAGCACATATAGCCCAAAATTAAGTCAAGATGCATCAAATAGATGTAAGAGGCCACTGGCAGTGAATGAGCAGGAAGGACAATGATAGGAACAGGTTATTACACAGACTAGCCATGTGGCAACTAACGTATCAAGCCGCAAAACAATTTCAATAAATCAACCAGAGATATTCACTTTATTTGTAATCCATATCTGTGTCATGTAACACTTCGTTCGCTCTGAGAGATGCTAACATTCTTTCACTGACCATAGACATTTAACAACACTATTAAACATCCCGAACATTTCTCAAAAAACACGTTTATACTGAGCTCTCAAAAGAATGCAGTAGATTTATCTGAAATAAGTTTATCGCCCACTCCCCATAGCCCACCTCCTCCCCTAAAACCAGGCATTTTTCTGCCAGGGAGCTTTTGTGTTTCACTGAGATATTACGATTTGTCGAAACTGTTTGATGTTGATGGGAAACATCATAATATCGGTTGCCCAGGGAGAGAGATTTGTATATACAGAGGGAATTTAACCTCAAACATTCAGTTCACCTGTTCATGTGTGATTTATATCGCCCCAGGCTCTTAGGCAGACTGAATGTTGACACCCTTTGAAGCTGAAAGAGGCCCCGTGACTGGTCTTTAGAGAGCTCTATGATGTCTCTATCAGCCTGTCAATGAAAAACCAGGCAGTACAGCCAGGCCTGCTAAAGATTTCAAGGCCTTGCAGGCAAGGGAATGGTGCAAGCATTTTACTTTCACCTAGCACTCCAGAGGCCAAGTATGAGCTGCTGGTCTAATTGATTGGTAACAGACTAGTTTGCTATGCTCTGAATCTACCCAAATCTGAATGACAGCATGTCCTTTAGACATGGTTCAAGGAGGCAACATTGGAGAAAGTTTCATTTAATAGTTGCACACTCAGGTGTGATGGGGCTTTCAAATTGGGGCAGATTTGTAGGATTTGGTAACCAGTGGTCAAGACTGCAAAGTGCAAACTAATTTCTCATTATCTGGAACGAATGATCCCCTATGTCTTATAAAGTCAGAGACTTGATCAGAAAGAGGTGGGTGTGGGCTTGGTATATATAGCTAGTGGATGAGAAAAATCAACACTGATTTTGCAGCATTTTTTTGCACTTTCTGGTGTGTGTGTGGGGAAATAAGCATTGCCGGGAGTCTCTATTTAGTTTTCTCTTCGTTGATAGATGGAATGCACCAACTTCTCTTAGCCCAGTGTTTCCCAAACTTGGGATGCCACTGGTGTAGGGAAAGCCCCTGGCGGGCTGGGCCGGTTTGTTTATGTGCCACATCTGCAGGTTCGGCCGATCGCGGCTCCCACTAGCTGCGGTTCGCTGCTCCAGGCCAATGGGAGCTGCGGGAAGAAATGCAGGCCGAGAGACGTACTGGCCGCCGCTTCCAGCAGCTCCCATTGGCCTGGAGTGGCGAACTGCTGCCAGTGGGAGCTGCGATTGGCCGGACCTGCGGATGAGGCAGGTAAACAAACTGGCTTGGCCAGCCAGAGGCTTTCCCTACACAAGCGGCGTCCCTAGTTTGGGAAACACTGGGCTAAGAGAAGTTGGTACATTCCATCTATCAAAGAAGAGACAGAGGAGCATATATATGTAAAGGATGTTCTTCCTAGCCAATGAGAACAAAACAAGAAACGAGGCTGCAAACAGAAAGTCAAATTTAGGATAAATACCAGGACAAACTTTCTAACCATAGGAACAACTGGGCAATAGAACAAAGCAACCGTAGGAAAGGATGTCATGGGAGATATTCAAGGCTAGACTACAGATGCTATCATCTACTTGTGATGCTGGAAGGATAACGAAATCCATCTTGCTACAGTACAAGGGGAACAAATCTATAATTCTCTCACAGGCTGCAAAGTTCCAGTCAAGAAATAATTGAAACTCCAGTGCCAAGGCTCCTAAACCTTGACTAAGTTCATTTTAATATAGGATGGAGATGAGAATAATGACATTCAGTGAGAGGCGAGAATACAAGATGAAGATGAAGAGCCAGATTGTGTCTGTCAATCCACTGGCTGTATTGGTTGTACCCTGGAGCTGCGTTGTCCCAGTAGGAGCTCCAAGAGGCCTTGGCAGAAAATCCAGGCTGCTGCTACACTCTTGGCATGGGTGCAGTACACACACTTCCTCACACAGGAACAGCTCCATGTGGCGCATGGGCACAGATACCGTACCCCACTTTCCTCTCTGCCCCTTTGGAAAGTCTAGTGCAGGCAGTGGAACCAGTCTTGTGTTCCCTGAGTTAAAGGACTGGATTGTGTGAAGGCACGAAGGACATGGACAGAGAGGACAGAAGGGGTACGTTTGCTTCAGTGAAATGGGGAAGGTTAAATTGTGGGTGCTGATTTTCTATAGGGACTGAGGGGTAATGGTAGTCAGGACTTAATGTCATTTAAAATGATCTTGTTCTGTCTGAGGCCTAATTGCATCTCTCCATAAGAAACTGTAAAACCAAGAGTCTCACTCTGTAGCATCACAGGGGAGAATGAAAGCCATCGGCCCTGTTCTCTGCATTTAATAGGATGTCAAAATCTAAAGCCCAGTTGCTGGTTTTTGACTGAGGTTAGAGAAGAAAAGCTGAACTAATTAGGCCGTTTCTGAGTATCCCTCTCTGTCTAATAGCTGTAGACTTGCAAATCGTAACATACTGGGATTCTCAAATTCACAGATCGATGCTGCTTCCCAGCCAGGGAGGTTACTTTTCATGTTGATAAGATACAGGCTCTGCTCCACCTGTCACTATTAGTGGGGACAGTTCCTTGATAAAGCTACTGTGTATTCTTTCTTCTCCATCCCAGTGAGATGGGAAAATAGAACTAGAGCTTCAGGTTGTGAAGACGCAGTCCTGAGAGGCACAGGGCACCTTGTGGAAAGTGCTGAACACCCTCAACTCCTCATATGCTGCATCTTCCAGCAGGTGCTCAACACCTTTCAGGATCCAGCCCCAAGCAATTTGACAAGGCAACAGCAGGCTTAAGTGCATTGTCTGTTAAATATTTATTTGCCCTCTAGATACAATGAATCCCACTCTGAAAAGACCTTGGTCTTCAGCTCAAGCAAACAACTATAAAGACTTGAACTGAGGACCCTTTTTACTTCAGTACCACATGCATCTTCCACTTGTCCTAAAGGAGGATCTTCCTTTACTGCTAGCAACAGTAAGGCTTAGATGTAAGTTATACTGCTGGGACAGACTAAATGACATTTTTTGAACAGGACTCAAAGGTCTCTCTAGCCTTAATTCCTATAGGACAGATACCCTTTTTGTATGTCACACACTAGAGGACAACATAATCACATACCTTAAGCATGTCTGATCCAATGGAAGAGAGTGGCACACATTTAAGTTAGCAAATGCATTGCACGTGGGGGGTCTAGTCTTGGTTCTGCTGTTTCTCATAATGAGAATGTGTGTCACATGGTTATGCAACAGCTTCACACTATCCCATGGAAGTTATTATGAAGGTTTTCCTGGTGAAGTCATATTAGGAGAGTGGCCTTCAGCAATTACAAGCTCCATTTCCTTTTATTTACATTGTCAGCTTCACATTCATAGACAGTTGCGCTGGTTCTTGGTACCACAGCCGGCTTACATATTTACAAATTGTATATATTCATACTTGGTTCTGCTAGAGCCTCCTGCTCTGCAGTTAAGCTTGGGGAAGAATCTGTTTCACCAGGGAGAGAAAGATCAATGTTGAGTATAGAAAACTGCCAGTGCAAAGCATTTTAACTCTCCCCACTTTTCCATAAATGTACTCTGTTTCTGTTAGCAGAAGGCTGACTGTCTTCTGATTTGAATTTCAGAGGCAGTGCAAGGTGGACTCAGGTGGTTTTCACCTTCTTTGCCCACCTTATTATTATGTATTAATTGTTGATGGTGCAAGATACTATCACTGCCTCAAATTCTAATTAAGACAGATAATACAGTTCAGAATCTTAGTGCGTCAACTGAGCAGATGAAGGTCCAATGCCAAAATGGTGAATTATTTAGGGGATCACCCTTAGAAGGTCTTGAAGCAGGAATGCACAATCCACTAGCCTGCAGGAAGAGGGAGGTTGTTCCTAGTATAAGGCACAGCTTGGAAAGTGGTGCAAAGATAACTGGGAGAAGGCTATAAAAGGAGTTATTAGGAGGGATGGTTGGACAGAACAAAGGATGCTCAAAGGGGAGTTGGAAGACTAGAGGGAACCTGACTCCTTTTGGCAAGAGCCAAAATTCTGCATGATTTGGCCAGACATTTAATCAGAGATTAATAGTCATATATTCCAATAGCTTTTTTATTTTGTGCTCTAACATTTGCAGGCTCAAAACCAACTAATTTGCATAAGTACCTGTTTGCGCACAAAACATTGGTTTGTGCAGCCACCATTAAGTCAGGCTGACCATTTGTCCCAGACACTTCTCTGCGCCAGGGACTCAAATACATTGGGTCCAATGCTGGGAGCACAAGCAGGCCTCTTAAGAGGAATCCACCTCCCAACAGAACACATGTTTTTCTGAGTAGGTCCTTTCCCCTGAGTGTTGAATCAAGAAGGTCTAATTCTGCTGTTGGCATGGTTTTGCAAGTTCCTAGGCTTGAAGCAAATCCCTGCTTCCTCCCCCATTTCACAGAATAAAGAAGAGAAAATGGCTTGCGAGTAGGAAATCTACAACCCTAGGCCCGCCATGCATGATCCTTGTGCTTCAGTGCTTCTCCAGGATTAAGAACAGTGGTAAGGCTGGCCAAATTGTGGCCTGCAGGTCAACTGCAGACCAGTATGCTCTTCTGTGAGACCCTTGTCCATTCTTCTCTTTAACAGAGAGGTCTGTGAAAGAGGCTACAGCAGTGTTTCCCAAACGTAGGATGCCACTTGTGTAGGGAACTCCCCTGTCGGGCCGGGCCTGTTTGTTTACTTGCCCCATCCAAGGCTGGCCGATTGTGGCTCCCACTGGCCACGGTTCACCGCTGCAGGCCAATGTGAGCTGCTGGAAGCGGCACGGGCCGAGGGATGTGCTGGCCGCTGCTTCCAGCAGCTCCCATTGGCCTGGAGCAGTGAACTGCAGCCAGTGGGAGCCACGATCAGCCGGACCTGCAGACACGGCAGGTAAACAAACCGGCCTGGCCCGCCAGGGCCTTTCCCTACACAAGCGGCGTCCCAAGTTTGGGAAACACTGGGCTACAGCATACAATGCTCCATTTTGATCTCATCCATAAGTTGTTTTTCTCAAGAGGCAGCGTTTCATGCTGGGACTTGCAATCTCTCTTGGACACCTCTCTGTATCCAAGATGGGGCCACAATCTTTTCCATGTTACTCAAATGTAAGCAGAGCCCAACTGTCCCTGGGAGTTGCTAGTGGAGGGCCTTATTCAGAAAAGCATCCCTAGTTAGCACTTAAACGTGTGCTTAACTTTAAGTGCTGGTTAAATCCCACTGCGGTGAGGAATGTTTTTCTAAACGGGGATGTGCTGAAATGCTTTCCTGAATGGGGGCCCCGGTTAAATGCTCTTGGCCCTTTTTGGAAGCTATGAATTTATGCTTCTTGTACTAATAACCAAGAACCAAATTATAAATCATCTTTTAAATGTGTTATGTTCCCCCACCCCATCCCCAGCCAACTCTCTCCTAGTGAAGATACACAGTGGATTTCTCTATACTCAGCACAAAATGCATCTCAGCTGCACTATACTTGATATAGCTGGTCAGGAGCTACAGAAATCACATACAATGATACCAAGTTGCAGTCTTTTCAAGCCTTTGGCATGGATTGAGGCCAAGCCAGACAAGGATGTCAGATGCAATTAAAATGTAGCCAGTTACCAAGGTAGCATAAGGGGGTGACTTGCTAGGCAGCATGAATTTAGTGTAAAAAGTTACAAAACTGGAATTAGGCTGAAAACAATCAGGTTCTGTTTTTTTTTTCCCTCTATTTTTCTCTGCACCGGTTGATATAGGTTTTTTTGGAGGAAAGTCTGCTCAGATAATGAATACTTGTCACCTTCTCATCCACAGTTACAATCCCTTCCCTACTTACACTGATCAACATCTAACTTAATGAGTCAAATAACACACAGGATGTAACAAAGCAACCCAGACCTAGCCTTCCATGCAATATAAATCCAAATTAGTGTCTAGAAATGGTAGGAGCTGACTCCCCACTCCTCTCAATGTCAAGAATTTACCACTCCACAGAGCCCCCCTCCTGGAACAAAACAACACACCTAAAAATAAATAAAAGGTTGGCAATTCCATGTTAGATTATGGTACAGATTCCTCAGCTACAAAAATAAAAGGCCAAGCAGAACAAAGAGATTTGCATTCTAAGTGATGCAAAAGCAGCCAGCAGTGTTTTAATGTTCTGTTTGGTCTGTGATGTCTTCATCAGGCACTCAAAGCAAGTGTCTCTGGCAGCAGCAGGTCCCTGTGAGCCTGTCAAATTCCGTTTCCATGGTATTCCTTCAGGCAGCACCATAGGCAGACAGCGCTGAAACGGACCCCTGCAACCTGTTTTGAACAGTCTCTCTGATGTAGAGCCCCAGAGCGGGCATCAAACTAGCAACAAGCAGCAAGGAAAATAACAATTTTGCTTTTCACAGGTGTCAGAACTGCAAACAAAAGACTGTTTATAAAAGATGCAACATCCCCTTTCCTGTCAGTGCTTGCAATTTAAAGTCATCTGGGCAGTCATCAAGTTAAGAAAGGGGTTTTGGAAGCAATACACTGCTAGAGAGGGAACCTCTCTGGAGGAATTCTAATTGTTTTCCTCTTGAATCTTTTAGACGCACTTAATGTGTTTGGTCAGACTGTCCTGCTAATCACTGAGCTAATGGACTTTAATGGTGTTTTAATTATTCCATTAAAAATCAAAAGAAGGACTGTTTTCTTAAAAGAGTTACAACTTTTTACATACAGCAACAGGAGCATGCTTGAACTGTTATTCTGCATCAATGAATAATCTTATGTTTAAACAAAACAAAAATTCAGAAAATTTCCAAAAGTATCTGAAGCCCATAATTCAGCAATAGGCTGGACAGTTCAAATGTCGAGACAAAGGCATCCATAGTCTTTGAAAAGCTATAGAGCTGAGTGTGATGATAAAGTTGGAATATACGTTAATTTGATCAGGATACCTGGTTTCTATTCCCAGCTCTTCATCTGACTTACTGTGTGACCTTGATTAAGGTCACTTATCTTCTCTGTGCATCAGTTTCACCATAAGTGAAATGGGGGTAATGACACTTTTCACCTTTCTAAGCCATTTGGGGATTTGTGGCTATAGTATTACCATTGTTATTGTGATTGCTATTATTACCTTAGTATCTAAGCACTAAAAAAGTACCTTAATATAGAGCTGACAACTGAACCCAAGGTTTTGTCCTGCAAGACTAAACATGTTCTGGAGTTGATCAGAACCCACAACAAATTGCACCAACATCACAAAAATCAATGGTAATCTTCTACTGTATCCTACATTACTAGGTGCCTTCAGTATGAACTCTTAGGTAAGGTGTGTTAAAAAAGGGCTTTGCACAATATGTTCATTCCAATAATTAAATGGCTAGTTATCTCAGAGGGTATAGACTGAAGTCCATGAGAGTTGTGGTTTTCCTATTGTGTAAGCATGCCAGGGAGCAGTTGAAGCTGATTCACTGTTACAATTAACATTCTAACCTGACCCTGTGTGTTTATTTAAAACACTTAGCAGATAGATTTATGTAGAATTACTGCTTGACAGCTGCTAGCGTGAAGGCTTTAAAACTGGCTAGACTGATGTACTGCTCAGGAAATTTCTTTGGACTTCAATTGCTATGTTAAATAAAAGTTTATCATTTTGGTAAAGAACTACAAGTGAATGATGCTTTAATACATAACACTTCACTTTAGGATCAGAACCCTGCTGGCCACCATAGTGATGGTATGAGCAGAGTGATCATGCATTCTGATTTTACTACAAGACTCCCGGTTTTTCATATGATGTCCCCAATATCCGAGGAATTTACATGGGGACACCTGAAACTCCCTGTTTTTTCATTACAGGAATCCAAACTTTTTCTTTTTTCCAAATAACTACAAAATGTTTGTTCAGAGTACAGTTTGCTCTGTGTAGATCAGGAACAAACAATAGGATGGAACAAAGGTTCTGTGTGATGAAGAGCGCTTGGAGTGAAGGGGAAAGCTGAATGAGTTGTGGACTATCACAGATGTTTCTGTTTGATTGAAATGAAGGTTAATGACACTTGTTCCAGCTCTCATGGTGAAAAAAGTTCTCCACTCAGCCTACGTCCACACTACAGCTTTAAATCGATATTAGTAAAATCGATTTTATAAAACAGGTTTTATAAAATCGATTTTACGTGTCCACACTAGGGCACATTACTTCAGTGGTGTGCATCCATGGTCCCAGGGTACCATCGATTTCCGGAGCGGTGCACTCTGGGTAACTCAGTAAAAGAATAGGACCAATTACTTCAATATCCGTCCACACTAACCCTAAATCGATTTAGTAATATCGATTTTAGGGTTACTCCTTTCGTTTAGCTGGAGTACAGAAATCGATTTTAAGACCCCTTAAAATCGATTTTAAGTGCCTTGTAGTGTGGACGGTTACAGCGTTAAATCGATTTAACGCTGTTTAAATCGATTTAACGCTGTAGTGTGGACCTGGCCTCAGAGAAACATGCCTGTGTCAGTGTTGAATCTGAAGCTAGCAGTAGCAGCACCTGCCCATTTGTTTATTTATCTATTTATTTTAAGAATGCTGTCTAGAGTGGCTCACAACTGTGAGTGCCTACCTCAGGGCAGACTGTCAGGAAACAAGGAGAGACACCCCAAACTGGTGGCATGCTCTATAATCAGATTTCACCAAGCCAATGACAAATGTGAACTCCCGGATCACTGTGCCAGTCTTAGTATGGAATCACAGACAGTCCCCTAAGCCTTGTCTGCCACCCAGACAAACTGAACTTTGTGATAAACGGTTACTCAAACCTAAAATTACACCACATAAGGTATTCTCAGTCCCAAGAGACCAGTCACTCACCCCAAATTAATTGGTCTGCCAAATTTTATCCCCAAAGACAGTGGTTCTCAAACTGGTGCCGCCGCCTGTGTAGGGAAAGCCCCTGGAGGGCTGGGCCGGTGTGTTTACCTGCCCCGTCGGCAGGTCCGGCCGATCGTGGCTCCCACTGGCTGCGGTTCGCCGCTGCAGGCCAACGGGAGCTGCTGGAAGCGGCGCAGGCCGAGGGATGTACTGGCCACCGCTTCCAGCAGCTCCCATTGGCCTGCAGTGGCGAACCGCAGCCAGTGGGAGCCGCGATCGGCCGGACCTGCGGACGGGGCAGATAAACACACCGGCCCAGCCCGCCAGGGGCTTTCCCTACACAAGCAGTGGCCCCAATTTGAGAACCACTGCCCAAAGAGAATGCTGGAAGCCAACTCTATAGTAAACTAACTATATGTTTATTAGCTAAGAAAAAAGAATGAGAGGTATTGAGAGGTTAAAGTAGGTAAAATATAATAAAAAGTAAATCACAGTTTTTAACTCTCAAATGGTGGAAGTGATGTAGTAAACTGACAGTTTCCCAAAAATTTTTCAGGGCTACCCAAAATAACTGCAGGGATCTCTGTCCTCTCGTTGTTATTCTGCCCTGTTAGAATCCAAACATTCCAGAGATAAAGGATCTTTCTTTGAATTCATATTTATATCTTCATCTCACAGAAGACAAACTGACAGTCTCTCTACCCACATGGGCTTCTGATTTGATGACCATGTGTGAGGAATGCACTTAGACTTTTGACCTCCAACTATTTACCATAATGGCCACTCACTTTGAAATTAGCATTTTCTGTTAAAATCCTTAAATCCTTCATTAGCATTTCACAAGATTTCCTTGGTGTGTAATTTAGTTACAAGGGTATTTTCCATGTAAACGTTTGATATTACATTATGGTAGGAATACCAGTAACATTCCACCAGTTTTCATGAAGTTTAAACATCTGAATATACACTTATACATCTAACCATTACTTTAATTTACCATTACCAAATGAATTGGCCTGTGGCCCTGGACTGATCTGGTTTGCCAGCATCACAGATAGGTTTTATCTTTTGTGTATTTCATGATCCAGTCTTTGATTTTGAAAATATAGTTCCCTTAGATATAAGTAGTGTGGTTCTGATCCAGTGTAGATGAAACATAAGTGAATTCATTGAAGTAATTGGCCCCAAGTCCTGATTAGGATCACAGAGGGAATCGGTCCAGGACCTTATAGGTGGGATTGGGAAATATTAGGTCAATGCTGAAGGCTTTTGAGAATCCCACCCTATATGATTAGCTACATTATTCATTGTGGGAGGATAGGAAGGAGGTATGGTCCTTCCTGGCCCTGTGTTGCTGCATTGATTGGCACCAGAGCCGTAACTAGGGATTTTTGTGCACAAGGCAAGGGACAGGGCGGCACGTCTGGCACTTCGGTGGCAGGTTCCTCTCGGAGGGAAGGACCTGCCGCCAAATTGCCGCTGTTCTTCAGTGGCAATTTGGCAGCAGGTCCTTCCCTCCGAGAGGGACTGAGGGACCCGCCACCAAATTTCTGCCGAAGAACCGGACACGCCGCCCCTCTCTCTTGCCGACGACCAGTGGCAATTCAGTGGTGGGTCCCTCAGAGCCTCTTGGAGGGAAGGACTTGCTGCCAAATTGCAGCCAAATGAGAGACTTTCTGCGCCCCTCACTCATCTCACCCTCGTTACAGCACTGACTGGCACCTCCCTGCTTCTTTTAGAATTGGTTATTGTTAGCTTCTATCAATTAGCCTGATAAACATTTACTCCAGTTGTAACAGGAGCCACTAAGTAGGGGCTTGTCTACATATGAAAATTATTCTGGATTAAGGTAGGATATGAATTTAAAATGGAAGAGCTATTCTGGAATCTAGCTCCATTTTATTTTTGAATAAGAGTGCCTCTTCTGTTTATATAGGAGTGGAGATGCTTCAGCTAATCAAAATGAAGTTATTGATCTAACATGCACTCTGGCTGCAGGGGTGTGTATCTGATTTGCATATTCACTGCATATATCAATAGCTATTACACTGCTCTTGTATCCAGAAATTGTAACAATTTGCTACTTATTTACAGCAAGGATATTGTTCTTCAGTTAAAGCAGTAAGGCACTGTGCTTTTGGTGCCAAAGGTCTCAGGTTCTATCCTTGGTAATAGCTATTGTGTATATAGGGTGACCAGACAGCAAGTGTAAAAAATTGGGACGGAGCTTGGGGGGTAATAGATGCCTATATAAGAAAAAGCCCCCAAAATCGGGATTGTACCTATAAAATCAGGACATCTCATCACCCTATGTGTATACAAGAAGTCCAATCCTTCAACCTGACTGGCTGGAGGTCATTTTTAACCAATTAGTAAGAACACATTATTCACTCAGGTTCCTGCACTCTGGCTGGTTACAACTGTAAGATGTGCCCCTCAACTTGACTACAACAATCACAGCCTCTTCAACTTGTGATATCCTTGCTCCCTGTTACCGCCTCAACATCATCATGAAACATGCATAGACTACTAAGGACCGTTATGCCAGCCAGAGTGACCACGACTGATGGAGTCACACAAGCATCTTGTAGTGAAGTTGACAGATCTGGTTCAATTCTGCAAATCCACGAATCTCTGGGGCAGCCCCATGGGTGGTACCAGGTAGGGTACACCAGGCCTACACCCCTTTGTACAGCATTGGTGAGTTTGAGAATACAGTGTGCTGGAGAGTATTTGTCCATCTTGGCAATATGTCCAAAGAGCACGCAACATGGCTTTTGAATATAATAAGCAACTGAAGGAAGGCCAGATTTTTGTGAGATTATGGCATTTCACAAAAGTCAAATCACTTTAAAATCAGGATTTGGCACTGACAGAGCCTATGGAATGCCTTTGTCTGTAAGAGGGTCCAGGTTTCTGACCTGCATAGCAATATAATTAGAACACAGGTTTGATAGATCTTGAACTTGTCTCAGTGCAAAGACATTTTTGCATCTATAAGCGAGACATGGACTTCATGCAGGAAGTGGAAAGACGTATTCATTGACGAACATCCAATTTGCTTTCACCGTTTGAATTTTGCTTGCAGCCTAGGTATTGAACCTGTCAATGCTCTCCAAAGTACTTGACCTCACCTGCACCAGGGGTTCTGGTGGCCCAGCTCCAAGGTTCTGGACCATCCTTGGTCTTCTGCCAGATGTTGAACCCCAAAGTGCAGGTGGCTGATGTCTCCATAGGCAAGGTAGTGTCATTGGCATAGTCTGGATTGGTAAAAGCTTCTTGATCAACCTTGATTCTGATATGTGGAGCAGCAAGTCCTAATATCTAGCTGATAGCTCAACATAATAGTGCTGGGGTGAGAATACATCTTTGCCTCACAGAAATACGTCGAAAGCTGTGAACCAACAAACACTCTTGCACCAATACTGTGAAGATTGTCTTCCAGATTTGACAGAACATTTGGAATTCCAGCTTCTTTCAGCATGAGCCAAAGTGCTGACCAGTTGATGAAATCAAAAGCTGCTTTGATGTCAGTATGTGCTACTTAACCATCTGCTTTAAATTCTCAAGGCAGCTCAGCCAAAAGCCAGAGGGTAAGGACAGCAACCCTTCTTGACCACCCTGTAGTGAAACCTGGATTGCTGTGGACAATGATCTCCGTTAAGGAGTTGTTACAGCCTACCAAGCAGAATGTGAGCAAAGATCTTTCCAGAGACCAATAACATTGAGATTGGCCTGTAGCTGCCACACTTGGTGGGCAATCCTTCACCTTTGTACAGGGACAATATGATCCATCTTTCTGTTATTCTGGTACTTTGCCTGATGTCCATGCTTTTAAGAACAGTTGATGTGGGCTGATGCTCACTGGTTCCAAGGCACCTTTGAACAATCAAGTGGAATACCGTCAGGTCCAGCGGCACGTTCATTCCATAACTTTTGGATGGGCTTTCCTACTTCCTCGAGTAATGGAGGATCAGAGGGTGGTTTGCCAGGTTATGTAGCTAGACAATTGTCAGCAGGTCCATGGTTCAGCATGCTTTCAAGATGTGTTTTACCTCCTTAACCATAGATATTAAATACAATTTAGCTGAAAAAAAATTTACTCTGCAGCCCAAACTTGGGCAAAAATCTTTACTCCCTTCAGAATCAGGCCCGAAATGCCACTGACTCACACCAACACAACAACAGCTACATCTGGTTGCTCTTCTTTCAGTTAAGGATCTGTGACATTGCTATCAGTGCAGCCTGAAACAGAATGAGCATAAGCTTCGGGAAGAGAAGAGGGTAAGGATGGAAACAGAAATAATCCCTGGGACACCACTGGCACCAGCAGGAGCAAAAATGTTGGTTTGCCACTTCTGACTGCCACAGAGCATATGGCTAGACTGGGACTGTTGTCAACAACCCAGAATGGGGTAGCTTTGTTCTGGTAAACTCAATTTTTGTCTCTATTACTGAAGAATAGTTGCATGCTGGAAGCTCTGTAGTTGCTAGGGAAAGATCCATTAATAAGTTGGTGTCTGAGAAGTAAGCTGTAACTAGTGCTGAGATTAAACAATGACTCTTTCTTCTTCTGAGTCACCCAGAATGAGACATACGGTGTGTGTTCCATGCTCAGGAGACACCTCCAGTGCTGCATGATGCTACTGGCTTTGTGCTTTTTTAATCTTTTCTCCAGCTGTATGTTATAAATCTGAGAGTCTCACAAGATTTATGAAATGATAAATCCCTGCTTACTGTACCAGGCATCGAATGACTTCAGACTGCTTTGGGCATGTAGAGACACCACTCTGTTAGCCTGAATAATGATGATGATGCTTTGTTCACGTATAAAGCTGCTCATCAAAGCATCTGAAAAGGAAGAGATCCACAGGAGGGCAAGCTCATAGGCCAATTAATAAACCTGTGATGAGATGTTACCTGGTCTGCAGCAAACAAGAGGTTAACAAGCTTCTCTTTCCTTTCCCCTTCCACATCTGTTCAGGGGAAGGGCTGCTGGAGAGATGTCAAAATTCCTTTATCCAAGTTCAGAGGCTGAACCCTAGGTGAGGGACGTGTGATTGTTCTTCTTTTTGTTGACTCTGTGCTGTTCTGACATGCATTTATGAGGGTTGTCTCCCGATGAACAAACCTGACTACCTGTGGCAGCACTCACTTTCTGTTCACTCATCCCACCACCTTACAAAACTTCAATTTCTTTCCTCTCCTTTCCCCGGAAGCATGCTAGGGTAGTGGTACTGAGTCAGAAGGCAATAATTTTGCTGGTTCCAGGTAGCCATTCTGGGGTTAATATTCATGGATACCAAGCGTCTTTTGGAGCACCAACAGGCTGATTACTCAATTGCTACATGTTTCTTGGTCCTCCAGTGCAGTTCTGAGATGGATTAATAGAGCTGTGTGGGTAACTTGGAACAAACAAACAGGCCATCAGCTGATGCACTTAGACAAATGGAGACAGGGTCCTAAACCAGCCTCTAGCAAATGGGGGAATAGGAAGAAACTTTCTCTGTGGACAGGTTATTATGTAACTGCCTGTTGCAGGGTTTCTTGCCTATTCCTCTGAAGCTGCTGGCACTGGCCACTTTTGAAGGCAGAATACTAGACTGGTCTGATCCAGTCTGGCAAGTTCCTTGAGACATAATCTAAGTTTGGTGCTGGAAATTGGAGAACCGGTTACAGTAAGTGAGAAGAAGGCAGTGGTATGAATTGTTACTTTTACATACAACCGAGAGTGACTCCAGCTTATATTGATTTATGTTTGTGCTGCATGACCCAGATTTTCAAAAGAGTTTAGCTCACAACATACACCTTACCTGCTGGACACTTCTGGAAATCTGGCCACTTATTTTGATGCTGTTGTGGATTGCATTCATCTCTTGAGTCCCCCTTGCCATCTGGTCATGGTGCTGCCATTCTCTTCAGCTACCAGCTATCTGCCGGCAGGTCTTCTGTGACTTGGTCCTCTGGCTGGGTCTCACAGTACAAAACCTCTTCAAAGGTATAACAAACTCAAAAAATAGAAACAGGCCCTTGTCCTTCAAGGACAATTATATATAAAAGTTTCTTGCCTTTCTGGGTTAAATTTCCCCTCTAGGATTGAATCAGCAGGGTTCCTTCTCAGTCCCTGCCACTGATTGTGGCCAGAAATAGGCTCTGACCTGGCCTGTTCCTCTGGCTGCAGCCTAAGGAGCATCCCTCTTCATTCTTCTGGTTCCAGCTAGGGACTGACTCACTGACAGCAGGCAGCTCCTTTTATTATGACCTACTGGGCCTTGATTGGCTGTTGCTGGTCCCTAGCCTTTCTGGCTGCTGGAGGACCAGATCTTGCTGGTTTCCAAAATGTCTGGTCTTTTCTTCACAGATAACTAATTTCTGGGGCAGAGTGAAGCAGAGCAGAGGACCCTCAAGTAGGGGGCCACAAAGGCCTGCTACACTCCAGCACAGATTCCTAAATGGGAGTTGAGCTTTTTTGAAAATCTGCCCTTAGTTGTGGGTTCTGAACTTTTTAAAAAATTCTGGCCCATATGTCTGTTCGCATATACAATGAGTACTTGTAAAGCCAGGCCCTACAGAGCTGGTGCAAAGATCAGAAGGAGCATGATAGGGTCACCATTTGTAGCCACAGTAAATGAGTCATTACCAGAATGTCCCTTTCCAAAACCAACAAATGTACAAACATATAGGAGGTGACAGATATAACTCCCGAATTACCTCAGTTGGTATGGCAAGGTAACATGATGCTCCATTCTCACTAGAGTCCGTGGTGGATTAACGCACGGACTCACAGGGCCTGTCCCCAGAGGCCCTGGCCAATTTGGGGGCCACTGCAGGAACACTGGAACTCGTGTAGAAGTGTGTGTGTGTGTGTGGGGGGGTACCTTAACTGTGGCCCTGCCTCCTGCTCCCCCATTCCCCCTTCCCCTGCGTCTCCTCTTTCCCCTGAGATCCCACCCCCTGTTTCTCCTTTCCCCTCCGAGGTGACGAGGCCACATACCTGTCCAGGCCAGAAGCTGGAGCTGGGCTGTGGTAAGAGCTGCCAAGGGAGCCCAGGCCACTGTGGGGAACCCTGGATCCTCCACTTGCCCCGAATGCAGGGCTGGGATGACTGACAAGAGCCCCTGGCCTGTGTCCCCGCCCTCTAGGGTGTCCCACCCAGGACAGATGGAGGATTTGGGTCTCTCCACAATGGCCCAGGCTCCTTGGGCGGCTCTTACCATGGCCTGGCTCCAGCTTCTGACCTGGCCAGAGGAGTGGACTGCAGGGAGAAGAGGAGCAGGTGGCAGGGCCCCTTGATGAGGGGAGGCTAAGGCCCACCTCAGCCACCTAGAAGTAGGCACTGCTGGCAGGGGCTATGCTTCGCGGTAGGGGAGCTGATCACCTTATCAGCTCCTCCGTTGTGAAATGCAGCCCCTGATGCTGCCACTCTGCACCTGCCCATGATTACTATACCCATGTTAAAAAGTGGGGGCTCCATGATCCCAGTGGGGCTCCTGGTTCTAGCGACCTTGGGCCCCCCGAATGTGGGGGCCCCAAATGTTCTTTGTGTCCAGTGCCCCAATAAATCTTAATCCAACTCCAAGTGACTGTAGTGACAGGCTTTGAAATTCTGTGCTGATGAAATCCAGGAATGCCACACAATTAACTCCAAGATAGATGATGCCATGATATCTCCCGCTGCCCTTAACTTGGCAGCTAGCTCAAGTCATCAATGGAGATGAATGTCTAGATTTTGATTCTGAAAACCTCCATACTGCGTAAGTCAAAGTGGAGTCTCCTTTAGCTGTTAGCAATAGAGAGCCTATGACCTACATTTGAACTATTCCAATTCTATCCACTGGAGGTCAGTCATACACAAGCTACCAGTTCATTTCCTCTGTTGAGGGATGTCCTCCTCCGCACATCTCCTATTGCTCTGCCCATTATTGCTCTCTCAGACACATACATTCAATGTAACATTGTTCCTTTTGGGCTATGTTACTGGAGATCTTCACACTCAGTCACTGCCAATGGGAGAAAGGGAACAGAGCTTTTCATTCTGTGCACTATCATTTGTATTTTCTGTTACCTAGAAGGAAACCAATATGATTTTTTAAGACCTAATCAGAGGGAGCAAGCTTTGCAGTTTCCGAATAATTGGGGTTTCATTTTTTAAATGCATACACACTACAAATAACCATTACGGCGATTTTCTTGGTAGCAAGGCTGGAATTGCAGCTTCTGGGTTTTAAAAAGTTCCCTTTCACTGACATTCACACTCTTCCTTCATTATCTTGTGCTAGACTCCACAGTCCTCCTGATTGCATGTTATCACGTTCAATAGAACAGCTGTGTCATTGCTAAGGGGTG
The DNA here is from genome assembly GCF_007399415.2 of Gopherus evgoodei. Lineage (NCBI taxonomy): Eukaryota > Metazoa > Chordata > Testudines > Testudinidae > Gopherus > Gopherus evgoodei. The sequence goes on from NC_044331.1 coordinate 10,069,017, forward strand.
TTAATCTTCCACTATCTAACACCTTATTGAGAGCTAGAGTCAAGGTGCCCCTAGTCTTCTTTGACTTCAGTGAATTTGACTTCTCAAAACATTCCTTTTTAGCCTCAGATTCATTTCCAACCAAAATGCCTCCTGCAATAGCCTGAGCTGGGGACTTAACTATCCGGAATGACAATCCAACACTGTGCACAATAGCAGCCATTCACTCTTGGGCTGCTGCAGCCGAGCTTGAAAGTCGTGGCTTTCTGTTAGCTCCATAGGTTATAACCAGGAGAATGTAGTTTACATTTGTCAAGAAACAATAAAGCACAGCCAATCGATAAGAAGCCATGAGTCCAGAATAGAAACTCCTGTCAGGTGCGGCAGTTGGCTTTAATTTTTATTTAGTGGTCGTGAAAGCTATCCTGGAGACTGGTTTTCCCTTTAATTAATCAAGAGAATAGGAGCAGCACTGTCAGTGTCAGTGTAAATTTCTATTACATTCACTCTCTTCACAACGTGCCTCTACCCGGACCCGAATGGAGCGTCGTTCATTCTCGTTTAGATATAATAGTAAAAAACCCAAGAGTTTTGTAAGCGAGGTAAACCCTCTCTGCTTGCATAAGGCAACCTCTAACAAGTAGATTAGGAAGCAGCTTCCACTATGGAAGTTTATTCTACGACTATCTACTGCAGCATTTCTTCCACATCCTCTGAAGCAGGTGGTACTGACCAAGATAGAATACTGGACTGTCTGGAGTACTGGATCGATTCAACAGGGAAACTCCTGCGTTCCACAACCCATTGAGATCTTGGCTTTTCTGCTGAGAAAGCCAAAGAGGATGCAGACTGGAGTGGCGGCTTTCATGATGACGAGCACAAACCATAGCAAATGAATTGAGGCAGTGACCTCTGTGTCCTGAAAGAAAAGTCAGGGTTGAGTAATCAGCACTAAGTAAGCTTTGTGTGTTGAATTATGTTTTGGTGAGAGCTAAGGTAGACAGATGAACAAACTCTGCAGATCTTGCAAGATTGCCATGATTTTCTTGGTAGTTTGTGCTTTACTGAAGGTCTAAAATTGGATTTGAGGCCTTGATTGTCATTCATCAAAAACCCAAGTGAAGAAAAGAAAAACCACTGAAATGCACAAACATTCAGAGTTTGGTAGACACTGGTGTGAGAAGATTGAGTGAAAGGAAAAGAAATGGACAGAAACAGATCACCAATAATTTGGACAGGCTAAGGACAAAATCAGATACCAAGCTTTTAGCATCTGGCCTATGTAAGAGCTAGTGTGGAGCCACCCTACAGACTGCTCAGAGAGGGACTTTGTTTCTAATATACACAATCTCTCCCCAAGTCACCCTGTGTGCAGGAGGACTGAGAAGGCTTTACCTTCCTTTTATCTGGGGCAAAGTGTAGAGTGAAGCTATGGTCCTGCCTCCTTCCTGACTTTGCCTGCCACTTTTAGATGCATGCCACCAGGGATTATGCAATAGGAGAAAGACTCCTTATGGTGTCCATTCTCTCAGCTTCTACGTCACCAACCAAATCTCAGTAAAAAACTATAATCATAATTAACAGCAGATCTAAAATGTAAGTACTCAGAGCTGAAGAGCAGTGTTTCTCAAACTGGGGCTGCTGCTTGTGTAGAGAAAGCCCCTGGCGGGCCGAGCTGGTTTGCTTACCTGCCCCGTCTGCAAGTCCAGCCGATCGCGGCTCCCATTGGCTGCGGTTCATTGCTCCAGGCCAATGGGAGCCGCTGGAAGAGGCGGCCAGTAAGTACCTCAGCCCGTGCTGCTTCCAGCAGCTCCCTTTGGCCTGGAGCAGCAAACCACAACCAGTGAGAGCCGCGATCGGCCAGACTTGCAGAGGGGGCAGGTAAACAAACCAGCCCAGCTCACCAGGGGCTTTCCCTACACAGTGGCGGCCCCAGTTTGGGAAACACTGCTGAAAAGTATTCTTCAAAATGGCTCAGTCAGCAAAAACGAGGCAGTCTCCTGCCAACCGTTCTCTTGCGAAGCTGACAAACTCAAATATGGATTGACCCCAGAGATTGGTTTTCCCTACTTCTCCTCAGGGTGGAACTAATATAACCTAATATTTTTCTCTTAGGTTTCCAGGGCCAGTCAGGGAGTTTGGAGGCGAAGAAAATGAAGGTAGCCAAACCCTTATGACCCGAGAAGAATTCAGTGTGAATTTTAAATGAAAGTTTGAGATGATTGCTATTTTACCTGGGTAGGGTTACCCTACATAATATACCATGTCTGCCGATGCTCCGGCCAGTATTCGTGTTGTCCATCCAAATAGCATCTTATAAAGAACAGTGCAGTGTTAGAACTGGGTGCCTTCCAGAGACAACCAGTTGTGCTTCTGAAAAGCAGCAAATGGAAGACTATCCTTCCTCCTCGCCTTTGTCCTCCTCCACCCCATGAACTGATAAAAGAACGAGAAGAATTGATGAGAGAAGTTATGAGAAACTGTCAGGGCGGGAATCTCTTGCATAAGAGATTTTAAACTTGCTTCCTAACAAAGAGACTGTAAACCTGTTTGTTAACACTGAATGATAGCCGCATGGATTGGGTTCCTATTAGTGCCAATGTCACAGTGATTCCATTGCTTTACCAAGGTGGCTAACATCAAAGTAGGCTCAGGAAAGCCTGCTATGATTTTAACCTTAATTTTCAAAGACACCTAAACATTTTTGATAGTGGGTTGCATTTGTCACTATGTGAACCCTTCAGGCTGCTTGGCCAAGCAAACTGAATGCAGTGTCCTTTTAACCTGGATTTTAGGAGGTGGACCCAGTAGAAGGAGACAAATGGCATCATAAATGAAACACAGCCTTTGTTTTCCTTAGTCCTTATTTGCCCTCTTCCCCCTCTGCTTCTTCAGCTGAGCCTGGTGTAGTAGTCTGAACACCAGCTAAACTCCTGGTGCTGCTTCTGACAGGACTTAAGCAAGTCACTTACCTTCACTGTGCTTCACTTTTCCCCACTGTAAAATGGAGATAATTAATCAGTCATGTTTATTGTGGTAATGTCTGGCGATCTGTTCAGTTTGGGATCCCACTTTACAAACACCTTCTAGGGGCCTTGCTTGGAGCACATGGGCTTGATTGAGTCTTATTCTGCAATGAGCTCTGTTTTGTTATCAGTCAGTGATGTGGGAGGCAGAGTTGTAGGAGAGAGAACTTTATTACACATATTGGGAGCCACTGTCACATGAGGAGGCTCTGGAATTTCTGTGGTAGTAATCCGGCCCTGGCTTGCAATCCTCAGCCTACAGAGTAGGTCTCCTCTTGAAACCTACCTGACTCTCTTTCTCCAGTTCCACTTATCATACTACAGGCTTGATGTTTGCCAATCTGACAAACAAATTCGTTTTATGCCCCAATCCACCAACTATTCTTTGCAGGCTCAGGCCCCACAGGACAGTTTGCAAGATCTGGGCCTTCGTGAAGTTATAGCTGGCTGGCTGGGAGTGTTTCACGGTGTGCTTGTAACCTACATTCATTTGGATGCTTTCATAAATCACAAATAATTCCTTTTCATGTCCCATGGGAGGGAAAACCTATCAGAAAAGTGGCTGAATACTTAGTCTAGTATAAAATGGGAAATGTATTCAGTTTAGTAACAGGTTTGCTTCAGGAAGGCAGTTTTTGTCCGCTCTGGCCAAACAACATGCCCGAAGACTTGCAGACTCAGAGCAGGAGAGTGAAGAGAAATCTGAACATTATTTAAAGGAAGGGTAAGGTCACTGTGACCGAACCCTCTCAGAGCTGAATTAATCTTTTTGGAGAACCAGTTCTTTTTCACTCTCATATCAAAGTTCTCGCAGGTACATTCATGTAGAGCAATGCCATCCAGTGGTTGCTTGGATTCATCACAAACCCAATGGCTTGCTCCTTAGGGACAAGTCAAGAGTCTAAAATGTTTCTGGACCTGTTTTCAGTTAAAGTGCTTCCTGGACAGTAAAAGGTTATGGAGGTGGCTAGGCTGCATTGCTTCCAGTTTGTTTGTTCTTTTACATGCAAGCCTGAGGTGAATTTTAAACAGACTCTTGGGGAGGGTGGCGGGGGAGTGCTATGCTGGCATATTAAACTGCAGTTTGCTTTTGGGGGTAAATGATAGTTTATACATAGAATTCAAATATGCAGGTTGGTGGAGACTGGATTGTGTCTGTGAAAGGAGTAATTAGATGGACAAGTGTCTCAAATTATGTAGACTCTTATCTGATGCAGAATATGCAGCTGCGCGGTGCAACTTGCTCACTAGCAGTGGTACAGAAAATATAAGGATTGTTTGTTGGGACCTTTCACTTGAGAATTAGGCACTGAGTAAGAGACGGCTGCACAAGGGAAAGAAGGAGCATGGTCGGAGGAAGTAACTTTTAAAAGGGGAAGGTATTGCCAGTTAGCCAGTGGTTTAGTGGTAGCAGAGGCGGAAGACCAGGGTTTGCGGATGTCTTTAGCTATTAAGCCTGACTTGATTCACCGCTGCTGTTCCACTGATGTTTTTTTCTGAGCAAAGGCTGCCTTTGGTTCGCAACGTGGGTGAATTCCCCCTGTGACTAGGTCGAGACCTGCAGACTCATGTCACTTGTGAATTAGAAGTCACATTTGAATGCCAGTCTCTAGAAGTAAAGGACTCATTAGGCATTATTCTCATTTACACTAAGCCCCCTTTGCACTGCTCTGGCAGTGTGAATGAGAATCTGGCCCATTCTCCACCCATAGGAGGCATCCAGAATTCACTAAAGCTGCCATTTACCCATGAGCTCAGCACATTTCTATACATGGTGTGATATCTTTCAGACATGCATATCATCCTTGTCCTGTAGTACAAATTCCAATCAGCTGCGACAAAGCCCAGTGGGTACTTCTGACAACAGGTGTCTCATTAAACATCTCTCAACCTCACAGGCATGCTCATTGACAAGAACCAAACTCACACTCAATCACAGCTTAATCACAGCCAAACTCTATTAACAAGTCATACTAATTACCAACTTCTAACAATTTATCAGGTTCAGAGGCAAAATATCCTTTCTTTATACATGAAAACCAGCTTGTGATACTCCAGAGCTGGCCATAATTGGGTCCTTTCAAACCAAACCAAACCAAAAAATCCAGATATGACCTTTGTGATGATAGTCCTTAAAGTAAAGTTGTACAACAAGATGGTTTGTTTATTTTAATTTTGTCTCTTCTATGTTGCCCACAAGGGTCCAATTAGCTTGTTACAGATGCTTGTATCAGTTTTATCCTTTTATCTTGTCTTTTTTTTTTTTTTTTTAAGAGGAGGGTAACTTGTAGCACAGATTGCTGGCCTGCGGGCATCCAGAGATCAACAACTAGCTGTCTGTGATACCAACCCCCCTGTGAAACAGACAGTCCTTATCCAGAGAATTCATAATGCAAAGAGTAAAATGAATGGGGGAGGGGAAATTGCACTGGATTTTGGATTATTGTGGAATAATCAGGTGTGTTCTAAAATAACCTGAAGCTGGCAGTTCTGCCCTGGATAAGAATAACTGGAATGCTTGCTTTGGTTGCTAGATGCTGCAAATTATATTGCTGGTTTTTTTTTTAACAGCTTGAAGTGCTGCCATACCATAAAAAATAATTCCTGGGACTTTACATTTAAATATAGGTGCTCGCCTTTATCCATGGCTCTTTGTGTGTGTGTGTATGTGTATATAGTTCTACATTAACCTGGCTGCTTTTTCCATTGTGTGGCTATGCTGAGTGTCCAGGTGCTTGAGAACTCCCTTGTGTAATCGATATGGATACAAAAGGGTACATATGAGTCTATATAACAACATGAAGCGGCTGACTTGGGCTGATAGCAAGGAGGTTCACAGTTAGGGATAATGCTTCATCTTTAACTCATGCTGATGTTGGAGGGAAAAAAAATAAGAAAATAAGAGAGACTGAGTTAAGGGCTAACTTTAGATTTCCCAGGTTTTTCAATGTAATGTCATTCTTGGGAAGGATTTGATAGTATTGGTCTATAACAGTGTTTCTCAAACTGGGGCCGCAGCTTGTGTAGGAAAGGCCCCTGGCAGGCCGGGCTGGTTTGTTTACCTGCTGCGTCTGCAGGTCCAGCCGATCACGGCTCCCACTGGCCGCGGTTCACTGCTCCAGGCCAATGGCTGCTGCTGGAAGCGGCAGCCAGTACATCCCTCAGCCCACACCACTTCCAGCAGCTCCCATTGGCCTGGAGCAGTGAACCGCAGCCAGTGGGAGCCATGATCGGCCGGACCTGCAGATGGGGCAGGTAAACAAACCGTCTGGCCCGCCAGGGGCTTTCCCTACACAAGCGGCGGCCCCAGTTTGAGAATCACTGGTTTATAAGGCAACCATGACAGGGAGAGATACAGGTGCCAATTATTTAATTGCTGTTTCTTTTCATCTTTAAAATAAAATCAACTCTTTCATGGAAGAGTATAAGCTAGGTACTGCTGGTCCAAGAAACCAGGAGGGCACCTTCTGCTGCTTTCGTCTGATGGGTTCGTGCCTGCAGTTTTTAACCACTTGAGGTTACAGATGAATTTCTGTAGTGACTAAAACACTGACAGGAATATAAAATACCACATTCTTGAGCGATGCTTATAAGGCCACAATGATCATTGTGTGGCAGGTGCGCCATTGTAGGGTGTGTCTAAACTCTCCTGTGTTTATCCTCAGCTCAGGGAGCCTGTATGCCTGGTGTGGAGCCAGCTCACCCAGCTTTGTGCTGTCTCTGCAGGAGACCCCATGACCTTGGCCAGGGTGGCCTTGTGTCCTGGCAATTCCTCACTGAGAAAAAGAGGAGAGGTTGCGCTGCACTAGCCGGCACCAGGGGCTGAATCAGCTCCCACAGCTAGGGATCAGAGAGGCACAAAGCTGCTTATCATCAGGGACTCTACAGTGCCTAATTCTTCTCTTCCCTACACCAGTGTAGGTCAGGAGTGACTCCTCAGCTGAAATCAATGGAGTTACATTAGTGTAAAAGCAGTGTAAGGACAGGAATGTGGCCCATCCTGTGTTATTAAATGGACAGAGTAGAATGGCATGCTTATAGGGCAGGCACAGAGCCAAGCTGTGGTGGAAAACAGCCCAGATCTCTCACATGTCAAGTGCTAAACACAACTGGGCACATCCAAGAAAGAGAAGAAATACTGGAGTTAACTACACCCATTATAGAAACAGGCACATTGAGTGAGGCGTGTAAAATAAAGGCTTTGTACTTCTCCCATTAAAGTCAATGGGAAAGACTCCCATTGACTGCAGTGTGAGCAGGGTCTGGCCCCAAATTGTCTTCTACCTCATTAAAGTCATGGATTAGACTAACTTTCATCAATAATTTAAAAACCTACCAACCAACCAACAACCAAACCCCTCCCAGCACCGACGATACAGTTCTCCGCAGTTCTGAGCCCCGCTGGGCTAAAATATAATTTTAGTTTGGTTTAATGATATGTGGAGTCAGATATGTTGGTGTCTCTGGAACAGCTGAACACTTTCATGTGTATTGTACAGAACGCAAAGCAAAACTCATTGGAATTTTAGGCTTTTAGCAGGGGATTCAAAGTAAAGGTGGAAAGAAAAACATCAGCATCTTCCACCAGTTGGGAACAAACTAGCATTGATACTAGCTCTAATATAGTCCAGGTGTTTTTACAACTGTCACTAGCTCTGCTCAGGGCAGCCACTTCAATGTTGAAGAAATGGATACCAATTGCCCTGGGTAGGCGAGACTTATTAGACCGTTGAACAGTTTCCAAGGGAAGAGGTGAAATCATCACTGTTTTACTTGTTTTCAACTGGACTGGACCAGAGAAGAGTCAACGGAACAATCCTGCACTATCATCAAAATGAACTGAAAAAGGTGTTTTCTAGCTCTGAGGAGCCTTATGGAAATCATTTTAAATGAATGGGCACAGGAGCTGCAAAGTTCAGATATGGACCTACATTTAATTATTATGATTAATCATGTTTATTACAGTAGTACCAAGGAACTAACCAAGATTTGGGCCCCATTGTGCTAGGCACTGTATGAACCCAGAGTAGCAGATGGTTTCTGTGTGTGTGCGCGTGGGGTGGGGGTAGGGAGACAGTAGGAGGGGTTAGATCCTGGATCCAATCTTCCCCAGAGGCTTTAGGCTGTTCTGATCTGGAGTTTTGTGCATCAGGCCCATCTCTGATTGCCCTATTGCAAAATGATGGTGCATTTGTGAACCAGATGATCGTTATATGGGTTTACAATCCCTAACACAATGAGGCTGAAATCCCTGATAGGGGACACTACATGCTACCATAATACAAAAATTACATAATAATGACACAAAGATTCATGAAATGTTTAATCAGGGACAAGAAAATGGGAAACTTCACCCAACCCTAGTCTCTTTCCCCTCCGTAAGAGGCCCTCTAGAACCAGAACAAAGCAAATGTTTTCTTTGCTTCTGCCAGCTGAAATTTGGATGAATAGGTTGCAAGTGCAGAATCAGGCTGTACAGATTTGTTCTGGTTTCCATGTGCCTTCGGTCTAGCCTGAGCCTGAGAATACAAGAAGCCTATTGCTGATCCAATCTCACCTCTTGTCGATTCCAACGAGGAGAAAATGCTTTTAGGCAAAGACCAGCAATAACCCTTCCTAGTTCTGAGCTTCTCTTTGGAGTGGGGATTTCTTTTTCCTTGTAGATTTTTATTGCCCATGAAGTTTTAAAAAAATTGTGTTTTGTGGAGCAATCGCTCCTGATTGGAATATGAAATTCTGTACCATACTCCTCCAGCGTGGAAATCTGTCAGGTAAACAGAAATCACCTCGTAAAAGCCCCTAAACAGCTCTGTTTTATATTTTAATTGAAGAACAGAACATTTTAAGTACTTTTATTGGGTGGCGCCTGCTGAATGACAGATGTCCGCTGTGGAGTAATGCTGAGCACACTTTCATAAAACAGGGCAATTCCTTGCTTAAAACATTTACAATTAAAGGCTTGATTAAATAACGAGTTCCGTGCATGCATCTCATTTCTGCACTTGTTTGTGCACCTGAATCGGGCTGTCATCTTTCAATGGATTGTATACATGGGTTGCTTTGTTCAAGAACCAAATGACGCCCAGGGGCACAGCTGGAAATTTCCCTTTGATTTTTCACTTGTCAGAGATAAGCTTTTGGACTTGCTAACACCATCAGCAGGCTGAGGTTTTTTAATTTCATTAGTAAGTCTCCCAATTTGTCAAGAGCCAGAGATTTGAACATGAACACTAGTGCTTAGCTCCCGAGAAAGTTAAATAGCCAGGAATCTGGTGAGAACCTATCTACTGCTAGGGCCCCTGCTACTGTAATATCTGAGCACCTTACACACTTTGATGCATTTATCCTCATAACAGCCCCGTGAAGCTGGGAAGCACTATTATTTCCATTTTACACAAGGGGAACTGAGGCACGGGAAGAACAATGGAATTCTGGGGCAGACCTGGGAAGAGAATCTAGATCTGCTGTGTCCTAGGCTATTGATCCAAATGGGCACACATGGACACCAGACTATATCAGCAGGTGGGGTGTATGAATGGAAAGATCTCAACATTTTCCTAAGCCAATGGCTCATTGGGCTGCTGTGAGTAAGGCACATTGGTTTCATAGCCAATGGTAAAGAAGGGAGTGATGTGGCCAGCATCACATCTGATTGCCCTAACCCAGTGTTTCCCAAACTTGGGACACCGCTTGTGTAGGGAAAGCCCCTGGCAGACCGGGCTAGTTTGTTTACCTGCCGCATCTGCAGGTTCAGCTGATCACAGCTCCCACTGGCTGCGGTTTGCTACTCCAGGCCAATGGGAGCTGCTGGAAGCAGCGGCCAGTACGCCCCTTGGCCCGTGCCACTTCCAGCAACCCCCATTGGCCTGGAGCAGCTAACCATGGCCAGTGGGAGCCCCGATCGGCCAAACCTGCGGACGTGGCAGATAAACAACCAGCCTGGCCCGCTAGGAGCTTTCCCTGCACAAGCAGCATCCCAAGTTTGGGAAACACTGCCCTAACCCAAGGACCAGGTACCCATGTTGCAAGTGGGTGAACTGGAGGCAGCTTTTCGGTGTGAAATCAAGCAAGACTCAAGCCCGTGACCTTCAGCATCATCATCAAGTACCTTAACCACCCAGCCACTGCACCTCACAGTGAGAGACCTGCTTATTTAAAATAAATAAATCAATAAATCAAACACAAAAAAAATCTGATTGCACCACACGGACTTAACTTTTTATTCTGTGATTGATTGGGCAAAACTCTCACTGAAGTCAATGGGAGTTTTGACTGAGTAAGGGCCTTCAAAATTTGGCCGTACAGTATTAAACAAGAGCTAATCTAAAACAATGCTCAGATATACAATTATGAAAACAAAACAAAAAACCAAACACAGGCGAGAGAACCAGAGGTGTGGAAAAATAAACCCTCTTCACTCAGAAGAGTTTAAACCATAGCGGAGAAACATCCAAACACGGGATAGCAGAGGACAAAATTTGCTGCAGGAAAATCTCCAAGGATTCACCCCGGCATGCAAGAAGTGTAAATCAACTGAAGATTAAATGAGACTGAACAAGATAACACACGTCCCAGCCAAGAAGAAATGCACCAAATACTCACAAGCAAGATGGAGTCTAATCCCAGTGGGTTACATGGAATCTAATCAATCCCCAATGACTGAATCTTGTTAGGAGTGGCAAGAATTCCTGATAGAAGAAGTGGTGAACAGATATAGAGATGAAACAAGAGGCAAATGAAAAGTAAGAGTCAGTTAAAGAGCTAAATCAAGTGAAACGAATAAGCAAAAGGAAATTAAATGGAAAATGTGTACATTCCTCACCCCCTACACAGAAAGGAATCTTGTACTAACTATTGATAATCAGAACGTCTACTACCAAAACCTACCACTGCAGTTACAACAGGATATAGAATTCTTTGACTCTTCTCATAATCTGTTGTTCAGTGTGTTAAACAGCTGCCATGTTCCATCCCAGAAGTGGCTGCATTTCAGCACTAAGGGGTAATTCAACAATAGCTCTCATTTGTACAGCAAGTGAGGAAGAGAAGCTGTAAGGAAAGTAAATGTCAGGAGCTGTTACCAATGTGTAAGGACTATTATTATTTAAGGCAGTCTTTGTATCCAGGGTGTTTTTCATGGGTCTTAAGTGGTTCATGCTAAAAATGTAATATTGTATTTCACTGAAGTTAAAACAGCCAAGGGGCAGAAAGATTCCTGCCATAGAAAAAGCAACGAGATAGGAGGAAAACTTCACAGTGTTTTCCAATTTGTTCCATGGCGGGGGCAGGGATTCCCTCTTGCAGAACAGGGAAAGTGGTCAGGCAGAAGAATAATTAGTGCTAACCAGAGGAGTGTAATTTAATTAATGTAGGATCTTCAGAATTCTTTTGGTCTTCAGAGCAAGCTCTGAGCATCTTTCTTTGCTGAAGTAGCCAGGAGAAATGTGACCCCACCTAAGGTCTAGTGTTCATGCCCAGCAGACGTCAGAGAAGGAAGCGAGATCCCTTCTGAGTAATAACATAGACCGACTACAGCCACAGTAATTGGATACATGTCAAGACAGCCATCCGTCCTCCTAGATGCAGCTTGAGTCCCTTGCTCAGGTGCTAACACCCACTGTGGTCTCATTCACAACTACTTCAATTTTGTCAAAGCAATTTGTAGCAGCTGGGAGGATAAGCCCCCTCCTTCCATACTGGGTACAACTAGACCAGTTAATCTATGCTTATTAATTATTATTAATTACTTATATGGTGTCATAGCTCAGTTATAACCCTGTGGTGCTCTCAGACACCTGGAATAAAGCCATACAGTGTGCTGTACAGTCTGCCTGTGGACATTTAGTGCTACAGACCTCCATTGCTTAAGCGTATTTATTGCTGTTGTTGTCATAGATGCGCATGGCCATTTGCAAATAAAACAAACTGAGCCCCAAAACAAATAGATGCTTGCAAGTCCAATTCATCTGTGGGGTCACTCTATTGACTTCAGGGGCTGACACCAAGAACATATTTGGCCCTGATTTGAGTCCCTGCCCTGCACTTGGGAGTAACTGAAAAGGTGTTTGCAGGATTGAGCCCCAAGTTAGGATTAGAACAAAGGGAGGAGATGACAAAATTGGGAGGACTCAAAATCTCTATGAAGAAGTGAGATTTGAGGGGGGATCGGAAGGCACAGTAGACAGGATCAAGAAGGAAGGTGAAGGCAGAATGGCCCTGATTCAGGAAAGCCTTAAGTGCACACTTTAAGAATGTGCGTAAGTCCCATTGACCTCTCATAGAAACTGCTTCCACGGTAAAGCAGAAATAAAAGATGTTAGGGTGCAGTACTGCAAACCCTTTCCAGGAGGCCCTGACATCAGTGGAACTGCTGTGGTAGTCAGCGCCATACCTGGCAGAATGCGGTTTGCAGGATCTGGCCCTTCAGCTAGATGGCCCCGACTTCACGAGAGAGGCTGAGCACCACAGACGTGCAGAGGCAGCTCACAAAGCATGCAACAGGTGGCTGCATTAGTCCACTTGCTGCTGACAAAAGAACATTTTGGGATAACAACCTTCTACTTGTACTGTGACATATCAATCTGGTTAGAGTGTCAAAGTGTCCCAACACATACCTCTGCAGTGCCAGGAAACCCTCCCAACATTGTGCCCAGGCAGCTTGGGTGCGGCAGCCTGCTCATTTCTCCAACTGGCAAGAAAGCAACCCTCCCCTTCCCCTACGATCCCTGCTCCCAAAAGAAAATAATTTTTTTTCACCTGGTTGCAAAAGATTTTTTGAAAACTAGCAAGATGGCAGGAGGGAGTTTTAATGTTGCTGTTTTCTAAAGGAAACAGCTGAAAGACACTTGGTCTGATCCTGTAACTCCAAGGACTGCGCTGGATTTACTCCTGATGTGCACTGGTTTGAGTGAGATGAGTATCAGGCTCCCAGCATTGCCTTTTCAAAGGGTTGAGACAATCTCCTGGAGGCCACAACTTGCTTAGTTTTGTTCTGACCATTTTTTTTAAAGACATTTGCTCTTTTCTGAAGATGGCATTTTCCAGAGTGTGAAAAATGAGAATGGAATTGCCTGTGTGAAAACAGGAGAGCCCAGAGTATGAACAAATATCAGTGTTTGCAAAATGCTTTGTCCAACTCTGACTTTACCTATATGGAGCCAATCCTGTTGAATGGGAGTATTGTTTTATAAACCTCTTATTCTCATTGCCAAGTATTCTTGATTTAATTTCTTCTACACATTTAATAATAAAGACGACGGTGCTTTACAATCATTAGCCAAGATCCTGCACACGCTTAACTTTATGCAGTATGAGTGGTGCTGTCAAAGGACCCTAGACTGACACTTGGAGAGACAGGGGTCGGATCCCGCACATAGTCATGAATATGAGCAGTTGTGCTGTCTCCAGTGGGACTATTCAAGTGTGTTTGCAACAATGGGTGTCCAGGGGCTGATTCAAAGCCCACAGAAGTCAACAAGAGTCTTTCAACTCACTTTGGATTCTCCTATATCTACATTTCAACAATACAACGAACCTTTAGTGGCCGCATAATTACTCTAGTCTTTCTCCCCCTCCTCCTCATATTCTATTCAGGTTCTTATACAATTCCCATCTTCGGGATACCTGAGCAGCTGAACAAAAGGATAAGAACCAGCTGAATCCATTGGTGGTCTTAGACTGACCAACACACTGGAGCATTATGCTACAGACATACCTTGGCAAAATTTGTCTCTGGACCAAATCCATGCTTGTGCAGTTCCAGTGGAATTAATGGAAGTATCCAGGGATGCATTTGGTCCTATATATTTTACACAAGGTAACTGGAGCTGGATAAATGTCTGCAAATTTTTGGGGAAGAGGTGGGAGTATGTGACCAATGACCTTAATGAGAAGAGATAAAAACATTGAAACACGATGCCCAAGAAAACCAGGGCAGGCCTCTATTGTTGAGTGTTTCCACATGGAATGCATTGCGAAGAGGTCAAGTGTTTTCTATATACTTTAAGTAAACAGCAGACTGCGAGTTCAGAGACTAGGCTGGATCTGAGCAGCCTCTGTGTCCTGCAGGATCATAACTGACTCTTATGTACTTAATCATTTGTACATAAGACATAATTATTTGAGATTTGCCAGGAAATAGAGAGGAGATTAAAAGTTATAAAGTCTGCTTGTCCAGCCTTGCTTCTTGTCATATACAGTCGACCCTTAACCTGGAATTGTTTTTGATTCACCCTGTAATGTGCCAGCAATAGGACCCTCAGTAAAGATTCAGTGTGGCTGGTGATTTTTAACACAAGACAACCCTCCCTCAGGGTAATGGCTGAATGAACATTTCCTGCAGAAATTAAGTTTGCTAAATGAAGGGGATAGAATGTTAGTCAATTGTAGATTCTGGTAAATAACACATCTTATTTACATGCTAGTTTGAAGCATATCAAGGCAAGATAAAATATTAGATTAAAAATGGCTCTTGTTCTCATTTGCAACTAAATATTCGAGGGGGGGAGGGTACAAGTGACCGTATGTCTAGGCACTTAGCCTTGTAGGTTTTCTTCTTTGGGATTTAAGAGAACTTTCAGACATTCCCTGGATTACCCAATTAAAGATCCTCCAGTTCTGCCTTCATTGGAGTCAGTAGCAAAACTTCCATTTCATGGCTGCAGGCTCGTTTCCTGTGTAACGGTTCTCATAATAAATATTACTGTATTGAATTTAGATCAGTGTTTCCCAGTACATCCCTCGGCCCGCACCGCTTCCAGCAGCTCCTATTGGCCTGGAGTGGCGAACCACGGCCAGTGGGAGCCGCGATCTGCCGAACCTGCAGACACGGCAGGTAAACAAACTGGACCAGCCTGCCAGGGGCTTTCTCTACACAAAAGGTGTCCCAAGTTTAGGAAACACTGACTTTGATCATGAAGAAGCTCAGATTAATTAATCGTTGCAATGCCCTTCAGAGGCAGAGTCAATCCCTCTTTTACAGATAAGGAAACTGAGGCACAGCAAGATTGTGCATGTTTGCACAGGTAGAGCTGGTACCAGAGCTCCATCTTCTTCTCGCTAAAAATGGGAGGCTCAGCTGGATCTACTGCCATGAGAAGAGAGATGGTTCCTAAGGGCCTAATTGAAAGCTCATTGCAAACACTGGAAAGCGTCCCATTGATGTCAATGGGTTTTATATCAGGACCCAACTATTTAGGCTGAGCTCTTCAAAGGAGCCTAAGGGAATGATGTGTGGGAGCTAAAGTAATGTCTACACCATGGGAGCTGCAGCTATGCCATTGTAGTGCTGTAATGTATACACTTCCTACATTGATGGAAGGAGTGTTTTCTGTCACTACAGTTAATCCATATCCCCGAATGGCAGTAGCTAGGTTGACGGAAGCATTCTACCATTGAGGCAGCTGTATTTACCCTGGGGCTTACTTCCCTATAGCTACAGTGCTCAGGAGTGTGAATTTTTCACACCCCTGAGTGCCATAGCTATGTTGATCTAAAATTTAAGTGTAGACCAGGCCTTAGACTCCTTTCAAAACCCAGCCTTAGAGCTTTCTCTATAGACCTTACATTATAGTCCGTCTTTCCCCGTCTGTATCTGACAGCAAAAAGAAAAGAAAAATCAGCTGATCCCAAACTGCTCTGTTGCTAGAAATGTGGATTTGAAATCTCTCTCCTTGATAAAAGGGGAATGCAATTGCACAGGCCATTAAATATTACTGTTAAGCCAAAATAGCGATAGATTAAAACAACAATCTGCTGTGACTACGATAGTACCCTGGAAAAAGAAAGGCTTGGGGACTCTATCTTATTAGGTTAGGGTTTTGTAAAGTACTTGTCTGTGTTGTTAGATCTCAAAAATGTGTGTATATTCTCTCTGTGTGCTCCCTCTGTGTGTGTGTGTGTATATATATATATATATATATATATATATATACACGCAAACACAAACCCATCCCCATATATATGTACTATATCAATATATATGGCAAAAGAGGGTTGCAGTTCTCTAACATATGATCCGGTCCCAATTATGGCTCCTTCTGGATGACATCAGTATGCAATGGAGGCTTTCACGTTTTTTTTCTTGCCAGAGGCAAATGAATACATTATCCAGCAGTCAGGCGTGGGGCAAAATGGATCTGTAACTCTGGGGTGATTTGGATTCCACGCTCGCGCAGGGGTGCGAGCCAGCCTCAGAAGTAATTTTTACTGACGCTGACACATGAGGTATACCTCAGAGACCTGTCTATCAAACTGCAACATGCTATGCAGAAAAATTAGATTACTCATGCTACAATAAAGGGGGAAGGTGACAATAAAGGAAAAAAATAGCACTTTAGAAATCACTGATATTTACAAAACAAATTAAAATCCAAATAATGGGAAAGTGTCCTATAAGCTTTATATTAATATTATAAAATATTAATATATAAATATTTCCCCACTTTTAACCTAATTTCAGATGGGAACTCTTGGAAACATCATATTGATACAGATGTTGTGCTAGATAAAGACACCCTTTCATCATTCCTGTCACATTACTGTACTCATAAGATAACCTCCTAAATATACGTGATGGGTCTGATCCTGCTCCCATTGCAGTGAATGGCAAAACTCCCATTGGCTTCGGCAGGGACATGGTCGGATGCTGTATCTCTGTGAATTGCAAGTGGATTGTTCATATGTCAGATTGGTAACTAGGCAAAGTTCAGCATGCTCAGTTCAAAGAATGTTGCATGAGGCTGAGGGCATTTCTCTCGCAGTGTTTGCAGAGTTATTCGGGTCTACAAAAGTTAAAGTGGTCTCATACAAAATCCATAAGACAAACATTATGCAGCTATGTGATAGCCCTGTCCAATAAAATCTATTTCTTTGAAGAAAAAAAATACAAAGTAGTAAAACATACTTAGTAGAGAAAAGAAAAGGCTTTGTGAGGCTTAGCAAAATCCCATAAATCAGAATGTAGAACAGTTTTGGGAATGGAGATTTAAAAGAAATCTGCAGAAGCAAAAAAACCAACAAAACAAAAAAACAAAAAAAACCCCCAACTCTGCAAACTCTTGGTTGGAAATAGAGCTGGACAACTGCTGGGGTTAGAGCATTTCAGACAACACTGCAGGGCTGGTTTTATAATATAAGATAATGGAGAGGTTTGAATGAATTCAGATTTTTCCTCTCTACTAATAACATGCTTGGATTCGGGCTTCTGCTGGATTCACTCCTTGAGGTGCTCCTTGGAAATATTCAGGAATGCTAATTCCAATTTTTAATTTAGCTCTACCAGAGTTACTTTATAGCTACATGAATCCCAACTGCAATTTCTATTTGACCCATTGTTATCATTAATTCATAAAAAAGTATGAAGGTTACAGTATATTGGCTTGGTTCATGAATGCTTACTATGCAAAAGTTGCAAATATTTTCCACTGGGTTTACTTCCCTCCTTAATTCTGAAGTTCCTCTATTCATAATCTTCCTTCTTCCTTTTGCCCATGGGACTTACTTTTGGTCCTGATCCAAGCCAAAGAGAAGTCCTGAAAGCTTTTCTGCAGTTCTGCAAATGTACATGGTCTCACTGAAGACAAGTATCAGAGGGTAGCCGTGTTAGTCTGGATCTGTAAAAGCAGCAAAGAATCCTGTGGCACCTTATAGACTAACAGACGTTTTGGAGCATGAGCTTTCGTGGGTGAATACCCACTTCCTCAGATGCATGTCATGCATCTGAGGAAGTGGGTATTCACCCACGAAAGCTCATGCTCCAAAACGTCTGTTAGTCTATAAGGTGCCACAGGATTCTTCACTGAAGACAGTGCAACTACTGACATCAGCAAAGAATACTCATGTAAGAAGAGGTTTGCAAGATTGAGTTCTATCACAGATTATTCAGAAGTACATTTGGAGTGTGTCCAGGCATATTTTGCCATCAAAATACACTCTTCAAATCTGTTTATAAATATGGGTGCAGATTTTCAAAACTGGTTTGTAATTTTGAGTCTGTCAATTTCTGGATGCCTAAATCAAACATCCAAATGTTCAAAAATGCCCTTGCTTCCCCGGCCCCCTGCCAATGGAGGTACCGACAATTGGCAGCAATTTTTAAAATTTTTCACCAGGAGTAACTGAGACCAGAATCTGATCCTTTATCTCAACAGGGTCTAAAAGATTCAGTCGGTGTTTAGCACATCCCCTTAAACGCTAAGATTTACGTTATTCAGCTTCTGTTATACCAGGGTAACAAAGAGTAGCTCTGTTGAAACCAGTGGATAATAGGCATTTCTTAAGAGTCTGATTGGAGAATTTTTATTACTGCATATCTATGGGAGAAAATTAATGTGACTTAAGACAACTTGTTTTAAACTAAGGTTACAGAATGGGAATCAGCAAGAGTAACTGCCCAACTACAGAAAATATTTTAAAAGCCGTCAGGGGTTCCGTTTCCTGAAGCCACCTGTCACCTAAAATATATCTAATCGATCACAGATGCTGAATACCAACCTGCTAACCTTGTGGCTTTAAGAGAAAAATATTTCACTTCCAAACGCATTCTTATGTATTTCCTTAATTGTTTCCTAAACTAAACTTTCATCACCTATTTTCCACTTAAACTCAGTGAGCTAGATTAACTCTAACATTTCTCTTTGCTGACCCAACACTTCTGTTGAGCTGCCTCTCCACTCGCTCCTTAAGAAGTTAGAAGACCTCCGCTTTTTTAAACCATAAGCGCATTTTTGTTCCATATGCTTTTCACTCATGTGTTATGGGTTGTAATCCCCAGCCTGAGCAGCTTTCAGGGCTCACTGTTAAATGTGAGATTGAGAACATTTGTATTGTTCACTCTAGAGCCCTCATGAGCAAAAATCTGTGGTTTTCTTTTCTTAGTCAGTGGGTTCCCCCCGGCCAAAGATAAAGACATTCTGAATATCCAGCTTTTCTAAAACATTGTCTAGTCATTTTAAGATGGCATTTTTTTGGAGTGCATTTGGGGCCAAATTCTCTGGGATGGAACTACACTGAAGCCAGTGGAGGAGTGAAACATTGTGTGTGTGTGGAGGACTCAGGACCAGATGCTCAAATGCTCAGCACCAACAACTGGGCCCACATTTTCAGAAGTTCTCAGTATCCAGCAGCTCCCACTGTGACAACAATTTTCAAAAGAGCTCAAGACTCACTGTACTAGAATTTCTTGAAAATCTGGCCACTTCTTTCAGTGCCATAATTGGAGCTGAAGAATCTGGCCCTGATTATGCATGCTGAGAACTTAAATATTTGGCCCATCATGGCTAAAAAAATCTCACTCAGTGCTGCGTTTACTATGGAACATTCTAAGTTTCAATTGAATCATTATGATCAGTTCTGATGAGATGCATGTAACTCTCATTGCTACCAAAGGCACTTCCATGCAAAGATAATTTGTATCCCTAAGTACTGAAAGGGACAAAGTAGTTTGTGCCTCAAATCTGACCAGCTAAAAAGCTTAGAATTTGGCAGGGAATCTACTAGATATGATCAAAATCTCCATTAGTTTTAAATAGACAATCCCAGAGAAATAAAAGGCACTTTTAGGACCTGTTCCAGTGCCCACTCATGTCAATGAGTAAAAGAATCACACTTACTTCAAGGGATGCTGGATCAGGGTCTTCATGCACAACTCTTTCTAAGAACTGTTAAGGTGTGTCTGTGGGCAGGGCAGAAAACTGTGCAGCTTATTTATGGTCTCTCTAATAGAAGCTCATGGATTCAATTAGCATTTGTTGGAGGCATCATTCTACCTTAGTTTATGTGGGCTGACCAGGAACGGGAGTTAGTGGAGGTAGGGAGCAGACTGGATTTTATTAGTCTTCCATCATCTTTAAGAGATCCCCAAATAGATCAGGTTTCAGTTTCTCCCTCCACTTTTGTGTCAACCTTTGGTTCTGTTTTTGCTGGAGGATAAGTTACATTACATTATTAAACTGCACAAGTGTTTCCAGTTGTAGAAGAGCCTCTATGAACTGCCATGAATGATTAGACCTGACTTTCCAAACTTTCTATGATCACAATCTCTTCTTTCAATAGCTTAATACAGCACTTTCCTGGTGCACTTCACATTCTACCAACGACAACCGTAATGATGTTTCAGAGAGTACAGGCTACTTTAGGGAACTTTATTCTCTGATTGCCATGATACTTAAAGGGCTCTGCTCTACCATCAATACCCAGGAAACTGACACAAATGGGAAACAAGTGGGACAACATCCCACCCACTGGCTGGGAGACTAGACCCAATAATGTACTTATATGAAGCTATCTATCTGCAGAGTAATATGTGAAGGCTCAAATTTCAAACATGGACACCTTAAGATGAGTGCCTAAAACTGCTGTCCTGGTGTTCTATTAATAATAGAGAGGAACCTGATCCAACAGTTCCCATGTAGCACCCTCATATTGTGAAAATATTTGGGTCTGGATTCAAAGTAATCCAGTAATAAGTAAATTAGTAATAAGGCTTTGCATCTCGACAGTCCCACAGAAGTCAGCTGGGCTCCATATGGTTGCAGCCGTCTGCCTATACACAGGAAGTTGTAGGATCTTTCATATGAGGAATAGAACTTCCTATAGATTGATTAATAAAGTCTTACTCACCTCAGATGAGACGTTGTGGGGGGCATGGATCAGCATTTACATGGCACTTCCCATCAGTACCCGGCCCGAGGCAGGGAAGCTAATGATCCAGCCAGCAGACCAAATTCGGTGATGAATCCTGGTCAATGTGCCACCTGAGACATGTTGCACATATGCTAAGAAGAAGCGGATGTTGTAAGTATTATAATACTGGTTTTACAGAATGGCACACTGAGGCCCAGATAAATTTAACACACTTACCACGGTCCCAAAACAAGTAAGCAGAGCTGCGAGAATAATGATTTTTCAGTGTGGTGACTGAACTGAAAAAATTAAAAACATTTTTTTTGGGTCAAATTAAAAGTTTTGTTTAGTTTTTGAGGACTTTTTTCCACTTTAATTTTTTAAAAATAAAACTGAAGTAAAATTCTAAATGAAAAGTTGTTTCAAATAAAAAAGTTTCATTTCTAAAAGGTTGAGCTAAAACTTTTGGATTTTGGCGGGGTGTATTTTTTTTCTGTTGGTTTTGCTGGAAACAGTTGGGCAAGTTTGAGGCAAGTTTTTGAAATGTTTTGGTTGACCTGAGTCTGTATTTTTCAGCTAAAAAAGTTTCATCCAAAAACTCTCACCAAGGTCCACTAGTTAGTAGCAGAGTGGACTGCCATGTCTGTGCTCTAACCAGGGCCGACTCCAGGCCCCAGCGCGCCAAGCGCGTGCTTGGGGCGGCATGCCACGGGGGGCGCTCTGCCGGTTGCCGGGAGGGTGGCAGGCGGATTTGGTGGACCTCCCGCAGGCGTGCCTGTGGAGGGTCCGCTGGTCCTGTGGCTCCGGTGGAGCACCTGCAGGTATGCCTGCGGGAGGTCCACCGGAGCCACTGGACTGGCGAGCGGTAGAGCGCCTCCCATGGCGTGCCACCGTGCTTGGGGCAGCGAAATGGCTAGAGTCGGCCCTGGCTCTAACCACAAAATTCTCTCTTCAGGCGAACAGAAACTCCAGGAAAGGGATAGAGTAGGGTGTTTGCTTGTCTGTGGCAGCAACTTTTGAAGATCAGCTTGCCATTGGGCCATATGCAGGGCCTTGCACCCTTCATTGACATCTTTGGGGTTTCACTTGTGTAGGGCAGAATTTGTCCATAGGCCCTGATCCTGCAACTTCTTGCCCACCGCCAGACTGCTGCACTTGTGAAAAGCCTCACCCAGCCTCCACGTGGGTGCAGCCATCTACCAACATACAGCAAGTTTCTGGATAGGGCCAGAATTCTGGAATTCTATCAGCCTGCACAGAGTGGACACTTTTAGTAGTCCTACAGCAACTGGTGGCAGCAGCAGCTGGATATGAACAATCAAACTGGACCCAAGCCCATTGCCCTTCGGATTCATAAATTTACCATGAAATCTACTGAAAATCCAGACTTTTCACTAACAGATTCCTCCACTATCCTGGGAGGAACTGAGCAGAGTTTAGTTTTTATATGAGATTCACCTGAGACTAGTCAGTGAAATGGCACCCCTAAGACAGAATGAAGAAAAAAAAGGTGTGTAGGAGGAGAGAAATCTTTGTAGATAGAACTACCTGACTCTCCCACAGTGGGAGACACATGAATACCGTTTCATGTCATGGAGATGTGTTAAAATGCAGACTGCATGTCCTTGTTCTCAGAATTTGAGAGGTGTGGTTTGTGCATGTGGACAAGCCATCGTCCCTGTCTTTGATCTACACTTGATGTAGAAAAGGCTTTTAGGTATTATTTCCCATAAAAAGGATAATTTAGTCTGTACCATTACAAAAAAGTATTACACTTTTGGTACATATGCTTCAATTATTCTTGAAAGTACACAGAACTATTTTATGTCATTCATGTACACTTCAAATTAAAAAAATACAGGATTTTTTTGTTTACTGTACAGTACCTTGGTTCTTTTTAGACCAGTTTAAAATGTGTTTTAAAGGAACACTCTCAGGTTAAAGACATATGTTCAAAAAAGAGCATGTTACTAACACTTGTGTTAAAATCTGAAGGAACTGTTGGAAGAGCGGATTTACTTGCATTATTAGTAGTGCTTATTTCCCTTTAGCTGCATCCTCAATTTGGACTCCAGCCTGCACCCCATTTATTAATAAAACTACTTTAAAATAATCAGTAAGAAAGAGTAATAAATACATGGGTTAGATTTTCCTAGATGAAATATATTTATAGCCAAATTTTCAAGTGAGGATGCCTTTTTCAGATGGCTTTGATGAATTAAATGTACCTTTGTCAGGCGGGAAAGGGTTAAGAGATGTGTTCCAATCCTGAAACTGGTGCGTTACAAGGAAAAGCAATCACATGTATGTTTCTGCTATTGCCCAAGGAACAATGAGCCAGAAAAGGAAGAAAGGCCCCAGAGACCTAAGGAGCCAGTGCACAGAGGTTCCTGGCTGAACTGTGGCAAAGGAAGAGAGAGATGAGCGAGAATCATAACTATGGAACTCTGACGCTTTATGCACAACTATCGATCATATTGTGAAATATATATATTTATATCTTAGGCATTGTGTTCAAAGGAGAATCTGGGCTTGCTCTTTATGGGACAGAGATGATTACAGTGCTGTAAGGGTCTGAGTGGGTTTGTGAGCAGGCCGGAGAACAAAATGATGTGAAAGAAATTAAGTGGTGGTGAGAAGTGTGTGGAATGTGTCAGTGTGATAGTAGAGGTTTAAGACACTGGAAGGGCAGGGACATGGAGGTAAAAGAGCAGGCTCAGCATTCACTATAGGATTAGCAGTGAAAGGGGGATCCTTTACTGAAGCCTCAAGCCCCAAATCTTGCTCTTTTTGGTTTACAAATGTTGGTATCATTTTCTGCGTGTAACCCTATGCCCTTTGCTCTTTGCTGTGGGTTGCAGTATATTACCCTCTGTGACATTGGCATGGATACAACACAACATCATAAAAACACAAGGTCCCAACTCCAACAATTCAACATGCTTATATTATCCTAAGCAAAGCAATTGGTTATTTCCCCAAAATATTGCCGTAAGCACAGCTTTGGAGTCAGGAGCATTGACTGCTAATCTGAGTGCTCGTGGTGAATTTTGCTGTCTCAGTTTTAGAAATGTTGGTAAATCAAATTATTATTATTCCCATCAGAGAAGTCTTGATGACATAATATTTGAAAAATGCTTTGAATACAAAAATCATTTATTCATTTCATTTGATATTTCTCTCTCCCAGCATCAGGGCCCCAGTAATGGATAGACAGCATTTCTGTTTGCGTGCATCATGGAGCAATTGCATCAGATTGGTTTGATTTGAGGCAGTTCTTTAAAATCTTTTTGGTCATAAATGGGGCACCCTGTACAATCTGACAAAAGGTTATTTTTTGCCCCAGTGACAAGAAACATGTACTTTGTTACTGCTGTCTTCAGTATTTTGGATGGAGAAACAGATATTATGAATATTAAGGGGATTTTTTCAAACAGATGTCCAACTGGTTATTTGCATGCACAATTCTCATGATAGTGTAATCCCTGCTAGCTCAGCGTGTACTATATTCACCTCTAACGATTGCTCCACAGCAGAGTACGAAAGTCTGCTACAACTCTCAGCTAATGAAATTACTCCTTTAGCTCAAATAGTAGAGACCCATGATTTCAGTGCTGCAGATTCAGATTCAAACCTAATTTATGACTCATTAGCAAAGGGCTGGTACAACTACACATGCAAAATATGTTCAAACTATACATGCACATTTGTGTGTATGCACATTGCTAACAATGAGAAGTGCTTGGACATCTAGTGCAGTTACAAGCAGGATATTATCATAAAGAGTTTGAAAATGCATGTCTTTGTTCAACATATTGCACAGCTAATCACTTTTCCACACAGTGTATGTATTAAGCTTTCTCTTCTTCACCAGTACCAGGATCAGGCCCACTAGAGGAGTAATGATATTTGACTAAGACTTTACTGTAACCAATCCACAGAACTCAAAAAAAAAAAGATGAAAGGCATAAAAAGACATGATGCACTAGGCTGTGAGCTAGCAGCCAGGATTCCTTCTGCACACATCTGGCTGGTTATATTTAAGGTCTACAGCCTCTAAGTGGCACCTTGCTGAGTGATTGAACACTTGCTAGAATCTGTTCTACCTTTTATTTTAATGAGTTCTTACAGAGCTCCCAGTTTCCAAACCCTTAGCTTTCAATAGTTCTACTTGGATGTCAGACAGCCTTCATCAGAAACACGACAGCATTCTAGAGTGATGGCCCAAGTGCTGTAGAATCTCCTTTGAAAGCTGCAGTCGTTTGGATTGTCACTGTAGAGTACTGCAGTGTACTTCTTAAATCAGAATTGCCATTTTCTCAGGGATCAAAATGAGCAGTGGGAAAAATGAATTCAGTGAGCCCAATCCTTCACTGGTGTAGATCAGCATGGCTTCATTGACTTCAATAGAGCTACAGTGAATTACACCGTTTGTTCCATAGTATTTTATTTGCCCCAAATAATTAGTAATAATGTAAGTTACTCCTGTTTAGGGAATAGGAATCTCCTTGGGTGAAGTGTTGTCAAGCGGATGGGTATGATTTGCACAGACTATTTACAGTATGAGTCCTGAAATTATCCGTGTAAATTAGGTCATTTAAAATAGCCACCTAATTTAAGAAATATGGCCTTTCCTATGAACAGATGGAAATAATCCTTCTGAATGGCTGCTGCATGCAATGCTCACCATCAGAAAATATTCACATTATTTGATATCAGATAGTTGATCATCTATGAAAAGACTGACTTTGTTTTACCACTTGGTTTTCAGATCCTTACAAATTTTTGCAATGCTCACGGCTGTTTGTTCTACTTTATAATATTGTGATTCAGCATGGCCAGAGGGCAGCAGGAGAGGGTTAGAAGGGAGCCTTATTCCCTGTAGAGGGAAGAAAGTTTGCTATAGATTAATTAGAACACCTGAAGCCAATTAGAGCACCTGCAGTCAGTCACCTGATAAAAACCCCTGCTTCAATCAGACAGGGGAGGAGTTGGAGCAGAGAGGATTGGTGTTGGAGCAGAGAACAGTTTGAAGGGAAACACAGGACAGTTTGGAGAAGTGCTGCGGTGAGCTAAGAAGTCCCAGACCCTAGGTAAAGGGGCACCTGCCTTGTGCAGAAGGAGGGCAGAAAGCCCTCCATAAGCTGAAGGGCAGGAGAGGGAAGTAGCCCAGGAGAAGGAACTGTCAGTTCAAGTGATTTACCACTATCCTCAGGGCCCCTGGGCTGGGACCTGGAATAGAGGGCAGGTCCAGGTCCTTCCCTCTCCACTCCCCTCCTCTAAGACACTAGTGGAGCAGTTAATATTCCAATTCAGGGGCAAGAAATGGCACCCTTAACCCCCTCCCCCAAAGAAGAGAAAGCGCAAGACACATCATAATAGTGCCGGCAATTTACCACGATATATTAAGGTTGGATTTAAAAAAAAACAAACAAACAAAACCCAAGCAAATTATTGCCAATATGGAAGTTTAAGAGGGCTAAAGAGAAGTCATAACAGGGGGAGAGTTCTTCTATTCTTGAAAACTATTCCTTCACCATGTGACTTGGGTGAAGGTTCATCAGGGTAAGAATACAGAATACCAAGTGGATATTCTACTGAAGACTGGGAGATTTATGTGCTAATTCTGGCTATGATTTATTTTGATGAATTGTTCTGTATCAATATGTAAAAATCTAATAAATATACCTCTGTACAAAGGGCTTCTGCAGGCTTAGGGTCAGAATGGACAGCTTTGGCAAAAAGTCAGGAAATGCATTAAAAACACACTTTTTGAGAAGTCTAATAAATAAAAGCTCTGAAATATGGTTTTCTAGTGAGAGAGGCATTTTAAATCATATTGAAAAAGAAGCTAAATTAGCCCTTAAAAAGAGGGGGAGGGGTCAAAAGCAAGGTCCCTGTAACTAATTATTTATAGGTATTTTGAATATAAAAGTCCAGGCGAGACGACTCCCATTCCCACTGTGCTGCTAAAATAAAGGGGCTGGGTGAGTGTGGAGGTCCCAAAACATTGGAAAGTTTTAGAAGCAGGTATGGTTAGAAGGAGGAGAATAGGATTAAAGTTGGCAGCAGTCACCTGCAGTAAAAAAAACCAAGCAGCTTCTGAACCCGGTAGCGAACTGTTCAAAGCAAAATATGCGTCTACTACCAAAAATAAATGAAACTGACTGGGGTGGGAGGGGCACATATTTGAATTCTCCTCTTTGTTGTTTAGAAAAGCAGGTTGTAGCCTTCCTGTCCGTAGCCAGATTACTGCTAGCCCCAGGAAGTGGGAAAATACTGTTGTTGAAGCACCAAGGGGAAAATCATCACAAGTGCCCAAAGCTCTTGAAGTCAACGGGATGTAGGTGCATAAATACCTTTGCAGATCTATGCACTTTTTAAAATTTTACCCCCCTGGGTATTTAAGCTCCTAAATCACTTCTGAAAATGTCACCCCAGGAGTATAGCTGACACTATGCATATGTCGAGCAATACACCATGCCTGCCTCAGAATACTTACAATCACAGAGCTGAAATCAATGGGATCAGGAGCAGGTCCCATGGGTGTGATCCTGCGAGGTGCAGGGCACCTCCAGCTCACACTAAAATAACTGGGAGTTGTAGATGCTCAGTACTGGGCCCTAAACCACGTGCAGATGATACAATTCAAACTCATAGTGCACCAGATGACAGCCCAGTCTCGGAGAGGTGTGAATTTTTTTTAACGTCTACCTTCAGTGTGTGTGACTAATGCTTAAAGGTCTGGCTGAAGAAATGCATATTAAGTAGAGATTTCAGCTATTTGCATCACACCTATCAGGCTTCCAACTGAGGCTTCCTATGGAGCTATTCATCTTCGATTGCCACTCAGAATTTCCCTACTGGTTTTGAACATCCTCAGTAGACTTGCTTCACTTTGTCTCTCTGAGCTCATATTTCCCTACTCCTCCAATACAGTTTCCTCTCAAGTCTCTAAAGAGGGAGTCACTACTTCCCTTGTACTGCACCATCAGGAACACTTCCCTCTGAACTGGCGTTATGCCCGCTCTTTCAACCTCACCTTGAGACCTTCCTTTTCATTTTAGTTCCAGGTTGTCTCCCCTCTGTGGAGTATAATACAGAGGACAACACATACTGGCAGCTACACAGTCAGGAGGTTCGCATTGTATAATCTTTAGCATGAAGGAAAGAAGATACAGATTTCAGAATATTCAGAGGGATGCATTTCGTTTGCTGTGATGACAGAGGAAGGACCTGTATCCCACATCCATGAAGTTGTCTGAGAACTTATGCTGATACTGTCTGTGCCATAAGCAGGAGGCTGCAGTATCATATAAAGCCAGAATTAGCAAAGAGAACTCATCACCCGCGCTCGAGGCCAGATTTTCAATAGCGCTCAGCTTCTATTTTAGGCACAGAAATAAGTGGCAGCTGTCTATCAGCTCTTTTGAAAATCTGACCATAAAGGATCACAATGAGAAACATTGGTTGCCTAGTGCTTCTGGCAATCTGGCCCCATGTGTGAGAGCTGAACACTTGCAAACATGGTCCTGAGCGCTTTTAACAATTTTTCCCTAAATGACCAAATGAGAGAGAAACTGGTAGTTAGTGCAAAGAGATCCACTTAGCAGAGGAATTCCTAACCCCACAGAAATCAATGTGCGTTTCACCATTGACTTCAATGAGGCCAGTATTTCATGTGGTGCCCCAGAAGCAGAGATAGACAGACAGCCTGAAAGATAAAGAGAGAGAGATTTGATTGTACGTAGTGTGCAAAAATAAGGATTAAAAAAATACAAAAACGTTAAGCTGGTGTCACTAAAACTTAAACTCAGACCTCCAACATCTTAAACTTAATAAAGAAAAACATCAGCCATAATGATTTCTCCATCTGATTCAGCATTAATATTCAGACAAATGCCAGGGGCTGTCACTTTCCATATTAAGATAATCCACATTCGTTTGCATCTGTAACACCCAAGGAAAAGGATATTGTGTCCCTGATGAACAAACAGTGTTTTTTAAATATATAAAATAAGATGCCTGACTTTCCACAAAAAACCATAACATTATTTTTAAATAAGTAAAAAGGATATGATTATTTAGGGATCTCTTCCCCTTAACTTCATTATCATTAAATCATCTATGCTTGGGTTATCTAATTACTCTGCTCTGAACTGGAAACTTCATTTTCATGTATTAAGGTGTGAGATGACAAGCTTGCCTGACTGAGTAGTTTGTAGTTAAGGAACATCTGCAAAGAACCAAGTCAGGAAGATTGCAGCATAAGAGGAAATCCTCAGTAGAATTCAAGTGCTTTTCTTCTATCATAAACACTCTTCCAGATTAAATTAAAGGAATTTCTTCAAACTCGGTTCAATCTTCAAATGCTCTTCACAATAAGCTGCCTGAGACCTTTGTCATTCTAAGAAATGAATCATATTTCCCATGTCATATAGCTGATCTCTGCTGCCTGCTAATTCATTGTGTATTGATTTTAAGACTCTGTTAACCCATTATGTTTGTGTTAAGCAGTGAAAGAATCTCTTGCTGCAAAAGCATGTTCCCTCACCATTCCTCTCAGTCTTCAATATTATTTCTCTCCCCTTAATTTAGATTGATTTGCCACTATAAATAGTAAGCTTTATCCTATTCTTTTAGATGGTGGACGGGTGCCTGTTAGATGATATATCATATTTCTAGTAGCAATGATATCTTTTCCAAAGGCTTTAAAAGATCAGCTTTTAAAGATTAATTGTATTATTCTACAATATGGCACCACCTATACATTTTCTTCCCTTTATTTAATGCCACACATAAAACCTACCTAAGCCACCGGTATATTTTGCACATAAATAGCTCCATGAAACTTAAAAGGTCAAATCCATCCCTGGTGTAACTCCACAGGTTTTTGTGGTTTGGGATCAAACAATTTGAAACAATTACTTGACTTTCAGGGTGGAATAATTTTAAATAAAGGCAATTTAAATCGCTTACATTTTAAAAATAGCAGCAACATGTAGTTGATTTATATCAGGTTAAGGCTACATACTGAAAGTTCAAAATATGTAAAAGTGGTTACTGGTTGCAAATATAATGTGGCACTGTGTTTTAGTTGGGTATTTGTCATAGTAA
This sequence comes from Gopherus evgoodei, assembly GCF_007399415.2. Lineage (NCBI taxonomy): Eukaryota > Metazoa > Chordata > Testudines > Testudinidae > Gopherus > Gopherus evgoodei. The sequence goes on from NC_044331.1 coordinate 10,098,761, forward strand.
AAATGTTGTGAGGCCCAGGACTTGTCTGTTTCAGGAGAGATGAACATTTTAAGTGTGAAACTTCTTAATAGAGAAAATCTTGAGGTAAAATCTGAAATTCTAACAATTAGGGCACTAAATAAAGCAACCAGTACAAAACATCCACTGTAGCAGTTTAAAACTATCAAATGGGAAGAAAGTAAAGAAAGCAACATGTAAATAAAAAATCAGATTTAAATTTAAAAAAATAGATTTACATTATGAAATCTTAATTTAAATGAAAAAAAAATTAAAAATAAAAACCCCATGACTTTCATCCACCCTGTTTGGTTAGGAGAAAAGATATAAAAAAGTAAGTGTCTTGCTCTTTTACTGATGCTTTGGCACTAAAGACTGAAAAGGAAAGATCAACTCTGGATGTGTTTATACATTCCAATAACTCTCAGAGCATTAGAGGGGACATGAGGTAACTCAGACAGAGTTGTACAAGATTTGTAATGAAACTTGGAAAGGTTTTGCCTAGTTTGGGTTGAGGTGTTGGGTGAAGTGGTTTATGATGAACCTTTAGGTGGTTAAGGGGGCAAGTTTCAAGCAAGTCTGGGAAGAGTTTTAAATGAGTCTTGGTCAATTTATGGTTTGGGGTAGAATCCATGAAAAATTCAGTGGGTTTTGAATGGTTTTGCTTAACCTCAAACCAGCCAAAATTTGGCAGTTTTATCTGAGTTTCAAATTCACTTTTTCAGTAAGGCTCAGGAGGTGGGGAAGTGATTCAAACCAAACAATCACGTAAACATAGATCTACTCAGACTTAAATAGAGAGGGGCACTTTCCTTAAACTGGCCAAAAAGGGGAAAATATATACAATAAAAAACTGAGGGACTTCATGTGCTCGGTGTCGAAGAATGAGATTTGTGCCTTACACAGAAGAGAAACTATTACAGGATGGCTCAGCTTTGAAAAACACATTACCCCTGTTATGATGAAAGTAAACTCTTACATTTACTTAGTCTTTTCATCCTGTGGGATCTCAAACAGTGAATGAAAAATTAAGTTTGTATTGCTTCTGTCATACATGTGAAACAGAGATTAACATTCATGATTTAAAAGAATAGGCAAAATCAAACAGTGAACGATATGTTAGTGGGTGTGACTGAGAGTTTAATTCAGTTTACATAGTGTAACCAATTTATTCCTTGATCTCTTAATGTAAAGGTTAACCCAGATCTAATATTCATAGTAGTTGACACAATTGTACTAGCTGAGGAAGAAATGTTGCTAGGCAAATCACTTTTACCCTTAAACTGAGATTTGGAAAACATTTCACTTTGAAGACAGTTGTGTAAATTAGAGGGTCATATCACTGTATCAGCAGTTCAAACACTTAGATGAACTTAATAGTATGAGCACTCAAAAAGCCATACAGACAGTGGACCAAATTCTGCTTTCAGTTACTTGCGGGCAATTCTCACAGAAGTCAATAGGAGTTACACCAGGGTAACTGCAAGCAGGATTTGGCACAGTATAAATGGCTGATATGAGTTTTCACAGAAAATCTTATTTTTGAAGGAAAATTGGTTTGGGGCCAAGATTATGATGACTATTTTTTTAAGTGTGCTTTTTACAGAAAATTTTGAGGTTTCCTCAAAAAATTTTCAGATGAAAACCAATAATGTTAGGCTTTTGTTTTTGATGAAAAGTCTGAATTTTCTGTAGGGGGAAAAAAACCCATTTCCCAATCAGTTCTAATCATTTTACCCATCGCTGAAATAGAGTCATCTATGCGGTGAAAACACAACAGCCATTCCATGCCAGCAACACCATAAATAGAGTCCTAAAAAGGGGAATTGTGAAGGTGTGTGTGTGTGTGTGTGGATGTTTTCTACATTCCTCAGAAAGTAAATACACACTTTAAACTCAAAATTAAAGCCTAAGTTATATAGCCTTTCACGATAGATAGAGAAAGCATTTAGGTAATTGCCTCTGCCTATCTAGGTATGTACCTAGTCTCTATCATGGTAATATCTCAATGCCTCATACTGAAATATGTACCAGTCAGCCACCGAAGCTCACACAGTCACCCACTAGACAGTGCCCCCTGACATCACACTGTGGCATTGCATCAATACAGCTTCATTGGACCAAGTTGAATGGAAGTACAATAAGGATGAAAATGAAGCCCACATCATTGAATGATTTCCAAGGGTGCAAATCCACGCTGGGATTCAATGGACAGAATGTGTGAAATAAGACAGGTGTATGCCGCTGTCACAGAGCAGGGCAGTCCAGAATGATGAAATGGCAAGCTAGAAGTGACGCCCAACTGAGCTTGTGGGGGCCAAGAAGAAAGAAGCTGATTGCCACAACAGAGAGCACCAAGCCTAGGCAGACAACTAAACCTGGAGGAAACAATAGAAGAAAAAAAACCCACCAACCCCTGCAACTAAACAGGTCACTGTAGAAAGGAACCCCATAAAAGATTGCATAGATAGATCGGGCCTCTAAGGATACATCTACATAGGGATAAAAGATCCTCAGCAAGATTGTGTCTGGCCTGGGTCAGCTGACTTGGGGTCACAGGGCTTGGGCTCCAGGGCTGAAAAATTCCTGTGTAGATGTTCAGGTTCAGGCTGGAGCCCGAGCTCTGGGACTTTGCAAGGGTGGAAGGCAAACTAAAGAAGAAAACGAAGTCTGACTGCAAGCTTTACTTTCACAAATACTCCTCAATCACATGAGATCCACTCAAGCTAATACAAGTGTAAAGGTGATTAAGAGTCACTTGCATGAGTAAAGCTTGCAGGATTGGTCCACAATAATTGTAAAACATACTGTATCATAAAATATATTTCAACAGTGTGATCAACAATGCAATGATATTTTAGTTGGGATTGGTCTTGCTTTTAGCAGGGGGTTGGACTAGATGACCTCCTGAGGTCCCTTCCAACCCTGATATTCTATGACATTGAAGTTTCTTGTTTACGTTGGCCACTTTTGCTTTTAAAACAAATCTCATCTTCCAATCTTGGGTCTGATTATGGAAAAGGTTGTGAAGAGACAAATCTCATAGTATTTAAGTGCCACCAATCTCCTTGACCCTCGTCAGTCTGGGTACAGTATGGAGATTGCACAGGCTGCACTGATGGATGATCTCCTTCTAGCAATGGATGAAGATCAGGTGCCCATGTAGATATTATTAGGGCTAACAGCCATTTTCAGTATAATTGATTATGATGTATTATTGATTGCTTGGGACCTCTAATGAGAAATGACAGGGTTTATCTTGGGTAGCTCAATTGCTCTCTGTCTGAGAGATCCTAGAGAGTAGGTTTGGGTAATTGCTCTGCCTTCTGGAATGTACTCTCATGTGGGGTTCCACAGGACTCCATCTTGTTTCACTCCTTAAACAAAGTTAGTATGAGACTGTTAGAAAGGTGAGCGATGAGGCATTATTCATTATGATAAATACACTCTATGTCTTTGTCATCTTGGTTGATTTGGTCAAGAAGTTTTTAGGTGCTTGACTCCCATTAATTTCAATGGGAGTTAAGTGCCTAAGTATTTTTGAGAATCTACGCCACGGGTCGGCAACTTCGGCCTGTGGCTTGGCAGGGTAAGCATCCTGGTGGGCCAGGCCAGTTTGTTTACCTGTCGCGTCTGCAGGTTCAGCCAATTGCGGCTCCCAGTGGCTGCGGATCACTGCTCCAGGCCAATGGGGGTGGCAGGAAGCAGCACGGGCCAAGGGATGTGCTGGCCGCTGCTTCCCGCCACCTCCATCAGCCAGTGGGAGCTGCAATCGGCCGAACCTGTGGATGTGGCAGGTAAACAAACTGGCTTGGCCCGCCAGGGTGCTTACCCTGCCAAGCTGCATGCCAAAGGTTGCAGATCCCTGATCTAGCCCTAGTGCCTAAATCCTATTGTCAAAAATAACCTAGGCTCCTAAGTCACTTCTGTGCACCCCCTCCCTCCAAATCTTACCTTTAATCTTTGTGCCTTAGTAAAATTTTGTGCTGTAAAATTGGGATAATATTAGTTTCTTTCACTTTCCTTTTCTCTGCCTAGTCCTATTAGACTGTAAGTTCTTCAGGACAGTCTTCCACAGAGCACATGAGCTGCACCTAGCATAATAGGGCCCTGACTTCATTTAAAGACTGCATGTGCTATGGTAATCAAAATAATAATAATGAATACATAATTCCCTGTAAGCCTTACTCCCAGTTCAGTCCCATATGGCTCTCAATGACGTCAGCGAGAGTTTTGCCAATATAAAGAATTATGGCCCAATGCTGCACACGTTAAAGCGCATGGTAAAACTCACTCCATCTCAAACCCCAGTTATTAGCTCTTTGCCTGCTCCTGCTCCCATTAAAATCAATGGAAGTTTTGGGCTAGACTCTAATGGGGCCAGGAAAGAGCCCATTCACTCTCTCCCCATGCCAGACAGTCACAGCTGAGATCAGATGAGGTGTCAGAGCTGGAACGCCCCTTATATAAGCGAGAGGAAGCTGTTGGCAGGGCAGTATTGAAGGGCGGGTGGGAGGGGCGCCTTTGAATGTGGAACTCACTCCCAGCCTTGGTCCACTAACACCTAGATTTGTCCTTAATAGGCAGGTTTTAATTGTGTTGTGAGGTCTAACTGATGGGACAGGCAGCCAGACCACTGGATGGGCAGTTGTATTTTAAATATCCAAATAAACAAATACTTGCATCACCAGTGAAATGTCTTAATGGAACTTTCCTCTTGATGTGTGTCTGGAATAAATTCTTTCTAACTTTCTACTACTTATTTTTTTCTAGAGACACCTTGTTTCTAGGCCCCGGAGTGACTGAGTATGATTAGAGCCCTCTGAATCTAAAATAGGGGCAACCTCAAGGACTCTGACATGGAAAACTATTTTCTGACTTGCATGCAATGTACAGTTTACCTCACTGATGTTCATTGTGTTCAATGGGAATAGCATGTGAGCATCTCAGGGCAGAATTTTGCTCCATATATATTATGAAGGGCATCGATGGTAACATTTTCAATAAGGCTCAGCACCCAGCAGCTCTGAGCCTGGCCATAAGTGTAAATGTAACATTCTTTTATGTGCCAAGGAGGTGACATTCACGCTAGACATTCACCTTTTGCTGGCCCTCTGCCCTAGGAATTCCATAGCATTCAGAGCTGGTATCTTTCCTTGCTTGGGATTGATCTATTTTACTGTAAGGGGAGCATTTTTTGAGTCAATGTCTGTGTGTGTTAAGACTGCCTTGCTCTGGGACTATCCTCTAGATTCTTGCCATGTTCTTGTCTTTTTATGCCACTAGCTTTCTTCTCTCTCTCTCTCTCTCTTTTTTTTTTTTTTTTTTTACTTTTGCCATATGCTGCCCTGATGACACTGCCTTCAGGAGTGTGTGTTTGGGCAATTTCCTTGACAGTGCAGAAAAGTCCCTTCCATCCACCTCTCTCATTCCGCTGCTCCAACCTCTGCACCACTCACTGTGGATAAATTCCATCAACAGTTCGTCTAACCACCTCTGATATCCCTTGTCCGAGGCTCATGTGCTCAGCTTACACACAGTCTCATCAGGATGTCATTTTGATTTAAGCCCCCGTCTTCTCTCCATTAGGTCTAAGACCTCATCTGTGAGCCACTGCAGGTTTTTGCACTGTTTTTTTTACTCCAGTCATATTGTGTGCTGACATCTTCTCCCTCACACCAGGGCTCATTTGGTCCCTTTTCTGTCCTGGCATGCAAATAGCACCTCAAACTGGTTGTAAACTTCCACTCTGGAGTTGTCGCTGATATGTCTTGGGAGAAATCCAGCGCATGGAAATTGCTTTCTCTTTGTTTCTATCTTGTATAGGAAGCAACATGTGGCTCTTAGAAGCGAAGAGATAAACAGAGGTGAGGAGTGTGTGTGTGTGTGTGTGTGTGTGTGTGTGTATATAGAATGTTACCAATAATTCATTGACAATAGAGCTCTGACAAAGTGCACAGGCAGCCAGGCTCATTCTTCATTACATGCTGGAATGGGCCCACTAGCTTAGGTCCCTAAGAAACACTGTGAGGAATAAAGTTCCTCTCTTGCTCCCATTACAGGCAATGACAAGATCACTTTACATCTGGATCCTAACTGCTGAGTAGAGACTGAGAACTTGTTTGCACAAGAAGAGGCCTTAATCCTGCAAAGACTTACACATTAAAGTCAATAGATGAATTCAGAATGTATAACATTAAAGTATACAAGGGCACTGATGTTAAAGTACGTAAGTCTCTGCAGTATCGAGGTCCGAGAGCCTACGCTGAAATCATGACTAGGCACAGACGTGAACTTGTCACTTTCGAGGTGCCATTTAGTTCTGGCAAGTGTGACTTGCAAGCTGCTGTATCGTTTTTCTTAAAAAAAATCCCCTTTTTAATCTTAAAAGTGGAGCAAAAATTAGCCATCAAACAATAACCTGTATTATTGCAGAAAGCAGGTTTCTAGTTAGCTTGGCATACATGTGTATTTTATGAAATTTCCCTGGAAAAATACTGGTTTAAATTACAGGAGAAAATGTTTCATGAAAGTGGAAAAGTTTTGCAGAACCCAGAACATATACATATAGATAATTAAAAACTCTAGAAGGCATATGCCCCAGGCTGCCCTACTATGCCCCTGTCCTAAGCCTTTTGGATGCAAAGATAGATTTCATCCTAAAAAAGACTGAGAAAGGAAGAAAGAAGAGAAGAAAATTCCAAAACCAACACTTTCAGATTTCTAAGTGTTTCCCCCACTTAAAAATGCAGTAAGAGGAGAAGGGGATCCAGGAACCATCAGCACTTTCTAAGCTGAATCTTGTAATGATGACTGCTGGCTGGGTCAGGAAGAAAACTCTGTCCAGCCTCCATAGTACACTACTGCACCTTTAGATATTACCCTGAACATCCATTCTTGGTCACTGCTGGAGATGGGGTACCTGGCTAGATAGAGCATTGCTGTGCTGTGGCCTGGCTATCTTTAGGGTATATTAACCAAAACTAATGCCCTGGAGAGATAGCCATTGTCTGTGTGCAGTTGTGATGGATGGCTTATTTATAATGGAGCCAAATCCAGGAGCTGGATCAAGAAAAATAGGGCATAGTTTTGTCTGGGTGAAGGTTCCATGGCAAGTTTATTTTGCAGAAAGACCCAAATTTTTTTACTCACATTTTAGCACCAAGTCTAAAATCCTGAGTATTAAAAAGAGCTGAGCAAATACTGCAAAGTATTTCCTACAAATGTGTTCCCACCCCTTTAGTGGTTGCTTTCCACAAATATTCTAGTGAATGAGTTTAGTGGCAGGAGTGCCTGCAGAAACAGCTCTAAGTATTTGTCAGCAAATATAGGGAATAGTCACAGAAAGCAAATCTTCATCAATGTGCATAATTCACGCTTGGAACCGGAGTCTAGGTAATATACTCACCCATTCAGAAAAGAGAGTCAGAACATGTGATCTATGGGTCCAATCAAAACAAAACAGTTCAAATTTTGATTAACCTTTGCAAAGAACTTCTCATAAACTGACTTACTTATGACCAAGGAAGTATTTGAAGGAATAATTTCAAAAGCTAATAAATCAGAGAAAGTTGCTATTGGCTTGTTGATAGTTCACCAATAAAAAGAAGCAGAATTCACTGAATACATTTTTCAGCATAGTTTCTTCACCTAACTCTAGCATTAAGTGAAAGAGGACATATGAATGTACTATAGTATAATAGACTTCAATTAAATCGAATTTGCTCTACCTTGCTTGTGTTCAGTTTGTTTGCAGTGTTTGATTCTCTTGACAGTAAGGGGTTGTCACTGTTATTGGAGTGTACAGAAGTGATCTTCAGGACATGCCTGGGGACAGCAGCCAAAACTTGTATTGGGCCAAACCTTTGAGAAGGATATATGAATGCCAGGGGGTAAAATATCAAAGTATGCACAATATTCATTTGAACATCTCTTGCCCCATGGATTCCGCTCAGTCAGAACTCTTGCTTAGAGCCTGACTGAAAAGAATTGCTGACTGGATGCATAAGAGCTCATTTTAGACAGGTGGAGGTGGTGAAGCCCACAGTTTGTTGCTCTGCTATTCATTGGGCCAAATCCTGTTCTCAGTTAAGATAATGGGAAGTTTGTCCTTACTTCCCTAGGACACGGATTTGGCCTCTGATATTGGGAAACATGAGTAGAGGCGGCTGGAAAACAGCAATTCTGTTTGTGAAAAAATTGGCAGTTTTGAAATCTGCTTGTGTTCTGCATTGGAACAAAAAAGGGACCTTTGGAAATTTTTTTGGGTGGGTTGGGGGGGGCGGGGGAGAAGAGAGAGAGACCGAGCCCTACCTCAGAAAAGCCAAGAGCCTGGTACTCATCATGTGTACTCGTCACGGATATGGGAGACCCGTGTTTAAGTCCCTCCACAGCCTGCTTTTGGCTATTCTGGGGTGGTCTCTCTCTTTCTCTTTTGTTCCCAGAAATTCCACCCTGGACCCGAGAAGTCTCTCAGATGAAAATTTTTCATCCAAACGAATAAATTTCCATGAAACATATCAGTTTCAATGGAATGGCATTTTGTTGATTTTTTTTTGACCAGCTCTACCAATAAGCTAATTGCATCATTCATTTTCTATACTCCTTATGAAATAAACCATCCAGGCTTAAAAATGCTTATGATGTTACCTGTTGGTGTAGGGAAACGCACTAAGACTCTAATGGACAGCAGCAGCTACATCCCAGTGGCTACCACTAGTTGCTTAGCCATCCTGCCCATCTAGCCCCACAGTCCTGCATTGATTCCTGATAAAGCAGATGTATGCTCCACAGCAAGATATTAGCACGAATTGCTTCCCGGCTGCTCCTCCCATTCAAGTGGCTAAGCTGATGAAGCCGTGCAGGTGGCATATACCTTCAGGCTTTAGACACATTTAGGTTTGCCAGTAACCTAGAAGTAAGTAGCCCAGCCCTCCCCTCTCCAGCCACTGTCTCGGACAAAGCATCTTTGTTTCTGCTGCAGCTTTTAATTCTTGGTTGAAAATTGTTTGAGCCTTAAGACAGTGAGCTTCTTCAGGACCGAGAGACATGTCAAAAGAACAACTGGGACAGGAACCCTTAAATGCTAGGACTTAAATCATTCTGGCAAATTGTCAGTCTGCTTGCATTTCCTCCCTGTTCCAAAAATTCGGTGACGGATGACCATTGATTGGAACAAGTTGGAACTTATTGTTTGACACTCGATCTCAGACAACTGACCTCTGTTGCCATAATAAAGGGCACCGTTCTAAGCATGTTTAATAACTTACTGTGACCACATCACAGAAACACTTACAGGACTAATGGGGTTGAGGTTGTTATTTCATCAGTCTAGGAACATATTACAAAATCCCAGCACACTGCTTTTCCAGCTGCAGAAGAACAGCTGGCCCTTTCTACACTCTAAGAGCCAACCACACCTACCATTAAAGAACCAGTATTTGCTAAGCCAAGTAGAGTGAAAACCTGAGGTAACTCTCATGCCTCTTTGGGTTCACTTATGGCACATTCTGATTTGCAAGAGTGACACTTTTCAGGGTCACCCAAGGTGTCTGGGGTGAATCACAACTACCTGCTTACAGGGTAAGAGAGCCTTCTCTGTGCCTACTGGGGGAAATCCTCCCAATTCTGCTGTCTGCTGACAACAGCAAGCCCCGCTTTCTCCCTTTGCAGGCTAGCAATTTACACACCCCACTTCGTTACACTTGAGTGCACACCCACAGTGCACAGCGATCCGCTGCCTCTGTAGAAGCAATATAACCCAGTTTTCCAACTTCACTTCAGTTCAACACAGTCCTTAGCACAAGGCACTGAGACTTGTCTATAGTGAAACCAAATTGAACTTTCTGTAATGGAGCTTGACCTACAGATTCAAATAAAAGCAAGGAAAAGGGATTTGGAAATGTAAGGTTAGAGGTAAAAGATACACAATCTATAGCTTATACTTTTTAACAAGTTACTTTCCTGTCTAATAAAGTATTTCTCACCCACTGGTCAGTCCTTTTAGTGCTCGTCCACTCCAGAGAGCTGGGATCTGCTTTTCCAGAGACACTGCTGCTGATAGAATGTCACCTTCCTAAAGGATTAAATTTTTGCCCTCTTTCCTTCCCTTATACATTTGTAGACCTTTGTCAAATCATGCCTATATCTGTTCCAGATTGTAAACACAGGATTGGGTCAGGTTGATGGATGTCAGCTGTTCTCAGTGTTGATTGGGGTGACAAGTTTCACTTCCACCCGTTTTGGAAACCAATAGTCTACATATTACACAACTACAAAATATTTCCTGTAGAAACATCCTGCAATAACCACGACAACCAACTTGTTTTTAGCTTCTGGTAGAGACCACACGTGACCCCCTTCGGTGAAATACTGAGAAGGCTTTAGGATACAGATGTAATCTATCTGCCAGGGCCTGCCTGGGCATATCTGTGTCACATCACTGTAGAACATGACTGCTTCTCAGGGAGAAATTTAATAATAATGTAATAATCCTGTGCTCTCCTGTAGTTTCTTTCATCCAAAGATCTCAAAGCACTTTGCTATCTCTCATTAATTAAGCCTCACAACTCTCATGGGAATTCAGGCAAGTGTTTCATTTACAGATTAGAAAATTAATAATTGTGGAGGTAATGTGCCTTGGTCATGTGGCAGGGTGGTGGCAGAACTGGGAGTACAACCCAGGAGTGCCTTCCAGCCCCCCACTTTAGGGTCAGATTGCAGTTGACCCTTGCATGAATGTCCCAAGGGTGGGAAGGGAGCTCGGAGCCTCTCCCTTTCTTTTGCACACCTGAGATGTGATCACCTATATTGTGGCTTGGGGAACACAGGCTTTGCTCTATTCTAGCATCAAAGCAGATGCTAGCTGCCTCAAAGGGGGCAGCGAGGGAAAGAATAAGGTGGAGATGAGGTCTCTCAGCTTCCCACTCATTGGCTCGAGGAGCTGGTCAGGCATGAAGTAGAAGGCACATCATACCTTCTCCAAGGGTGGTGTATAGCTGCTGCAGTGCATGCTGCCTAAAACCCTCCAGTAAGATTTCTGTCTGATTCAGCCATAAGATTTCTTGGGGACTCTGCCTGCTGTTTCTTTCACCTGCACAGCTGAGGGCAACAAGGGCGCCCTCAACCACTACCTCATGTTTCCCCCGATCCCCACAGACCATAGATCAGTGTAGTCACTCTGGGGCTAGCGTGATGAGCCAGATCCCTCAGTTGTCGGAACTCAGCATAGTCCCATTGATATCAATTTATATCAGTTGAGGATCCAGCGTGGTATTTTGACTGTCACATACTGAGTGGGAGCAATGCTGTTCTTTCCTATTTTCGCCACGACCAATACAATTTGTTTAGGACTGTGGTTTACAAAGATCTTATTATAGAAAAATGAAAAGAAAACTCATCTAAAATCTGGTTACATTGAAGAATTCCAGCTGCCTTGCAATTCAATGCAGCTGTGCTATCTGCTATCTTTTCCCTCCCTTTTGCATCCCTTTATAGAACATTAGTTTCTATAGAGAAATGCATTTATTTTAAACATGGTGATTTTTTTCTTTATTATTTACTAGCTATTATTTTCACCAGTGAAACCTACAAAGTCTGATGAGGGAAAATGCAAAGATATTTTGAGACAGAAGAGCAGTGGGAAGGGAAAAAAAGAAGCATTTGTGAAGAATTTCTACTGGCAGTCTCTTGTCCATGAATTTTTCTTATGGAAACTCTAATATGATATTATGCAACTGCCTTCACATATTAGAATCATTATGAGCAGTAGCTATGTGATATCATACAGCAGGTGCAAAGAACAGTTTTCTTTTTTCCCCAAAGCAGCTACAAAATTACTTACGATTTCATTATAGAACAATCAACACTTTGCAGGAGGAGGTTTGTATTATATTGTGATTGTGATAAAGAAAAAAAAATCTTTCTTGGGAGTTTGCAGGATTCTTAGGGTGAAAACTAAACAGGATTTAGTAGGACCCAAATGCTCAAGTCTGTGCCAAGCAAAACTCTACTAGATCTGAAGTGCATGAACTCCTAACTTCACACTTCACCCTGATCTCCTCCTCAAGTCAATAGAAGTTTTGCCTGTGGTCATTTGACCATAATGGGGCTGCATGAGGGAACGGTAAGTAGTATTTAGTCCCTGAGTAAGGACTTTTGGAATTTGGCTCCAAATCTTTAAAATTATCATTTGATACCTTGCACATCTGTCAAAGCACTGAACCGACATCCTTTTATTAACCCTTTCAACACCCCTACGAGCTAGGTAGATATTCTCCCCATTTTATAGATGGAGAAATGGAGAAATGGAACCCATAGGTAATTTGAGTGTCACTGTAATGGGGACCTTATTGCTCTGTCACAGGGATGTGGCTGCAGCCTCATTTCCCCCTCACACTCTGGGTATTTTAGCTCTTTAGCTAAACCAAAAACTCTACCAGGGTAAAGAATGTTCAAAAATAAACAGAACACAAAGTCCAGTGAGAACCAGGTCCTTCGGTCAGCCACTGGCCACTCCCAAGAGTTCATATACCTTTTGGCCCCTCTCTACAGGGGAGCTCTGAGAAAAGGAAGCAAATGTCTGATCTTGTTCCCTAAGCCTCTCCAAACCTCCATGCCAAATGCCTCTTCTTGCCCTTGCTCTGAGGGTCCCACCTTCCCTAGATTCCCCCACCATCAGTTTTCAAAATTCAAACAAAACCTTTCTGAGCTTCTTTTCTGCATCTAGACAATGCCCTGTGGTTCTGCCAACAGCCCACACCAAGAGCAGGAGAGATCTGCGACCTGTTCCCTCAATACCTCACTCTGTGCTCTACAACCGCATCCCTTCCCAGCATTCCTTGCTAGGCTAGCCTCAAAATTCCATGGTCCTTCTGGAGTACTAGTCCCAGGATTTCCTTTCTCTGGGTGGAAACTAGGAACAGAGCCGAGCTGGAGCTGAAACCCACCTTAAAGGGTCAATATGAACTGCAACAATCACACAGAGTTATTTGCAGAGCTGGGAATACTAGACTGTAATCCTTACTGGAAAAGCCCAAACTCCATTATCCCATCCATTTAAGAAAGGAACAAGAATATAATAAATGAATGGGGAACACAAGCGTTATATTTCCAACACAAAGAGTAAAATATGTACTTTAGCCTACATGTTCTGGTTCCAGCAGTTCTTGCTGTGACTCCTACTGCAGGATTTTCAAAAGGTCTCAGTTTAAAATAACTTTTATTTTAGATTAAGAAAAACAAAAAAAGAACCATAGTAAAATCGACAAGAGAGAGCACAGTGTGTGTGTCTCTCTCTTTAAGTTATGGACTGTAGTGACTAATAACAAAATGACCCAAGAACTTTTCACGCAAGGCGTACTCTTACAAGTCTAAGGGTGCAGCCCAGGGAAACAAAAAGTAGGGTGACTAGATGTCCCAATTTTATAGGGGCAGTCCCGATATTTGGTTTTTTTTCTTATATAGGCTCATATTACCCCCCACCCTCTGTCCCGATTTTTCACACTTGCTGTCTGGTCACCCTAACAAAAAGGCATCATATCAGAGCTGATTGAAACTCAGAATGTCCATTTTGTTGAAAATGTCAACATTTCAAAATTGGTTTTCATTCTGAATCAGAATGAACCTCAAATATTTTTGAAATTTTCCATAAAACAGACATTTCAAAAAAATTCCGTTATGGAAGTTTTTCATTTTGCAATTTCAAAATTCTGAAACAAAAACATTAGTTTCAAATTCTTTTTTCTCAGGAAATGCCATCAAAATTTATATACTTTTTCAAAAAGAAAAAAACCAAACAGACAGTCTGATGGAAAAAGCTTTTTCCAAGAAAAAACCTGTTTCACATTTTTTCCCAACCAGCTCTAATCACAGTATCATCATGTTGTACAACACAACATGGTAGATGTGAAATCTGAAAGCAGAGCTGGGCTGATAAGAGACTGAGCCATCCCCACTACTCACAGATGCCATTTATGGACCACATTACACATTAGAGAAGCTACTTGGAAACGGTTGTGCTACCTGTGAATAGACACCCCACACATCCTGGAATGATATTGTACAGTGTCAATCATCATTGACCAAGGCTTCAATTCTGCTCCAGGAAATACTGCTGCCCAGTGTATAACCCAGCTTAGCCATGCTGTACACAGTAGCTTAGAAGGAAAGCCCCAAAATCCAGTTTAGTCATTAGCCTCCAAACACACCTGGAGATGGCTACACTTTGGGCCTGATCCATCTCCGGATGGAAAGCAAGAGAGTGAAATAAACAAGGCAGGTGTTAAGTGCCCAAAGAGTTGCATCCTCTTGTTCGTTCCGCCAGAGCAAAGCTTCTATATAGCTGGTTTAACTGGACTCCACTTGTTTGGAGGAATTCCCTGTGGGACAAAGCTGTTGTAGCAGCTTCTATGCCCCCTCTTTCTGGATGGTTGCACACCCAGAGCATCCCTACTACCCTGTGATCCCTCACTACCAAAATGATCCCTTGAGGCAATTGGCTACTGGGTCAGAGGTGGCTCTATGTATTTTACCGCCCCAAGCATGGCAGTTAGGCGGCTTTCGGTGGCATGCCTGCGGGAGGTCCACTGGCAATGCGGATTTGGCGGCATGCCTGTGGGAAGTCCGCCAGTTCCGCGCCTTCTGAGTACCTGCCGCCAAATTGCCGCTGAAACTGCGGGACCAGCGGACCTCCCGCAGGCAAGCCGCCGAAAGCAGCCTGACTGCCACCCTCACAGTGACCAGCAGGCAGCCCCAAGCAGCTTGCCGCCCCAGGCACACGCTTTGTGCACTGGTGCCTGGAGCCATCCCTGTACTGGGCATATACTGGAGCATCCTTAAGCATGCTCTAAATTAAACCGGTGGTAGGTCAGTCTTTAGCTGACCCCAAGATCATGGAAGCAACAAGGCTTAAAAATCCACCTCCCCCTGCCTCAGTCCTGCAGCGAACCTCAGACCTGAGGCTCATGCTGAAAGTCAGAGTTACTCCACATTTAAACTGCCAAAGCTGAGATCAGAATCTGGCCCAAAACGCTGGAGCATGTGTCCCACCTCATGTACAGGTTGAGAAGGCAACAAGGTATTTCACCTTCTTTCCCCCCCCACTTCTTGAAAAGTTTTGTTTCCCCCTCTGCAGCTTTCCATCCTCCGCAACCTTTGCTCTTTGTTCAGAAAAATGTAACAAACTTGTATTTGTATGTGTGCCATCCTGTTACAGCAGGGTTGCTGTGGCAGTTCCTGGGCATTTGATCCTGAATAGTGGGATTAAACCATAGGAACTTTGTGTGAAGCTGCTTTGACACTGTGGGTAAGGCTCTCCCCAGGCCAACGTGTGTTGCAAGAGGCTCTTTTCTAAACAACCTCGCCCTTTTCTCTTTCCTCTGACTGTTAATAAATGTACATGTGACACGCTGGAGATGGGTTTGTCGCTTTTCAATCCACCTCATTTTTCAAATTGGCCATTCCACAAATATAACCACAAACCTCCAAATGGATCCAAGGTCTGGTCAAGCTGGACCCGTAGCAGCTGTTATCTGCTTACGACCCATAAAAATGGAAACAGTTTCTGAGGTATTGGTGCCATCAAATCTGAACCCAAACCTGAGCTCAAATTCACCCTCTAACTCAAACCCTAGACTTCGGCTTAAAGCTAATCTGCATCCACGCCTGCCTCTTCATGCCATGTCTGATTGTTTTCTGACAATGTTCTGTTCATAACCAGCTGTGAAATTATGGATTATCTCAAGTTCTGCTCTGCTCCTTCTAAAATCAGGTTTGCAGGATGAACTGATGCTTTGGAAAGTAGCTGAGCCTACTTTATTTTGTAAGTTAAGGGCCTTGAAAGGGGGCTAAACATGGCTGATAAATAAGGAACCAGGAGTTCATAAATCATGTTCCTTGAGTGGGAAACAATCAAGTTCCATTGTATGATAATCCAGACTTCCTTGCGTGAGGATTCAGATCCATGGGGAGGATGGAGACCAGGATACGGATCTGAACTTCACCGTCATTTGGGAACCCACATGGTACGGTTCTGGTCCATCTCCACTTCGTATAAACTAAGAGGAGTTGCAGTGAGCCCGTTTGATCGATTCACACACAGTTGTAGGGCATCAGCTTTTCCAAAAACTGCTTGGGGCCCCGCACAGATCGTAGCCATTAGACAGACCCTATGTCCCCCATCTACCGTAGGCAGGAGTGGGGGATAAATTACAGCCGGATCCCCCCTTCCTAGACGCCTGACCTTGCTCTATCACATGAACAGGTCTTCCAGGCTCCTTTGGAAAAAATCCAACTCACTGGCGCATGTCTGTTAAATTGCCGTTAAAAAGCTACCAAGAATTTTGCAGTAGATTTAGTGGGCCAGAACCTAAGCTGGTGCAAATCAGCAAAGTCAGTGGGGTTTCTTACAATTGACAGACAGAGAGTCTCACAGGATATTAACGTGCACTATCTCAATCCTAAAAAGCTGTATATGCACAAATAGTCTTTACCCACTCAAGGCAATGGGACTAAACGTAAAGAGTAATAGTCTGTAGGATCAGGCCCCATCAATGTGATGGCTTGGCTATTCCTCTTTGCTGAGTTCAACTAGGATTACAAGCTTGGAGAAGTGGTTTGGTTTGGTTTGGGGTTTTTTTTTGAGAGAGCAAGAGAGCGTGAGTGCTTGACAGTCAGTCAATTTTTCCCAAGCCCTCAGAGCTCTAGAATTGAGCCTATAGATTACAGTCGTGT
This sequence comes from Gopherus evgoodei, assembly GCF_007399415.2. Taxonomy (NCBI): domain Eukaryota; kingdom Metazoa; phylum Chordata; order Testudines; family Testudinidae; genus Gopherus; species Gopherus evgoodei. Next base: position 10,115,489 of record NC_044331.1, read on the forward strand.
GCTTTTGTGTTTATGGCATACTATAATTAAATTAAGCTTGTCTCTTTAAATGGAAGGATTTCCGCAATAGTCAGTAGATGGCGCTAGGGTACTACATAAATTACCACTGAGCTAGTGGCTTTTTTCTGTGCTTTCCCTGTTTGAAGAGCATGGAAGTAGCTGATTCCTTTCTAATTATTATTTGAAGGTGCAGTCTGGAATCCACTGTTGAGGGAATAGACCCCGATTAACGAAAACGGGAAGAATATTTTCATGTTTAGCAAAGGTAATAAAATAATTCACTTTCTTCACAAATTGTACAATTGAATTACAGCGCCGCTTCTCTACTAGGTTTTTATTTTTTAAAAACTGTATCCCAGAGAGGAACTTGAAAGAATCCGATTGCTAGAAAACCTCAGAAACTCAAGGGAATTCCTAACTGTGTAGATATGAATATGGATGAAAATCTATATTACCTCGGGCACCAGCTTAGCACAGAATGTTTATAAAATATTCCTTAAATGTAGTTTATTTAAATCAAGTTATCCACTTATTTATGATATTTAAACATTTATGCATTTAGTGGACAGTTAATATTGTTGTTATTTACTATTTCTTAGGCATAATGTGCTCTGCGCTGTACAAAACACATATAAAGATTGTCCATCCTTCTAAGAGAGTACAAACTATAGCCCTGGTCCAAAGCCCATTGAAATCCCTGGGAGTCTTGTCATTGATGTCTGTGGACATAGGATTGGGCCCTAACTGAAGAGAAGATAAACTAGCAAACTCAGGAAAGAACAAAAGCTTCGAGGCATTGTCTATTGTTTGCTTGTTTGTTTTGTTTCTTCGAAATACCCACTGGATCAAAGTAAGTTTCAAGAGTATTTCTATGGGATTTTTGTCAGAAAATATTTAGCTCAAGAGGGCTTTTTTAAAATCTATATCAGATTCTTTTTCTCTCCCTTTCCTTTGGGAACTGGGCAGAAGAGATCATGCACCCAGTCCTAAAGAACAGAGTTAAATACCATTAAAAAGAGGAGGATAAACTGGAACACATGTGAAGGACTAGACAGGCTTAAAAAGAATATTTTTAGCCAATCTATGGGACTAAACAATAGGAAATATTCCTGAGTACTCTACGCTACATACCATCCAGTATATGTGTGACTATATGTATATGTATATGTATTATACAGTATATAGGTATATAGCGATTTCTATTGTGTGTGTATATACATTTGTACAGAGATATTTCTTTTCCATGCATACAACAAGATATAAACTATGGTAACTATATGATATCGGTTGTGAAATATCAGTTTTTTTATACACACACACACACACACACACGTACATGTGATTATTTTGTGCTTTCAGCAAATCTATTTTAATTGAACTTGATCTTAGAGTAGGATGAAACTTCAGCAGTAGTAATACATGCTGGGCATGTCCTCTGCAGGCTAGAAAGCTGTGTCATGCAAGACATGTCACGGTTTATGCTGCAACTTTAGGGCAGAGGTCTAGCAATTCTTTTCAGGAAGAAGCAGCTCTGTAAGTCATCAAAGAGAAGCAGATATTGCACATACAGAGTTTAAAATCACAACAAGAACTTATTACTTTTTCCCAGCCTCTCTGTACAGAGTGTGTTTCTCCATTCGGTGAAGGAGGAACTGCCAGAAATATACACAGATTCCCTTTAGTTTTAGCCATCTAATTGAACCTGGTGAAAGGGTGAAATTCTTGGTTTATGGGAGGTTTCTTTCTGAGTCTCCCCTCCCCTGTTTAAAATGAAAAAAAAAATGGATTGTATAGAAACATCAGCTTGATGGAAGAGTATTGTTAACCAAACATGATATTTATTCCATAGACACCTTAATTTACTAGTGTTAGTGATCTGGATGTACTCATTCTGCACAGAAGGTCATATAGTATTTTTTGGTGGTATGGAGGGTAAACACACACACTGTGTTGTACGCGTGTTTCATACAAAGGCATTCAACACTGCTCTCCAACCCACTGAAGTCTATATCCATGCAGACTGATGCAAGTAATGTCTGCAGCTGAACCCCCCCTCCATCGTATCTATATTACTATGTATTATTCAGCACCAAGTGTTTAAATTATTTCGCAGAATGTTGTTCATGAAGAGTTTAATACAGTTTGTAGTTTTGAGTGTAGCAAGTACTCAGTTACAGCAGAGAGGTAATGGAGAAAATAGTTAATGATAACCCTGTAGCCGTAATCACTTCTTTTGAGACAATCCAGAAGTAGGTCCTAGTCTATGGAGCTGTAGAGCTTTCCGGTGCATTATTATTTTTAATAAACATGGATTATTTGGGAAAAAATTGTAACTGAGCCAAAAAAAAAAAAAAAAAAAAAAAGGAAAAGGAAAATGCTTTTCAGAGAGTCATACTGGGAAAGAAATTTCCTAGCAAACAACTGGGTTAAAATAATGTTGAGAGTTTCAGCATGAACCAACAACAGACCAATTAAATGCTAAACACTCCCTACTTAGCTCATCCCATTGTAATCAGGTAGTAGAGGCCATTGCACACTGTTTAGGTCACACTCCTTGCAGACCCCTGCAATATGTAGGTGCAGAGGGGTGACTATAGGACAGATGGGCCATCATCCTTAACTCAGAATTCCCTAAACTTTGGACAATTTAAATCAGACTTTTAATGGGGCTTGAAAAGTTCTTTGTGAGATCTCTCTTTCTTTCTTCTTTTCTTGCAGTTAAATCACAATTCATGGGGTGGTTTGATAAAACCCTCCCTGTAGGTTTTAAAGAAATGTACTGATCTGATACTGCATAACAATCATGTAAATATAGAAAATACATTTTAAAAAGACATGCTCTAGCCCAACTAGAAGTTATGCAGGAATTAGTGGGTGAAATTTTCTGGCCTGTGTTATAGAGAGGTTGACGACATAACCATAATAGTCCCTTCTGGCTTTAAAACTTGTAAATACAGGAACTGCTCCAGCTCTTTATGAAGTCATTGGGAATTTTGCCATTGAGTTCAATGGGTACAGGATTGGACCCAAATGTAGGTTTAAAAAACCAACCTATTATTTGCAGTTATTGTGAAGAAGCCATTGTAGGTTCTTTGTAAATACACATAATAGGATTTTATAAACCAAATCCATTTAATGATTATTTATTTATTTTATATAGACTTGGCCTATGATGTCATTGATCTCTTGGGGACCCCTTTTTCATGAAGATATCTACATGGCATACAGTTGATCCACATGCATGCTACAGCTCTGTACTGACGTTAGGTAGAAAACATTATATTATATGTGTGTGTGTGTGTGTGTATGTGTGTGTGTGTTTAGCTCCTGTGCAAAAACCAGCTATTATTTAACATTAAATAAATCATTTGCCTTTAATGTTCAGTTTCCCAGGGCATCTGCTTGAGGGTTTTCATTCACATTCTGCACCTGCTAAAATCAGATTACCCCTCCACTCAAAAAAGCTGTTTTCAAAAGTTGGGGAGTTTCACCCAGAACGTTGAAATCAGGAAGACATTTTGTGACCTAAAATGGGAAAACTGAGATTTCGTCTTCAATTTCGTTTTCAAAATAAATAACTAAAACAACAGCCAAATAAGCAACAACAGCAACAAAAACCAAGTGAGAAAGGTCTCTCTGGCTAAGACTTTAGATGGTCTATTTCAATGCACAAAGTTTTGCAGCCAAATTACAACCCCCCTACAACTAACAACTGTTAGCTACAGGCGTGCTGGTGTTGTCTGAAAAGAATAGATCTCAGACTGGGTTTTATTAATCCCCCAGAATACAAATGTGTAACCTTGGTTGACATGAAAAAATATTTTTAAAATGGCATTAGTAAAATGATGAATTATAGTGTTTATTAGCTTGCTGGTTTTGTACATAAGGCTTGAATATTATGCAACGATTGTCAAGTTTTGAGTGAATTTCTGCTGATGGAACGATAGAAATGAAGAGGAACAGAACATTAAGGGAGAGAATGTTTGTTTCTGTAATTTTTAACAAAGCCAGCTGTGATATTCCTAAAAAGGGTAGATCAGATATCACTTCTGCTTTAAATATTTGTGGTCTGTTTCAGGTCTTTGTGCAAAACTGTTTGATGCTGTCTTTTGTTGTGCAACACCAATGTATGCTGTGATACAGGAGTGCTGCTAGTTCAAAGGAGACGGCCCTATGTAGTGTCTTTTTTTCATGTTGTGGCTTTTGCTAGAGGCTTTTGTTTAAAGCCTGCATCCAGCACGCTCAATCTCTGTCTCTCTCATTCTCTCATGTGCTGGAGAAGATGAGTCATTTGCAATAATAATTATAAAATCAACTGTTAAATTTAGAAATTGAATATACATGGAAATATTGTATAATATTGCTACCTTCCTCAGTTTAATTTAGGTAAATAAGTCTGAAATGTGTATTGGTGGAAGAGTGGATATTTATATACTGGAGATATTAATTACAGTTGGGCTAATTTAAAGTTTCTGTTATTAATTCCTTTCTAGTTTTACTGCCTTCAGGATTAATTGCAACCACCTACATGCACGCTCATTTGGTAATATTCTTAATTACAGTTAAAATGGTGCTTTAACAAGCACCTAGTCTTGCAAACTCTCTTTCTGTGTTTCTTTTGTTTATTCAAAACAAATATTAGCCAAGAAAAAGAAGAGGCCAGTATTCTGAAAGTAAAGACTAGCCTTAGGGAATTGGGCTAGCAATGATTTTGGTGAATGTTTAATTTCTTGTTTGGTTGAAAAGGGGCTGGATTGGCTATTGACAAGCCCCTATCAATAGGCAGCCCCTGAGGTCTCACTATTTGCACATGGACTGATTGACTTGTCCTTAATAGACATATAATTGTTGACAAATACCTTTGAATAGACTATGGCAGGCATGGCTAGGCAGACAAAAGAGGTTGCTCTGTGACCGAGACCAGAGCTGAGCTAGTCAAGAGAGGTAGTACCTTAAACAGGAAAAAGCTTGCCTCCATAAAGAAGCCTCTCAAGTAAAACCTGTGAAAGCAACCCAGCTTTCTCCCCACATTGAGGGTCAACCAGCTCAGATGGTAAAAGCAGCATTGTCCTTCGAGTGTGCAGGATTCATCCAGGATGAACTTCATGTCTCTCATTTTGCTGGGCAACACGAGAAATGCAACTTAATCATAATATCAATAATACGGGGCACTTCTATAGCACCCCTTCCATATGAGGTGGAGGCACTTTAAAATGTGAATGGGTTTCACCTCAAGTACCAGGAGGTAGCCGTATTAGTCTGTGTCCACAAAAATAACAAGGAGTCTGGAAGCATTTTAAAGACTCATAGATTTATTTGGGCATAAGCTTTTATGGGTAGAAAACCCTCACTTCTTCAGATGCCCCTCAAAACTCTTCCATGTGGTAGGTTAAATAAGACTGTTATTCTCCTTTTTACAAATAGGGAAACTGAGGCACAGGCAGGTTGGTGCCAACATTTTCACACGTGGGTGTGTGATATTCAGTTGAAAGAGGCACCTGATTTTCAAAAGGTGCTGAGCACTTGCAGCCATAAGTGCTGAAACTAAGGGTGCTGGGGGTCCTGTCACACAACCTGGATTGAAGTTGTTTCCATCAGATACAGGGTTTACAGTTTGGTTCAGTGGCTCTCAGCATCCCCCGCTATACAAATGGATCCAGTACTCCTGCTTGCAGCTCCCATTGGGAGTGCTTTAGCATCTCTGGAACTGAGGTGCATCAACAGACATATTTAAGTGCCTAACCTGGGTCACTCAAGCTTGAAAATTTTGGCCTAGCTGATTTGTCCATGGTCACACAGGAAGTCTGTGAGAGCCCAGCCTGGTCTTGTGCCCCAGCCACATCCTCCCTTTTGAACAATGTTCTCCCCACTACACACATTAGAGGGTTGAACAATGCATGCACTGATTAACAGCAGAGAGGAAGAGAACTGAAGAGGTGGAGGCCAGGGAGAAAAGATAATAAACTCTGTTTATCTGCTACATGATAATAATTCTATATTTGTTATGCTGAGGAATTAATTACATGGATTTTTAGCATGTTTAGTACATTATAGGCATTGCAATACTTGTCACAAGACAAAAGGCCATTGAAACGATGCTGCACAGCCTTAGGCAGCCATAAAAGAACAAACTGTTCAAGTTTGTACATCAGACTGAGATCAGAGGAGCTCTGGCTCCAAGTAAAATATCAGAAGAACTTACAGCTTTACCTACATAATAAATCTATCCAGAAGTGGACCGAAACCAGGATTCTGGCCCGTTGGTCCATGGCTTGATGTGACTGTCTTTCCAAATCAATAGCCAGCTGAGAAATCACTCTTGAAAATTTGCCTTGCAGGATGTGCTCCCCTGGTCAGTTTCGTTTCAGTAATTTCTTCACCCTTGGGACGCTACTCTTGTCAGTTAGTGGTACCATGGTTATCTCTCTGTGGAAGGAACCCCCTATGGGGTGTCAGAAGGGATGTTATTTAATATTTACATCTCTAAGCTAAGGTTGTCCTCTTCTGCAACCCCACCCCCAAAAATCCGTAAACCCAATCAAAACAAAGACCACAAAGCCTCGGAAAATAGGTTACACATTAATGTGACACCATCAAGGTGACACTGCTGACAACCTCTAACACACAACACGAGGCTGAATGCCTCGTGCCAAAAAGACCTTGAGCCTTGTCTTTGATTTTTATTGATCAAATACATAGATTAAATACAGTATCAGATGGCAAGGCTAAAGCCTAGAATTCTATGCAACATCTTTATATGCAACTCCTTCGGGCTTTATATAGCAAAGCCCCTTGTGAGTCATGAAAGAACACACAGACATACAGCAAGTAGATAGACAGACAGACAGAATAACTGTACAGTGAGCAGATACAGGTTGAGACAGATACAAATTTACCTGGTGAGACACAAGCTTTTGAGCTTACAAAGAGCTGTGTGTAAGCTTGAAGCGGGTCTCTCTTACCGAACAGAAGTTGGTCCAATAAAAGATATTACTTCTCCCACCTAGTCTGTCTAACATCCTGAGAGCAACATGTCTCCAACAACACTACACACAACAAATTTATCTGACAGACAGGCAGGATTTTGGGTTACTGAACTTCCTACATGTCATGAAATTCAAATCTTGTATTGATAGTTCGTTTGATGTAAGGGACAATTTTTTAAACTGTGTCTTTGCAATCCCTAAGCATTCCTAAACATGCAGCATTCTGCAGCCAGCTGCTTCAAAATGTGTATGTGTATGTATCCATTAATTCAGAATTACTCCAATTACGAGCTTTTGATGCTCCGAAACCCCTTCTCTAACCCAAAAGAGATGGAGAGCCCTCGGACTGTCCAATCAGATCATTTTCCCTCCTGCCTGCAGCAGATGTAAGCAATTTAGTTTTTTATTTCTGCATATTCAGTGCGAGCGGAGCTGTTGGTGACCTTTCACCCCAGAGCCTGCAGGATGCTAACCCTATCAAATTAAAGCATTTTGCTCACTTATTCCCAAATGCTCGGCTGGTGCTAAACAGGCATCCCGCTGCATAGCAATGGCGGGCGTTCGTGTCCGCTCATACCCCAAGCCTAATCAGAGATTATTAAGGAAAATATACAGTGCTTTAATTTGATGAGACTGGTTATAGGTACTGCAGTTAAAGGTCACACTCTTGCGTGTATCTCCCTCTGTCGCTGTAATATTTCCCTCTCGCTTGACAATCCTCGGCTCCAAACAATAGGCCAAGAAGACACGTTTATTTTTGTCAGGCTGTGATGAGCTCAATAGAGATAAAAATGAATTATTTAAAGTTCGCATAAACAAACAACCCTGTGCAGGTTCCCCTACCTTTTTATCACCCCCCAATTTTCTTTTTTCTGCTTTGTTTGGTTCTTTCCTTAAAAGAACATGTTAGAGAAGTGTGCATCAGTTGGAAAGAGCCCCCATTTAGATGTCAAGTCCAGATAGGCTGATGCCAGATGGCCGGTGCCTGCTTCGTAATTCCTCTTATTGGGTAGCCAGCGATGTCTGGCTGTTAAAACCTTTCAGAAGCTCCTGGGTGGGTCCCAACAATAGGTGCCTAGTAAGGGGGTCCTTTTGGCTTCTTTGGCTCTTAAAGCTTTCCTCACCACTAGGTGGTAACTGAGATATCCAGTGGTGAAGAAACACCCAGGGCCTGATTCTGCAAGGTGCCATGCTCCCCTGAAGCCAATGGGAATTGAGGGCGCTCAGCCCTTGGAAGATCTGGGGTTGGGGGGAGAAGTGTGCTGACTCCGACTTATCTACCTGGGTATTGCACCATAATGGACTCGTATCATATTCTAAATTCATCCAGCTGCATATCAATGGCAAGAGCGTGGGGGGAAAATGCAACAATATAGCTTCCCCCTCCCCTGCCCCCCGGCTTCTTGTGGCCTTAACTCGGAGAGAGAGGGTGAGAGAGAAAGTGAGGGTTAATTCTAATCTCCTGTCAAGCCTAATGGTTTGAGCATATGTGTCCATGCAGCAGACCAACAGCAGGCTTATTTACTTCCAAAATTTACATGAGAATTGCTTTATGCAGCTGTATGTAAAAATTCAAACCACACAGTGTCACTGTATCCCGCGGGTCACTCCAAAGCCCAGTGGCATTATAGCTCGAGACAAAGTCTTGCCACTTTGCGGAGGTTTCCTTTAGGACCGAAACTTGTCCTATTAAAAACAAAAATGTGAGCATTTCCACCCTCTCCTGACTCCGTCCAGCTTCCTTTTACATTCCTCAGAGACTTCCAAACTCACAAGGACTTGGGGCCCAATCCTGCAGTCACTGGTATCAACGGGAGTTTTACTGTTGACTTCAAAGGGCAACAAGACTGGGCCCTGGATCATTCCTCCGTCTGTGAATAATCCTCTTAGCTAAGCCCGGGCACCGACTTTTTACAATATACACGACATTACTGATGGGCAAAGGCTGACGGGTTTGCAGAAGTTCAGTTTCAGTGGTTATCCTAAACAGAGGCAGACTGGCTCAGGCTGCTTGGGATGCTGACAGCATCCTGGCCTGTCTGCTAAATGGCTTGTGAGAGCCTGTTTTTGTTTTTTGCCTGATTTGATGACCCCCTGTATATCTCAAGACTGACTAGGACACCCATGCTGTTTGTCACTGGCAAGCTGAGGATCCTAAGGGGGTTCAGGAGAGATCAGATCTTAAAATCACCTTACTTGGATTATACTCTGGTATATCTACTCATGCTTATAGAAAAGCATCCTGACATACAATCCAGCCAGCCGGCCTCATTGCTGCTGATTCTATGTGTATCCAAATTCATGTGGAAATTTTTGGTAAATTTTATGAGATCAGGTCTCAGGTTCTACCATGGCTGGGAATGTTGCATTAGAAGGCTCTGCCATGGAACTTTCCCCCCAAAATGCAGCATTACATGCGGGTTGGGGGGTAGGAGGGATGGGAGTTACATGAACTTTTTCAAACTCTGGAAGAGGTATAGGTGGAGGTTTGGGACAGTTCTTGCTTCAGTCTGAAGTGGATCATCCAACCTTAAAATCCATATGAACCCTGCTATGTCTCTGCTCTTTGATCAGAATGAAGTTGCTTAAAGGTCAGCTCAACCAAGGTTCAAAGTTAAGTATTTTGATTTAAAGCCCTCTGCTCCCATCCATGAGAGTTGTTCAGAAGCACTTTAGTAAAGGCAACTAATAAGTGTGATGCAGTAGTGTGCAAACCAATTAGAAAAGAGATGCTTATTGTCAGTGTTACAGCTTAAAGACTACCTGGAGATTTGTTCTCTGGCAGAACATACTGGATATTACAAAAGTCTTTAGCTTGCCACTGCGTAGCCATTCAGAACTACACTGACAGGAACCGAACTCAGATCCTCTCACTCCAAAAGCCTTACGCGAAAGGAAAATCTCCATCAGCTGACAGCAATACAGAGCAATGACACACAGTTTGGCAGTTCTGATACTATCCATTCGAGGGCAGTGGTGCGCCTCATGAGATACTTTCCAGGTTATTACAGTAAGCTTTTACATGTATGACTATAACTCATTTCTAGAGCTCAGAGCAGAAATCAGTCCCTACCCCCATTTACCTCCGGGGGTTAAGTTTTATTCTGCACAAGAGAGGGACTGTGGTTCATACTATATTGAATAGAGATTGTTCCCCTTCCTGAATTGCCCCATGCCCCTCGCTAAACATTCTCGCCTTTAAACCCCCTCCTCCCAAAAAAAATCTATCTCGGCTGCACAGAAGAAACGAAATGCAAGAAAAACACAATCTCAAAATACTTCCAGTCACCGTTTTATTAGCAGGGCTGTGATCACTCTTCTGTGCAGCAAGGATTGTATGGAAATACCAGAGGACAATTCCCCCCTTCACCATTCAGAACTTTACTTTGTCGATAAGAACTAAGAGACTAAAAAGAAGAAGTTTTTTTGTTTTTTTTTGTTTTTTTTTGTTTTGCGCCTGGTGAATGAGAGCAATTTGACTTTAAATATCAGTGCTGTGGCCAATATGTTCAGTCGCTGTATCCTGCTGGGTCCTTTCACTGGGGAAGGATTTGACTGCACAGGCCTCCCTTTTCTTCGCTGACTGGACCCTTAGGCACTTTTCTATCTTTTCCATCTCAATAATTTGCCCTTGCATGTGCCTTTTGGCAGGCCAAAGAGTGTCCTGGTAATTCAGGGGGAAAGCAGGCACAGCCTTCATTACCACAGTCACTTAGCTGTTGTGTAGCAAAGGACCTGCTTTACTTTGGAATTAGACATGAAGCCGATCCTGTCAGCCCGTCCCCCAACCAATAGTCCCGCTCATCTCAGTGGGCAACTGGTGTGAGTAAAGACTGCACATATAAATGAGCTCGTTTGGCTTGGGCCCCAGGTTTGCCTCCTGTCTCAGTTTTCACAGGACAATCCTGATTTTGACAGGCTGCTTCATATCACAATTAGGACGTGCAAACGGCAACAGAAATGGGTTCTAGAGCTGTCATGCCTCTGCTGCATTGAAGCTGTGCGTGGCAATATAACAAGACTCAGGGCTAGCGCTTCCATTTAGGCGGCCTAGGCAATCGCCTAGGGCGCCAGGATTATTGGGGGGCGGCATTTTGCCGGGGGAGGGGGCGGCAGGCGGCTCCGGTGGACCTGCTGCAGGCATTCCTGTGGACGGTCCGCTGCTCCTGCGGCTCCGGTGGACCTCCCTCAGGCACGCCTGCGGCAGCTCTACCAGAGCCGCAGGACCAGCGCGCTGGGCGGCGAAATGGCCGTGCGCCGGGCGGCGAAATGGCCGTGCGCCTAGGGCGCTAAAAACACTAGCGCCGGTCCTGACAACACCCCAGCACAGCACCGGTCAACATTGTTAACAATGGCCGATGAGTAGGAGATAAGCTTCCACTCAACGTTTTCTTCAGGAAACGCATGTTCAAACTGCTACAAAGCGTGTGTCAATCTATTGGCACAAACCACACCCCTGCAAGAGTTAGTTTGTAACCTGTCCAGGCTGTCTTGAAAGTGCAGCTCATGTTTTTATTTTTACACTGTCACAGAACAGTGGAACCCATGAAAAAAGTGTACATTTTCACAGTTCAAAGAGCTCCAGATCAATCCTTAAAGTCAGTGGCAAAGGTCCAGTGATTTGAAATCAGGCTTTTAATGAACAGTGAAAAAAGTTTGTTGCTTGGCCTCAAGTTTCTTGCTGTTTCCCACCAAAAATACAAGAGATTTCCACAAGCAATAAGTGGTTCTGCAGCAGAAATGCAGCTCTGTCACTTGCAGCAAATGCATGAAGAAGTGGGACTCTGCTCCCATGGTGACTTAATACTTTTTTCAACAGCCACTGCCCCTTTCCCGGAAGGTGCTCTCTGGTAAAACAGGAAAAAGCAACAACCTTGCTGGAATGAGCCAATTTTCATGAAAACAAGGCAAAATGTCTGGTTTTGCCTACAAAAAATTTAAATTGGAAACTGCCGATTTTCCAGAATTCTAGCAGAGACCCAGCTAGTCTTTTGTGGTCTCCACCTTCACTTTCTAGGGAGGGATTCCTGTTCAAGGGTTAGGGAAAGGAATCGGGCATATGACTCACTGTGGGACCTCAGGCAAGTCATTCAACGTCACCGTGCCACAGTTTCCCTATCTATAAAGAAGTGATGATAATTAGGGATATGACTGATCATCTCTTTTGGAAACTGGCGGAAACCAAATACTTGCTGCGTTTTGCCATTAGCGAGTGAGAGGAGAACTAGGTGCCCAAGAACATGGCAGTGGTGTGCAGCTTATCTGTACTGGGAATGTAATGTAATGGTGGTGTCCCACAGAGTACACCTGGTTTGCTTCCACCAATCAAAAGCTACAGCAGAGATATATAGGGGATGAGATAATGGAAAGGATGCATGTTTGGGTTCCGGTAGTTCTTTATGGACTGGATTTTTTCAATATGCTATTTTTACAAGCCATTAGTTTGCCAGGGTTTCTGTGATGTGTCAGGACACAATTGGTAGCTCTGTAAAAATGAAATCTTACATACTGACTATGTGATGATCACACTGTTGGTGGAGGGGGGTTGGGAGAAGAACATTCCATAGCATTCAAAGGGATAATCAGTAACATCCAAGGGACTCCATCATATGCTACTCCCATGCCAGAACACACACTCCAACATGTTTTCGATTTAGAAGGATGCGACTGAGGTCAGCTGTATGCAATCCTTGAAAGGGAAGAGAGTTTGAAGCCATGCTTTAGAAATTCTCATTTAGGAAGAACGTTTCCTTCACACTGGCTATCAATGGATGTTCTCCTGTTCCACACTTTGGAAGGACCTATTAAAAATGTATGATCCTATAGGCAAAGCAAAATCAAAACAAACTTGGAAATAGCATGTTGATGCTGAGGAGAAATAGTGCAGCAGATCAAACCACCAGCAGAGCAAAAGACAGGGGACGATGAACAAACGCAGGAAAGAGAGTGCATAGGAGAGAAACAGAACATGCTGGATGGAGCACTGGAGTCCAGCTCATGGAAAGCAAATAGTGGGTCCTCTTATTTGCGTACAGAAAAATTCTGTATTCTGCTAAGCTTTGAGTGTTTGAGATGGACATGTTGAGAAATTCCACTCCTAGATGTGCTTCTGATATTCCATTCAAGACAGCACTGAGGGTTGTAGCTTACTGCTGTCAGCCAGGTTTATCTTCTAAGAAGTGAAATTAAACTTTAATCCAACTCATCCAGTTCATCTTTCCAGCCCCCTCGAACTAGGTCAGCAGGGTGTTCAGCTTCTATTGTTGTTCTTTCAATTTCTACCTGCCAAAACACAGGTGCTGTGACTGCTGCTCCCTAAGGTATCCTTCCTGGGACACTGTTTGCTTAACTTTAGTTTCTTCCATGAATACAAGAAGAGCCGTGGGTAATGTTCATAGTGAACCTTGCAACAGCTTGAGTTCAGCCTGGGTTAGAGGTTCGTTACTGTGAACTTGGGTGGCATTAGTTTGTGCAGCAAGGAAATTCTCTTCCTCATTCAAAGATTCTCCCTTCCCCCTGCTTTCAGTGAAGACTCAGGACTCCTTACTTCTCAGAGTTCTCTCCAGAGGGAATGCCTGTCTGTGAGCTCTCTCAGTTTTCAAGGATGAGGCAATAACATTTGGGTGATACCTCGTTGTCTATAATTGGGAGGAAATTTTTGGAGTGATGGAATGGCCTCATCCCAGGATTAGATACCTCTTTATAGACCTGTTGTGGAACCTACAGAACCTCAAAAGCTCTCTAGCATCTGTAGATGAAGCCCCATGATTCCCCTGATCCTTGAAAATTGATTAAGGTTGCCTAAATCTTTCAGGGTGCTAATTGCTCATGTGCCTAACTGAAGAGCTTGCTGCAATAAGAGAGGGTGGGTCATTCCTGTGCGGTCATGGAGAATACTTCTCTCACTACCCTGACAGGTTCAAAGGGTGCTACTTGGTCCCACAGAAAAACTCTTGGAATGCTGGTGCAGTGGCCTTGCCTTGTGGCTCTCTCTCAAAGAAAGGAAATGAATTAGCAGCCTGCTAGTATCCCTTAAAGCCCCAGGTTGGGGAGAAGAGGCCAACAGTCCAACCCTGAGGATGACAGAAGCAAGCAGGTGACTCCAGGACTTGATGGGATGTCTCTTGGAAGTCTTAGTTTGTCAAACAGTATCTTGAACTGACTCTGAGCAATGTTCAGTTTTGGAAGGAAAGCAGGGATTTAAGGAGATTAGAATTGGAGATGGAAATTTCATATTCCCTAATTCTAACAGACCAATTGCCAAAGGCATGTCTGATTTTGGAAACAAGTAGTTTTTAAGTGAGGTGAAACTTGGTGGCATGCAAGACAAATCAGACTTCTGAAAGGGGTTCAATAGTCTGAAAAAGTTGAGAGCCACTGCCCTAGCACACATCAGGGCGTTATTAATTTATTATTAAATGTCTTTTGCTGAACATGAGATAAATCAGCCACCATTACCACCTCAGCCCACTGGTAATAGTGTTTCTCTTGGGACTTTGCATGTTTATTTTCATGTAGAACAGTGTTTCCCAAACTTGGGATGCCGCTTGTGTAGGGAAAGCCCCTGGTGAGCCGGGCTGGTTTGTTTACCTGATGCGTCTGCAGGTCTGGCCTATTGTGGCTCCCACTGGCCGTGGTTCGCTGCTCCAGGCCAATGGGGGCTGCTGGAAGCAGTGGCCAGTATGTCCCTCGCCCCATGTCACTTCCAACAGCTCCCATTGGCCTGGAGCAGGGAACCACAGCCAATGGGAGCCGCGATAGGCTGGACCTGCGGACGCGGCAAGTAAACAAACTGGCCCAGCCCGCCAGGGGCTTTCCCTACACAAGCGGCGGAACAAGTCTGAGAAACACTGATGTAGAAGATTTAAGGGAGATATGAATAAAGTTTTAAAATCATTCAGCAAGGTTTGGGGCTTCGATTGGAAAGGGATATCCCTGTATCCACGGTTGTGTTACCTGAATCTCCCAGCCCTGGATGACAGACATGGAGTTCTGGTGACACACAGCCATTTCCTCTCTCTGACCTTTGCTTCACGAACTTCACCCTCTTATGTAGACCCAGGCATGTCCAAAACAAAGCCAATATTTGCAAAAGGTCAGATAAGAAAATAGGAAGGAACATATACCAAGAGAAATAGCATGAGGGAACAAACAAGCAAACATCCTTCTACATGTTTACCCAGGTCAACCATTTTGGGTAACAGATCATGGGAATTACAGGCAGCAGTACTGGAAAAATGCTGTTGTCAGCCATTGAGAGAAGGATACCAAGGACAGTTTGCTGTAGTAGAAGGGCTACCGTTGCACCTGATGTTTTGATTATTTTGATTTCTAGCTTCAACTTACAATCTTATCAACTTTAAAAGGAATGAGCTTCAAAACCATGAACCACTGAAGAACATGGTAAGCCCTGTAACAGGCTTGATTTCCTTCCTGACACTCTATCATGTAATTGAGTTGGGGAACAATGTCTTTTCATGTATTTGGGGGGTAACTCACCTATTTATAGGCTTGTGACATCACTAATAATGATCAAACAACCAAGTCCATCCTCGTTTCTGGATTTCCCAGTATACTCGTCTCCGATGTGTTATATTTTAAAATGTAGCCGCATGGGAGCAGAGATTGCCTTTATTTCTGTGTACCGTACAGCACTGAGCACTTTGATGGTGCTAAGCAAATAACAGGACAAAAATACCTATTAATTCTGGATAGAGAAGCTGTTGGACTTGAACCCCTTCTAGACAATTAAGAGTTGAAGATTTTTGTCCTATGCTATTTGAAAGATTATTTTCCATAGACTTGCAATACGATCTCACGACTTTCATCTTTACTCTTGATGTCACGAGACGCTCATGCACGTCTAGCAGATGATACAGTGGTGATCCTACAAAACCTGCCTTTTTTAACCTATCATAAATAGATACAGTTATTCCCTTTCATTTTCCTACACTAAATACCTCGAGAACTGAGGCTATTTAATTGCAAAGTTTTATTTAGTTATCTAAAACAACTGGTACATTTGGAAAGGCTCTTCAGCCATAGACAAACTGTGCGTGGGGGGAAGAGCGAGGGGGGTGTCATGCAGCTTTGTTAGATTCTTATTAGTGTACAAAAACTCTGTTTGCCCAGTTTACATGGGTCTGTCTTGGGTTAGAGCTGCCTAGTATAATCAGCCCAGTCTAGCTCCCGCTGCTGAAACACAACAAAAACCAAACAAACTGTAAGTTAGAATTATTGCTCTTAAATAAAGCTGATTTGAGTGTCTGGCTTTTAAGAAAAACTGCTTTACCGTATACTAAGCACCTTGGCTTGACTGGCAGTGAATTTCCTGGCCTAGTCTGCTGGGAACTTTAAATGAACACAAGCAATTATAAACCCAAAGTCTGCAGCAATTTGTAGGCATTATCTCAGGATAATTACCCTGAAACGTTCACGTTGCAAAGCAAAGGTAGGTAATTTAAAAATCCATTTTTCTCTGTCTGCATTACTGTTTGGGCATAAGACCCTTCCCTTTTGCGGGCATTGTAGTGAGATAATAAAGCCTGAAATTGGTCCTTTGAAGACACCTATTGCAGTTTGTTAGAAAGCAAAGACAACAATCTTGTTTGACCTTTCTTAGCTTTATTATACTTAAATACCTAGACAAGTTTAATTTCTCAGCACAAACTGACAAAAGCCAGAGGATTGAAAGTCAAAGTAAAAAAACCCTGCCGTTAATGAGCTAAGGACAATAGTACCGCCTACAGGGCCTCAGAGCACATGGCTGCTTCCCTGCTTTGTGGGTAGGGTAAGTACTCTGTGGGTGTGCTGAGCTCTGGACTAGTTGTGGACTACTACTCTGGCAGTGTGAGCAACACTCTGACATTTTCTTGAGATTCCCGTTTGTGGAGCCAATGAAGTCTTGAGAATGCACTCAGCTCCCACTTACATAACCAGGGAAAACCACCTGAGAAACTGCTGAATGCACCTCATAGTAAAGCAAAGATCCCTGGGAATGGTGGCTTCCTCATTAACCCCCCCCGGCCAAGTTTACAGGGTAAGGGACTGAAGAGCCTTTATCCCCTTGCTGAGTCCTGGTAACCCCTGCCCAGCTGAAAGTAAAGAGTGCTCTGTCCCCTTCACGAGTGATGGAGAAGATGATGACAAATCTCCCACTGTGAAGGGCCAGCAGCAGAAGAGATGCTAGTGGTGCGATACTTGGATGAACCAGGTACAGTCCTCTTTTTTTTTTTTTTGCGGGGTCGGGGTGGGACGGATTGTGCCATTAAAATCTGGGATCAGTACATGTTTCATGCTTTGATGTTATCAAGGCATGCAAAAATCTACCCTTGCCACTTTATGTAAATCTATATATACATACAGCCACCCATCGACCCACTTACCCACATGAGTGTTCATATAATACATACACACACACACACACACACCCCTTTAATTTTTGGCTTGGAGATATCAAACCACGTGTGTTATCTAATATTCTTAAAGAGTGATGATGGATTTTTGCATCGAAGCATCATTTACTCTAGTGAAGAAGCAGGTCCTTCTCACTTTGACTTTAGAGGGGACAGGATGAAGCCCGGCAGGTGGGGAATGGAAGGCTTAAAGTACTGGCAGTGGAAAAAGGCAAACAAATTTGAAAACTTCCCCAACCTTTGGTTGCGGGGAGGGGATGTCACTCCTTTCCTGGACTCCACCTCAATGGACACACTCCATATCACTCCATTTCTCCCCCTTAGCCATTGTGCAGTCCTGTCAAAACAAAGACAGTGAAGCTATGTGTATTCTTCTAACGAGATTGCATCATTTTGTGAATGTAATGCAATGTTTCCTACAGTCTGTGAGGAATGTAAGAACAGGGGTTGGCTGTACCTTTTACTTGAGATTCTTGGGTGAAATGCACTATAGAAGTGCAAAGCCTCGTTGTTCATTATCATTAGGTAAACAGAACTGGGGAGCCATTAAAGCAGCTACACTCATTTATCACAGAGTATTTACCAGTGGATTTTTCTTTTTAAAACAGAACCTTTAGTCAAAGTGAGATGAAGTCTGCAAGGTACTGAGTGCCTACAACATTCATTCAGCTTCAGTGGTGGCTCATACCTCTTAGAGTTCACAGGCAGTGCTGACCACCTGGCAGGATCAGGCCCAGAATTAGCAGAAGTCCATGGGTTATTATGTAGTCCAGCTCTAATGGTACTGCCCAGTCTGTCTGTTGCAACTGCAGTTCCTCTTTTTGGCTCCAGAAAATTTGGCTTTTTTTTTTTTTTTTTTTTTTTTTAATAGTTGAGGTATAGAGTGAAAGGTGGGCAGGAGAAGAGGGACAAAGAGAGTTATCAATGAGAGGGCCAGCTGTGTGAGTTTACTGACCTGATTTCAAGCGTACCGGGGTACTCCGTGACCCCTGTAATTTTACTGCCTCCTGAGTTATCGTTTGTGATTTTCACTGGAGTGAAATGATACATCAGGGAACAGTAAGGATTCCAGGAGCCCACAGATAGACAGAATACAAAGTACCTACCAAAACAGCTGCCATACCTCTGGCAAATATATTTTTTTAATCTTTTACAATGGAGACTCCAACTGCCTATCCAGATCCCCTGAGGTGTGGTTAATTGAAAACACTAGATAAAGGAACATTTTTTACAATCATGGGCCCAGTTCATAGTGCAGACGCTATATAGACACCTGCAACTCAGCTGTCAAGGAGCTTAGTCCAGATTCAAACGTCCCCTCTTCGCAGCTGTGGAATGTAGCCTCTGAGCTCCTGCTGCTTCCCCATGAAGACCTGCTCCCCTCAATGACCACAGAAAGAACACTGCTGACTCTGCCAATGTTGTGCTCAGTGGAGTTCACACCAAATGGGGATGGAACAAATTCTAAGGCTGCTTAGCAACATACCAGAGGCCAATCAGAGCGACAGAGAGACTTAAAAGATAACATCAGGAAAGCTATTAATCAAAAATGAGCTGATGTCAATCAAAGGAGAAGGATCGTCACTGGCAGAAAAATGGAGAAGGTATTCTGTTAGAAACAGTATAACTTATCCAGCTTCTGGCTGGAAATACAGTTGGCTTGCTAAACAGCTTCCATATATAGTTAAGGCCAATCTTTAAAGTCATGATGACTGGCCTAACTCTTTCAGATACTACATGTTTACTAGAACTGATTTAAAAAAAAAAACACCAAAAGCTTGCAAGATATTAAAGTGTTTTAATTGGTTCTAATTTTTCTGTGAAATATCTATCTCACTTTTTTATGAAAAAAATCATTCCCTCCAAAAAATGTTGAATTGTTTTCCATTTGTGTGTGAGGACCCTCTCTCTTACCTTTTTAATTTTTTCTCCCTTATAAAAAGAAAAAAAAATTAGCTTCTCCCCTACTGAAACAAAATGCAGTTTTTAAAAGTTTTCGCTGGAAAATGAAAAATGTGGCCAAAACATCAATTAATTTTTGTTTTGTTTGGAAAGACATTTTCCACTGAACAAAGTTCAGGTGGAACATTTT
The DNA here is from genome assembly GCF_007399415.2 of Gopherus evgoodei. Taxonomy (NCBI): domain Eukaryota; kingdom Metazoa; phylum Chordata; order Testudines; family Testudinidae; genus Gopherus; species Gopherus evgoodei. The sequence goes on from NC_044331.1 coordinate 10,134,982, forward strand.
TGACCAGCTCTAACATTTACAGTTTTAAAAACCACTTTAACTGGGATAAATGATTCCAGACCCTTTATAGGAAAAGTCCGATAACATTTAATTAGCATCAAATGACTAGGATGCTATATAAATGACTCCCAAACAACGGTAGGGTTGACTAGATAATTATTTCCCTGCTAAAGAATTCAAAAAGTGTGTTTATAAATTCTATATAAGGTTATCATCATTTAATACATTTTACAGAACTTCCCCATAAGGGGCTAAACCCATTATATCCATTTTATATGAAACATGCATCTTTTTTAATGGTCTATGAAAGACTTTTTTCTTTTTAGTGGATTAGGGCTGTTAAGAGTTGCTTGATTGGGAGCCCTGTACTGAAATCTTTTGAAATGCAACACAAGATGCATCAGAATCAGCATCTATCTTGGCCTGGAGTCAGAGAGGAGAGTTGAGACTGCTGGTAAGATTACTATTTAATGCAATTTGTGGTGATTTTGTGACATGGATGCCTTTTAACCCAAATGGACACTTTTTGCCAAAAACTAGTTCATTTTGCTCAGGCTCGTGAACAGCCACAACTAGGCAACAAAATCAAGCCACCAATTGCTTGGCCCAGACTTGAACTGGAGGCCTACAAGTAGAAGGCTGCATGTCCCAAACAAGTAAAACACATTTAAAATTCTGCTGCTCAAGGCAAAATGCACTGCTGGGGCAAACTACCAACAATTCACTCCATTTGTGGCCATCCCCTCCTCTAAGACTCAGCCAACACAATGTTTCTCCTACCAGCTTGTGGGAATGTTCCTCTTTCTTTCCCTTTTAAGGCAAGAGTTCACAACAGATCATCAGCTTTAATCTTGAAATTCCTATCCATTTCATGTCAAGCCTTAGGGTTTAATTATGACTATGACAGCCAAAGCCACCATAGCAGGGGTGTAGAGGTGAAGTGGGAGTGCAAAGTTGAAGTGACTAAAGACATCATACTTCAATAGGACAAAGGCAGGAAAAATACTTTCCCGGGTTCTGGGTGGAGCATGCTCAGTAGCGCTAGTGGCTGTAGCTTTATAAAAGGCGCAGCATGACCCTCCTGTTGCTAGGAGGGGCACAAGTGGCCATGTGCTAAACCACCCAGTTTGGCCCATTTGAGGGGTGGAGCGCTGCTGACAGTGCAAGCCAGCTTCTCCTTGTGCTCAGGGAGCGTGAGCAGTAGCTTCCCTCCTGCCTTCTACACAAGAATGTGGATAATAGGGGGAGATTCAACACACCCTTTTGCCCTTCTAATGCACTTGCGCAGTGCGGACCTTATGAGTTTCATGCCTAGCACAAGACAACGAACAATATCCCTGACACACATGAACCGGTATTGCCGCCCCCCGCTGCCCCCAACACCACATTCCCCAAGTGGTTTTGCAGAGGAGGACGCTGTATCTCTTGATTTTAAAACCTCATTTCAATGCATTGGCCGGGAAAAATGTTTTCAGCTTCCCGGTGCTCCCTTGCCTGCTTTGTGGCTTGATTTAATTTTACCAGACTAGAGTCGGAACAATTATCTGATTCTTCATGTACAGCATGCTTTCCGTGGTCATTTCTGAAGTTTTACTGGTTCATAACCTCTATAATCAGAAGACCCAGTTTAAGAAAAAAAAGAAACTAAGTGAACAGGCAGGAATCTGTTCATATTATCCCTTCCTAGCTGTCCAGGCTTTCATCCTCTTCTCTCCCACACATGCCCTTATTGCTCCGCTACTCACCCACCAATGAGGGTCTGTCAGTGGCAGTGAGGGGTCAACATCAAAGCACTTTTACAGCTAGCAGCTTGCAGCTAATGCTGGCATTATGGAGCGAAATAGACCGAGAGAGCAGAGAGAGAGAAGCATAGGGATTGAATGAATGGCTCTCTCATATAAAAAGAGAACAAAGAATAGAACAAAACCTTCTATTCTCCCACTCTTTATAATACTCCTGAGCTGAGTGTGCGTATGTGGTACACAGCTGAGTTTGAACTGCATTAGCACTCTTTCAGTTTACAAACAAGAGGCCTAATTTAGAAGAAAAATCTCCTATCTGATTATTTCTTTGTGTTCACCCATGTGGCAAAAAATGTCTGTACAGAGAAGCAGGGGGGCTACTGAGGTGGCTTATTAACTTCTCAGGCTATATCATGATTGTGAAGGGCAATTGGGAGATCATTATTCATCCCTAATTTCCAGACTCAGAAAAACAAAAGTACAAAATATGTGCAGTGAAGTCTGGAGGGATTGGTGTTTGTCCATACACCACCATGATGAAAATATGCTGAGTACACCCGATACTGACAGCAAGTCTGATGCTAACACCCCCACCCCCACCCCTAAATACTAATGAATTATTTTGTCCGATGCAACAGATATCAAGATTGGATGTCTTTCTAAAAGATGTGCTCTACCTCAGCCAGAATTTGTGGACTTGACTCAGGAATCACTTGGTGAAATTCTATGGCCTGTGCTATTCAGGAGGTCAGGCTAGATGGTCAGAATGGTATCTCCTAGCCTTAAAAATCTACTAATCTATATTTTGTGCACTAGAAATCAATGAGAGGTGTTCTTCAGAGATTCTGACAGTACGTTTTTGCTGATATGAAAGCCACAGGTTTGCTACCTAGATATGCTCACTGACTGCATCTGGAGAATCTTGCTCTTTGTATTAGGTTTAGCTGAATGATAGCTACAATATCACTGCCTGACTGAACCTGGCCCTACTTCGAGGCAGTCAAGTCAGGAGCAGTGGGCATGAGGGAGTGAGCAGTTGGCAGTTTGGAAGAAATACTGGGAGAAGTTGAGTTTGGTTCTCAGGTTTGAGGATGTCCAAATAGACATCGGAGGGGAAGGTAGGGAATGCAGTAATAGAGCAACATGGTCATAAGAACACAAGAATGGCCATACTGGGTCAGTTCAAAGGTCCATCTAGCCCAGTATCCTGTCTACCGACAGTTGCGAATGCCAGGTGATCCAGAGGGAATGAACAGAACAGGTAATCATCAAGTGATCCATCCCCTGTCACCCATTCCTAGCTTCTGATAAACAGAGACTAGGAACACTATCCCTGCTCATTTGGCTAATAGCCATCGATGGACCTATCTCCAGACCTAAGGATGAGCCTGAACCTCAAGGCTTTAATCCAGATCCAAATTTCCCTAAGAGTCAGGGTCATCTGGACACAAGGATTTGGTTCAGGCCCATTTCTAGGTGAAACACACACCTACCTCTTGGATAATACTTCAGTTTGTAAGGGGCATGTAGTAGATGAAGGGTACCTAACCTGCATGGAAAGGACCACTTTCTGCACTGAATTACACCATATGTAGCCACATTAACTTCAGGGGTGTAAGACTGCACACATTTAACTAAGTAAGCTTGGTGATCTTGAGTATCTTGCCATGTTTTTCTCTTTGAAGCCATGAATGGAGACATCATGGGATAGATCACAGATGATGGAAACAGAAATAAACTAATCTCCAAGATTAACCTGAAGAAAATAGCACTGAGCTTGAAAAACTTCTAGTTTAGTTTGGGGAAGTCTGTGTTGACCTGGGCATTTATACTCTACACATTTGCACTGTTCTTAGAGACAAACCTGGAAGTCTGAGACATCATGAATACTAGTACTTGCTTCTTTTGTACAAATAGGACAAGATTCTTAATGGAGCTGACCACCAGTTTATACTGCTAAAAGAGGAATCCACAAGCTCTCAGACCAATAAATAAGGGATAAACAAAATCGCCACGTAATGCCAAGATGTCTTGATGCTCTGAGTGTTGCTTTAATGGCTTATTTGGTAAGATTTTGACATGACAATATGTCTAACACAACAATATGTTTCAGAGTCCTTCACAGTATTATAAGACTTAAGCCTAAACTTCAAATCATTATCACACATTATAGTTTCCCTTGTTGATAGGATAAGTCATGTCCTTTGGTACTCATATCTTCTCTTTAGATGCTTAGAAATCACAATGAACTCAAACATACAGTCTTTTCTTCTAAGCAACATTTTGAACCTTTCCTCCTTTGATATCCTTTCCATACCATTGAGAAATAGAGGTCTGGTTGAAATGGAACATCCAACAAGACGTTTTTAACAGCTAATATCTTACCTCTTTACCTTTCTAATTTCAACATAAGACTAAAATTCCATTTAAAAAATCATAGTATAAGAACATTAATTTTTTTAACAATTTAGCACTCAAAACTTAATTTACACATATCTTTAACTCTGCTCCACTGAACATATTTATTATTTATTTATTTAATTTTAAATAACTATAAATATGCCTATCCAAGGCTTTAGGCATTTTAACACACCATTAACAATATCATTACATCTCAGCAACATTAAAATAACCAATTCAAGAGGAACTTGGCCAGCCAGTCACCTGCCATGATTCCTTTCTGTCCCTTCCTTGTTGTGGGGAGTAGATTCTCAGCCTTCTTCAAAAACTCACTCAAATGTGTCTTTTGCAGTGCATCTGGAAGATTACCAAATCTGGCTATTTTGGATTAAGAGAAGGTGGGCATGGGGAATGGAATGAGTTCCAGAGTCCTGGAGCCTTCACATAGAATGTCCTGCAAGCTGTCCTTTCTATAATAGAGTCTTTAATTACTTGATCACATACTATTTTGGGGCATTTTTTTTCTGCAATTTATTTTCAGTCTCCTCCAGTTACATATTAACACTCTCATAATGTCCAGTAAAGCTACTGACGTGCTTAGGTGTCATTCTGGTGCTGTGCAACAAACTAAAGTGAACACATAGATGTCTTATATATGCCTACAAATATTTGTTAAGATCCTAATCCAAAACCCATCAAAGTCAATGGGAATCTTTCCATTGGCATTTGGATCTGGCCTTGTTATTCTACATTCTAATACTTAAACTATGGTAAGAATAGTTTTCTCTGTTTTTTTTCATATCAGTGGTATAGAATCATAGAATATCAGGGCTGGAAGAGACCTCAGGAGGTCATCTTGTCCAACCCCCTGCTCAAAGCAGGACCAATCCCCAACTAAAAAACCTCTAAGGATGGAGATTCCACCACCTCCCTAGGTAACCCATTCCAGTGCTTCACGACCCTACTAGTGAAAAAGTTTTCCCTAATATCCAGTCTAAACCTCCCCCACTGCAACTTGAGACCATCACTCCTTGTTCTGTCATCTGCTACCACTGAGAACAGTCTAGATCCAGCCTCTTTGGAAACCTCTTTTCAGGTAGTTGAAAGCAACTATCAAATCCCCCCTCATTCTTCTCTTCTGCAGACGAAATCCAGGACTAAATTCCAGGGACCCTGGAATACAATGAGCACTATATTCTCCTAGAACAGTGGTGGGCAAACTGCAGCCTGTCAGGGTAATCCGCTGGCAGGTCTTAAGACAGTTTGTTTACATTGACCATCCACAGGCATGGCAGCCCGCAGATCCCAGTGGCTGCAGTTTGCCGTTCCTGGCCAATGGGAGCTGCGGGAAGCGGCACGGGCCACAGGAACTATGTCAGTTTACACCAACTAAGGATCTGGCCCTGTACTGGGTTCTGCACACTCATACTGTCCAGCGGTAAATATATAAAAATTCTCTAATGATTTAAAATATGGCATAAAAAATGAGCCACCATGAAAATCAACATGATAGTAAGGGGAAGTGGGTTGCCTGAGGAGAAACCTCAGTCGTTGCCTTTAGGAGCTGCTAAGCTAACTCCAAACTCTTATTTATATTATGATACTTGCCACCATAATTCATTAGTTAGTATGTGTTCGTAACTGCAGACTGTTACAGACAGAAAATAAGGACATACATATTTAACCTTTGAAGAGGGAACTCATTTACTGAAATTCCAACTTTATGAACCAAGGTTATAAATATCTCAGATGTACTACAACCAACGTAATATAATGAGACCACATGAATGGCTGTCATCGTCTTTAGCCTTTGATTGTTTAAAAGCTCAGATCTTCATTTGTATTAAGGGTTAGAAATGATGAACAATGAAGTGAGTTGTCCAATCATCATCAGGCATATGCTATTATGGAACATGTCACTGAAAGTAGCCATCCCACCGCCTTCTTCCCAGTCACTGTAAGTCAGCTGTAGCCTGTCGTGAGGCTGAAAAGGATGTATATTTTAAAGTTGCCTGTAGGGTCTCTGTTATGCTAGAAAAATCTTTTCACTTTGCCTGAGACTGGCTGAAAACAGAGGCCTGTTTATATTGTAGATATTTTAAATATTCAAATTAAAAGACTAAAAACAAAGTGCATTTTAAAAAAAGTATGCTATCCCTGGGAAAGCTCTGCTTTTAGGTGTGTATATATAGGATTGGACTTCAGGATCTCTTTTATGCTAAATCCTGGTCTTAATAATGTCTCTTTGTGTCTGACTTTGGATTAGTGCAGGGGTCGGCAACCTTTGGCACGCGGCTTGCCAGGGTAAGCACTGGGCCAGTTTGTTTACCTGCCGCAGGTTTCACTGCTCCAGGCCAATGGGGGCTGCAGGAAGCAGCGTGGGCCAAGGGATGTGCAGCAGAGACCAGCACCTACAGGATCTTCACCAAGCATTCTCAAAACTATGATACCTGCACGAGGAAATAAGGAAACAAATCAACAGAGCCAGACATATACCCAGAAGCCTTCTGCTGCAAGATAAGCCCAAGAAAGAAACCAACAGAACTCCACTGGCCATCACCTACAGTCCTCAGCTAAAACCTCTGCAACGCATTATCCATGATCTACAACCTATCCTGGACAACGATCCCTCGCTTTCACAGGCCTTGGGAGGCAGGCCAGTCCTCGCCCACAGACAACACGCCAACCTTAAGCATATTCTCACCAGCAACCACACACAGCACCACAGTAACTAACTCAGAAACCAATCCATGCAACAAACCTCAATGCCAACTCTGCCCACATATTTACACCAGCGACACCATCACAGGACCTAACCAGATCAGCCACAACATCACCGGTTCAGTCACCTGCACGTCCACCAATGTAATATATGCCATCATGTGCCAGTAATGCCCCTCTGCTATGTACATTGGCCAAACTGGACAATCCCTACATAAAAGGATAAATGGACACAAGTCAGATATTAGGAATGGCAATATTCAAAAACATGTAGGAGAACACTTCAACCTCCCTGGACACACAATAGCAGATTTAAAGGTAGCCATCCTGCAGCAAAAAAACTTCAGGACCATACTTCAAAGAGAAACTGCTGAGCTTCAGTTCATTTGCAAATTTGACAGCATCAGCTCAGGATTAAAAAAGACTGTGAATGGCTAGCCAACTACAAAAGCAGTTTCTCCTCCCTTGGTGTTCACACCTCAACTGCTAGAAGAGGGCCTCATCCTCCCTTACTGAACTAATCTTGTTATACCTAGACTGATTCTTGCCTGCGTATTTATACCTGCCTTGGAAATTTCCACTACGTGTCTGATGAAGTGAGTATTCACCCACGAAAGCTTATGTTCCAGTATGTCTGTTAGTCTATAAGGTGCTATATCCACGGGACTCTGTCGCAGTGATATAGTGTTCTTGGATTTTCAGAAAGCCTTTTATAAGGTCCCTCACCAAAGGCTCTTAAGCAAAGTAAGCTGTCATGGGATAAGAGGGAAGGTCCACTCATATATCAGTAACTGGTTAAAAAGACAGGAAACAAAGGGTTGGAATAAATGGTCTGTTTTCAGAATGGAGAGAGGTAAATAGTGGTGTCCCCCTGAGATCTGTGTGGGGACCAGTTCTATTCAACATGTTCATAAATGATGTGGAACAGGGCCGGCCTACAACATTTTGGCACCTGAGGCGGGGAGCTCAAATGATGCCCGCCCCCATGCCCCCTCGCTTGGACCAAAACTTTGAAAGATCTCAATTCTGTCTTCTTCCTGTTCTACTCCTCCCAAGGTACTGCTCTTCTACCTACACCAATAAAGGGGAACTAACAACTTAAAAAATTCTTCAAAAATTTTAAGTAACACCTCTCATGTTGGCATCATTATCGTAGCCCTGACCTCTCATGTCAGCTATCGCAATTCCCATATCTTCTAGCTTTTTAAGAAGCACATTTGTCATACCAGCTCCTGTAGTATCATCAATGTCAATAAATTCTAGAAAATGGTCTCTGACAGTCACCATTGCGGAGACGTTTTTGCTAGGTTCTGTTGTTGTTACAAAATGCACCACTAAAGTAATTTGTTCCGTATGGCTGTTGTCAGGTGGGCAGTCCAGAATAACAGAGTCATATCTTGTTGACTTCAGATCTGCCACAATCGTCTGTTTGACTTTTCTGGCCAGTAACTGTATGATCTCATTTTGAATTGTTTTTCCAAGGTAGTGGTGTGTGTACATTTCTTGGGTGGTGACTCTTCTTAGATGCTCCTGGAGCACAGCATCAAACTCAGCCATCAGCTCCATAATTTTAAGGAAGTTTCCATCATTTGGCACATACAGCCGATCTGAAGTGCCATGCAGTGCTAGGTTTTGGGTAGCAAGCATAATCAAAATGGCAATGAGCCTTTTCAGACCGTTTTGGCAGTAAAGAGACTCTGATGCAACCTTCTCTTGATGCTGATCATCAGTGGTGGCCTTTCACATTAGTCTCATCTCAAGCTCTTTCCACCTATGGAATGCTCTCTGGTGATTTGCTCCTTTCTCATGGCATGCCAGATTTCTAGCCAGATTTTTCCAGAGATTTTTCCAGAGATTTTTCACAGCCAGTGGGAGCTGTGATTGGATGGACTTGCGGACGCGGCAGGTAAACAAACCGGCCTGGCCCACCAGGGGCTTTCCCTAAACAAGTGGTGTCCCAAGTTTGGGAAACACTGCCCTAGGCCCTGGACTGACAAATGCTGGGACTGGACAACAGGAGATAGATCACTTGATGATTTCCCTGTTCTGTTCATTTCCTTTGAAGCATCTGGCAAAGACTGCTGTCAGAAGATAGGATACTGGTCTAGATGGACCACTGTCTGACCCAGTGCGGCCATTATGATGTTCTTATATATAAGCCAAAAATAAAAATAAAAATTGTTCTTGATTTTTCAACTAAAATACAAAAAAAAAACCAAGAAAATTTTTTTTCATGAAAACCCATTTTTCTTAAAAAGCCAAAATACTCTTCAGCCAGCTCCACTAATTTTCACAAATAATCTATGCTTAGGATTTGAACTCAAATCTCGAGCAGTGAAAAGCTAATGCACCTAGTCACACATTTACTGGTATTAGAATAAAATGTTGTACATCCAAACACTACAATTTCGCACCAGAAGAAGAAATGCCAGATCCAAAGTACAGATCAGAAAACATAGTATAGGAACACAAATTAATTGAGTGACTTTCAACATTTCTATGGTAATGTAAGAAAAAAAAATCACAACAGCACGTTCTGTACGATAAATAATGAAGAGTTTGCCAAGACAATATAAACCTTTCTCATCGTGTTACTGCAAAGCAGCCTGTGCTGCAACATACTTTCAGTGTTACATCACAGAAGTGGTATCAGAAAATGGTTTATTGTAAATTGCAACCCAGTTTGCCATATATCCACTACAACTCCAGGAATCTGAACTCTAAAGTAATTTAGAGATAGGGTTACATCAAGAAGAAAGGATATCCTCCCTGGGAGATAAAACAATACACAGTGTCTATGTCTTACAGATGTAGTGAGAGACAAAGCCATTGGAAATGGACATCAAGCTGGGGAAAACTTTTCTGAGACTAGAAAGCTTTTTCCAGGAAAATCAATTAAGAAGGTTTGTTTCCTGAGCACAAATGCTTATCCTGTTTCTCCCCCTGCCTTTAGATTGCAATACACAGTGTCTGATTTGAATTAAGTCTGTTCCTATCACTTTGACTGAAATAAACAGCTGATCATCCTATCTATTTGACCACCAGGCTGTATATTATAGCTTGTACAGCACATGGTTGTGCTTATAATGTCAATAACAATAGCTGAATCACAAAATTATATTTGCAGCCACCTTTCATTTCTTGTAGACTTTTCCTAGGTCTTTTCCTTTTATTACTGAATGCAGAATTTTGACCTCCTTCTATGACCAGCAATTAAATTATCCCTTAATACATGCCTAACATGAGCACAATTGACCACATAATGGTCACCATTGTATTTATGTACAAATGATTTAACTCCATGGGGTTGTATTAGAGCTAGCTGAACATTTTCAAAGTTAGAAATTTTGATGTAATGATCAGTAGAAATTTCATATTTTCACCCAAAAAGGAGGGAGGAAAAATTCAATTAAAATATTCATGATTTTTCCTGTCCACTTTTTTACAGAAAGGTAAATAGAGGCACAGAGATGGTAGGTGATTTCCTCCAGATTACACAGGGGGTTAGCAACAGGAATAGTTCTGACCTACAGGGCCAGTCCTAAACTGCTATTTTAAACTATGCCTCCTATTTTGGAAAACAGATGCTGTGCATCTCAGACATTGCTGTGAATAATTGTCCCTGGGGAAGAAAACTATAATTAAAGGAAAGTTGAATGAACAAGGGAAGCTAAGGCTAAACTTTAAACTGTATGTGTTGTAAAACAATTCAACTTTTTGACTGATTCACAGTGCATCTATAAATTACAGCATAATGTAATGTATCATGTCTCAGATACAAGAACAGTACTGAAAAGAATAATTTAGTTTCTTATACATAGTTAATGATGAATTACCATTTACATGTTTCAGCATTCACCAGTACATATGGCTATAATTCAGGAACCATGACAGTACAAAATCTATTACTCTAACAAAAGACTTGTATCAGACAATTATCTTGATGGTTTCTGTCTTATTCATGGAGTAGCAGTGCCTTCAAAGAGCTTTGTAAGTTATCTGCCAGCTCTGGAAGGTTTTAGACACCAATGAGCTTCTCCCCTCAATCGTAAAACATGTAAAAGAAAAACTAATGTTATCTTTTAACATTTAATGGTAGCATTCTTTTTTTTTCCTTTTCAGAAAGGCTGCAGTAAACCATCAGTGTATCTAGTTATTTCAGTTCTATGGCCTATGCTTTTCCCCAAGAGTCATGAGCCATCTAGTCAATTCCTGAAGGAAGAGAAGGCCATTTTCTCTAGACAAAGAAAGCAACCACTTTGGCCTGGAGTATACAGTTCATAGTTAAGGCTAAGATTTTGTCACGATATTTTTAGTAAAAGTCACAGATAGCTCAAGGGCAATAAAGAAAAATTCATGGAAGCCCGTGACCTGTCCCTGACCTCTACTAAATGTATCCATGACAAAATGGGGAGTGTTGGGCAGCTGCAGGGCCAGCTGGGAACTCCGGGGCTCCCCACCACCTGTGGGGGCTCGGAGCTACAGGGTCTTGCTCTGCTGCTACTCCAAGCTGCGGGCTCCCCTGCTGCCCGCAGCGGCTGGGATCTGTGTGTGGTGGTGGTGGGGATGGCAAGCCAAGAGCTGCAGGGTCCCCCCCACTGCCCGCGGGGTTCAGAGCCCACCACCACCCAAGGCGGTCAGGAGCTGTGGTATACTCCTGCCGCCCATGGCAACTGGAAGCTGTGGGGGTCCCCTGCCATCCGCAGGGGCTGGATGCTATGGGGTATCCCCATTGCCTGTGAAGCTTGGAACTCGGGGGCCCCCACCTCCTCTGGCTGAAGTTGGGGGAGGCGGTGGGACCCTGCAGCTCCCAGCTGCTGCAGGCTGAAATCATGGATTCCATGACTTCTGCGACCTCTGTGACAAAATCGTAGCTTTACTCATAGTGAGCAAAGAAAGACCAATCATAACCTCTTTATCCTTTGATCTATATGATTTTGCAGACCCTATGAGTATTGTTCACATATGAGTAGGCTTGGAAGGATTAGATTTTTATCAGTAAATGCTGATTTCACTGTACACACACAACCAACGAAAAAGTATTTCTATCAATGAACATCTATATTTACAGGTAGGTCAAATGAGAAAAATGCTGCTTGAGAAATTATTAGTGTTTGATTTAAGGATCTTTACTTTGTATATTTTAACATGTAATGTTGACAATTTGCATTTTTGCAGTAAAAGCTTTAACTTTTTTAATCTCAACATCTACTGTAATTAAAAAATTATTGTCAGCCCCACACATTATCTGACCCTCCATACCTTCCCACAACTGTGAAAATTTAAATAAATAATAAAAAATGCTTAAAACCCAGAATTTTGAACAACTGTGAAAATTTAAATTGACTAAAACTAAAAAAATGCTTCAAAGTAAACACTGATATTATCTGTCAAAATTATAAAAATATAAAAATTGAATTCTGCCAAGCCTACCTAAGAGTTAGTGGTAACCCATATGATAAATTTACCTCCCTGTATTTTGTGCATAGCTGCATATTAACTCCTTAAGTACTGTATATAATGCACTCTTAAGTATCATAAAACCATAACATAAAACAGTCATTTCAATAGAGTACAAAGAAGTAACTGTCATATACCACAGGACTATGAGAATAGACCTGTGAAATAGTCTAATCTTGAATTAACTACTGATGCCCTATGTGAACTACAGCATATCATTTATCTTTCCTGCAGACAATCAATCTACCTGTAGGACTTTGATGAACACAAAACAAATTACACACAGATTCTACTTCTGAGTTTAGCATATCTGGTTTTCATCATGGTTTGCTATCACCTGCTTCATGTTATGGTTTAACCCATGCCAACAATCCATATCCAGAACCAAGTAACCTCAACAGGAAAAACAGGGCACTATAGTGGGCTACAAGCTTCAGTGGGAGAAGACCTGCCTCCTTTCTTAGGTTCTTCAGCTAATTCAGTGATTGCTTATGAATACCAACATTCCCTCAATTTGAATTATAAGCATCTCAGAATCTTGAACTCAGATATTGGTCTTCTGTTGGACAGATGAAATGTTTTTGAAAATGCTCTGACTCTTCCATTTAGTTAGAAACTTTGTTTCTTGGACCAAGCAAAGAAATCAACTCCATGTATTGACATTATCACTTTTATTCTCAGCTTCTTATCAAAGAAGTTTCCATTAAGTCTGTCAGATTCCTTGATTAAATCATATGCCCCAGCTTTGAACCTGTTTTTAGCTCAGTTGACCTTTTGCCCTAAATATAAGCTTCTGCTTAGGGCTACCTCTTTCTCGTTCAACCTGTCAGTCCTAAATTTATCAAAATCCAAGATGGGGATATCCCTTTAACCTATTTATCCATATTAGACAATTCTTGGCTTTTCCCTCAGGGAGATTTCTGGGAAGTTTTCCACTCTTCTGTCACTCTGTTAGGCTATCAAGGTTGTCACATATGTGCAATTCATTTGCAGTTCAGATATTTGGTTAAGATAATGTCCAGGAGGTTAGGAAGTTTTGTAGTACAGCAGAACTAAGGCTCCCTGTTTGAGTCCAGTTTGAGGGTTGTTTTGAGGTTCATTCATGTCAGAAGACCTTACCTTAAAGATAATGGGCTTGATTTTCTTCTGACTTACATTGTTGTAAATCCACTGACTGCAGCAGATTTACTCTTGATTTACACTGGTGTAAGTGAGCGGAGAATCAGGACCAATGTTTCTTTCATATCAATTAGCCTCCTATATAATAATAATATAATAATAATCATGGTTTAAATATATTTTGTTAAGATGTAAAACTAATACTGTGGCCCTTTTCCTCTGATTCTGTAAATGAAAAGTTAAACCCTTAGACTTCTTGGTGCTCCATATGTTCACTGATGTGGTTTAGGAACTTTTCCTAAGTTTTGTACATACGTTTATTAGGCAGCCCTGATCTGGACAATCCCCAAACTTTGGGAAAGTCTGGGTCCAGAAGCAAACTCTGCAGCCTAGGCCAATGTTTAATGTTTAGAGGTGAGGATGAACATACGCCTCAGTTCCAAACACCTATGATTAAATGGAAAAAAATGGGTAAATTTACCTCCCTCTATTATTTGTATAGCCACATTTACAGTAGGAGAAGAGGGACACATGGCCAAGAAGGAAAGACAGCATTGTGCAGAATCAAAACCCAGGTCGCATTGCTGCAGCTGCCCTTTCATTTATAACAGGCTGAACAAGGGCCCTAGATCAGAACACTCCCATATTGAGGGATTAGATCTGAATCATCACAAGCCCAATTCTATCTGCCTTGTAGACCAATATAGTTAATACTGACTAAAACTACTGAAATGGTTCATCACAATATATGAAAGGCCAGTCTCATTTATTGAAATTAGACATAAGGGGATATAGTCATCTCTGGAGTAACTCCACTGGTTTAGGAGACTTCATCAGAGTTACTTCAGGGAAGAATTAGCCTGTAGGTGGGTGTCTTACTGTAAAAAAATTCTATCCCTGATAGAAACTATCTGGGGTTCTATCAGTCCTTCATATGGAATGTCACTCCTTGGTATACCCTGGCATGTCACACTGTATAAATCATCCTGAATGAGTCTTAGCTATAGACTTTACCAGAATGTCGGGTTCATCTGGAAATTAAAATATTTTGGATTTATATCTTAATATAATCACTGCTCTTTTCTCTAATGCATCTCATACTTTCCAGGCCTAGTATATTTCTTCCATGAAGTTCACAAGATAAAATCAAGCTAATTAAATGCCATCTCCACCCCAACATAATATAAAAGGAAATGAGAGAGAAGGAAAGAGGAAAAAAAGAAATCTAAGTTAACATCTTTCTCTAGCTCTCCCAGCGCATCTTGTCTTACCAGACTCTGCCTTCTGCCTATCTGCCTATCTGCCTTCAGACTCAGATCCTGCAGGTCCTTATACTTGTGCAGAATCCCACTGAGGGTATAATGGCTCTGAACTACTGAATGGATTTGCAGGATTGGGGCCTAAGGCTGAGATTTTCAAAGTTGCCTAGGGAGTTTAGAGACACAGTTCCCATTGAAATTAGATTGTAAGATTCATGGGATATCTGTCATCTCTATTTGTGTGCTGAGCTGCATTGAGGACTTTATATGGTCAATACACTTCATAAATATTAAACATTATTATCTCTATTTTACAGAAAGGAAAACTAAGGCAGAGAGTAGCCACTCACATGGTGAGTAAATAGCAAGATAGGATTAAAACTCAGTCTTCAAACTTGTGAGCAAATGTGCTCCTTATTCCTGATCATGCTGTAATAGTATGTACAAATGGACATGTGCCACTACATTTCTATGATTTTTTCCTTAAAAGGCTAAGAATAGCTTCTGGGACTTATTAAAAGGTCTTTTCCAGGTTGCCCTCTGTTTCGTACATTAGTTTGTTTCATATTAGCTATTGCAACACAATTTATCCTTATTAGATTATAAACCAGGAAAAAAACAAACCAGGGGAGGCCTGATTCTCAGTTTCATGAAGGCTGCTTTACACCACTCTGATGACATGAATGGGCTTTAAAGTGAATGTTAATTACGGCCATTTTAGGGCCCTTTACAGCACCAGATTGGTATGAAGTAGTCTTGTATTCAGCTGATATAGAGCAAATCTATTTTTGATGACAAAACCACGTGATAAATCATTAAAATAAAAATCGATTACTTGTGATTACTGGAGTAGGGGTTGCTGAAAGCATGCTGAGGACTGTTGAGTCTTCCAGGACATTAATAACCAAGAACCACTAGAAATAACCATGGTAACAAACAGTAGCTAAGTACAGTACAATCAACCTGATTACCATAGAATTAGCACAAAACAAATGTTTATTTTTCCTAAATATGTGTATGATGATGATAATAATGTTAGTAACTACCCCAAATTACAGAGTAGTTGCCCAAAATGCCAATGACATCGCATTAAATGCTTTGCTCTGAACTTGTTTTCAGACTTGCCTTTTCTAAATTGTGTAGGAAGTGTATTTATAACAGAGGTTCTCTGCTCTCTCTCTTCCTCTGTCTGTCCACCAGCCCCACTAATCTGAATATCAGTTAGATTCACTGATCATTTTACAGGTGAGCACAGCCCTTTTCTGATGTCACACTCATTGCACTATTAACCTTTTAAATAAGTCTTTCTCCAGACAGCAACTCCAGGTCTGAGTCTCATTTCCACTAAGACCTTGTTTGCATGGGAGAGTTTTACTGGTATAAGCTAAGGTGATATAACACCCTGTGTGAACATTCTTATTTTGGTCTGAATGAGGTTTTTTTTGGTTTAATTTACTTCGCTTTGGGAGGGATTTTAAGCAGGAAAAAAACGCGCTCTTAT
Organism: Gopherus evgoodei; assembly: GCF_007399415.2. Taxonomy (NCBI): domain Eukaryota; kingdom Metazoa; phylum Chordata; order Testudines; family Testudinidae; genus Gopherus; species Gopherus evgoodei. The sequence goes on from NC_044331.1 coordinate 10,151,184, forward strand.
TCCGGCATAAGAGTGTTTTTGTGCTGGAATAAGAGTGTCTCACAGGGAGTTTACACCAGTATAACTATATTGGTTTAGCTATATTGGTATAACTGGTAAAACTGTAAATGAGAGTCAGGCCCCACATAAACTTCTCATAGAGTTCAGAACCCAGTCTTGCTCATACTGGCCAGCTGTGGTTTTGGCACGGACTCTAATGGAATTAGGGTCAGACATGGAATTTAGATTGAAAGGACTGTGCAGAATACGGAATATAAAAACATATTACAGTAGCAAAAATAGTGAACATAGCAATTAAGATCTGGAGGAAGATTATCTTGTTGATTCATAATATACAGAGAATGCGCCTACTTCTGTTGTCACACTTGCTTTGCACTAGTGTAACTTCATTGACTTCAGTGGAATTGCTCTTGATTTCCGCTGGTGTAAGTGAGAAGAGAATCGAGTCCTATATATACTGTCTTGCCAAATAATCAGCTGGTATTAATCAAGGTAGCTCCACTGAAGTTAATGGAATTATGCTGATTTATACCAGCTAAGGATATATGTTTATGTATACAGACACACACACACAAAAAAATATATTTGCATATTTCTCTGTGACAGGAACACACACAGAGATAGATAAATAGATAGATAGATAGATGGCCAAGGCCTTAGAAATATACGCTCTATGCATCAAGATTCCCAGAAAGTTGAAGTTAAAATCTAGTCACAGGCTATCAGGCTCACATCAGTGTGAGGCATAATGACAGCTGGCATTCGGCTGTTTTCAAAAAACCCTTTTACAGTATACAGCACCATGCTTCGACACGCAATTGAAGTAATTAGCTACTGAGCGGCTGAACGTACCCCGCAGAGCACCGGTGTCTCTTCTGACACATCTGGGCACAGAAAGTAATTGAAACAGCTGCTTCTGCCCATATGGCAGCAAAAGCTGGTGGTAGAGTGCCTGCTGCCTGGGCTGCACCAACCTCAGGCAAATTAGCCATCATTAATCCCAGAATCTGACCAGCATACTCAGAGCTACTAATCAAGGCATTGGGGAGGGGGAAACGGCGGGGGGGAGAATGCAGGGATGTGGGAGAAAAGGGGCTATTTAACACTATTCCAAGTGGCAGCAAAGTTAAAACATCACAATCCTCTCTCACCAACACGGTCCTCAGTTGGCTTGTCTAGGTGGCTTTGCCCACGCCATTCATAAAAGGGCTGCTAAAACAGCAGCATCATTGTCTAAAAGTGTCACACTGATAAATGTACGTCTGGCATCACACAAAGATTATAAATAGCTGCGTGTAAGCTAAGAACCTGGAGTGTTTTTACATGTTAGTGGATGCGGCAATGGAGCCAAGGAACACTATGATCATATGATGCCTTATTGTGGATAAAAGCTGCATCTAATCTATATAATCAAGGTTTTCTTCATTATTTTCTCAAGCCTAGTGCGGGTGCAAACCTATATATGCAATGTGTGCTCATTTGGGCTAATGACACCGTACTTTGGGATGAACTCTATGTAATCTGGAGTTAGTTGCTCAGAAAAATGCATCCCTCTTTGGCATTGTAAAGGGCAGTGGGTTAGGGAGAACTCACTCTTAGATCTAAGGCTGGGGATTCACTGCAGAAATACAGACTGAAATATAAAAAAAAGCCTTTTGAGGAAAGTGTCAGCAGCATAAAATAGCTAGTATAGTTAAGTGATCAGCTTGATTGTTCCTTCTAGATGTCACTGTGCTATTGGATAAAGGTATGTTTTGAAGTGAGCAAGCCAGAGAAAGTTGTGGTGTTTATCCAATACACAAATAATATCCTGTAAACAAGGTCTTGTAATTGTTACCCTTCTATATCCTGTATTTGGCCATTCTCCTTTTACTGCTTCAGGTGTAAATGAACAGAAGATATTACAGTAGCTGATCCTACCAGGTACAAAGAAGTATCAAAATGCTTTTCATGAACCAAGTGACTCTTTCCTTCTTGAACTGAAAAAGTTGTTTCCTTTAGAGCCACTACCTTATATTGTTTTCTGTTCAGCTTTCTGAATCAATGGGGTACGATAAGACTGAGGATTTTAGCAAAGTAAAACCTGGTAAGCAGAACAGAGACTCAAGGAACCTTCTTAACGGTGTTGTGGACACATTTTAATAGACTAACCTCATCCATGTGTGTATTATGTTCTGCATATGGATCAACAGTGTCACAACATAAATCTTGTGCAAATCTAGATGTTGTTTTCAGCTTTGCCATACAATATTTAGGGTGTTTGTATGGAGGGTAGGTTGTAACCTGTGAATTATGCCTTACTTATAGACCTTGTTAGGAGTGGATTCCATTCAGGACTCTACTGCTGACCCACTCTGTGGTCTTATGATGGGACACGTATGTGCCTCAGTTTCCCCACCTTCTACAATGTACTTAAAGAAAAGATTAGCTAGCTAACAATTGGCAAATTGGAAAACAATTGAATGGGGTGAGGCAGGGGGGAGAGGGTGTGGCTTATGCATGCAAAAATAAAGATAAAAAAAAGAAAGCAACCCGTGGAACTAACAGTGCATGTGCTAGCCATCAACCTAACCATTCTGCTTGGATCTTGTCTTCACTTACCATCAACCACTCTTGTTAAATCTGTGCTCTTTGGAGCAAAGACCATGTCTTTCCATATGTTTGGAAAGTGTGGGTACTCCCACAAATAAAAAAAGTTTAAATACAAATACAATATCTTCCTAGAATGGACTGGAAATTCATTAATATTTGTACAGTACTTTGAGATGAAAGATGCTATGTAAATGAAACTATGTATTATGTCACACAGTCAGCATCATGATTTCACTGCAAGATCATTTAAGAGAAGATGAGCTGCAAGACAACAGTTGCATTGGTAATTAACAAACAGTGTAAACGAAATTATGGAGAACATATGAAAGGCAAATGGCTTCTCATGTACGTGATCTTCTTTGAGAGTTTTCCCTGGAATGTCATTCTCTCTAGTAAAACACTAGAAATCCTGAGATCTTTCCACAAGGAAATATCCTGCTTCTGTTATGTAGGGATAGGAGTTTGCCCAGATTACCCTAGATACAGTACATATCTGCACTAACAAAAAAGGTTATGTGTAAATGAATATGTAAAGTGAATATGTAATTACACATATGTCTGGATTTTGGTGACAAATGGAAACTGTTTTCTATCAGGGTGTCTGCAGCACAGGCTCTCCCTTGCTTCCAAATTCACTTTTTATTTTTTTAGGGCTGCACCAGTCCTTGTACTCTCTTAAAGGCTGCAAGGAGGGTCACAGACTGCTTTTTTTTCCCTTCAAAATGCTGTTGGCTATTTATTCTATGAGTATATGAAGTTCCATTTTAGTAGTTCAGTTGTGTGCAAGAATGATAAGAATTCTGCAATAATTTTGTTTCTTACATATATGTAGAGAGCGAATGAGAGAGAGAGCATGCACCAGCACTGGAGGGCAGTAATAATTTTGTATTTGGTTTTGAGGGGGTTGAGAGAAGATCATGTGAATTTTTAGGTACAAATTTCCTTTTAGGTATTGGGCTTCATAATATGAATTAGCACTCATGCACAACAGCTGACCCATGTGCATATCACTTGATGCTCTGATCACTTCTGGTCTTCTTATCTAATACTCAGCAACCTGGTACTGATCAAAGCTTCCAATAGGCAGAGCCCAAACTATTTTGGGATTAGGCATGTGCTTGAGTACCTGCGGAATTGGGTTCTTAGGCATCTGAGATGAATGGGACTTACTTAAGTGCTTTGATGAATCAGGACCATGGTTGCACAGGGAGTCGGTGGCAGAGTTGGGAAATGAACTCTGATCTCCTGAATCCCAGTTCAGTGCCTTAACTGCAAGAATACCCTTATTCTTACATCTTTCCTGTGCCCTCATTTCTCTACCACTAAACCGAGTGCAGTAGAGAGAGAAGGTGATTCATGGGAAAAGTGTACTTTAAAGGGGGTTTGTAAGGGGGAAAGAGCACACAGGAAGCAGACAACTTCCTCAAACACAAGGTGAAATATGGGAGAGGGCATAAAGATGCGAGTGGGAGAAAGAATCAAAGCAAGAACCTGGGGGCTTTTTTGCCTTCCTCTGCAGCATGGGACATAGTTCACTTGCTGCTTTGAACTAGAGCAAATGGAATCTCTGTAATGTGAAGTCAAGATCTGAGGTCTTCAGTAACTCAGCCAGAGGTTCTGGGCCTACTACAGGAGTGGGTGGGTGAAGTTCTGTGGCCTGCAATGGGCAGGAGGTCAGATTGGATGATCAAGATGGCCCCTTCGGACCTTAAACTCTATGAGTTGAGAAGGATCACAAGCCTGTGGAAGGCAAGTACAATCAAGTGAAGGATTGTGAATGAGGAATGATGCAGGCAGAGCACCAGGAGAAGATGATGATTTTCATAGCAGCATTTTGGATGATATTCTGTGTGTGGCTTGGCTAAGTGATGAGTAAGCAGGGACACAGTAATTAGAAAAATGCAATGGAGTAAAACTAAGAGAAACAGAATGAAACTAAAGCAGGGAACACTTTAGCTGAAAAACCTGACAGTTTCTACTAGCACATAGCACTCTATCTTGAAAGTAGTGGAAGCCTATCTTTTGGGACATTGACAACTTGGCTTTAGCGAGCACTAGCAAAAGTGTTGTGCAGGATATAATCCTGCAATGGCAGGAGAATGGCCTAAACAGTTTAACAGGTAATTCCTTAGTTGTTGGTTTTTTTGACTCTGTGTAAAGGTTTGGGATTGGTTCAGAGAAAGGAATTACTTTTTCTCATTCCAAGGGAGCATGACACCTTGCATGCATCAGTTCACACATTACTTATCTGTGCATTGCCTCAGAAAGCTGGAGAACAGCTCCTTTTTTCAGCCAAGAATATGAGAGATGAAGTACTGACTTTTTTTAAAGGATGGAGTTTTAGACCTTAAAGATTTAAATGATTTCATTTTAGAAGCCACGTTAAATATTCTACAAATGTGAGCACCTGCAAGGCTCCAATGGTAAACATGTAACAAGGAGATTTTTTTCCTTTTTGTCCATGACCAATAATTATTAAACTAATTACATTTTTGCAACAAGAGAATCAGTGTTTCCCCTTCCAATTCATCCCCCAATTTGACCCCTGGGTATATGTGCCACACTGCACAATTATAGCATTCAGCATAACACTGCGTTATAACTTTGCAGTCAATTGGAGGACGTGATATATTATTCTAAATCTAATTCAGCCATGCATATATTCCTTCACCCACACGTGCACGTATATAGCATAGATTCTGAAGGTCTCATGTTTTACTTCTATGGATAAAGCTGGGCCTTATGCAAACCTTGGGCTTTTTGTATTTAGTGGTAATGTGCAAGGGATGGAGATCTCTCGTTTTCACACAGGTCTGCTTTTTAGGAGTTTACGAAAAACAAATTAACTCAATTTAAAGGTCAACAATTGTTCATACAACCTGCCTGTCTACCCAGAGGCCTCCTATGTGGTATAAGATATTCACTGACTGATCATTTTTCGCTGGCTTCTACATGTGTCTTGTGCTTCCTGCCAGGCCAGACCATATTCATAATTAATAATATTATTTCTTATTACTATTATTTATTTGTACTGTTGTTGCACCTAGCAACCCCTATTATGGGCCAGGACCCCATTGCGCTAGACGCTGTGCAGACACAGAACAAAAAGATGGTCTCTGCCCCAAAGAGCCTAACAAGGCTTAGCTAAGGACAGGAGTCGGGAGCCTTCCAACTTGTCTGTATCGTCTTGCATTATCCCTGCCCTTTCTTTACCTGATACCCCAGTAAGAAAGACTCCTTCTCTGCCAGGGTATAACACCATCCCTTCCAAATCTACATCTACAGTCTCCATCAAACAGATCATGCACCATTCTGCTACTCTGTCAGCTACGAGGAAAAAAGTATAACTCTCTCCAGAATGCCTAATCCTCCATGAAGCTCAAATCATTTTTAATTCAGTCACAAGCTTCACCCCTGCAAGGAGAGGCTAGAGAGGCCGGAAATGACTCTTCACTATTTTTCCCCACAAAGCCTTTTTTTAACTTCTTCTCATTGTGCTCCTCCCCTATTTTCTACATTGGACTCTTCTATCTACTGTTTTTGATTCGAGTTTTAAGAGAGTTTGAAGTTACATTTTGAGAACATTTGTAATGTATTGTTGGAGGCCACTGTGGAGCACTCCTATGGACTTAATTGTGCAATGGTTAGTCTGGCTTGGGAGCACTTACTCACGTGAGTAAGTTCAGTGGAAATACGTAAGTGCTCACTGACTTTAGAAAGGGTGGCACAGTCTGGCGCCACATGGAGACCATTCTCAAGACTTTGTGACCCAGCGCATTTGCAGTATTTGTAACATGACAGACAGTTGTTTAATAATAAACACCTGTCCCAAAACGCCCCCCACAGAAACCGTTAGTGACAATGAGTGGTATCTTACTCCATGAGGACTCTCTTTGAAATCAAACAATAAGGGTATAAGAATCTGGCCGTATGTATTTTGGCCTGAATCCTGAAGCGTGATCAAAGCACTTAAGCACATGCTTAACTTTAAGCATACAAGTATGTGCATAAATCCATTCCTATTCAGCAAAGCACTTGAAAGTGTAGAGAACAGACCTTTTTTTAAAAAAAACAACAACAAAAAACAAATCAAATTTTCTTTGAGGACTCAATCCTGCAAGGGCCGACCAGCAAGAGATTTAGGCATGTGCTTAAATTTAAGCATGTGCTTTACCAGATCAGGCTACTGTGCTCAGCACCTTGAAGGACTGAGCTTTTAAGGAGGAAATAAACTACAGTATTTCAAATACATCTGTTGCCCACAAGTTCAGCATCAGCAATTCACTGTTTTTTCTCTCTCTCACACAGAGGCGTGGGAGTGAGATCCAAGGGCATGTAGATTGTGAACTGCATATAAAAATGCCCAAAAAGATCTCCCAAAAGAAGGTATTTACAAAGAGTATGATGTCTGCCGTAAAATGATCCCCTTTCTCTTCCCCCAAGGAAATGAATATCGAAAATTTGGTTACTTCACACACACCCCTTTGTTGACTACAGATGATTTCAGATAAATGGATACACTGTCTTACACCCTTACTGTATGCAGAGACAGATATGGCTTTTGAATAATTTAAACCCTTATTACACAAGTGGATCTATAAATAGCTGCTCTCCAGCCTATGGATTTGTGGAAATCCCCTCACCTCCCTGTTGTGTTAAAAAAAATTGTACTGGATGCTAATACCAATGATCACAGAGTGAGTTGGAGGAAGCTGCATCATCTCATCCTATCTTTCTCTTAGATAATATTCCATGCAAACCCTTTCCTGTTTGATTACTATTTGATTTCACAGTGCATGATTAACAAAACAAACCTCTGGAAGTCAGGGAAAAATATTTGCTTGTTACCAACAGTACAGCTGATAAGATGCTTTGTAACAATAGGCCCACTCAGCCCCTAATGAAATAATCAAGACATACAAAAATATGAAAATGTAACTTTTAGTGATAGTGACTGCTGGTAGAGCCCACAGCAGTATCATCGCTCTGACCTTGCTTTGTGAACTACAAGTGACCTCGCTGAAAAACAACAGAGACCTTTTCTTGCTCTAGGCTCTCTCTTGATTGTATCTCTTCCTTCAGGTTACTGTAACTGCTCTTTTCCAGGGGTAGAGGGGGAAAAGAAGACAGAGAGACAGAGTAGAAACACTTAGCTGAAGACCCAAATGCCCCCCAGGCCTGCTTTTTCCTTAGTTCTACCATCACTCTATTAATAACGGACAACGTTTTCATTAAACGATGCACTTTCCCGCTCCAGGACAGACTTGAGTTTTCTGTACTGATCATTACAAGAGTCCCAAGAGGGCTCCTGCAACCACACTGTCTTCACAACAGAGCCAGGAACTATCTGTTCTTACACACACACCATACGCTGTGCTGATCCCAAGAGTGAGAAGGGCCTAATAACCCCCAAGTGAAAGAAATACAGAGCCTAGTTATCAGATTCCATCCTGTAGGATAAAAGCATCCCCCCTTCAAAGTTCTCATTTAAGGTCTTTGTGGATAAAAGAGTTCTCCCAGCTGCCCCTGAGTGGCAGGAAGCCATTTCTCTTGCACAGCAATTAGCCTTGTTTTATTTATTTATTTTTTTAACTGAAGAAACCTCCCTAATCATATTGAATCATTTTCAGCTACGGGTTGTTTGTTGTTGTTGCTGCTGCTTGTAAGAAACTGATTTCTGAGCATTTCAGTGTAATACTTGAAGGAGTAATTGTTAAAAAAGCGCAGATTCAGTCTCTCCTCACCCCCACTTCCCGTAATTTTTGGCTTCCCTTCCTGCTCCCCACGTATGTTGCAATAAGCAGATTATTGTTATTATTTGCTTTTTTGCATTATGATAGTCTCTGCCCTAAAGAGTTTACAGACAAACTGGGCAAGAATGACAGAGGGGCCAAGAAGCAACAGAAGCACAGAGGTGTGTGGCAGAGCTGGGGCTAGAACCGAGAACACCTAGTTCAAGCAGAGAATCAACGCTCGCTACAAACACACAAAACCCCAATACGCTGCCATTATTTACATCCCCTCTTCTCAGTTATGGGTGATGTAAACAGTGATTGTTTGGCTTGCTGAAAGGATTGCAGAATAAGGGCCTGATCTGGGTAGGTCTGAATGTCCTTTTGTTATTAGCATGGTTTGTATTTTGGTGTATTACCAGAGGCCTCGTTTCAGACTGAGTCTCTGTTGTGCTAGGAAGAGACGGTCCTTGCCCAAAAGAGTTTACTATCTAGATAGATAAGGGGTGGAGGAAGGATTACTCCATATCACCATTCAGGGCAACCGCTCCTTTATTCCCCCCTGTGATCCAACAACGGCACCCTCTTTTAGACTTCTGGCTCCCAGCCATCACCTATCTCGGGCAGAGATGTGCACCTCACTTCCTCTTGACTAGGGTTTTTCCAGGCTGCGCACGCCTCTGCTTTACTCTGTCATTTCCAACAAGCCAGACTGACTAACCAGGGCAATATATGCATTTGGCTGACTCTTTGAAGGCCATGAACAGCATTGTTGCCAGCAGCTATGAGTTTCCACACAGCTCTTTCTAAGCAAGCACATTTATTCTTAAGGTGAAAGTATTACAGAGAAAACATTAAAATAAAAGAACCTACACACGTTAATAAGCTGACCAGAGATCACCCCAACTCCAGCACGGATTCTAGTAGGAGTCAGTCCTTCAAACCTCACCAGGGTTTTTTTTCTTGTACCTAACAAGTTCATAACAGCTTTAACTCAGAACGAGAACACCTAAGTGTAGGTGAGTCTTTCCTTTATACAGCTTGGGCCTTTGATCTTCAGAGTCCAGGAACAGGTAGACAATGGTTCCCTCTTCAGGGTGTAGCTTCAAAAGCCTGGGCTTCTATATAACTGGAGGTGGGAATTTGCATTCACCTCCTTCTACATATTCCCCATTCAAACCACTTAACACAGTTTGTCCAAAAATCCATTCTTGCTGGCCCATTGTTTAGTATAGCCTCTTGAAGTTCATAGCGCTTCCCCAAAGCTCACAATAACACATAATCTTTGCATGTACTGCAATGGACTCCAAAGATATTTAAACTTAATTCAATAAGAGTTTTCAAGAATACTGCAGGAAATTGCTATACCTGTCACACTCTATTTTACAAATGGAGAACTAAAGACCAATTCAGCAAAACAGTTAAGCATAAATTCACAGATTTTAAGGCCAGTTTGACATCATGCATAGCACAGTTCATAGTATCTCCCTTGGCCAATGGTACTGCATTGTTCAGCGATGAATTTAAGCACCTGCTTAACTTTAAAGCCCATTGAAGTCAATGGGACTTATGTACATGCTTAATGTTCAGCACATGCTTTAAGCATTCTGCTGAATGGGTGTGGACTGTTGAACTGAGGCCAGAGAGATTAAGGACTAGATTTTCAAAAGAACTCAGCTCCTACTTGGGCACAGAATAAGTTTTGGAAAAGTTCAGCACATTGGGTGCTGAGCTGTTTGTAATTCTGGCTGTTAGTGACTTGCTCAAAGTCACAAAGGAAGTTTGTGGCAGTTCCAAGAATCACACACTGATCTCCTTAGTCCCAAGTCCAGTGCTTTAACCAGAAAGCAACCAGTCCCTCTGGCCTGAGGGTAGTGAAGTTTGCTGAGCATCTCACAAGACTGGACCCTCTGGATAATTCCTCCATGGACAAGAGACCCAAAAGTAAATAGATTAGAGTGGAAGGCAAATCAGCTACGAAGTACAGCCTGCATTACAAATATGCCTGCCCCAAATGCTTGAAACATTACCTAATTAAATAATGTTTATCATTTCATTACTTACAGTTAAAATTGCTGAATCATAAATTTATAATCTAGTTATTCATTTTATCACCTTGCAATTTACTGTATAAATCATTCCTTTCAGAGGACTAGACCAGTCCTCTGCTCTGTGTATAACGGACTGTATATTTTGATTTGCCATAAGGATCTGTTTGCATCCAAGATGCTGAGTATGTCTTGAGAGGTGCTAAGTATCCTCAGCTCCAGTTGGAATTTCCCAGCACATAGCAGCCTGCAGGTTTGTTCCCCATATGGTTACCCTTGAGGGAACCAAGTTTGGAAAGCCCTGTAGGGAGCGACAAAAAGGGACTATAACATAACATACAACTGGGACTGTAACATGCACATTCCAAACAGTGTAGAAGTGACTTTGGAGCACAATGCCCGAGAAATTCAATGGGACTTTTCCTTCTAATTCACTTAGGCACTGTGACAGGGCACACTTGCCCCGCACTGGGCGGAGAAGGGTTAACCCTACACTGTGGGTTGAGGAAGCCATGCCCACTTTACTCTACTGGGTATGCTACAGGTGCACTGGTATAAAAAGGAGCAGCTCAGCTCAGCTGAGGCTGACTGCCAGTTGAGGAAGGACTTGCGCCACCTGTTCCAGCCAAGGTTCAGTGGAAGCCCGGGACCGCAGGAGCTAGGGATGCTGCAGTCCAGGCAGATGCCAAGGCAACCCTGGAGGCCTCACAGGGTTTGGAGACACCAGAGAAAGGGCAGACCAGAGAACCTAGAGATAACAGGTATGCCCAGACCACAGCAGCAGAGACAATGGCAGGAAGCAGCCCAAGGGAATCAGACCGTGGCCCATGAGTGAGCCTAAGTCTTGAGTCAGCGTGTTTTGCTCAGAGGTTTCCTCTGCTGACTCAGTGGCCCATGCTACGGACACTAACAGGGTAGGTGGAGAGGAAGGGCATGGACCCCCCCTTCTGGAGTACAACCCATCCCCCTGTGTCCAGCAGTGGCCACTAGGCCTTACTGTCCTGCTGACAAGGGCAAATTTATTGACTCTGGCTGCTTGGCCTTCCTGCCCTGCAAGAAGGGGCAGATTTCCTGACTCTAGCCATTGGATCTTACTGCTCAGTTGACAAGGGCAAATGTATGGACTCTGGCCACTAGCATGCACCGCCCTGCTGATAAAGGTGAGCGTATTGACTCAGGCTGGGAGGAACGAAGACATATGTTATGTACGCCTTCCCCCCATTCCCCAATAGAGGCTGGCATACTTGCCCCGCACAGGAAGGGTTTTCTTCCAACCCTGTCGCAGGCACTTAGGAAAATTGTACCTGAAATCTTCTGCCTGTGACTGTCATTTCCATAGCAATCAACTTTGATGCCACAAGCAAAGGGTTATGAGGGAAGAAAAACAGCAGGAGTGAATGAATTAACAAAGTTTGCTTTATACTGGGTAATAAAAAGCAGTGGAAGAGAGATGATTGACAAGATTTTCAAAAATGACTAGTGACTTTAAGGCCCGTCTCCTCAAAGTTATTTAGACACCCATGGGAGTTAGGCCTAGCTCCTCAAAGGTGCCCAAACATGACACACCTTAAATGGATCTGAAAGTGCTGATCCTCTGAATATTAGGTCCTTTTAAGGAATCTCAAGGTAGGCACCCAAAATCACTTGTCATATTTGAAAATTTTGACCAATGCAATATAGAAGCCAAGAAACATTCTCTAAAGAGAATATCCGTGAAAGTTTTCTATGTAGCACCTGCAAGTCTTTAAGATAAGGCTAACTAACTAAACAAATACATAAATAAAGTTGCTCATGCAATTAATGGAATACAGGACTCACTTATTTTTTGACTATGCATCATAATTACACCAGAAATGCAGCACAGAGTCATCATCTTTCCCATTCAGAGTTGATATCTTTTTCAGAGTATGACCTCTTGGCAGAATAAAATCAATACTATTTGTCTGCAAACACCCAGCTATATTCCATAGCCATTAAGCTTTACCATCCCTTTTATGAAAACAGGAAAGAAAACCCAATAACTTAGCAGGAAAATATGAAAGTGAAGGAGCTAATGCAAACAGCTGGATTTACAGGAAACTCCTGAGTGTTGAATTGATAGCTCAGGATACTAGAAAAAGGCTGCCAAAACTCATACTTCTAGAATACTGGTTTAACTCTGGCTAGGACGTTGTCATTTGATAGCTGGCTAGTGACCTACAGACCTAGGATTGCCTATCCTTAGTTCAGTTCATAGCATAAAAGCAATTCCCAAGCACAACCCCTCTGGGAAAGCACTGAAACATTTTACAAGTTTCTAAAGGAATCTTTGTACTTGAACAATGATGACTTAGTTGAGCCTGTTCCATTGCCAGCTGGAGATGGATTATGTTGACTCTGTTTCAGTTACCATTAACAGTGAATGGCAGGAAAAATTAATAGGCAACATGCTAGCTAGACAAGATAGGCCAAGGGTCGGCAACCTTTGGCATGCGGCTCACCAGGGTAAACACCCTGGCAGGCCGGGCCGGTCTGTTTACCTGCTGCATCGGCAGGTTCAGCTGACCGCAGCTCCCACTAGTCATGGTTCACTATCCCAGGCCAACGAGGGCAGCAGGAAGCAGCGGCCAGCACATCCCTCGGCCCGTGCTGCTTCCTGCCACCTCCATTAGCCTGGAGCAGCGAACCGCGGCCAGTGGGAGCCGCGATCGGCTGAATCTGCAGATGCGGCAGGTAAACAAACTGGCCTGGCCCGCTAGGGTGCTTACCCTGGCGAGCCGCGTGCCAAAGGTTGCCGACTCCTGCGATAGGCAATATACTGGTGGATGTCACAGTGTGAGGGTGAACATTTTCAAAGGTGATTTAGTGAGTTTGGGAGATTCATTGTTGAGGTGCCCAACATGAGACTGAGATTGTGGAACATTTTCTAAAGATCAGGCTCTTTTAAGGTTTCTCAAATTAGGCACCCAAAATTAGTCAGTTTTGAAAATCTCAACCTTGGCTTGCTTCTTCCCCAACATAGTATGTTCAATGCTGAGCTGTTACCAAGATATACCTTGGTGTCTTGTCATTCTCTTTCTTTTATTTTGTTGTTGTTCTGAAGTATGGATTAAATATCTTTTGAACCCTCAGAAAAAAATACCCTAAGCTAGTTCAATTTCTAGGCCCATTTCTAGTCCCATTGTGTCAGAGCAGTCCAATAAAAGCTAGCAGATGAGAACTTGCTGTCACCTATGTCTTCAGAAGTAAATAATTGTTCCTTCTCTCATGACTATATTTTTAAAGTCCCAGTCTCTAGAAAATACATACTCTAATTTTTAAATGTCGGCAGGGCTTGGAAATCTATAGGACATAAACTTTTGCCTAAAAAAATCAATCCTGAGTTACAATTTGATTAGCAGAAAATTGTTATCACATTTGTTTCTACATTTGTGTGCCTCATGTCCTTTTCGTTCATAGGCTGGCCGATTTAAGCTTTCTTTAAAAACTCCCCGAGAAAGTCTGTGACATTAAAATGTCCTTTGATGCTCTTTCACTAAGCAGTGAATATTAACAGTTATGGTGACCCTGTTCCCAAATGTGTCTCTGTTGGATCAATAGCAGTTAAGTGCCACTGTTTTACAATTAAAAAGGGGATCATTTTAAATTTAAAAGCTCATAGCTAATTTTCTTCTTGGCGCTTAATGGCATAATTCATTTTTGAAAAACCACATGGGGAGAACATATACTTTATTCTTTGTCGGCAGCCTTATAGCGGCTAGTTCTAGTGCTTATGGTTGCATCATGGATAATTTACAGTCAAGCATTCCACATGGCATGGAGTGTCCCATAGTTTGTTCCTACATATAAATTTGTTCCACGTGTGAGAAGTTAGAGAAAGAACCTGGTGGTTATTCACTGAATTTTTTTTTTCATTTTGACCCAAATAATTAAACATTTTATTTCTGTTTCTTGTTAGGCTCTGATAGGCAATGCATCCGTCCTTTGCTTCCATATTTTAATGTATACTCCATTGTGTACCATATTAAAAAACCAGTAGGTAGATAGAATTTCAAGATCTAAAGCCTACACACAATGTTATCAGTACCTGATCGCAATAGAAGTTAACAACATTTATTATTTTACCTTGTCAGGTTGGTCAGTATTCCTATCCTCATTTCACAGATCGGGAAACTGAAGCAGAGGCATCTGAGGTAAAATCCTCCACAGCTCCACAGGATCACTTTGGAGCAGTACAACCCTCCTGTGGAACAACCTGCAGGTATCTGAGAAAACACAGGGCATTGCAGATTTTTTAGGAAGATGAGCAAAGACGTCTACTGGCCTTTGCAAAGTAGCTCCATAGCCTCTGCATGCCATGAAGGGAAGATTTATTTGAGCTGAATCCTCTGCAAATACGCCAGGCAGAGGACTGGATTTAGTCTGTGACTTTTTCATAGCTACCCAGAGAAAGTCATAAAGTCAGAGGTTATGTTAGAACTCAAAAGCTCGTGGCTACTAGTTCTGAACTCAGACCACTACTGGAGCACACCTCTTATATTAGGGTTGCTCTGATCTGACCTCAGTGCCTCTGCAGAAAATGTAGGCATGTTGAAGGAGAGCAATGATATGCTGTCTGCCTCTGGTATACACACAATACATGGAGTAATGATGTGCACCCACTTAAGCTGGGTACACTAAGATTAAGGGAAAGCCACCTAGCTTGTTCTTCATTACAAACAGAGCTGAGCGAGTACCTAAAAAATACATTTCGAAAAACACTTCAAGAATTCTGAGCAAAAGAAACGATTCTCATAGGTTCTCAGGCCCGGATGTTTCCAGTGAACCTGGTTCTCCCACTGTGAGCTTCTTGGCAAGGTTTGGGCTGTAGGATTCTGTGCCCATTCATGTGGGCTCCTACAGGTACAGACGAAGCAAGATGGGATTACCACCCATGTTGGAAACTAGCACATAACCTGCCCCAGAAAACATGGTTCTACTTGAAAGACAACAGTGAACTGCAGCTCATGGATGCCCAGAGAGAAAAACATTTATATTCATCCCTAATGACCCCAAATACAATTCAAGTAAACTTCTACTAGCTGCCGAATGCAGGCAAATCTCAGTGTTAGTTTGCTTGACCTGAGTATGTTTGAGATGTTCTGCACCCCTCTATTACTGAATACTTCATTCAGCCCTGGTCTACACTGTGTGTGTGTGGGGGGGTTAATTTAAGTTACGTAACTTCAGCTACGTGAATAACGTAACTGAAGTTGATGTACTTAAATCAACTTACTGTGGTGTCTTCACCGTGGTGATTCAACTGCTGCCACTCCCCCGTTGACTCTGCCTACACCTCTTGCGGCTCTGGAGTACAGGAGTCGATGGAAGAGGTTTGTGGGGTTGATTTATTGTACATTTTAAAGTCAATCTTTAGGGTTGGAGGTTTTGCAGTGCAGAACTTCAGAGGAAAAACAAAGTAATACCCCCAAACTATACCAGCTATTTTAAAATCAGGAACATTGAAATACATGAATCAGATGAGCATTTAGGACTACACTAAAATACAAGATCAGCATTACCTTAACCTTTGACGTCACTGTTGTCTTTAGCGACAACGATACAATAGGGAGGAGGAAGAGTGTCATCTTTCAATTTATTTCTCTGTATGTGATTACTGCTAGTGCACTGTCCCAATCCTCCAATAAACAACTGCAGTGAGTCTTCTTAGGGATGAAAGGGAAAATCATTACCCTATGATTGCATTAAGTCTACAGAGAAGGATCTCTCCTTTCCCAAGGTTAGATATCTTACTCCCCACATCACCCCAAAAATAATACAAGGACTCTGAAAGCTGTTTATGGAAATCAGTACTGCTGGCCCCATGCTGACACTGACATTAGAAGACAAATCTCACCCTTTATATGTAAAGACTAGCTGGGCTTTTATGTTAAAAGCCTGCGTACATCTTGAATTAAATATATTCTCTTTTAACAAATCACTGCCATGAATTAGTAAAAATAACTGGAGCCACTAAGCTGCAGGAGTGTGATGAAGGCACATCACATGAAGGAAATGTTCAGGCTGATTTGAGTGGAGTCCCCCAAGGACACCCTCCCCCAGATGGGCATCTCTGTAACCCAAGTCACAGAGAGAATGGCGACATTATGGATCAGATTCTAACAGAGTGCGCTGGTCTAACATGCCATTGTACAACACAATTAACTGCTTACACCAGGTGTTGCCTTGTTTCCGCCACGTTACACTTCTCACATTTCATGTAATGGTGTTTACAGAGTCCTCCCAGTTTTCAATTAGCCAGCCTTGCCCTCCCCCTTCCATTCATCGGTGCAGTTACATTTGACTCAAGTGGACTACCAGGTTGCTGATTGCTCACAGACACGACCTCTGCAAATACGGGATTCAAAAGTGCTTTTCGTTTTATTTTGGTTTGGTTTGTTTATTTTTGAACCAGGCATTAGATTTAATATATTCCATATGCTTATAATTAATCAGATCAGTGGTATAACTTTCTTTTGTCTTTCTGCTTTAGGTACACAAGAGATGCAAACTAAAAATAGTCTGTGGCTACTTCATCTGGAGCATAAGCTCTCTGCATGTATCTATCTGCCTATTGATTTGCCCACCTGCATCATAGAATTTCTAAGTGTATGAGAACCAGTGCTTCATACTCTGTGCCTCTTTGAAGTAGACTCAAGTAGCTGCACACAGGTGATCCTGTTTGTAAAAATTAAAGATCTAACAGCCTCCTTTTCCCTGGAATAAATAACGCAATTTCTATTTTCTTTTTGCATAATTTTCCTTTTATACCTATGTGAAGTGAATGCCATCCACAGGGTGGGATAAATGCTTACAACCATTAGAAATAGTGTACTGTATGCCTGGCTTTCATTAGCTGCTAATTACTCATAGGTACCCCCAAAGACTCCTAGTCATCACTAATAAAACATACTATGCAACTGAAATGAATATTATCATATTATTTTGCACTTGTGGCCCAAGCAAATGCCTTGTGACTGGAGATGGGCTTAAGTTACACAGTTTGGATCCAGATTTCAAACACCCCAAAGTTGTGGAGGGTTCATATCTGGGATTTTAGTCCATCCCATTGTAAAGATAATAGAGGCCATCTAAAGAAAGCAGAGCCCCAATTAGGTTTAGAGCAGGGGTCGGCAGCCTTTGGCACGTGGCTCACCAGAGTAAGCACCCTGGCGAGCCGAGCTGGTTTGTTTACCTCCCGCATCCGCAGGTTCAGCCGATCGTGGCTCTCGCTGGCCGTGGTTCAGTGCTCCAGGTCAATGGAGGCGGCGGGAAGCGGCGCGGGTCGATGGATGTGCTGGTTGCCGACCCCTGGTTTAGAGGATTGGATTCAGGGTCTTAATTAGGGCTCACTTCTAACTGTTACAGGCTTTGATTTTTCTTTTAAAGTTCAAACTATGGAAGAAGCAGGCTAAATGGACCAGAGGGTTTCTACATCAGCCTTAACTCCAGAGACTTGATTTCAAATCCTGAGGATACAAAGAAATTTGGTAGTCTCATCTGAAGCCCTTAAATAGACATTAGTCTGAAAACAAAACCAACCAAAAATCAACTATACCACCCATTATGCAATAGACTATGTTTGCATAGCTCAACTCAGAAAAGCCCCACGCTAGGAGTACCAGTGATAAACGGTACAAGACAGCTTTATCAGACCAAAAGAAGATATAAATTTGATTTGTGTTCTGGGTTGTCTTTAGCACTGGGTGTAACAAAATGAGCTGGAAAATCTAATAAAACAAACTCCTCACAGAATACTGGGTACTTCCCATTAGTCACTGGGCCAGAAATAACATAAGAAAAGCTCCTCTTGGGGTATTTGGAATTTCTGTTTTCAGACAGAACTAGGAAGCACAGAAGCAGCGAAAAGATGAATTAATAAGCAATAATAATAAAAAAGTTTTTAAACCACAAAAAGGCTGAATCTGAGCATCAGACAAAGGTTCCAGCTGGTTCTTACCCTGCTCTAGTTTTACTGTAATCACTGTCAAACTGGGCATCACCAGCTAGTTTCTAAGACTAAATTGGTGACTCTCAGGCTGTGGTGCATGTAGTGAAAAATGCCCTTACTGGTGATCTGCAAAACAAAAAACATTTTAGGAAGCAAGAAGGGGAGAAATGTGGTTGATAGGGGAGTTGGTTCATTAAAGGACATCTCTTCAGAAGTAATCATAGAAAAAAAATTGCTAGAGAACTCCTAGACCAAATCATATCACAAACTCAGTTTTGAATAGCAATGGGCTGAAGTAGATTAAGATTAATTTAGAATTGTGAGTTCAGGATGAAGGCTGAATCAGAATTTAGGTTTGAGATCAGATTTATCTGCACTGAAATCTAGGCCCAAGATGGAAGAAACCTGGTGAGATCCTCTCATTTCATCATATTTCCGTAATCTGGAATGATTAATAATTTCCAAGATGAGTTCTCATCAGATTTTGTCTGCATTCAAATCAGAACTGGAAGATAGTCCTCACCTAGTTTTGGATCTGACCTGCAAACAAAATTTCTTATCCAGGGGAACTAGAATCCTCCCTGGTTTGAAATTCAAAAGTTTGGACAAAGTTCTAGTTGTGATCCATCTCTAAGTTTCAGGACATTCAAGACAGCTATTCGGTTTATAGAACCTAATCCAAAACCCAGAGATTCTCATTGAATTTTGGGTCAGAACCTCAGAGAGTCAGAGATTCTTTCAGCTTTAGCAAGAAGATGGTGACCATTTGTAGGAGTAAATAGCCAGTGTGCCACATTGGGCGGTTCTCTTCTGAACATGATGCTGAGATGAATCCCATCAAGTTTTACAGGGAATTAAGTTATTGCCATGTTTTGAACTGAGCTGCACATGGTTCCTAGTGTGTCTCACCCTTCTTCCTCCTTCCTCACCAGCCACAAAAGTATAAAGAATCTGGATTTCTACACAGGGGTGCCTTTAATTCTGCTGCCAGCCTGATAATATTGTATCCAGTGTTGCAAAAGCAGGGGCTTCCAGTACTGGATGTGCCCAATCTGATTTGTAGCTATAAAACATTTACAGATGTTTCCAGCAAATTTACTCCTGACAGGTGAAAAAAAAGGCATAAACTCCTTGGCTTTTCTATATATTAATCTCTCTTCCCCGGCCTCGCATCCATGTGAAACTCATTCTCCACTCAACCTCTGAGTGTCCACATTCCAGAATGGGCACAAAGGAGTAGATTCACAAAATGAATCCACTTCAGACACCTAAATCCCAGAATCAGGACCTACAAGGGTTCACCTGATCTGATAAACATGCGCAGACTTTGTCTACCGGACAGGCCCCTATGGGCAAGCATGGGATGGGGAAAGGAGGACCATCTTCCTTATAACTTTTAGTCCAGTAGTTAGGCTACTCAGCTGGAATGTGGGAACCCCCAGGTTCAAATCACCACCCACCACCACTTGTGGGGAGAAGGGATTTGAACTGGGATCTGCAACCTCTCAAGTGAGTGCCCCAGCTTGTGGAGTATGAGATACCCTTACTAGAAGGGGTGGGGAAGGGGCTACCTCAGTCTTTTCTGTTGACACTGTCCCACTGTGGATAATAAAAAAGTGATTGGACTGGATCCTGGGTCTCCCACTTCCCACGAGTGCTCTAACCCTCAGGCTACCAAATCATTCTCATGCTTGCTGTATGTGGCTTGCTCACACTCTCTTTCTGGCAAACGAGTCCTTCATTATTGTTTCACATTGGATCAGCTTCAGCAGGAGTGAGTCAGAGGTAGCAGAGCCCAGTTCAAACCCCTCCTCATCAGCTGGAGCTGAACCAGGGGTCTCCCAGCTCCCAAGTGAGGACCCTAACCACAGGGCTAAAAGCTCTGAGGGTGTCACCTACCCCCAAACTTCTTGCTAAAATGGTGTAGACACCTAATACCAAGAGAGGGTTTGCAGCTAGAAATCCCAAGCAGAGGGAGGTGCTTCCCTGCAGCCAAGACTTAAGTGCCTATCTTCCATAGAGGGGAAGGGCTTAGCATCCCCCGCCCCTCAGTTTGGCATCTCCCACTGGTTAGCTTAGGTGAGGAGCCCCTAGCATGCTGGCTTTTGTGAATCTCATTCTTGTATAGGGAGCCAAGGTGCCTAACTCAGACTCGTGAATCCTAGTGATTTTCTAGGCACCTAAAAGTTAGGCTGTGGCAACGATCAGCATCACCACGCCTAAATCCCTTTGTGAATCTAGCCCAAATTCAATTGATTTTACATAGTATTTATTGCTGTATTTTTTTAATGTATGTTTATTGGTTTTCTTTAATCCAATTCATCTCCCTGTGCACAAAAATTAGATAACACTTTGAAATGTAAAGATATAAAACAAGTAGTCATGCTGCAATATTTTCCTTAAGCAATAAAACTGCCACTGTGTTTCCAAGATCCTAGAGAAATATACATATCTCAGTTTCTGTAATAGGTCATTTGTCCATCTTCTGCCTATTGCATTTTGACTGAAGCAAGCAAGCAACTAGTAAGATTTAATGATGATCAGCAAAGGAACAAAACAGTGTGTTTGCTCCTTTTTGCTGCTGCTTCTTTATATTATATTAAAACACAGAGTAGTTTGTTTTTAAGTTTTTGTTCTGATTTTTTTTTTAAGTTTAGAAACATCAGGAACAACAACTGGTACTGAATGCTGCAGAGTGCCTCCTCAGCAGCACAGGCTACCACGAGCACTCCAGACTTGTCCTGCACTTCCTCCACTGCCTTCACACAGAATTTCAGATCAGCTTCAAGGTCTTGGTTCTTATCTGGGCCCAGGATATCTGAAAGAGCCTAATGCTCCAGAATGGAGACTGGTTGACAACTACTCTTCTCTGGCACAATGGAACCTTTACAATAAAGCCAAAGCTTTATCTGTGCAGGAAACAGAACTTTCTCCGGGCCCAGGCTGAGACTGTGAAATGAATTCCTCCAGGGACTAAGGACCAGCGCAAACCTCACCAACTTCTGCTCCAAGTGCAAGACCATGCCTTCTCGACCATAAATATATAGCAAAAGCCCAAACAAAGCAAACTGACAAAACCCCTTCCTACCTAAACAAGAAACTCTACTGTACATATCTCTCCTGAGAGGATGACAAATATCTTGTGACAGACGTGTCGTCATGTTGCTTCATGCATTACTGGAAGACACTCAGATACTGTGGTGATGAGTTCAGTATAAGAACCTGTACACTACTGAACAGAATAATCAAGTCTGGTCTTCCTTGGTTTTTCTGGAAGATTCGTTGGAGTTCTTATAGATGTAGTTGAAAGGATTAATGAATTAGGTTTCAGTGACAAGGTGTCTCACTGAAGCCTTGGTCCTACCAGTTCTCCAATCATTTACAGAGACTTCTGGCAAAAATAAAGACAAGAAGACTGGAAAAGACAACATGGGTGGGGGAGAGGGAAGAAAATGGGGTTGGGATAGGAACAACAACGTTCACAAAACTCAATCTTTTGGGACTTTGTTATTCATTATAAAGTAGGGGGAGAAAGCACAAATGCATTGTTCTCCCCCTTTGCAGGACAGCTTGATACAAATCCATAACGTTTGAAGAGCGCTCTCTAATCTTGTCTTTCTTATCTCCTTCTTCCTTCCCTACACTTTCTCTGTGTTTTCTCCTGTTTGTATTACATATACCCACTATTATTCTCTCCAATTACCATTCAATACAGTACCTATTCACTCACGGAAACTTTCTAAATATGTGTGCATCGGTGATGGCTGTCTGAGGAGAGGTCCATTTTCCTCTTCTAGCATTTTATGCTGGATTTGATGCCACACAATTCCCCAAATATGGATGTTTGCCATGGCAACCACTGCAGCACATTTTTGCAAAACTCACCCTCTTAAGTGGCTTAATGGATATGGTATTTATTCCCTTTTTGAAGATTTAGCTTCAGTGACACATAATACAAACGCAAATGTAGCAAATATTTGCGTGCTTCTTGGGAATAACAAAGGCATACTTAATCTGATACACACAGAAAAGACATTTTTGAACTTCATTAATACATGGATAGAAGTCAATGGAAGAAAATGGATCTTGTTAACTGGCTTTTTGGATACCAATAAACATCTCATTTGCCTTGAACATATCAACCTAGCAATGCTATTTATTCAATATAGAATAATCTGTGACATTAGAGGGCCCCAGCATTGCACACAGAGGGATGATTAATCTATTATTCATTCTACAATAAAAACTCTGAGGGATTTACAATAAGAAAAGTGATATTCAGAAAGGGAAAGAATATTCTTCCTGAACTGTATGGAAATTCCTGACCTCTGGGGTGAATAACTCCGAGTTCTTTCAGAAAATGGACCCTTATTTCCTGCAAATAGGAGGAATTTCAAAGGGCTAAGGGCTTCTGAATGTGATACAAAGACATGCAAGTTCTGCGACAGACAGATGGACAAACAGAGTTTTCTATATATCTGTTATCATGGGCTGTGGAGCAGTTTTATGCATGCTAAGGAAAGGAAGAGAATCACACTGGCAGAAGATGCACAGGGGGATCTGCAATATTTGGGGTCTGAGTGAAATAGAAGGGTTTAGGGATTTTATGTAGTCATGTGGTTTCAGCATCAATGGATTCATCTGGAACCCTAATGAGAGGTACCTTGGAGAAGATGAACAATTGCCGAGAATTGTTGATGTCTGATGAAGGAGATCACGCTAGCGTCATACTGGTTCACAGTAGCATCAATGGGTATCAGTAATTGGCATAGAGATCAGATCTCTCCCAGATGATCACTGATCAACAAGATCAATATAATCTCCATGTCATATCCTACATCCTGGTGAAGAATCTAAGAAAGTATTTCCCCTGGACATTACAGCACATCAGAAACAAACACTTACCCAGTTCCTCTAAAACCTCATTGAGCAAAACTGGCAGCCTCAACCAGAGATGACTTTGCATGTGTCCCCTCCAGACAGGAATGTGACATAATGACATTAGCCAACTTGATCTGTCAGTATCCATGAATGGGGTCTGTGCATGTATATGGTAGGGCTCTTTATTTGTGCCTCCAGAAGTGTGGGCCAGCTCCCAATAACCAGAGCTTTAAGAATGTCACAGTTCTTCCTTTTTTCTTAAGAATGTTCTCTGGCTGATGGTTTCCAGACTTTAGCCATGGGCCGCCAGCAGTCCACGAAGAACTTGCTAGTGATGGAGTGTCTAGTCACAAGGATCTGCCTGATCTCCTTGCTTTCAGCTGTGCATGCACGTTAAAAGAAGTATAACATTCTTTAAATATATTTCTAAATATATTTCTAACATTTCTTTAAATATATTTTTCCCATGTAAGCAATTGATGCGGTTGCTAAAGCGGTGGTTCTCAAACTGGGGCCGCCACTTGTGTAGGGAAAGCCCCTGACAGGCCGGGCTGGTTTGTTTACCTGCCGGGTCTGCAGGTTCGGCCGATTGCAGCTCCCACTGGCTGCGGTTCACCTCTCCAGGCCAATCGGGGCTGCGGGAAGTGGCGGCCAGCAAATTCCTTGTCCTGTGCCACTTCCCGCAGACCCCATTGGCCTGGAGCAGTGAACCGCGGCCAGTGGGAGCCGCGATTGGCCGGATCTGTGGACGAGGCAGGTAAACAAACCAGCCCGGCCCACCAAGGGCTTTTCCTACACAAGCGGCATCCTCGGTTTGAGAACCACTGTGCTAAAGGGATATTATTCAGGCAATGGGAGTAGAGATTGTCTTCAGTCATGAATAGAGGTGAAGGTGTCCATGAGACAGTCTTCTTTGTAGACAATACCATGAAAAAGCTTGAGAACATCTAACCTCTGGGGAAAGTTTGGCTGGACATTATAAACCCTTCCTCAGCTTATTCAGAATTATACAGCTTTCCTTCCAGCAACTCTGAGGGCTTGATTTGCAAAACATCACTCATCTAGGTCCCCGTGTGAAAATGTATGAACGGTTGTGTGCCTAACTGGTGCACGTGATCTTCATAATTGCCCATGCAAATTGGTTATTTGAATACACACATGGCCAGGAGGGAAGGCAACTAGCCATTTGAATGTGAAATTGCAGTAACTGAATGCGCATTTTTATAGGCAGCCTTGGGATTCTGTCCGTTCAAAAATCAGGTCTTTACAGTCTACTTGGTGAGTTTTCCAGAGGTAAACAAATTCCTGGAGCCCAATATCCTGTTAAATCAATGGGAATTTTTGTCTAAGTAAGGACTGAATAATGATTACAGTACTGGTCCTAGATCATCAGACTGTCAAGTTGGCAACTTTGTGTTAGGTTTTTAATTATTCTTTTTTTTATTTATATTTAAGATTTCTTCAATTTCTTTTGAATGATTTTCTGCCCTTTGTAATTACAGAAGATGCGGTGATTAGGCTGCCTTTCATAGCACTTCTCAATTTCCCCTTTAAAGTGGAAGATTTACACTTAGATAAATCAGTGGGGCAATGAGATGGAGAGGGGAGAATATTTGTACCAAATAATATTTTTGGCAAAGGTATTTGTGTTCTGGTCAAAAAATATTTTTGGTTGCTTAATCATCCACTTATGATCTGCTTCTCTGTGCCATGTAGGTGGGCTGCCAGTGGAGAAGCTAAGGAGGGCACAGTTGCAGAGGTGGATTCTCCATGCTAGTGCTGCATAGGCTGGCATTTAAAATAGGGAAAAAAGTAGGGAACACAGAATCCACCCTCCTGGTTAACATGACTCATCTTTATAGTCAGATTCTCAGTTGCACTAATTTCAGAGGTTCTACATACCCACAAAACCCACCGAACTTAATGGGAGCTGTTGATGCTCAGTACCTATGAAAATCAGGACACGTTTGTTTGATGCCCAAAGATGGATTTAGGAGACTATATTGAGATACCTAGATTTGAAAATTTTGTCCTTTAGCATTTAAACTTCAAAGCTTGTCCAGACTCATCCAGACCAATTGGTCTCTCTTTCTGCTAGTAAATCTTTTTTCTTTTCACTGTTAACTTTGACAAACAAACAATACACTTTAATTCTACTGATATCCAAGTAATGCTCATAGGTATTTAGTGTGTGTAATATACCAGCCACAACCACCAGATTGAGAGCAAAGGGAGCAGCTCCCTTTTAGTAACCAGACACACAGCACCCTTACCCTCCATAGTCGGCATGCATCTTGAGATGATCCCCATCATCTCAGAGAGAAAACACGAACTTTGCATAATTGAAATAAGGGATCTGTATTATGCCATATTTTTGTTTAAATTATGCAAGACTCTGAGATACGCAGGGCATAAGGAAAGTAAGAACAAGGCCTTTAATTGAATTTATTATCCATTTCAACAGAATTGTTAAAAACCTAAAATCGAAGAGCAGTTTTGCATTCTGCTAACATAATCCACCTCCATCAGCATTATACTTTTCTGTGTGTGACACTCTCTCTGTCTCTCTCACACACAGTCCTTAGTGCATCAGTTGAAAAGAAATATGTACCATAGCAATTAAATCTCTTAGACCTTACATATGACGACAAAAATGGCTAGTATTGAGATAGTTAGAATAACCTTATCATCTACAGTTCATTGCTAATTATAGCAATAATAAAAAAGGCTTCATCTAGAAATTCCAGTTGTTGTGCCAACTAATTGCATTTATTCTCTGCTGCCGTCAATGAGTGCATTTACTAGGCCTTTCAGATGGAGCATTTTAGAAACTCCAGTTGCTGTTGGGTTAGCTCAGTCCACTGCAGATAGGAATTCAATCTGTTGGCCCATAGTTCTTGAAGGAGACTGATTTGTTTGGTTTTGCTGTCCTTTCAGTTAGTGCGTGCCACGGATGGGTAAAACAACAGGAATAATTAAGACAGGCATAGTAACACATGCCCTGAGATCAGAAATAGAACTTTCCAAAAACATCAGCCAGAAATCTTGAAGAATCAGGGGCCAGTTTGTATTGTTACACCTAGTAACAGTAAGAGAAAAAGAACCTATTTACGATTCTGAAGCTTACACAAGAAGTCTTCTGGAACTACTACTTCAGAGCAGTAATATATTTTTCCCTATGGCCGATGTTCTCACAAGTTTTAATAGAATATTCCACATCTGAGCCGGGTGATCCTCTTGTGGATATCTCCCTTTCCCACCATCTAGGCATGAACCTGTTTCCTAGCATACAAATTTGCTCTATATTTAATTTCCTCCACTCTTATTTGTCCTGGCCCTCCCTTTCCCATTTGGCCCTCTGTTTCCCAGGCCCTAGTGATCTTTCCTCCTTCGCCCTTGCTGCCTGCCTATCTGTGATGACCTGTGTCCTGTGGCTGGTATCTGCGTGACAATAAAGTCAGATACACCTGGACTCTATCCAAGCTCTGTGTCACTGATTTCTTTTCCATCAAGGCTACAGAATACTGTAAGGCTCCAGAATTCTGCTACTGCTCACCGGAGGGACGTGTGTGATAGAGGGAGAGAGAGAAAGGGAATGGAACACTGATGATAGAAGAAAGGGAAAGAAGTATATGCATAGATCACCTGATATAGTCCCTGGATCAGAACTGTGAGCGTCAGGTTTTCTGTGTGATATTCACAATGATGAGTAAAAAGTTCACTTTCTTCCAATAATTCCTCACTTTCATTATTTCCCCCAAATACTCATTCTCCAGAATACGCACAGAAAACAAATAGAAAAGAAAGGTAAAGTGGACAAATGTATTGGTGTTTGATTTATTCCAACAAATGTTGGCGGGAATCTATTTTTGAGGCATTCGCACTCAACTCCAGTCCTTATGAAGATAACAAATATTATATATTATTTCCCTTTGTGGCTTTCTCTGGAGAAGTATATCAGTAGTTGGGGGTAAAAGAAAAGTCTCACACACTCCCATACTATCTGTTGGTATTAATGCTGAGAGTCTCAAAGTTGAGGGGTGTCTCCCCACGAGTGCGATAAAGTCTATAGCTCATTGTTCCCACACAGTAACAATCAATAGAAATGTAATTAATAGTAGTCCTCTTTGGCATAGCGAAAAAGGGTATCGCAGCTTGGTGCTAGTTCTTCCGCCAAGGTTGCAGCTATGCAAAACCGTTCCTTTTATCCTTCTTTACATATTTATTACAACTCTTTAGACTGATCCATGCAAACTAAATGAAAACAACCAATAGAAAGAGGCCTGCTTGTGCCAGCAATCCCCAGACTGTCAAACGATCACTGAAGATTGGACAGGTCCTGATGAAATAAATGTTGGCTGCTGACTCTTCCAATTTTGCAACACTCCTCTGTGTCACTGGAGCAGCCTTGTCCAAGATTGAGATATTTGCAAACTGTCATCTTTCATAAATATCTGCCTTGAGTGACACTTTGCTCCCCCCTATTTCCCTTTGAAATGTACCTAGCTGGCACTGAGCCTGCAGAATTTCATTGCTTGTGATAGGTGATTAGCAAAGAGATGATTTCCTCCTCCCTTCCCACTCTGCCAAAGGGCTGAGTGACAGGTCCAAAAGGCGAAAGGCAGACTGGGGAAGCAAATCTGCCAGAGGCATAAGTGATGACACTCTGAAAACACTTCATTCATCTTGCCAAATTACAGGCTGGGCTGGGGGGAACGGGGGGGGGAGTCTTTTGCATTTTCCTAGTATTCTCTCAGCTCTAAAAGCTGACTATTGCAGAAGGGCTCTTGGCGTTGAAAGATGCTCACTAGAACAGAGTGCTCAGTTCCCCTCTCCATCCTTTCCCCTCTGAAAAACTAGCTCATACTTGTCTGAAGTTAGTGGTTTCTGGACCAAGCATATAAACTATATATGTCCTGGCCCTCTCTTTCCCATTTGGCCCTCTGCTTCCCAGGCCCTAGTGATCTTTAGAAAACTACCCTCCTGTTGTAATAATCAAACATTTAGGGGCAATTTTCAAAGGTCAAAGGAGAGCTAGGGGTCTAACCCCCACAGACAGTCAATAGGAGTGGGGCACCTAACTGCCCTACATGCCTTTAAAAACAATCTTTGCCTAATTTACTTACTAGGAAATGCCTCACATGGGCAAATTGGACACTTGTGTTTGAAATATTACTTGACTCTATTTTGGAGGGGCTATACCTCCCATGCTGGTGATCTGGAAGGTCATTCAGTTATGAAACAATGATTAGCTTGGTCCTAGGGAAACTGCATTAATGGAGCTACCAACTTTTGGATGGGAGGTAAGACTGATGTTCTGAAGACTTACAGGCCATATAACAATCCATGATATATTTATGCTTTAGTCCATCCTTATTCAGGACAGCACTCAAGCCCTAAAGAGGGATGGCTTCCTCAACTGGAGCCAATGACAGTCACTCTATCACCTGGAAATAGCTCAGCTACCATCTATTGAGGGGGTGGAGACATGGAACCCTTGGGAATGGGAGTAGTTTTGTGGCTCTGTGGCCACTGTTTGATTACTCTCAGGGATTGAGTCCCACCTCAGGAGATATTGTAGCCCCGTGTGTCCATGGAGACTGGCCTGGTGATGTAGCTCAAGCTGTCAACTATAAACAGAGTCTATAGGATCAGAATGAGACTTTTATGCCTTCAGGGATCATTTAACTCAATTTAAGCAGAGATGCAAACACTTCATGGGTGAAGGCTTACAGGGTGGACTACTCAGCAGGCTGCACAACAATGGAAGGGTGGGGAAGGGAAATTGTCCGAGGACTCTGGAATGACAGACTCCTACCCTTACAAAATGTGCTCCAGGAGCCTTCATTTTCAGGAGCAAATTTAGTTTTAAAGACACCTAAACTTTTAGGTTTCACCTGAAAGATAATGGGCCAGATTCTAATGTCAGTTACGTTGGCCTGATAGCACTAATGTCACAATAAGCACATGTTAAACATTAATGTAACCATTGACTAATCACATAAACTGGATTGAGGGCTAAATCAGGAATAACTGCCTATGTCACTTCACATTTTCCCTGGTGCAAATGAGTGCCAAAATTTAGCCTTGTGTTATGAACTTGGCTAATATGTCTCTAGCATCACCTGCCAACCCCGTCTCTCAGCAATCTCTGAAAATGGAGCCTGAGACAAAATATATTGAATTCCTATCCTATACTGGGAAGCGTGAAGTAGTTACTCTCTGAGTGGAAAAATACCTTCCGTGCTTAGCCCACCATCGTAAGATTGTAGAAGTAGAAGATGGAAAATAACTATTTGATTATCCATTCCCACGACTGTTCCGTACAGAACATTTACTAATGCTTCTGAGATAGTCTCGCCATGTAGATTTTAAATAATATTCACATTACATCAGAATCCATTGAGATGAACTGAACGGAAAGAGCTTTTAGAATACTCAGACACTTGGAATCAAACAGAATATTGTTCCTTGCACCCATAGAGCACTAAGGATTAATGACAGTGGGGCCCAAAAGGCTCTGATAAGTGCCCTAGGTCTGCAAGATTATACAACCCTTCCAAGTTACTTCATACTGCCAAAATGGAAAAGAAATCTCAAGTTAACAGACTTTCCTTGAAAACATTTCCAAGCTTTCTGCTTCCATCTGAGCTGGAAAACGAACTTCTGTGATCACTTTGTGCTTGGACGAGGAAACTTCATGGTATATGAAAATGGAAAATAGCAGGGATCAAACTTGGCTGAATCTTTTCAATGAATTTTGATATTAAAGTGTACAAAAATGGTTTTGTGCTATTTATTCTGGGTTATACTTGAGAACATATGTACAACAGTCATACAGCATGTATATAGTGATTTACATCTTCAAACAACAGCTAATGACACCTCACGACACCGTGCGAAGTAGGCAAGTAAAGAAATTATTCCCTCATGTTAGATTGGGAAACCCAGTAACAGAGAAATAAAAGTGAGGGCTTCAAGAACACGAGTCAGTGGCAAAACAGGGATTGGAACATGGGAGCCCCTGGTTCCCTTTTCCTGGCACTAGCCACAACATCATATGTATATGGGTGTGTATGAAGACACGTTTGGGTCCTGTATCTATATCTTTAGATGTACAGAAAGTGATAAATGGCATATATGTGAGCACAAGGCACAGTGTAACGCAACCATCCACCTACAAACGCACATATCGTACTATATGGCACATTAATTGTACATTAATCAGAACAGAATGTCCTAGTGTCATTGCAAAATCTACCATGTCCTTTCCCTATATTACTTATACAGCTCTAGTCATTACTATATTACTATCATTTAATAAAGTATTATTTCAATCCAACTAATGTCACTAGTGAACCTATTTCTAGCCAATTTGTATATTTCACACTATGATTTTGACCGGCCTGACCCTTGTGTTTTCACAAGGAAGTTGCCATATAGATGAGTTCTCTCACTAGAGTTTTGCAATTCACAATGTAAGGGAAAACTACTGCATTTTGGTTCTAGTTTTTAAAGTTTTTTTAAACTCCAAAATGGGCTAGTTTTGCCTTAAAATTAATCAGAGTTTGGAATTTTCTTTTGTTCCAGTGAGCCTATTTCTGAGTAAAAAAAATGGGTTTACTGCAAGCCAAAAAATGCTGCCTCAGAATTTGATATTTCAAAATTTGGATTTTCCCACATTTGATTCAAAAATTGTTATTTTGTCACAAATGAAATGGCAAGTTTTTAAAAAAGGAAAATCTGTCTGAAATTTCACATCCACATTTTTCTCCAGTTTTTCTCTGAATGTCATATTGACCCTATGCCTTAAAAGTGTTTTAAAGTTTCTCTTGCATGTTTTCTAGGACATTTCTCTTACTTGTGCTGAATATAAAAATGCAAATAGGGAACATTGATCTAGAATGGAATATTTTTCTGTTTCCATTAAGCAGCAGATGCTGTTACCAAGCTGTCATCTTTGTTGCTAGGGAAATTTTGTGCGTATGCCAGAAGACAATTGGTTGGGATAATACAGTCACCCTATTGCATGGGTTGTTGCACGAGTTCCTATAATGCTATTGGACTGAAGAATCACTGAACATGGGACCCACATCTGCAGCCCTTTCCCTCCTAACTCCAATGGGACTATGGATTCCATGATCAGAACTTCTTGCTGTGTTCAGTGAAGTTAATAGGACTATTTCTGTCCTTAGAATTAAGCATGTGCTTAAGAGCTTTGCTGGATAGTGGCCTAAGTGGCCTAGTGACTTAATTACTATTGCTTCCTGCAGCCACCAGTGGAGGTAGACTATATAAATATCGATCCATCTCTCAGAGTCACCCAGATACTCACATATGCACTCAGGGACAATTTCCCCCTTGTTGTAACTGTTGACTTCACTGGAGCTATATCAGGGATTAATTTGATCCACACACAGATCGCATTTAATTTCAAAGTGTGGCATCTGTTTTATCTGCAGGATAACATTGTAAAACTGATTTTGATATCTTTTTTCTCAAATAGCAGGCTGTGATCAATGTATGTATTCAGAGTATATATTGAATAGAGTAAGGTTACCATGTTCACAATTCTCTAACATACTGATAAGAAAACCTTATCAGTATATTGATGAATCACAAATGGCAACAGGTCAGATCAAATTTTTATAAAGCGGCATAAAGATCATAAAAGCAGGTTCCCAAGGCTACCTCTGCTTTAATAAAATGAAGTCATCCATGTGTTGCTTTGTATTAATATTGCAACTAGTTTAAACATATATAAGCCATTATTTTTCCTCAAGTGTTAAATCAAATTGAATCACAGCTTTTTATGAGCAATAAAATGATAATAGACCAGATCTGGTCAGCTAGGATAATAACTTGATTCCGTACTTGGGATGTACATGTTTAAGGTTTCCATGATAAAACTGTAATTTTATACCCTAAAGTGTGTTAATAACATTAAGTGATGTAATAGTGAAAGTGAACTGCAGAATATAATACCCATAGGGCCATCATAATAGAAATAATTTATAATGTAACAGCAATAAAATCTTTAATGTTATCTCAGTCTAGTCCTGTCCCCACGTCTGGGGTTTTGGATTACACATGATTTTTCTATGGATTTACGTGTTAAGCTAAAATAATTAAGAAAATGGTTTTCAGAGTGCAAGAGCCTTTGAAAGTTGATGATCTGACCATCATTTTATTAACTCTTTCATGCCCAACAAATTCCAGTGTGGCTAGTAGCTAGCATAGCATGGGGTAAATATCTTCTTCTTAGAGATGAAAAACTATTTTCATATTTAATACCACTGAAAATGATATATATGAGCATGTAGATCATATTAAAATGAGGCTCTCTCATTTAAAAATATACGATGAATGTACAACCATTCCCTGCCCCTTCCTCCTCTCCCCCTATATAACCATATGCATATATTTACATAGACAAAGAGGAAGATTTTGAAAGTCTCCTAACAGATGTAGGCTCTCAAGTCCCATTGAAAGGCAATGAGGCTTGAGTTCTTAAATCTCTTAGGTGTGTTTGAAAATCCCATCAATAGATCTTTATGCACTTATATATTTAACACAAACCTATATAAGCAATCTGAAAGCTGCCTTTATTGGCCAAATAAGGATTCCTCTGACAAAAGGGGAATCCCTAGATAAACTAAAACAGTCTCTGTACCTGCTCCCTTGCAGCTTCTGGGATGTGGGGCACGTGGGGTGTATCGGGGTTGGGGAAGAGGGACTGTTGAAGGCAGTTGTAAATTAGACCAATTAAACTGGACTATTCCAGCTTATGGGACTGATGAGGGAAACACAAAGGTGACATAAAACCTGTTCCTCCTGCCTCTTTGGGTCTTGTGCCAAGCATAAATCAGCCAAACCTGAGGATTATTACAAAGTGTCTCCAGTATAAATGATATAAAACAGTTATTGTGCCATTAACAAAATTCTCTGCATCTCAGATCCTCTCTGGACCCTCAGGAGGGCCATGGAAAACTATGGGAAATGTACAAAAAAAGAAACCTATCTTGAAATATGCATGTTATACATAATTGTCCCTTTTAAAGCATTAGAAAATATTAGGTCCCTAATCTTCATTACACAGACTTCTGATTAAACACATGCACTCATTAAGCGTAACATTTAATTTTAGTTTCTTTGTTGGAATTGTTAGACTTCCTGACCAATTCCAGCCAAGCTACAATATGCACTTTGAAAACTCACAGTACTGTAGATATATCACCACCACCACTTGGTGTATCCATAACTCCTTTGATCTGAAGACCTCAAAGCACTGCACAAATATTATTTGGTTACATGATGAAATAGCCTTGTGCAGGGGGCAAATAATATTATCCCCATTTTACAGATGACAAAAGCAAGATATAAAGATGGGAAAGTGACTTGCCCACAGTCAGATAGTGAGTTAGTGGTAGAATCTAGGAGTCTCGAGGAGGAACTGCTAAGAACCCCTGTTTCAACAATGGCTATATTATTATTTTCTTAATTCCCATTGTCCTTTCTAGGTTCCTGTACTCCAGGCGGGCACGTGCTATGCAAACCACGGGCAATTGGTGGGCAATTTTGATCAGTGATAAGTAGCTGTGTGTGTGTGTATACACATATATATACACAGTCACACACACACACACACATACACAAATGCATCTAGCTACTATAGACTGGCAGCTCCTTGTCTTCTAATAAAGCTGTGGTGTTTTCTTATGGGAAAACAATGGGCCATTGATTCAGTTAGTGTGTGCATTTCAACTGTATTTGCCACACTTACGTGACACTTCAAAGTTCTGCAGATCTAAGATCAGTATTTAGTCCCGTGCAACCACAGAGGATGATGGCAAAAGTGTTGCAGGTAGTGTCACCCACAGGCTTGAGAACTAGTCACAGGAGATTCAGAGGCAGATACATCAGAAAGATCCTTCTCATTCAGAGTAGTCTCTCAAGGAAGACTGCCTTTCTCCCTGTGTCTCCTGTGCATTTAGGAAGCCACACTAAGTCCTGGCTCATGTAATACGCTGCACTCCTGGAATCTGGGGGGGGGGATCAAATATGGACCACTCATCTACTCATAAACTGAATACATAATCCCAGCAACCAAGAGACCCTGAGGCAGTTGCTTGGATAGTACAGGAAAACTAATGTCAATTCTGCTGTGTTCACAACTCTTACGTGTTTGCTTTCAATGAATAATCAAGTACTGGCACAAATACTAGTGAAAATGGAATTTTAAATGCTAATATTTGCAGTTTGGGAGAACCTCATTCAGTTTCACTCTGAATAGATTTGCACTAGCTTACATAAACCAGTGTGGGTCTAGTTTTGGCTGGCTGGGGTACAAAGCTCATGATAGAAAACTTGCATGGAAAGTACATATATTTGTCCCCAATTCTCTGCTTCTGGCTCATCAAAAAACCCATGGAAAAGCTTCTTTGCAGGCTTCCCACAAGAGGAACTTAAGCAGAGCTTTCAAGGTTCGGGATCAGCAGCACATTTGTGCATATGCTGTCTTTGATTTGGCAATCACACTTATTCTCAAAGCCCCTACCCCTCTGTAGACTCCTATTCTGAGAAAGACTCTTCTGCAAGGAGGCGGCTGTGCATAGGGCCACTGCAGGCCAGAATTCAGATAAATGTTTATATGGCCAAATGTTGCACGAATAAGGTCCCATATGTGGATGTGTGTATATATCCCAGGCTGAGAAAGAGCGAAACAGCTTTTGTCTTGGGTCTAAAAACACCTCATATGTTGAAAGCTGAATGGCACTGGCATTTGCTGCTGACGGAGTTGCTTAAGGAGAAAAACTTTGCAGAATATAAAGTTTCATTTAACGCAGAGGGGGTTTCGTCCCTAAGCTGATCTAGATAAATATTTCTCAATAGTGTGCTAGAGAATAGGACTACTCTCTGGTCAGTTGCCAGATAGCTGCCAGAGCAAAATAATTCAGGTTGTTTTTTTTTTTTAAGCCTGTAAGAGAGAGAACTTTGATATCTAACAACCTGATGTGTTAAACTCATCTTAGACTCTACGCATTGGAAACAAGACCTCATGTAGTACATATAAATACCATCTGCATCCAAATTACGTCAACATGCACGGTAATTGACATTGCTGTAAATTATCTGCTACTGATGGACACCAGAACCCCTTGATCTATGCACTCAGGTGCCTCTTTCTGGCAACAGAAATAAAATTACATTTTTACAAAGCATCAAAATGTAAAACAGGCTGTGCTGATAGTGTACCAAAGCTTTTAGGCCTAGCTATATTACAAGAGTAAGGAGCGATAGAAATCTGCTTGTCACTTCTTCAGCTGGACAGGCATGACTGGCTTTAAAAGGAAACCTAGGAGTGATAGATTAAAGGGAAGGTGGCCATGAACTCTTCTTTCCCAAAGAAAGTTCAAAGCTTCCTTATTTAGGTTTTTATCACACTAAAAATGGGAAAGGAGGTGAGGAAGATAAAAATTTAAAAATAAATATCTTAAGAAATTATCATCATCTGCGCCTCCTCCAATGTGTCTGGTAAGCAAAGTGTTAAGTGAATTGTAACTAGATCCTCAGGAGACAGTTGCAACCTGGTTATCAGTGGCAGTAAATGGAAGATAATAGCCCCACTAGAGAGTTATGAAATGGCTTGTCTTTGAGCTGCCAAAGTGTTTAGACTCTCTTTTATTATATTCACAGTGGTAATCCGATATGTCCTGACTTCTGTCATCTGTATGTAATGCTTATCAACTCTCTGCCAGTGATTCACCCTCTTGTCAGGGACAATTATTCCTCAAAGTGCTGAGGTTATGACTGAAGCAATATTATGACTAGAAAGAAAATATGAAAGGTGCAGCACATCACAGCAAGCAATCTTGAAGCTGACGTCAAAGTGAAGGAGGACATTGTTGATAAAAAAAGGAAAGTTTTGTTCTAGTGCTCCCAGGGCAGGCCTGGGCATTGCTAAGGTCAAGTGCACATACAACTGCAGTAATGGAAGAATTTCCACGACTTTATTAGAGCCATGTATTCTGGCCTCTTCAGTTCGGGTCGTGTCACCATTTCTGATATAAGTCCCTATTTACAGGCATTTAGAACAGAACAGGCAAAACTTTGGCCCTAGCACTGGAAGTTGGCAGATAAGAGCTCAGCTCAGGAGCAATTCATTTTCCTACAAATTATCACAAATAAGGAAGCAATCTAGGGGAATCAGGATCCAGTTTGCAGTCATTCTGGGATCTCTGAAATTCCATTAGAATTAGAGAACCTTATGAGTTTCAACTCAAACAAGTGCTGACAAACCTAATTCATCAGGTGCGATTCCCAACCTTTGAGTTCCTCTTAAATGCGTAAGGAAAAGCTAATAACATTTTGTCATACTTTATGCATGGTTTATGGATTCATTAGTGGGACCAAATGACCAGAGTGACCACCTTTGAATGGCTAATGGTGGGCTTGTGGCTAGGAAAGAAAGAAGGCTCTGGAGAAGCTAAGAGGCCGCGCTAAGCTGAGTGGGCTAACAAACATTAGAGGGGCACTGAAGAATAGAAAGCAACTTGAGAACTGAGGCATAGTTGGGGCCCAGAGGTAACAAGCTCAAGGCCGGCGGAGGAAGCTGAAAGTATGGGACATGTCAGGTCATTTTGTCTCTTCCAAAAGTAACTAGAGACCTTGGTTCAATAGGCTGTGCCAGTGATATTGGGCAAAACCAGCTTGTTAGTGGATCTTCTGGTGCTGCAGGAAGGTTATCAAGTGGTGACAGTGGCCAATGGTGAAGCTGCCACTGGCCAAAGGTAATACCCATTCTCTCTGTACCTTGTACACATACGCACAGATAAGAATCAGTATGGATTGTTCAAAACAGGTCAGGATATAATTCACCCCACTCGGTGCTTTTAGCATCGATACTACTAGAACTGGGTGGAAGTGGCAGTGTCTGTGGCTTTAACAGTCTTCTCTCTATAATTGCACTGTGCAAATCCTCTTTTCTGTTTCATCCTTGCTAACAAGAGCTTAAGGACTGTCACTTCCTTGGCAGGGAGAGTCAGAGGATATCTAACTGCCAGGGCAGTTGTGATGCTGAGGAAGTCCCAATCTGTGGCTGAGAGCACAGAGGAAGAGGGGAGAAAGAGGAGGTCAGTGGCTAACTTTAGTGAAATTATGTTACGAAGTGGAACTACTTAACCATTTGTTCCCCCGATCAAGGAGAAAAATATAGATTCTTTTTGTGAGGCTTAGCCCTGCTATTTGATTGGCATCCCTCATTAACTGTACTTGAGGCAGAAAAAGAGAGCGAGCCCACACGCACCAACTGGGATCTGCTTTCGTCTTGGGGGTCATGATCAGCAGGGTCAGCTGTGCTTCCAGCAAGAAAGAAAAGAAGCCTCCTAAAGCAACAAGGAGAGAAAATGAATCTCTTTGCCTTCTCTAGTATATTGTAGTAATGTAATATAGCAGCAATAACCCCCAGAGTAGCATCTGGTGAACTTGCGACTAAATGCAGCCTGCTTTGCTCAGTGTTCATGAGCTCAGGGTGTGTTTATTCCCTCTCACGCATCACGCTGCCAGATAGTTATTGCCTAAATGCAAACAGTTTCAAAAATATTTCTGGGAGTCTCCACGTGCTCCCTTCAGCTTGCCTGTCAGAGCTGAAGGCTGGTATTGCTTTCCCAGCAGCATGAGGGTAGAACTTTCTGTAAGTAAGAAAATACAGAAACCTGGGCAGCGCAACAGAGATAAACTCCTGTGTTGAGCATGACAGGCTGGCGCTGGAACAATGTGTATAGTGGGGGTATTGAGAGCCATCCAACCAAACTGCAAACCCTGTGTGTGAGGGAAACCACTTCAAACCAGGGGGTGCAGTTGCCCCCACAGTTCCAGCCTCTTTTATGACCAACAAAGTGGACAAAAACCTGGTCTAGACTATACAACGTATTGATATTTCTGACACTGCAACTTCATCTCTCTAGTGCTGCACTTAACAGGGGTATTTCTGGATGCCAGATTTCACTCTGGCAAGTGGAATTACCTACCAGAATCAAAAGGCACCATTCTGGCCCTGCAGGGTGTGAGGGACTCCTCTGAGTTTAGTAAGAATTGTTCCTGCAGGGACAGAGAGAAAGGAAAAGGGCGTGGCAGTCCCTTACCAACACCCAGATGTAACCATTGGCTCTGCCACCAGCTACCACATTGTTTGGATTTGCATTACATTATGAAAATACCCATTCAAAGCCAAAAATAAGAGTAAAGGGAACAATTCAGTAGCGATGGCTGTAGCCCCACTCCTTTCTGCTCCTTCTCCCCCTCCCATCCTCCATGTGTCAAGGCTGTTCTATTCATCCACTGCTCCACACACTGCCCCCTCCACAACTAGGTAGCTTTATGCAATTCCAGGTTTATAACATCATGTTAGCAGCAGCACTAATAACCCATGATTCCTTTCCCCTATTGTGTTTGTCAGAGGCAATAATCTGGGCACTCCAGTAGCACAGTGCTGAGAAGCTATGGTGTGTTTCTATAGCAACCAACTAATCCACAGGTGGAAGGTGATTGGACACCTTTGGCACCGGCACGATAATTTGAAAGATCTTTTTCACTGCGCTGTTCTGCGGCACGAGTTCATTGTATTGCAACCCATCGAATCTTTATAACCCACCTTGAAAACGCAGCCATGGCTGAACAAATCATTGCAAAGAGTGAGGTGACTTCCAGCAACAAACCCTTGAAATATTTCATGAGTGGTTAAGAGGCCAAGTTGGGAATGGTGAGATGTATTGGATGGGCTAAAACAAAGGGCTATAACAATAAGCCAGCACTCACTCTCTGACGTCAGGAATCCTGTGCATGTGTATGGGTTCTGGTGAATGGTAATGTTTGTTAAAGTGAGAGAAGTGCTGGGCAAGATCCCTGTAAAAGGTGGCCTTCTCTGGTAAGGACCAGGGACTGGCCAATCAGGTTTAAATTAGCCCCACCCTGCTGTTATCTGTGCTGGGTGCAGGACTTAAAAAGAGAGGAAACTCAGCAGTTTGGGGCTGGTTGAGGAGAAAAGCAGCTGAGTTGGATTATAACATTCCCACATCCAACTCTTCCAAACCCCATTAATCCTGACCTCTTATCACCATCTCTTCTAAGGCATCTCTTTTTTAAATCAGTGAATTTAGTATTTGCAAAAGGCATTGAATTGAGATCTCTAGAATCTGAAGTCCCAGCCTGAAGTTTCAAAAATGACAAGGGATTTATGTGTGTGTGTGGGGGGGAAAGGGCGCGAGGGGGACGATGACTAGATTTTTGAATGCCAAAACTCAAGGCACCTCAAAAGTGCAGAGCACTCATGTTCTGAAAAATCAGACCTCTTTACAGTGCCTCATGTTGAGCTCCCTAAATCTGAGGCATAGAGTTATTTTTAAAGAGGCTTTCAAAAAAGAGTCTTTATCTAAAGGACAGTTGCAGCACGGGCAGTGATATGGCATACTTCCCTATGTTGTTCTATTTTAAGTTCTCTAGACCCATGGAATCTGTTCTCCCATTTTCGGTTTCCCCCTCAGCCTTGTTGCCCTGCCAGTTACAGTTTGTAGCCAAATGGCATTACACGCACTTTCTGCTCCCAACTTCACACCGCAAACAAAACTGGGAATATTAGATAAGTATACATAACTTTAAATATAAACATCAATTATCATAGAATATCAGGGTTGGAAGGGACCTCAGGTGGTCATCTAATCCAACCCCCTGCTCAAAGCAGGACCAATCCCCAACTAAATCATCCCAGCCAGTGCTTTGTCAAGCTTGACCTTAAAAACCTCTAAGGAAGGCGATTCCACCACTTCCCTAGGTAACCCATTCCAGTGCTTCATCAGCCTCCTAGTGAAAAAGCTTTTCCTAATATCCAACCTAAACCTTCCCCACTGCAACTTGTGATCATTACTCCTTGTTCTGTTACATTCACATTCCCAGTTCTGTGTTAGCAATGTGAAGTGGGAGCAGAAAGTATATATGATGTAACAGCTCGGCTCATAGAGATGGGAAAAAGGGGTTGGGAGAATCTTATAAAGAAAAGGAAATAATGAAAATTTGTCTTTAGGTCAATATAATCAAATTATAGAAAGAGGTGTTTATACCAATTGTCAATTTTATTTTTTAAATTTTACCCATCCACTTGGAGCTAAATTTCATAGAAGAAGAATGTTGTTTGAAGCCCCTCAGAATAGTTTAATTAAAAAACTGACTTCAATGGAGCTACACAGGGATGGCCCTTAGTTATTAGGAGGAATCCGAACCAAGAGGCAGGCAGATAGGATGATTAAAACTAAAACATTCTCCACCCCACTCCAATGTGGCGAAGGGCATGGAGGTGGTTGTGGGGGCGAAGGGCTGGGACTTTTTTCATAAAACCCTTACAACAACTGTTGATGTGCTGGACACCTCATTAGAAATAGTTGAAGACAGGGTCCCTGATCTGAACAAATTATCATTTAAATTCAGTAAGATAGCCCAAGTGAGCAATCAGCCCAGGTGAGTATAAGATGATCACATGGGATCTCGGGAAGGTGTGCAATTCATCTTGATTATTCTCCAACTCATGCCTTTAACTGGCATATCCTTGTTCCTTTGGAAGGGCTTAAATATAAGGCAATGTTTTTCTTTCCAATTTACATCAAACAGCATAAAATTTGGCAGGCTTTTTTGTTTTCTCTTTTTCTTTTTTATTATTGAAAGAAACAAATAACTGCTCATTTCGGAGAAGCACTTTGCTGTTTCACTTTTCATCATGCCCCTCATTTCAGAGAGGTGCTAAAACTTTAGACTGTGGCAAAATGGAAGATGCAGAGGTTTTCACCTCTAGGTGAAATCAGTTTGAATCCATTCTAGATCAGTAGTGATCAAAAGTTATCACCGTTTTGTAAGCTGTCCAGTGGCCTGTGCAAAGTCAGTTAGTGGTCTTGGTCCACTGCCCCGTGAACAAGTTTCCACATCACAAATACTGTCACCACAATTAGCATTACTTGATAGCTTTGCTGACAGCATAGAATTGAAGGACTTGATAAGCTAGAGAGACAACTCCCCACTTGACTCTCAGACCATGGTAGTGGGGAAAGTTTGTACTGCTGCTGCCCAGGCTCGTCCTATTCTGTGTTATACCAGAGTGGGCTCAAACCTGCGGTCCTTACTCAGCTACTGATACTTGGAAAATACCATTGACTTCAATGGGAGCTCTGCATTACTAACAACTGATGTGCCCACAGAGGATTTCAGGCCATTCCAGAAAGTGGCAGCATATGGAGCATCCCTGCAGGAGGTCCATAGCCCTTTACAGAGCTGAATTTCAAAGGGGTTCCCCCATCCCCTACACTGTAGGGTTTGGGGGATTAGCAGCATTAAACCAGGCCAGCCTCTGTTAAGCCACCATGCATCTGAACTGCAAGGGGTGAATGCAGGACGTATCGCATATCAGATTGTAAGTGACTGGTGTAAAGAATATGAATTCTCAGTTTTCTTGAAAAAGATGAGGGGTACATCACTGAAATAAATCAGACAACATGTGAAGCTAGTCTGTGTTCTAAGAGACATGACAGTTACATGACCCTGTAACAAAGCATGGTCAAGATGACACTGATACTACATGTGAAACAGAGTCTGGTGGAAAGTTGCTATTCTTCAAGCTCTCTTGCATCTCGACATCTTTTAAGGGATTTCAGAATTTAGGGTGAAAAGTGGATCTTAGGTCTTTTAAAAAAAGCCATTTCAAATCCTCATTCATATCACAAATGCTTTTTTCTCCTTTTTTCTGTAGGCCACTTATATCTCTGGGGCCATGACATTGTCTGGCACTGAATACAGCCAGCCCCTTTTTATCATTATAAAGAAATAATGAAAGCACATGGTAGAGATGTGCTAGTATTTCAGCGTAGGGTGCCTTCCTCATTCTCCATAGATAAGCCTTGAAGAACATATAGTATGATGATAAGGTTAATTATTTCCAATATAATAATGGAAAGTTTCTAGCAATTCAAAATCATTCCTGCTGCCTAGAATGAATATATGTTCAAAGTAAAAGAAACCAAACACATTCCCACTTTTGTGAGTTAAATAGCAGCAAGTGACCTATATTTTATTACAGTACACAGCTGTTTTATCACATAAGTAAATAAATCACCATTGAACCAACGTTGAGAACAAAAATTTTGAACAACAACACAATTAACTTTTCCCACAAAAGTCCAAGCAGCCCACTCTCTCGTAGTTGCTACAAGCTGTGATTCCCACGTGAAAGATATCAACTTATTTCCTTTTCCTGTCAATCATCTGTACCATGTGAGGCCATGGTATGTCAGGTTATGACCTTTCACTCTGGGCATAAGCCTGAAAGCCACTAGTGAATCACCCAGTTTAATTATTTAGGCTGTTTCTAATAAATATAAAAATGTGGCCCTAACATATTTCACATGCTTGTTCAGTCCTGGCTTTCAAGCCTTTCTTATCAGGCCTACCAGCTCTGGAAGTTTGCTGTTCGCATTGGAAGGAAATCTGCCCATCACAAAGTCTATTACTTGGGTATCGGGCTTTTCTAATTGATTTTGAGCTTCCTGGCTCATGAATCCGTCGCCCTTCATATTGTCCACAAGGGAGTTTCTAAAACTTTCTTCGTCCCTTTTCACACAAAACTGGACTTTTGTTCCTTGTCGCAGTCGAGAGCCCTGATGCTTCAACGTTCACAGAAGAGTTCCTTCAACATGAATACAGGGGTGGGGTGATTATTCACTGCCCACGTCCCTACTCCACAACCTCACCCTCTATTTTAATTGTATTCTCTAATAGTCTCTCCACCTCTGAAACAAAAACAAGTAATGCAATAACTTCCTTATGATACAATGTTTTCATGTGCGATGCTCGCAGCTCCCTTTGCAGTCCCCTAGGAATAGGTTATGTATTTCTCCCATTCCTGGAACTCCAGCCAAGCCAAAACAGCAGGGCAACCCACCTCTGAAGCAGAGAATGGAAATCCCAGTAAGGGTTTCCCTTAGCGAACTTCCAAATCCTAGAGACACTGGTCAATCCAAGTCAATAGTCTGGTTCTATATTTAGCATTATTAATATGTAATAAATTGTTACTGACAGTACTGCCATTTAAGTGGAAAGTAACTTTTTCTTCCCTAGAGAAAGGATTAATACATTCTAATGCATTACAAATATTTATGCTTTAATCACAACAAGACTTCCAAATGGTAAACACAGGATAGAACTAAATATGAGAAAATAACTGATGCTGCCTTTCAAAACAATAAATCTTTAAATCTAGATTGCCAGACCCAAATATTACTTTGAAACATTCCCCAAACGTACAGCACTTTTCCAACATTTCTTGCTATTTTTTCTCCTATTGCTTCAGGCCTATTTACAAAGGCAAGTGTGAAGCACCATCCTCATGTTTATATATTAAAATATATAAAGCTATGCTAATTCAAAGGAAAAAACAACCCTTTATGCTTGTTCATTAACTCTGTCGGCTGCTCAGGACTAGACCTGGTCAGAAAATGGAATTTGTATTCTGTGCAAAAAACAAAACATTTCAAATTTTATTCTCATTCTGAATGGGAATGAAAAGTTGAAATGTTAAACAGTGCCACTAACAAAATGTCCATAATATTTTGGTTTAGAAACATAAAAATGACCTTCTTGAAATGTCTCAGTTCAATAAGATCAAAATGAACATAAAAGTTGAAACAAAATATTCCAAACTTATCAAAACATTTAATTTTG
Organism: Gopherus evgoodei; assembly: GCF_007399415.2. Taxonomy (NCBI): domain Eukaryota; kingdom Metazoa; phylum Chordata; order Testudines; family Testudinidae; genus Gopherus; species Gopherus evgoodei. Next base: position 10,195,160 of record NC_044331.1, read on the forward strand.
ATAAGATCAGAATGTTTAGTTCTGGCTTTTAAGTTTTATTATGTTTATATATATATATATACACACACACACTATATTCATAATATAGCATAAGTACAACCTTATCAAAATGTAACCTTATTACAATGAAGAGTTTTACTAATGTCCCATCAATACTTTTAACTAAATTGATATGTTCTCTTGAAAGCTTTTGAATTGTTCAGATCAGCATTTTACAAAAGGAAACTGTTCTGTTGGAATATTTTTGACCAGTCTACTCAGGACACATCAAAAAAGCATTGGAAATGTAATATACTATAATACGTCAGCAGAAAACCCAGGCCCTCCCTGGTGAAAGAGCGGTCTATCTCAAAGCATCTCAAAGGAGGACATCACATCTTGGAAATGTAGTAAGAGACTGAGAAATTTAAAAAGCAAACAGTGAAACATAAGGGTGTCAAATTCATTTAGAGAACATGATATATTGCATGGAACGTGCTTCAGTTTGCACTCACCTTATGTAGCTTTTCAAAGACAGAACTTTCATGGACTAAGTTCCGTGACAGGCAGCAGAGCAGTCTACCCATTACTGTCCCAGGGAAGCTGTGGATCACATCAAATAAAGTTACTTAGCTGTGAACACGGAACCCCATCCTCAATTCTCTGAATCTAAACTGAACAGCTAATTCTTGCCTAGTAATTTAATATGGGCAATAGGTTGTCATAGCATCCATTTTTAAATCAGGCCTGGGTGAAGAACTTTGCACTCAGTGACAGAAGCTTTTTTGTGTTCAGCTCCTTGGAGATCTTCCCAAGCTGAACACATATCTTCCCAAGGTGGTATGGAGACTCAGAGGGCATTGACTGACTCAAGGCCATTTAGTTCATGGTGTCCCCACCAACCTGGCCTTGCCCACATATATTCTATATGTATCATCTTAGGACCAAAGTGTGGTTCTATTCTGAAAAGTGACTATGAAAAAAATCTCCCTTCCTTGCATGTACAAAGCCAACACAGCTTTGGGGGCTGCATCGTATTCTGACTTTGACATCATCATCGGAATCACAGAGTTCCAGTAGGAGTGCCAGTTTCTTTCCTCAGTTTCCCCAGTGTAACCCCCACAATAGAGTCTTTGAATGGGGCAGCCAGCATATAGACAGAGGCAGAATTTGAAGACCCATGACGTTGCCAAGTGCGACTGAAAGTGGAATTTGCTGCAAAGAATCTGTTGTTACTAGTGATGGTGCATTAATAACCCACAAGCAAGAAAAAATTAGGGGGCACTGACACTGAAATAAGTGGCAATTTTACTTAAAACAATTATAGTTCTTTGGTTCACTCTTTGTTCTATTTACTTTCTCTCACACCACATAAAGCTTCTCTGGTTTCTTTACATTTGCAGAGAATGTTAATAGTGATTTCAGACCCTCATACTTAAGCAATCATTCAGCATTTAAGACTTGTGAATCAACATTTAGATTACAAGAGCTGCAGAGTTGTGGATGTGGACACAGGTATCTTGACATCATGGGGAGACAAGTGAAATATTCAGCTATTGCCTACATTTAGAAATGCATTTGCTTGGCTTTGAGGGCTTGCTAAATAACTTTTAATTTATTTAGATGAATGAAACATTTTCATTCTTATTACTAATTTTTCCTCCTCTTCTTTGCTTTCAAATGCTAAATTCCTCACATGGAACACAACACCGACACTCACAAATACATGCAATGTCAAGAGCAACACAATCTGACTTAAAATAAATTTTCAAGTGAAGGCTGACACTTAGGAACATAAGAACTGCCATACTGGGCCAGACCAGTGGTCCATCTAGCTCTGTATCCTATCTCTGACAATGGCCAGTATCAGAGCTTCCAGGGGAAGTGTACAGAACAGAGCAGTTGCAGTGATCCACCCCTGTCTTTTCCTCCTGGCTTCCGGCAGACAGACTAGGCTTGCCCTGAGCATGCAGCTGAATCCCTGGCCATCTTGGGAAATAGCCATTGCTAGATCTATCCTCCATGAACTTGTATTTCTTTTTTGAACCCAGTTATACTTTTGGCCATCACGTCAAAGAGTCCCTCGGGTTGTGTGAAAGTATTTTCTATTGTTTATATCAAATTTGTGTCCTATTAATTTCCTCAGATAACCCCTGTTTTTTTGTATTGCTGGAAAGGGTAAATAACACTTCTCTAGTCACTCTTTCCACACAATTCATGATTTTACAGACTATCATATCTATCTACAGAATATCTATCATATTCCTCATATTCCTCATATATCTCTTTTCTAAGATGAGCAGCTCTAATCTCTCAAGACATTAGATATCCTTGATCATCTTTGTTGCCCTTCTCTGAAAAACTTTTCCAGTTCCACTGTAATCTTTCTGAGATGGGCTGACTAGCACTGGACAGAGTATTCAAGGCGTGGGCACACCATGGCTTATATAGTGGCTGTAAAAGGGGAACTCACCTCTTGAGCGCTTCTGAGTGGCTGAGTGTGGTACCACAGTCCTTCTCTCACCCCTGGCACCTCCTGTAGGCTGCCAGGTGTGTTAGGTCTTTAGTGGCTTGGCCCTTCGGCCAAATCACAAAACCTGAATGAATCCTTTTCCTGGTACTAAAGAGTCCAGCAAATAAACAGTCTCTTTGCCCTCGCTAGGGTCTTCCGCCTGGCTCTGAGCTCTTTTCTCCCTCGTTGTGATAGCAGGGAGATATACCAGCCTCTCTGTTCAGGGACAGCAGCGAGTTGAACCTCTCCCAGCCAACCACAGTGACGCACTAGACCTATACTTTTATAAAAGCACATCTGCTTGAAAGGCTGAAGTGTTATCACTCAAAGTGCATGCAGGGGCTTTACAGAAAGATCATATGATGCCTAAAAGTACAACTGGTTAAAAAAAAAAAGGGAGGGTTTTTTAACACCTCCCCTCCTTTTTTTTTTAAATTTCAAGATCTGAAATTTCATCAAAACTCAAAAACTTCTGAGCAGCCTTACAGATGCCCCCCAATGGTGTATAAAACGTTTGTGAGGTTTTTGTCCAAGTTTTTCCCTTTTATGTCTTGAACATTTTTGACAAGTACCTGGAAAGAATTTAGCATTTTTGTAGGGTTTCATGGGTTTTAAGTGTGTTTCTTAAATATTAACTCATCCATCTTCCCAAAGGTTAGAGAGACAAGGTGGGTAGCCTGAGATCGCCATGGCTACAGCTACACTTCATTCACAAAGGTTGGTAGTAACAACTGAGAAACAGCATAGGGGTTGCAGGTTCTTTTTTGCAGGGAGGGGTTAATGAAGTCCATCTTCTCTTCTGGAATTCTAAATTCAAATCCTGGCTCACAACGCAAATGCAAATGAAACTCGTGGTCTCACCACTGCCTTTCCCCTCTACCCTCCTCACATCACAAAATGACAGCCCAGTTTGGCATAAAACAGCGCAACTGGCAGTCCCTGGGAATAGAATAGCAAGGTTTGTTGCATGCCGGGCTAGAGGCACATTGGGCAGCATGATGCAGTCAGGGATTAAATAGCAAGCTGTAGTTCAGGTGAAATGGCAGTGCTGGAAGTATTCGACTTTAAATAGCAAGGAAGGCATTACTGAATAGCACGGAGGGTGGGGAAGATTGCAGGTTGATGCCTCGAGCTAAAGAGTCCCTTGCACTAAATTCACTCTTAAATTCATTTCCAGAATCTCATTTGGTTTTTTTGTTATTTTATATACAGATTTTTAAAGCACTTCTCCTGAAATCAGTACATTCTAGTTTCTTTGCTCTGTAATTTAATAAAGGTCAAACCAATTCTTTCCAAAGAGTTACAGCTCCTCCCAGCTGAGTGCTTCTAGGTCAGGTTTCAGCCTGGAACAAATATTTTATGTTCGAGAGTTAAAGGTCTCTCAGAATTGCGGTTCATATTGGAAACCCTGTCATAGCCTTAGCCATACTGGCGCAAGCGGGTGCTGCTTTAATAAAAAAGGCCTTAATCTCATTTGGCTCTACCTCAGTGGCAGCTTGAAGTACTTGGATCAAACAGTACAGCTGTGAGTTGTGACACTGCCTGGACTGAAGCCCAGAAAACTTTTCCCAGAGAAAACCCTGGAGGGAGGGGAAAGACAAAAAAAAAAAAAAAAAAAAGGTTTGACAACAGAAATACAATACACTGAAGTGTTAAAAAAAAACAACCCACCAACCCCTCCTCCCCCAAACAAACAAGAAAACCCAAAGATAGCTGGAATCCTTCTTCAAAAGGTTACTTTATAAGGCAGAAGAGTCAATTTGGGGAGTCTTCCAGCTATGGCTGCAACCCATACTTTGCAGTAGAATGGCATATGACCAAAGCCAAACAAGGAATATGGGAGCTGAATTATACCACGCATTCAAGGTTCATTTATTTTTTTAAAAAGGCGGCTTAGAATTTTTGAAGAAGAAAACAATTGGGGTAATCACAAAGGGGGTTGGAATAAGTCCCATAAAAATACCTAGCCATGAGTGTGTCCACATTTTTTTTCCCATTATTATTATTTGAATTCTCAGGATGATACCTTCCCCTAAAGGAGATAAAGAGGGGAAAAAACCCAAAACAAACAAAAAAATAATAAAAACCACATCTGGGTGGAAGGAAATGTTCTTTTTTAGAAGGCAGCAGCCTTGCTCAGGAGTCAGAAGGTCAGAGGGCGAATTTCTAGTGATGGAAAACATTAGAGCTTGATATTTCTCATCTGTCAGTCCCATTAAGTACCAGTTTTTAAGGACTCGGGACTGTGCAATGTGCCTTTCTTCAAGTTAGCAGGATAATAAAGATTCCGCTGCCTTTTGCAGATGTTTAAAGACATGATGTGAAAGACAAATTCTTCTACTAAAACCCTCAAGAAATGTCACTTCTGTGTCTTACCGAAAGAGCTCCAGCACATTCCTCACATAAACATCTGCCGGAAACATTTGAAAAAGGAGGCAGCTGAAATAATGGCTTTTGTAGGCTTCTTGTTTTTTTTAAAAAAAAAAGAAAATGAATTTGTGGAAAGTTCTTTCTCCCAAAGCAACTTTCCTCTGCAAACATGCATCAGCTCAGATGTTTTGAGAGAGCAAGCTGTAAAATGAAGGCAGGAAGAAATGGTTGAACGTATCCCTTCACAGCCTTCTATATCAATCACGCCTCAAAGACGGGCCTAAATCAGAGCTCTCTTTTACTTCAGAAAGTTGTCACCTCTTCATTGTTATCCCTGTGGCCTGCCCCACTTCCTGCAGCTCCGATTGGCCGGGAACGGCGAACCGTGGCCACTGGGAGCTACGGGCGGCTGTGCAAATGTAAGCAAACTGTCTGGCAGCCTGTCAGCAGATTACTCTGACAGGCCGCAGGTTGCCCATCACCGGATTACAGATAAATGGAAAGATGTGTCAGGAACTTCATCCCTACCCCATATCAGTGAGTATTTTGCACAAATCTAGGTATCTTAGAGTTTTGGCCCAACACTATAGTATCCAAATGTTTCATGTAGCAGTCCCTAGTGGGGTTCATGAAGGGTTCTGTTCCTCTTCCTTCTTTGGTTATAAGAAGCTGTGCTTGGGGGGTGTGAACTCTACCCTGCGAACAGGGTTGCCAGCCCTGTGAATGTGTAATATGGGGCAATTCTACACAGACAAGGGGATAGATTGGATAAAGCACAGAAAATGTGACTGTTCCTTGAGAACAGAGATGGAGAACTAAGGATTCAATCTGCTACCCTCTCTCACCCTGTGTAGTACTTTACTGTGTGCGCACCAGCAGGGTCTACTAAAGGTTCCCTAGTGTGCTTTAACGTAGGTCTGTTTCAAACTGAACAATGTTAAAGCACACTAACAGGGTGTACACAGACCAACTGATGGTCTTTAGAAATCACCCCTTTGTACACTGTATTGCCCCACCATGTAGACAAAACCTTACTAAATAGTCCCACTGAAATCAACAGGTATTATTTCTCCAACTCCTTGTATCTGTATTTGCTAGAAGCAAGCAGACAGGAGACATGCCTCGTAGGGTCTGTGGGAAAATGAAGTCCAAACTTTGATATAAGAAGTGTAGTAAACATTATGTTAGACTATTAGTGTAGACTAGAGTAGGTTAGAATGTTGTAAACCCTATGTCTTGAAAACAGTCTATCAGCAGAACTCAAGGACAGGAGGAGGAAAGAGAAAATCACCTTCCATTTTCACAGACCTTAGAAGGGCTTTTCCCACACTAATGCCCATGATTCAACAACATGGTAGTTTGTACCATCACATAAATCTGCCCTCAGTTACATCTATGAAACCTCACAGACTTTAATGGGCTTGCATAAGTGGAACTGAGGCAGAACTTAGTTGATCTCTAAAGATTTGTAAAAGGAAGTTCATTCATGTGGGTCAAGTGACAAAATAGGCCTAAATGTAGAACATTTAATATTTACAAATATTCATGAAATTATGACAAAGACATGGAACTTCATTGGAAATCAGCTGCAGGGCAGAAAATGCAAAGGGTCTGATTTTAAGTGGTGGGGTGCAAAACTACAATAAAAAAAACCATGCAAGCAACTGCATACTCCAGTAACCTTTATAATCACCATGATTGCATGTGCAATACATGTGCAAACTGCCAGCTAAGCATTAGATTCTGCCATAAATTTTGGTGTTAGAGATTACTAATATTCCACATTCTTTGAGGGATAACTCTTATTTCAGGGTTTCTTGTGTTTGGGAGAAATGTGCCTAAAGCGTTAACACATATCTTTTGTATTTTTACAACAAATAGAGAGGTGGAGGCCTTGTTTCCTTTTAGTTCAACAGTCTTGATTGTCTCATCAAGCTTACTGGGAAAAACCTCTTTCCAAGTTTAAGTAATGGAGGTGCAGAAAAACAGTAACATTTTCCAATTGTTTCTTATCTATTGGAGCCCACTTTCTTAAGTTGCTAACAATTGTCTTTCTTGATGATTAGTCACCACTGGATATCAGATGTTTTTTATATATTTACAAAAAAGGTTGAAAGTTCAACCTTCCCCAGGTTTCCATACAGTAATAAAACATCTTTCATGTGATCTTAGATCCTCGAATCCCTTGTGAGTTTGAGGTAGTAGCTGGACTCCTCTCCTGCACATGGCTTAATAAAATGTAAAGTTCACTGGGTTTGTGAGAAAGTCGGCTTATTTCCCGCATATCCCTAAAGATGCTGCAGGATCTCTCCATGGTTTGACACACAGAGGCCAAAAATCAAGTTAATTTCCCTTGTATAGAATTTGAAAGGTTTATTCCACACTTTTGTTAATGAATTGATTTACTTTTCACTTGTCTTTGGCCAAATTCATTTTGTGTGTGGCAGCATGTTAACGTGAAAGTATTTTCTTGGTTTAAGCATTTAGGGCACAATCTCCAACTTCAGTGGGACTATCATCCATGTTGAGATTACTTGAATGAATAACAGTTGAAGAATCTGGTCCTTTATCCTTCCCTTAAAAAAAGAGAGAGAGAGAAAAAAAAAAAGCTAAAACCTTCTCACTTGACCCAGGTGATGGTCTAAAGTAGCTGAGCAAAAGCAAAAATACAAATTTCTCTACACCATTGTTTAACACAGCTGATAGCTACCAGCTACACAATAAGGCAAGATGGTTATGAACAGGCACTCCTTATATTATGTTGAATGACAAATACCCTTTTCTCAGATAATTTGTAACTCAGAACACAATTCATCAATGGGACTTCAGTGAGAATTACCTATGTTCTTTCCTGCACAGGAATATATTTAAAATACATGCTTAAATACTTTGCTGAAACGTGGCCTGACTTGGTAAAGATGGACATTTTAGGAAGGTTTGACAATTCTTTTCTGGGAACTATCTGCCAGAGTTTTAAGAGATCACTTTCCTAAACCATGTTGTGGAGCTTTTTACCTCTCTCTATGACATCAGTGAACATGTATGCTTGGAAGCCTGACAAGGCTGCTAAAAGAATATGCCTTTTTAAAAAACAAACCAGGTAGATGCAGACAGGTGCAGTATGATCTTCCCCACACTGATCTTCACATAACTTCAGACCTGACCTGAATGAAGCACTGGACCCCAGGGTAAGAGACAACTCTCTCATGAAGAAGAGAATGATTATGCTGCTGAATTATGTGAAGTAGCTTTGTGAAAAATCTTCTGTGTTTTAAGTACAGATAAGATCACTCTGATGGGTTGGATCACAGAAACCCCCTTGGGAACTGCCAACTGAAGTGCCAAAACTACTTCTGCCCCTGCTTTCCCTGCCAGTTCAGGACTCCAGCACCCTGTCTTGCTCAGCCAGACACGCCAGTCTGCTCCAACACAGACCCAGGGTCTGAACCATGTGCCTCAAAGCTGCAGACTTAACTGAAAGCAGGTTAAGAAGTGTTCCCGTCTTTAACACTCAGATGCCCAACTCTCAAATAAATCTGTTTTACCCTGTATAAAGTGTATGCAGGGTAAACTCATAAACTGAGATATATGCACAGCTGTTTGCCCGCCCGCCCACCAGATATTAATACATACTCTGGGTTAATTAATAAATAAGTGATTTTATTAAATATAGAAAAGACTAGGTTAAAGATGGATTCCTGTTCCGGTGACATGATCATATGTCACTGTAAGACTTCATTACCCACTTGCCAGCACACACATATACAGGAAGACTTACAAGTAAAACAGAGCCATCTACAGACAATTGCCCTGGTTGATGGGAGCCACCAAGACTCCAAACCACCATTAATGGCCCACACTTTGCATAATTACAATAGGCCCTCAGAGTTATATTTCATATTTTTAGTTTCAGATACAAGAATGATACATTCATACAAATAGGATGACCACAGTAACATCCTATTTGTATGATTATAAACGTTTATAATCAGTAGATTATAAGATTTGTAATACCTCACAAGAGACCTTTTGCATGAAGCATATTCCAGTTACATTATATTCACACTCATTAGCATATTTTCATATAATCATATAGAGTGCAACGTCACAATCACTACACCTCAGTTTATCAAGGTCCTGTAGCAAACAAGAGGGACTATTTCACCACACAAATCCACCCAGAGTGGAGGACATTTGATTGGTTTATATTTGTAATCCATTACCGCTGTTCTTTTTGAACGCACATTAAATTGTCTCCGTGTTTCACTGGTCTCTGTTTTAGCATCTCAGTACAAAAGGTAGAATTTTATTCTAGTTACAAATAAACAAAATTAGGATCTGAATAACTTTTGCTTTGAATTCAGTATTTGTGGGCAAAGATTTGAATGGGCAAGCCAGGATCTAGTCTCAGCTGCAACATTTGGGGTTTTTTTTCCCCTCATTATTTTATTTCATAGGGAGTACTGTTACGGAGAAAAAGAGGTATCTCCAGCTGTCCTGTTTTTATGCATTTGAGTCTACGAGGTGCTGAATACAATCAGTTCTCAATGAAGTACTAGTAGCTGAAGGTATTCAGCTGCCAACACCAGGGATTGCACGAGGGATATCCAGGCTGCATAATTCTTCAGGACTTAGGCAGCTTCTCCTATGTATCTGCAGTTTGAATCCCAAAATTAGGGACCTCTAGTGCAGAATGCCTATGCTAAAGAGCCAGGATCTGTAGCAAGGGGCTAGAACAGACTCACATTCTCAATTGATCAGGCACAGAAGGAATTCATAACACATCCTAACCAGCAGATTACATCTACACTTAAGAATCTCAGTCAAAGTGAAGCTTCCCCTTGTGTGCATTCATTCATAGGCCTGTAGCGATCCCTGTGTCTGAGGGTCAGTTTGAAAATAGCTTCTTTTTTTAAAAATCTCTGCAGGAGGTGGCGAAAAGGAAATCAACAGTATTGAGAGTTGCAAAAGAACTAGTCTCAGAATCTCTCAACGTATTGATATTCTCCAGACCAATTGGCAGGGGGAGGTGGGGAAGGAGCCATTACTGTGTTTAATTCTAGAAATTCTCTATTTCCATTATTGCTGGAAAAGTCAGCTAAAAAGCACTTGAAATTGGTGATGTATGTTGTTTACTCTTGAAAAAAAAAATCCTCTCCAAATAGGGGAAAAAGGTTAGAAATGATTTGTACTGCATTGATCAATTTACCCGGAGTTGTCTTTCAACATGTTGTATTAATGGAACTTCATTTTCTTTTATTCAGTCACTGGCCAATTTCTTCTCGTCTCTTAAAAAGATCAATGAACACGTCTAACCATCTTTGCACAAAATGAGCCTCTATTTTTCCCTTAAACTTTGAAAGACTTTATTTTCATTTGTAATAGATTTCCACCCCCTCCTCTTGCTTTCAACCCCCTGCTGTCAATTTTCTGATGCCTGTCTATTCTTTCTCTGATATAGGTTCTGTGTAAACAATTTAGGCTTTCCTTTCTGCAACGTTCTGGATACAACAGGTAGGAAATAGTATGTTCAGTTGTCAGCCATCCATAAACAGGTGAGAGCAGACCTGGGTTCCTTCTTTAGTGCTTGTGCTAACAGAAGGCACCATCACTGAAATCGGAATACTGGTTGGTGAGATTATGACACCATTACTGATTCCAGATAGCAGCTTATTCAGGTGAGTAATGCCAGTGAAATCAATGGGACTGCTCAAAGCAAGATAGTATTCAGTGTGACTAAGGTATCAGACTATGGCTCAGTTTTAATAGGTAATAGTTTCAATATTTGATTGTTTTGATGGAGAAAAACATTCTATTTTGAATACTTCTCTCAGCCCAAATCAATATGGCGGCTACATACCTCTGAAAAAGTTTGGATTTAGGTCCTGATCCTGCAAAAAACTTATACATGTGCATAAATTTTACTAATGTGGGTAGTCCCAATTATATCGATGGGCCTGGATAAAAGAACTCACAAGAATAAGTCTTTACCTAAATCTCAAATCAAACTACCGGGCTGATTGTGTAAAGGCAGGCATGGGTTCTTATTTTATCCAAACTCTTTCACCCAAATTAAGCTACAATTTTACTTTGTCTTGTCACAGGATTTTTTTTTTAACATCTTTAATTGTGAAAGTGGGAACTACAAATAGCTGTTAGACTGCTTTTCATGGGAAGATAAACCAACAAGCTAAATTCAAGTGGCTTAACTTTGATTGCATGTCCCTTTTGCCTATAAAACTCATACTATATCCTATACCCAAATAGTTCATTGGCGCCTACTGCATTTGATTGCTATAAAATATAATTTCTTTGCTCAGAGAGTACATATGCTAAAGAGTCCTCTTCTGTCGGGGTTGACCCTCCTCAAATTATTCCATCAATTGTAATTGGCTTTTCCTTTGGATATTCTTGATGGTACATTACTAATCTTTTGAAAACCTGCCCTAATTACTCAAAATTTTTTGTCCCAATGAGCACAACAGAAAAATGTCATCTAAATAAATGATGGACTGGACTGCCCATTAAAACAATGTGCTCAGTACATAGAACCTCTGGAAAGAACTTGTATCAGTTCTCTTGAAGAAGATGGCCAGAAATCAGAGATTTAAGAATTTACTGGAGGCCAGCTAATATTGTTTCAATGCTGCAACTGACCATCCACGTGAAATTTTCCATGTACATAGGCACCACTAGCAGCTGCCACACACCTCATTTGAAAATAGATACTGATGTCAAGGTATAGTGCTACGTTAAAGAAGGCACTAGGGCTGTGGGTCCTCAGGCTTGCTTGGAGAATGCAATGCTAATTGTGTAAAAAGAGCACTGGTTGCATCATAACTCATCCTGAGAAAGCCCAAATATGGGCCCAACATGTGACAGACTCAGAATTAAAGACCCAAAGAAATTATTCACACCAGACATTTTAAATGCTGAAGAATTCACTCCTTTATTGTGACTCTAAAACCTCCATTTCTTGAGTCCTCATTTCTGATGTAAATAATTTTCAACATTAAAAGCAAGGGGACACCACATTCCTAGCTACCACAAGGGCTAAAAGGAGTCATGTCCTTCAAACTGATGGATGGTGAAGAGATATGGCTTGATCAGGTTAAGGATTCAAAAAGCGCTTTTAAATGCAATCCACACAATTACTTACATTCAAGGACAAGCTGAGCCAGGATCATCACCAAAAAGCTCCTACTGAACTTAATAGTGTATACAGGCTACACATGAAGAGCACTAGAGCTTGCCTCACATTTAAACAAACACACGTGTATGTTGTAGGATCATGGATGTTACAAAGGAGTTAGAAAATACCAGAAAAATGCATATTAGGGCATTTAGTCTGAAACTTTCCCCTTAATAATTATTATTTGAGCTACAGTTTACGCAGAGCCATCAATGACTAGTCACCAAATGAGATTTATTTGGGTCCCATTCTCTTTATCAATGCAAGTACAAAACACAACTTCCAATGTAAAGCTTTTTATAGTTAGGTTTGGTTATGTTCCACATATAATGAAATCCTGCATTCTGTAAAGAGAATTGATAAAACTACTCAGTTTTGCTTCACCCTAATGGTGCCACAGATCCAGCCTTTTAAATGAAATGTTGACAAATGGTGAATGACGGCAAAACCTAAAAATAAATATTCCTGAGACTCCAACAGCCTCCTAGGACTGGATTCTAGGGCTGGCCCAAACTCTGAATCGCTAGTCTGCAGGAAATCCCAACATTTGTTTCAGATCAGAACAAAACCAAAACATTTCGAAACTGAAATGATCAAAAAAAGTGTCTGAAGGTCGAGCAGAAGGTTTCATTCTGATTTTGACTTGAAAATAAATAGATAATTTAAAACAAAAAAAGTCTTTTTGAAATGAAACATCAAACCATTTCATTCCAGTGTGGTCCTTATGAAACACTTTGTAATTTTTTTTTTCCTGTTAAAATGTTGTCAACATCAACACATTCCGGTTGCAAATTTCAGTTTAGATGAAATGGCATTTTACATCCAACAAACACTCCACTGGAAACGTTTCTATTGGAAACCTATAGGATCATTGTTACAGTGACTGCCAATATAAAGGCAGTATTTATGGATACGACTGAAAGTGCTCAATGACTTTTTCTAGTACACTGGGAATCAGCAGTGATCCTGGGGTTTCCTAACCAACATACGAACTTTACACCTTCGATTCACAAGGCCAAGAGAGTATTTAACACCATGCAGGGAGGGTGGAAGGGATTATGGAGTGAAATAAAAGACGTTTCCCATGAATCAACATGAAAACTTTGTCAACATGTAAACACCATGTAATCAACGTGTGAAAAGAGACAACAATAAATTGAAGAACTGAAATCTTGATGTTTGCAAAAGCTGAAAAAAAGAAATATCCTGTATCCATTTTTTACCCTTGCGCAGTTCTAGTTCTGTATGCAGATACCTCTGACTGCCTCCCTTTGGCTGCTGTGTTGCAGTTAATAAGCATGCACTGTATATTTGTCATGTTTTTCAGCTTCCATTTGCCATTCGTTCCTTGTAGAACCTCCTTTGTTAGAGGTCTAGTATAGTGAGCTGCTGCTTATTGGGAATTTACAGGCCACTTGACATATGGTGCAGGATAGTATACACTATTTCCAACCAAAGTTCCTTTCCTATCTTGTTCCAGGACTTTCTTTGGTCCAAGCCCAACAGAATCCTAAACTCCTAATCATATGTTAACAAGACTAGTTTTCTCTCTCTCCCCTCACATTTGCTGGCTTTGTGTGGCTTCCAATTTTTCTTGGGAGCAATAACAAAATCTGCTGGCATCCGCATACTATGAACAGCTATTGCTGAGGTGCTGTAGCCTAGTAGTTCTCAACCAGGGGTCCGGGCCCCTTAGGGGGCCTCAAGCAGGTTTCAGGGGGGGCCTACAAGCAGGGCCAGCATCAGACTAGCTGGGACCCAGCCGAAGCCCCACTACATGGAGTGGAAGCCCGGGACCCTGAGCCTCGCCAACTGGGGCGGAAGTGGAAGCCTGAGCAATGTAGCTTTGTGGTGGCCCCCAAGACATGGAACCCCGGGCAATTGCCCTGCTTGCTACCCCATAATGCTGGCCGTGGCTCTTATATGCAGAAAAACAGCTATCGTAGCACTGGTGGGCCATGGAGTTTTTATAGCATGTTAGGGGGGCCTCAGAAAGAAAGAGGTTGACAACCTCTGTGCTAGCCTATGTTCATTCTCTCTTCCTTTTGCTGAATCTGTGTGATAATGAAAATGAACCCAAGTTTCTGCATGTATGTATTTCCTGGGCTAACTTTTAATTAAAATGCTTCAGACTTATCTGATGGGTGAACCCAGGTACTCCTACCCCCATTCTAAATGAATTTATTAGAGATTCACAATCAAACTCATTGTGCATTATCATTAGCGCAACCTCCCTCCTCCTATCGGTTGACTTATGAACTGAGGTGCGATCTACAATACAGACAAGGGCAATGGCTGTGGTTCCTGAATTTGAGTGACTGTAGGTATATTCCCGTTGCCTGTAAACAGGCACTCTGATCTGCAACCCATCAGAGATGCAGGGGTATCTATGCACAACGTGGGTAGACTTGAGTAGATATGCAACTGTATATATGGTTAAGGCTAAGATTTAGTCATGGGCATTTTTAGTAATAAAATCTTGGACAGGTCACGAGCAATAAACAAAAATTCACAGCCCATGACCTGTCCATGACTTTTAATATATAAATATCCCTGATTAAAACTTAGCAGCTCCTGGGTCTCTGGGTGCTGCTACTCTAGGGGGGCCCCAGGACACGGCTGCTGTGGAGGCCCGGGGACTGACTGCTAGCCCCTGCACTGACCCCAGGAGCGGACTGCCCCCAGGCACCCCTGTTCTGAGGCCCCAGGAACAGCTGCTCAGGCAGTCACAGAGGCCAGCTGCCCAGGGACCGTGGCTCAGGTGCTTCCCTCGGGCCAGCTGACCCAGGGTCAACCACCCTGGGATTGCCTGAGCAGCGGCCAGTGCGGCTGGCTCAGGGTCCACTTCAGCAGTGCTTGGTGCGGTTGGCCACAGGGTGCCCAAGCAGCTGGCCCTGGGATCAGCTGCATCGGTCATTGCAGCTGTGAAAAGTCACGGAAGTCATGGAAAGTCACGAAGTCTGTGATTTTGTGACAGAATCGCAGCCTTACATAGGTCATGTCAATATGGATCATTTCTTTTATTGAGTGACAAAATTCCCCTATGATGGCCTGTCAGCAGTTGCCCTTGGATTTCTTACCACTGAATTCCTGACCATAGTTCTCTGTCCTCAAGGACTTGGCTACTTCCAACCACTTCCCACACGGACATCCCTCGGGGGGGGGGGGTAAGTGGGCTGGGACAAATCAGCCTCCCCGCTCGCAGTTTCCTTATCCCCCCATCTCCCTGCCTGCCCGCCACTCGCCTTCCACCCACCAATCACTGCTTTCCTCCTTGCTGTCCGTTTGCCAGCCTCCTCACCTCCTCCCTCCTACCCATCTGCTGCTTGCCTCCCTGTTCGCTTCCTCATCCCACTTGCCCACCTGCCTCACCTCCTCGCCTGTCTCCTCACCCGAATATCATGACAAATGGCATCCCGATCATATATTGGTCAGGGAATGGGACAAAGGGATAAATATCACGACAGTCCCTATTTTATCGAAGCATGGGGCCCGCAAAGTGTGGGGCCCGGGGCAGTCACCCTAATTCAAGGGATGGTTCTGACTTTCCCTATGCCATTTCCTTGCCTGGGTGGTATGGTACAGATTTTCTCTCCCCTTTTCCACTTTGTGATGGAATGTTGGGTTACTTCAATCATTGCTTTTCATCTACGTGGAAAGTGGAAACAGAGTTGAATCAGAACTTTCCCTAACCTTTTCAGAGCCAGCGTAAGTCAGTTCAGATGCACTCTTCAGGGAGGAGGAAATTTTGGATCCAGTGTTCCAATTTGAGTTCATCCCTATAGTACATGCAGCAATGGGAGTTTTCTTATGGCCAAAATCCCATTCAAAAAGGGAGTTATTCGCTCTGCTGATTTATTATCCATAGTGATCTTGTGGTGACCATGTGCTGCGTTGAACCTCTTCAGTGAGGAACTGATCCCACTTGCATACAAGTCAAAGAACAACTTGAAGTGACTTAAATATGGCTTGATTCTGCACCAGTTAACTACATAAGTTGCCTTAGTTAACTACATAAGTTGCCTTGGCTTTCTGGCTCTGCATCTTGGTGTCATTTTCTGTTGTTACAACCTGTGGGTTATGAGCAATCTTACTCACTTGAGGTCTAGTGTTGAGAGAAACTGACCTGTGAACAGCAACAATCCCGTGGAGATAATCATAGCACAAATCATTAATTTGCTCAACTTGAGGCTGACCCATTTCTCACTGAAGTCAGTGGAAAGACTCCAATTGATTCCAGTAGGTACTGGATAAAGCTATTCAGGACCCCACTGAAATCAAAAACAAAAGTCCCATTAACTTCAACAACATCTGGTCAGCTACCTTTAGTCCACTAAGGTCCTAGCTAGATTCTTAGTCTCTGTAATGAGTTAAATGCCCACTCAGCCCATTCCAGTCAGTGCAGGGAGGACTCAATTTACTGGATAAATCCACTCCAGACACTGGCCACTAGCTAGAAGGTGCAGCAGTACAATACTAAGCCTTTTGGATGAACAGAATATCTGCTGCTCCTGAAAACATTGATATATAGTGTTTGCAGCAGCTTTGGAGAAAGATTTTTCTAGGCGAAAATACCTGATTGTTGAGCATGGTCTGTAACATACAGGCTGGTGCCCTTTTATTTAGGGAAGAAGATGTTTTTTATCCCAGGTCCCATCAATATTCACTGACTCTGGATTACTGGCTCCTTGCAGCCCCTATTTCTTTATAGTTTATATTGCCTTGCATTTTCTTTTATTCTGTTGTCTGCCTATTGTTGTTGCCTCTTTGAAAAGATCAATAACAGGTCTTATACAGTCTTGGCATAAAATCAGCCCCTAATTTCCTTTAATAATGAAGTCTTTTAAAGTTTATTTTTATTGTTGTTCATAAGAGGGATGTTTCTATCTTCCTCCTCGCTTTCAGCCCCCCCGTAGCTAAACTTTCTGATGGGGCTTTGTGCTTAAAAGAAAATTAACTGCAAAGAATGCATAATTTGACTTAAAACATATTGATACTGTAAAATGAAGAGCTATTTAATGCCTTTTCTGTCCCCAGTGAAGTGCCGGTGTAAGGAACAGTGGGGGTTGCAAACAAGTTTCTGAAAATGGCACTGTCGTCGCAAAATATATATTTGTGTGAACAGGGGCTCCTTTTTCCGCTAATGATTTTGCAACATTGTTTCTCTTTTGTTCCTTTCATTAGTTTTCTGTGACCACAAAGGAATTTCAGTATCAAAGGTGAGAAAGACCATGCCACGTTTTTGATACTGCGACTTGCAACACATCATTAAGTCTCACGGGGAAAAACGCTGCTCAGGATATGAAAACACTCTGGTCAGTTTGTGTCACTACTCAGATTAAACGCCAAATGGGAAAAAAAAAACAAAAAACACTCCCCCCTCTCCAACCCATCACAAAACTCTGCTTCTGGTGAAGAATAGGTATATAAGATATACTCCTATCACTGCTGGAGTTACAACACCATTCCCTGCTACTGTGAGTATTAGAACACCACGCAGTAGTGCTGCTGTATTTCTAAATCTAGTGGTATTTCCATTAGGGGTTGAAATAGTGACAGATGCGTTGTGAAGCCTTATTTATTAACATCTGTAAAGTGCTTTGAGAGCCACGATTAAAGGGTGTATTGCTGAAAGCTTTCGTATTATCAGCAAGCATGTCGGCCATGATACTCGACTGCAGAGAACTCAGCTCTCAGTCACCTCTTTGCTTCCTCCAGTCATAGGGCAGTTGGTTGGAGGCCAAACTGACCTTAGTGAAAGATAGACTAGAAAAGCCACAGCACCGCTTAAAATTATACTAGGGTCCCGTAGGGGACCCTCCACTGGGCAGGATTCAACGGAGCGCATTGTGCTCTGGCCTTGGCTCCAGAACACCCCTTTCCTGCCCCAAGCTTGTCTCAGCTTCTCTCTGATTTATGCCACATCAGGTATCCCGTATGCGCCAACAGACTAGTTTTCAGGTCACTTTGCACTATCTCCGCAGTACCAGTATGTATGAAAAAGAGGGAGCGTTCTACTGCATACAGTGTGGGGATGTCCCAACTCATACCAATAACACTTCTATACTGCACCATCCCATCCCGTATATCTTTTTTCCTCTGTTATCTGGAGGTTTTATAGGTAGGTGCTTGGCAGGTGATACACTGCACCAGTTGGGACGATGGGAGTTATTTATGCAGGTCGATCTATGTAAGTGACATGATGCCTGCAGAACATAGCATTGCACAAGTGTGAAAGAAACAGATGTCAGAAATAGTTGAGTGTTATAGAAAATTATAAATAATAATATTTTATCTCTGCACTTGCAAAGTCAGACTGTCTTATTTGCCATGAGTTAAATTCTCCAGGGCCCAGAGGAAAGAAAAAAGTATAACAAATACATTTTAGAAACCTCAGCAATTACCTAAAGTAGTTTTTTTTGTTTTGTTATTTGACAGCATGGCAGCTTTAAGATCCAATATCTCAGGACATCCCTAGACACAAGGGCTGGAACAACAGTAGCCCTTAGAAAGTTTCTTCAGTTTGAAAGATTCTAACATTTGGACAGATTTTCTGTGCAAGTAATAACAGCCAGAACAAAGTAAGTCACAAAGCAAAATAAAATAAAAAACACACAAGTCTAAACTTACATTAAGAAACTGATTACAGGTACTCTCTCACTCTCAAAGATGTTCCAATAAACTTTGTTCGCAGACTAGATTCCTTCCTAGTCTGGACCAATCCTTTCCCCGGTACAGTCTTTATTAGTTCCAACAGACATGTCAAGCAATAAGCAGGGGTTTTCTCAGGGCTGCCCCTCTTTATCCTGCTCTACCCACTTTTATAGCTTTGGCACAAGGCGGGAATCTTGTGTCTTTCTAGGTCTCCACCCCTCGTTCTAAATGGAAAAGTATCAGATTTCAGATGGATTTCATTATCAGGTGACATAGTCACATGTCACTGTAAGACCCCCTAGTCTCCATTCCCCATGGACTGGCCCACACGGACCCAGGAAGTCTTTCAAGTAACTAAGGCCATTTACAACTGATTGTTTCTGGAGCACCCTTAATGACCTCCACATAATATGTTTATGTCAGTGATATAAGTTTATATCGTATTCTCCTAACTCTAGATATAGAAATAATACATGAAAACAAAAAGGATGAACACACTTAGTAGATTACAAGCTTTCTAATGACACCATACAAGGGGTAGTTAGCACAAAGCATATTCCAGTTACGTCATATTCATAAGCATATTTCCATAAAACATATGGAGTGCAACGTCACAGTGAGCAAATGTCATGTTAGTTCCATGATGTGGGTGGGGGGAGGGGGAAGGTTACCTACAAGAGGATCAGCTAATTGGGAAGGAAAGGAAGAGAAGAGGACAGAGCATGAGGTGGGGAACTGCAATGGAGTTCCATGTGATTTACCAGGGTGAGATCGGAGTGAGGCCCTAGATGTTTAATAGCAGAAATCACAAATAAAGTTTTTAGTTCAGATGAAGAAACCAACAAGAGAGAGATTCATTTCTCCATAGACCATTCCCTGTGTCACATGACTATGCAAAGGTTTTGTGTAGAAGAGGAAAGTTTGGATTTCTAATGGCTTTCAGAAACAAACACAGACTGCAGTATAGCAACTAAAAGTTAAACTTGCCTTCTAGGGTTATAGTCCTGTCCCTGACTGATCTGTTAGGTTTTGTTTATGATACAGAGACCAAATGATTTACGTTTTTTTGATTTAAACAAACCCACTTATGCAGAAGACAGTAACATGGTAAAGTGCCAAAGAAGAAGGAAGACGCACTGATGAGAAACGGATATCACAGCCATTAGTATTGACTGGCAATTGACCAGTGTATGAGTAAGCAAAGGCCTGGAAATTCAGTGTGTAATAGGCACAGAATGATTAGCTTGTGTAAAGAAACTTGATTTAATCTGGTTCAAAAGGTGCATTTCCCATGAAGATGCACTTTGGTCAGAAGGCACAAACTCATTAGCACACAAATAAGAGCCATGTAGGCAGCCTTGTCATCAGGATTACTGAAGACCATTTCTTCACAAACAAGAAGATCTGAAAATATTTTTCAGAGGATACCTTCAATCAATAGCTTCATGTTCAAGACTCCATGGGTAGCCTCACCTGGGGTCTTAGTTTATCTAATTAGTTGTTTTTGAAGACTGCTCTGTGGCCAAACCTTTATCATATTCTTGTAGCAATATTCCGAATAATTTTTTTTGGAGGGGAAGCATGTGTGCTTCGGAAAAGACACAGATCCTAAGTACTTGTTGACGAACAAATTCTTTTCTTTAGCCAGCGGTTGGTTCCTAAATGGTTCAGGCTTATGCATACCTGAAAGTTTCCTTTTGAATGTGTGTCTATTATCTATCTATATCTATATGAAAAAATTGTCATCTTGTCAGAGGTACGTGCGTTAACTCTTATTACATGTATACTGAGCTAAAACGACATCGCTTTTCATTCTCGCCCTGGGACCTAACGAGCTTCAGCACTTGAGAAGTGAAAGACCAATAATGTAATCCACTGTTTGAAGCAGTCCCTGTGCTTAAAGTAGTGGCTGTATTTGATTAAGCCACTGTACAGCTCAGCAGAGCTGTGTCAAGTTAAATTATATTCTTTAAAGTAAAAATGCCATTTTACATGTAACATCAAACTTATTGTGTTTTTAAAAGAAGACTGAGTACCATTTATTTACATCTAGCCAGATTTAACAGCCACATGGCCAGTTAATAACAATCTGCAGCCTGGGGATGCTACAGGAATGGATGTGTTTTAAAGACCTAAAATGATTTATAGCTTAAGAATGTTGAGCCAGATTTGCAAATATATTTGCATCTGTAGGCATCTTAAATAAGTGCCTAATGCAGGGATCGGCAACCTTTGGCACGTGGTCTGTCAGGGTAAGCCCCTTGGCGTGCTGGGCTGGTTTGTTTACCTGCTGTGTCTGCAGGTTCATCCGATCGCAGCTCCCACTGACTGTGGTTCACCGCTCCAAAGGTGGCCGATCCCTGGCCTAGTGGTTTTTCAAAAGCTCCCAACTCCCATTAATTTCAGTGACTTAAGTGCCTAGCTCGCTTAGGTGCTTCTGAAAATCTCATTAAGCACCTTGAGGCACCTAAATACTTTGATAAATATGGCCCATTTATCAGAGTGATTAAAAAAAGTAGACTTGTCACAATCTTCTTTTTTTAAAATTGTATTTAATCCTGGGTGAAATCCTTACCCTGTTGAAATAAAGAGAACATTTGCTATTGACTTCAGTGGGGCCAGAATTTCAGGATCCTCTACATTTTGGTGCTTATGAAAGTGACAGGCTGTCAGGGTTCCTTCCCTACTCTGAACTCTGGGGTACAGATGTGGGGACCCGCATGAAAACCCTCTAAGCTTATTTCTTCCAGCTCAGGTTAAAACCTGGTACGCTGCCACCACCAAGTGATTTAACAAGAAACAGGGAAAGGATCACTTGGAGTTTCTCTTCCCCTAGAATATGCCCCCAAGCCCTTACACCCTCTTTCCTGGGGAGGCTTGAGAATACTATCCTAACCAGTTGGTTACAAAGTGATCAAAGACCCAAATCCCTGGGTCCTTGGACAATGGAAAAATCAGTCAGGTTCTTAAAAGAAGGATTTTATTAAAAGGAAAAGGCAAAAATCATCTCTGTAAAATCAGGATGGAAAATAACTTTACAGGATAATCAGATTCAAAGAGCCCAGAGGAACCCCCTCTAGCCTTAGTTTCAAAGTTACAACAAAACAGGGATAAGCCTCCCTCTAGAAAAGAGAACATTCACAAGTTGAGAAAACAAAAATAAACTAATACGCCTTGCCTGGCTGTTACTTACAAGTTTGAAATATGAGAGACTTGTTCAGAAAGATTTGGAGAACATGGATTGATGTCCGGCTCCTCTTAGTCCCAAAAGCGAACACCACCAAAAACAGAGCACAAACAAAAGCCTCCCCGCCCAACCAAGATTTGAAAGTATCTTGTCCCCTTATTGGTTCTTTGGGTCAGGTGTCTTAACGTTTTACAGGTAAAAGGATTTTGGTGCCTCTGGGGCCAGGAGGGGTTTTATAGTATTGTACACAGGAGGGTTGTTACCCTTCCCTTTATAGTCATGACAGAGGCTGATCAAAATTAATTCTGTCAATGACACAGCAATCCGCTACTTAACCTACAACACCCCACAGGATAATCTAGCCCTGTGCATTTCCTGAGCAAAGACTATCCAACAATGGCAAAGTGTTTGATATGGAAATAGCAATGTGTACACAGAAGCACCAGCTTGACCTGCCCCCGCAACCCCCCACCCCCAAAATTCATTTTTGACCTGAGTCACATTTGAAGCTCAATCTGCCGAAGTAAAAGACTAATCAGCTATAGCCATTAGATCTGGAAACGACCAATGAGGTCACCTAATCCACCCCATTCCCTACATTATACAAAAGCACAGCTTCACCAGGACTTCAGGTGACCAACTCCATACCTTAGAAACTTGAGGCACTGATCAGCTATATTACCATTAAATCAGTTTTGTTCAGTTTCTAGCCAAGGCCAGAATTGGTGGGGAAAA
Source organism: Gopherus evgoodei (assembly GCF_007399415.2). Classification (NCBI taxonomy): domain Eukaryota; kingdom Metazoa; phylum Chordata; order Testudines; family Testudinidae; genus Gopherus; species Gopherus evgoodei. The sequence continues at coordinate 10,217,789 of NC_044331.1, forward strand.
AGGCATTAGGTGTATTGGCCTGGGTAATTTCTTTGGCTCTTTGATATCAATTGCTCAATATGCATTGACAAAGAATTGAAGTTTAAAATGTGTAGATGTGCAAAAATGGAACAAGCTAAAGTTGGCAACCAAATATAGAGTTAGGTACAAGATACAAGTACAAGTTGTTTGCAGGGGCATGCGCAGGGATTTAAGTTTGACTGCTTTTGGAGGGGCACGTTAAAAACACATTAAATCATCTCAACACAAGCACATACATCATATGCACAGAAACAAACAGCAGCACACTCAACATTTCAACAAATATCTATGCTGTTTTTCTTCCCATTCTAGCACTATAATAGAACTCTAGCATTAATCCACTGTGAATATGTAATTGGGGGTGGGGGGAAAATGTGCATATTCATAAGTCTCCTGTTATGGGGGAATGTGTACAACCTGAGTTTGCATGTGTTCATAACTGCATGTTATTAGGAAATATGTTTACTTTGGTTTGGGAGTACCAGTGAGAGAAAGCACAAGTGACAGTGAATATAGAAATACATATATTTTTGAAGATGGAGGGGCATGCTCCTGCTTGCCCCCCTTTTTGTGCATGCCACTGCTTGATCTCAAACTTCAGTAGGAGCTGTGAATCCTGAGCACCTTTAAAAAGCAGGTCATCTTTTACTTGGATCAGATGCCTAAATATGGCTTTTAATATTAGTTACTCACATTTGAAAATATTGGCCAAAATGTATTCTGAAGCGACCGGGATAGATTCAAGCCATCTCTAAATGCACCACTGGTGAAATTTTAACAGTGTTGATGCATAGTATATTCTCAGCAGACATGAGATGTTAATTCTGCATGCCATGTCCACGGTACCTGGGGTCTGTCAGCAGTGATGGGTGGAAAACACAGACATTTTGCTGTCTTTCACTTGCCGGTGCAGAGGAAATAAAATGTCACGCATTTTAGTGTTAGATCATTTGGGAAGCCAGAGGTATGCTCAATACAGCAAGATCTAATCCCACTAGCAATTTCTCCCCATATGTGATTGTATATGTAGTATGTGAATCAACCATTAAGTCGAGTGCTTGGTAGCTGGAAAACTTCAGACCCAATACCAGAATGCCTTGGGAAGTCAAAAACTTTTCTTCTTCACTGTATTCATGAGAAGTAGTTTTCCTTCTCGGAGGTTAAAATATTTGAAAAGTTTGGTCCTATATAAAATTCTGCTTGTGCCGTTGAAGTTCTAACACTGTTTACCTGAAATGTTTCTATAATTCGTAAACTTTTGAGTTTCAGGTTGGTGATTTGCGAGCAGCAGATTGCACTCTCCTGAACTAAATCAAACAAGCGCCACAAAGTGAAAATTAACTGGAGAGACTTGAAATAAAAATCACTTCAAGAAATCTAAGCGTGGTGAGGGTTTTTTTTTTCCCATCCCCTCCCACTTTAAGCCAACTAAACTCCCAACACATTCTGATCATCTCGCCACAGTGTGTCTGTGCTGGTGACAACTGATTCATGTGTACATTTGCATATCCCCTCAGTGCCAGCAGCAGAATACAAAATGGGTCCTCCTGCTCTGGCAGATGACACAGCGCTGGCAAATCAGGAGGAGCTGTCAAAAACAGCTGTCCATTAAAAGAGTTTGCTGAAACAACTAAGAGCTGTTTGAAAATGCTAGGTGGTAGAATTTAATTGGAGTAGCAACTGTTCAAAATTAAGATTAAAAGGACCAGTCGGTAAAAGGGAGTTTCAGGTTTTTTTGTTTGCTTGCTTTTAAAACATAAAATATTTATTTAGGCTTTTACAAACTTAAGTTTGACAGTTTCTTGTGGCTCCTTGCTCATGCTGCAGTTCCTATAACAGTAAATGTGGTCAGACCCATAAAATTATCTTTTACAGATTAAGACTATAGAATATCCAAACCACTGCCTGGGACATTTAACCTTTGTTATATTTTAGAAACCAGATCAAGAATTTTTTCAGATTAAACTTTTGAAAATTTGCCTTCATTTGTGTGTGCGCGAACAGTCACCTGACACTTCAGAACACTAGTAGCATGGTGGATTTCATAGCTTGTGCGTACTAGTAATGAAATGCATACATGCAAAAACCCAAACTCAAATTCTCCTACCTGGGCTCTCAGTGACAGACCCTACTGCATATGCATCACAGTTTGCAATCTCTGACTGAGTCTAAGCAAACAAAGTTGCACATGCATAAGTAGAGGCTGAAGTAGGGGCCCTTTCAAATATACCCCTTAATGTGAATGTTTTGTTGATGAAAGACACAAGTGCACTGACCCAGGAAAAATGAAATCATCGTTTGGGGCTTGATCCAAAGCTATTGAAGTCAATAAGCCCTGCATTGACTGCAATGGGTTTTAGACCAAGAACAAATGCAACACGGGTAGCAGAAGTACAGCCTTCCTTTGAACACACAGTTTTGAGCAACATGCCTCCAATCTCACTTGTTGAGACCCCCCTCCACCCCCATGGGTGAGAGTGGCTAATTTAATCTCAAAGGCCTATTTTGTCCTTTGTTCTTCTCTTGCCTGAGAAGTGCTGGACTGTGGTGCTAATGGATGCCAAAATGAAAGTAATTTAAAACAAAAAACATGGGGACTTATTAATGTCAACATCATTTTAAATTGTACATTTGCTGATTTTTATTTTTCGTAAACTACACTTTTCATTAACTCCGTGGCACATTGCAAAAACCTCTATTTTCTCAATCCACACGCACCCACACCATTTTCATGGCATTACTTGCTGTATGGCAGATATATTTAATTACACTATAGGTCTTAGGGCAAAGGGTAGTTTTTAGTTAAGGGTCTAGCCTGGAATTCAAAAGATCTGGGTCCAATTCATAGCTTTGCCTCAAATTCCCTGCACGACCTTGGACCCTTAGATCTGAGTCAGTAGAGTGCTTCAGCATCACCAAAGCACACGCTTACGTGCCTTAAACATGTGTTTAAATTTAAAGATGTGTTTAAGTGCTTTAATTAATCAGGTCCTTGCTCTCTCTCTCTCTCTCTCTGTCTCAGTTCCCCATGTATCAAATGAGAGTAAGAAACCTTCCTTTCTTCTGCTTTTTGTCTGCCTCGTCTATTTTGGATCCAAAGAGTTTGGAACATGGACTGTCTCGTACTTTCTGTATTAGGACAACAAGGTCTCAATCTCAGTTGGGGAATAATATGAATGATAAATAATCAAAATTTACATGAGCCAAGATATGTTAGTATCTTCAGACTTACAGTTTTGCTTCGGATGGCCTAAAACAGCATGAAAGAATTCAGAGTAGTTATGGACATTCATCTGTAAGATCTAAGTAGTTTTAGGATAGATAGAATTATTACTTTTTAGTCAACTGCTACCCCCGTTTAAAAATAAAACTTGTTTTAAAATGTAAACATAAAACTGGAACAATAAATCAGCAAAATGTACAGGTACTAAAATTAAATTTCCTGGGCTGAAAGAAAAAAAAAGTTGAAAAGGCATTAGTCTCAGCTTCTGAGTAGAAACCTTACAGTAATGCCTGTGACTGCAAGTATATAGCTCAATGTATGCAATACGTTGCAGCCAGAAGTAGCAGTGACAGCTGGTGGGTAAGTAAACAGATTTCATTTTTGTTTTTTTTTCTGAAAATTATCCTCCCCCCACCTTAATATGATTCTTCTCTACATCTTTGGTTTCCATTCAATGACGAGACCATTACCAATCTGTATCCAAGCTCCATTAAATATTTATAAATAAAAATATAATTATAAACAAAATACAAAAAAACACCAATTTGTCATATTCCATTGATGTTTGTAGTCTGTTGACATTATATAGAAATACAGGCCTAGTGTCTAGCAAAGGTTGGAAGAGGGTGGGGGCAAAGAGAGAACATGTTAAGAGATATACACACAGTCAAACACATGGATACTAGCACAGTCCTCTGAGGGTTTTTTATTATTATTTTCAGCAGAGTTGTGTGTCTTCACTTTCATTCTGAAATTTCCTCCAGGACATTCCTGCTTTTCCCCCCCCCCCAACCCTCCCTTCCTAAACTGCTCAAAATCTCTGCTGACTGAGGTAGACTGGAGAAAAACTAGAAGTTACCCCTTCCCCCAAACAATCCAGAAAAAATTACCTAACAGCATGAAAGACATCAAGACTGTTATTGTCTGTTTCTTTGCATGTATGTTTATATATCTATTCTTTGATATATTGGAGCGAGACCTAGTTTTAGGAATAGGTTGAAGGAGAGAATTTCAATTCAAAAATTGTAATTTCCATATGTATTAAAGAACTGTACTTAAAGATCTATTTTATGTCAACTAGCTTTTAATTGTTCATCGGCCTCAGGAGTAAATTTTGAGCCAGTCACATACACAGCTCCTGTTAACAGTAATCAGCGTTGTTCATGCTACTCCTTGTGTGGAAGATATAGCCTTTGGGGAATAGGCAACTATGCTTCAGATGGAATCTGTTACTTTATTATTTCTTTTCATATCTAAATAATGCTCACACACAAGGAGATTAGTGTAGAAAGGCTAGTAATGTGCAAAAGTAGTAAAGTAGTTTAATTTTTAGCATTGGTAATGCAACTTCCAAATGTAGTACTTGTAAAAACAATAAAAAACACCCCACCAACCATCCCATAATATGAAATTGTAATGTACCTATACATCCAAACCTGGGGAGGTGCTATGTGCAGCCTCCATGAAGTGCAATGGGTGATGAGACTGTTTTGCACCTCACAGAATCAGTAATGCTGAGAATGGATCGGAATCCATCACTATTTTGGAAGTTACTATACCTTTTCCACTCCTCTTTATGCAATCATCGGGTATCATTTCATGTCCATAAATAGTATTGTATGTCATTTTTTTCATATATGTTAATGTGTGGACTGTAATACATGAAGGAGCAACTTTCATATTAGTTCATGTATACATCAACATGTGAACTCTTTGCACATACATTCCTAATATATTTACATTAAAAAATCACTTTATATTTCACTGATTGCCATATTTGGGGTTGGGAAGAAATTTTCCCCCAGGGAAGATTGGCAGAGGCCCTGGAGGTTTTTTGCCTTCCTCTGCAGTGTGGGGACGGGTCACTGGCTGGAGGATTCTCTGCACCTTGAGGTCTTTAAACCACGATTTGAGGACTTCAATAATTCAGACATAGTTAGGGGTTTGTTACAGGAGTGGGTGGGTGAGATTCTATGGTCTGCATTGTGCAGGAGGTCAGACTAGATGACCATAATGGTCCCTTCTGACCTTAAGTCTATATAAAGGTCCTACATGGGGAAAAAAACCATGTACTTACAAATTAATGATACTATGAACAAAAAGATTGTCCACTGCCTTTGCACTCGCATACATATCTGTATATTTATACAAATATATACGTGTTTATATATACATATACACTGAATAATCAGACTCTCAGTCACCCCAACACAATACATGTGTCACAGCAAAGACATGAAGAAAAGATTAAGCCCTTCACCCCAAAAAACCTACCAACCTTCTCTCACTACCTAGCCTCACAAAGGTCCTTGTAAGTCAGGGAGAAAAGGTTAGCCTGGCTGGTGGAAAATACCATTCAAAGCTGAAAATATACAATGTTCTGATTCCACTGGATCTGAAGCAAAATCAATAACATGGTTTCAATGCTTAAAGCTTCTAGTGGATTCAATCCTGCTATAGTGTATTTTATTATTGAGAACTGGGCCAAAAGTTTAAATTTATGGGAAACAAAAGTGGCATTCCTAAAAGGAATGAAGAACTTTCAACTACAGCTGAGGTAACATTGTTTCAGCTTGGTGAAGAATTAGCTTTTAGGGTGTAATTTCTGGGCAGTTTTAGGAAGCATTGTAAAATTTCTTACTCAGTCCTTCTACTAACTGCAGATATTGGAATTCCCTTGGTAATTTGTCTCCTGTTTGGTATTCCACCATCTCAGGGTAGCTAGCGCCATACATGTAGCTTTGAAGGAAATGAGAGTATCCAGTATGTTTCATTAGCTGGGGAAAACGTGTTGATCTAAATTACAGTTTCAGGCCAATGGGAGCCACTGGAAGTGGCGTGAGCTGAGGGATGTGCTGGTCGCCTTTTCAGCAGCCCCCATTGGAAAGTCCACTAATTAACACTGATTTTCTTTTAGAAAGTACTTTAGATTAACAAGCATGTTAAACTAGCAGGTCTGAGGCAAACTCATGACTGGATGGTCTCCCCCATGTTTTCTGGGACTGAATGCATTACTGAAGTGCAAAGAGCAGAGCATCATACCAGCTGGGCAGAAGCTCTTAGCTTTCCTTGAAACAAACCTCTAAAACCAGTGCACATAGGCCACAGAGAAGCCCTTTTAACTAAGTAAAGCTGCCATGATGGTTATCAGCAGGGCAAAATCCAAAAGCAATCTCTGGGTCCAGCTGCATACAGTGGGGTCAACTGCAGAGGCAACACTGATCTCAGCCAGAGCAAAGGCGGCTGTACGTACGAATGTAAATTGAGAAAGAAAAAAAAAAGGGGTGGGGGTGTAGAGAAATGAGGAATCATTCTTAAATCAAAAGCTGTGGCAGGTCACATTGCTCACTCATCTGTGTGTGCACTTCGTGACTCTCATTCCGTTCTTCTGGATTCTCAAACAAAGTGCAGAGTCCTAAAAATATTTGGAACTATTACAAAGCATAAATTAATAATGTGTCGGGAAAATGGAAAAAGGTGCCTTGGGCCTACTTAGAGCACAAAATGATCTCAACCATTATTCAACAATGATATGAAGATCTTTTATTTCATTTCTTCTTAACAGTTCCCTGTGTTTGCTATCATTTCTTGCCCAGCACCGTGTCAATAATTACTAAATTAGCAGGACAGCTGTACAATTTCAGCTCAAGTGTTATTACTGACAAGTCAAACAAAGAAAGCTGATCGAAAAGATGGGACTCCATCTCCTTATTTAAATGGACCATGTTCACAGAAGGAGATTGAAGCCCCTTTTTCTTCAAAGGAAAGAGGGAAAGGAATAGTTTACATTTTGTGCTGCTCAAGGACAGAGTCAGAGGAAATGCCTTTTTAATGTAAACCTCTTTTCATTTCCAGGGGACAAAAATGAAGGTTATTTAAAAGAATCATGCTTGGTGGAAGAAGTAATTACATTTTTTTCAAATATCAGAGGAATAATGCTTTTATATTTCCCCAAGATGACCCAATTTGCTTTGTGATATGCTCCCTTAAATGGAAGTGTGCTGACTCCTTTGAACTGCATTGTTTTTAGTGTCTAAAGAAGCTCCCATCATACCACACTGGAGATTGATTTAAGTCTCATACCAGTCTCCCAAATAGTCATAAAGCTATTCTTGGACTATATGGCCCAAGGATTGAAACTAATATCCATGCACAGGTATTTCCAAAATATCCATGGGTAACACCTGGATTAAGCTAATGTTTGGAAAAGTACTGCTTGGACAACCATAAGAGATTAGAGAGAGAATAGCTAATTCTTATAAAGAGCTCAGCACACGCTGAGATACGTTCCAAAGCCTTTCTATTCTTATGACAGTTCACTGGCCCCACTTGATTTTTTTTTTTTTTATTAACTTGACTTCTTCAATGTTCTTTTAGGGGGAAAAATATGTTACATTGGCATAAGTGTTTCTAAAAGTACATCAATGGTGAAATATAGGTGCAATTTTTCCTCACAGGAATAATGTCTACTCACACGAATAGTTCCATCCACTTTAGTTGGACATTTCACTTAAATAGGAACTATTTTGGTGAGGAAGATTTTGCAAGATCAGGCTTTATATTTAACAGTTAACCAAACTGGTTTGAAGTTCAAAAAAATTATTTTGAGTGTTCTTGTTTAATCCAAAACATCTGGCCCATCTCTGTTGAAAGCCTGTTGGGTATAGGCTTTTCCATGAGCATTTCTCCAGTACCTTCAATTTGGACTGAAGTTAGGAAGAGTAAAGAAAACTATAAAAATGTAAAACAAAACCATACACAGACCATTTGCATTTTATAAACATTCTTGGTAATTTTGCTACTATCAATGTTAGCTATTGGTCAGTCTTGTCCCTGCAAAGCATAAATTGATATCATTTGAGTCCAAATACCCCATGATGACAATGGAATACATTCAATATGGGGCAGAATTAAAATCTCAGACCTGAAAAGCCCCATATAAAGTGCCCACTCTTCAAATATTGACCCAGTCTTGAAATCTGGAGCCATTTGAATGCACCATCTTGAAACTGTCTCTAAATCAAATGCAAATATATACTTGGGTATTGTTTTAAAGAGCAACTTTCTAGGAACTCTCATAGCCACATGCAGATATAAATATGGATTTGGAGGCTCTCTCAGGCTGAACATTTCCCATTTTCTCTCTTTCAGAGTAAACTTCAGTTGAAAGGAGAGTTCTAGTCTTAAATGCTGGAGGTTTTCTAGATATTTGGGCTAGTCTAGTAATAATGATAATGACCTATTTAAATCTCGCATTTCAAGCAGAAGGATCTCAAAATGCTTTATACAAACCATTTTTTATATTATATCAATACATTATTGGCCTGATATTTTTGTAGCAGGATGAAATGATTGTAATGTAAGCTAGAAGGACCCCATATCTGTCAAAATCTGAAACTTTAATTTACTCTCTCTTCTAATACAGTACAGAAGAACATTCAAAAAATTGAAATGTGTGAAATAACCTATGGAGTTCATTGTCAGAAGATATTAATGAGTGCAAGAGTATAGCAGGATTTAAAAAAAGGATTAGAAATTTATATGGGTCATGAGAACAGTCAGTTACTCTAAATAGGATAAAGTGTTTTCAGAAGGGATATAAACCCTCATACTATAGGCAACTACTAACATATTAATAAGATTTCCTCCATGGGTAGGTTATTCCCAAATCCCCTACTAGGGGGTTTCTTACATCCTCTTCCAGTCACTGTCAGAGGAAAGATACTAGACTAGGTAGAACTGTTCTGATCCTGTATAGTACCATTCACCACATAAATACAGTCATCTCTGGGGGAGAAAGTGGCTACTATTTAATCATACATAACACCACTACCACATTCCACTGAAACAAGTAGGGGAATTTTCTGGTAGGAAGAGTGTAATTATCCCCAATTGGAATTTGACTAGTATTCTGGATTTAACATCAGCATTCTACCTAGATAGAATTTCAGCTTTGCAGCTAACCCACTTGCTGTTGAAAGTGACTTCATAATGCTGGGAACACTAAGCAAAATAATGCCAGCTAAATCATCTACATTATTCCTCCAAGTGAAACACTCTCCTTATTCTCAGGTTCCCAAACCCATCCAGGCCACTTCTGTGTTTTAAAAAAAACATCGATGGGAAACGACTTTTATTAATGCCAGAATGACTTTTCTTTTTAAACAGAATCAATGATAGTGTTTACTTTGGCAAGGAACAGATTTAGTGCAAGTTAAAACCTTTTTTTGTTGACTTTTACACTCATTACATGCTGCTGCCGCAACTCACAAAATTCCTAGCACAAAGCCAAATAGGTTCTAAAATCTTGGTTCGTTGCTGCCAAGTCATTTAGCAGAGATTACAATTTAAAAGAAATGACATTCTGAAGAACAGAACAGCATCCTGAGGCATTAGTTCATAGCAGATTATGTTGTAATATTAGTTACATGTTAGGGTGGCTAGATGCCTTTTTATTATTTAATATTACACAGGTAAATATGACTTTTTAAAAAAGTCATTGTACTTATTATTAGTTTAACAACATTTTCAATTTCAAAACAAGTAACAACATTGAAATATGGAATACGGACATTGACATACAAAGGAAATTATATAGAATATGTTTACGGAAACATACACATGGCATCTGATTCTTATTTCCATTATGGTCATTTCACACAGCACTGTAAGTCTACAGGGGTCTTATGTTGGTGTAAATGTGTAAAGGAGGCCTTTATGCTGGCCCAGATCATTTAATTTAAGACAATTGTCTTTATATAGGTAGGGTGGCATTTTCAAAAGGGCTCAGCATTTGTCTAATTCAGCTTGCATTGAAGTCCACGGCAAACCTTTTCCAAAAGATATGCTGTAGCTCAACCTCAAATTATACAGGAGTTACTGGGTGAAGTTATATGGCTTATGTTACATAGGAGGTCAGACTTGATGATCATAATAGTTCCTTCCGGCCTTAAAAAAAAAGTCTATGAAAATACCTTTTCTTTAGATAATGTTCATCTGTATCTATATATGTACACACCCATCCACTTATACATACGATAGATAGTTATCCTATCTTAAATTAAATTTTGAGAGACTGATCACTTCCTCTGACAGTGAAACCTACATGAGAGGAGAAGAGTCAGAAGAACTCTTCACGAAAATCCTTCATGGAGCTCTCTTCAAACTGTCACATTGAGAAGAAAATGTTTAGGTCCTTGCACAGTTTTCAGGGGTGTGTGTGTGAAACCCACTCCCCAACAGATCTCCAGATCCACTGCTCCATCCTCCCCATGGCTGCCTCGCTCTGGGACACCTGCTGCTTCTATAGGTCCCCTTGCAGCTTACTAGCAGGAGTGGAATGGGGATTTGAGGGAATTATGGGATATCTGCTCCTCCCGTCCCCTTTCCCAGTCTATTCCCCCAAGTCTCAAGAGCCCTCTTCACATGGAAGGGGAAAGCTGATGTCTCAATGGCAGGTCCTAGCAGAAGAAGATCTACATGATGTTCTCATGGAGACCATGCTGCCCAGTGAATAGAGAATAAGCATAAAAAACAAAAAATTAGCAAAATGTTAATTAGAATATAGTTCCCCATCCTGCAAATAGTTACTGAGTGAGTAGTCCTTGCTCGTGTGATTAGTCCATTAAAGCCAATAGGATTACTCAAATAACGAGTAAATCTGTGACAATAACTCATTTTCAGTTTGTTGGCCAAGCCAAAAAATAAAAAGAAATTCACTAATTTTGACCCCAAATGACAAATTTTTAATTTTGTCAAAACAGAAAATTTTAAAAATGTTCATTCAGGGTCAAATGAAGGATTTAGTATCATTTGAGTTTCTTAAAAATAAGACTGAAGTAAAATTTGAAATGAACAGTCATTTCAAATATAAAATTGAAATGCTTTGTTTAAAAAATGCAAAAAAAAAAAGTTTTGATTTTTTCAGAAATTTGCTTTCGGTTGTGGTATTGGTGTTTTTAACCGAAGCAATTTGGCACATTCAACACAAATGCACAAAATGTTTCAGTTGACTCAGCTCTGCATAGTTCAGGGGAAAAGGATTCAACAGAATTTTTTTCCAGCTTTTGTACTGATTTCTTCATAAGTAAGTCTTTGCAGGATCATTGTTTCCATGTATGATAGAAGCAAATTCTGTGGTTCTATAGCTGGTGTTCTCTCCTCAGCAGGGATTTGGGATGAGATAGGATGAGGATTTAGTCATTTATTTTATTCTGAATGTTCTTGTTAAGACACTCAGGATCAGATTACCATCTGAAGCTACATTATTTTGCACCATAAAGCTATGCCTATCTGTACTCGATAAGGTTCGGGTCCTCAACATTGTCAATGTATTTTCAAGCTTCCATCCCTAATATTGAACACTATGATGTTTGACATCAAACATTCAATTATATGTGAGTTGCTTCTAAACAAAAGTTTTCTTAATTGTTTCAGATACGCCATCTGTTTCTAATCAAAGCCATGTGGAAACTGGAAACCCTTATAAACATCGCCCTAGGTTTCTTTTTGGAATGAAATATGCTCAGTAGTGAGGGATGGAACTTCAAAAGGTTCAGGAGGTGCTGTCCTTATCCAAACCTACATGCTGCTTGTTGGTCTTATTGCACTAGTAATCACATGGGAGTCTTGCTTTCACACAAGACTTCTAATTTTCAGAGTGGGGAATACCATGAACATTTCTTTTCCCATTATATTTTAGTTTCTGGATAAAACCAGGGAAGGTAGAAGTGGTCAAGAATTTTTTGAAAGAACCAAACAGTTTGAATCTCATGAAGTTAAAGAAATAGTGAATATTTTGGCTGAAATACTTAGTTCCAATAAAATGAGAACATCCCTATTTCATTTCTCTCAAGAAATAATTTTCCTTACACATCAGAGTATTTCTTAACTAACCAGAGTGGTGTTTACATTCCCCATGTAGGACTTCCTGTGTAGCTCTATTCTTCTCTCCAAAAAGCTACTACAGAGTAGCTGGCATGAGACAAATAAAGAAAACTTCCTTTGGCCTAACACCAAACACATTTCAACAAGTCTTGTGATCAAAGTTCAAAAAAGAAAACAGAACTGAGAAAAGTAATAGTTGCAAGTGTTCTCAACAGCTATTGTGGAATTTCCTAAGGCAGTGGTTCCCAAACTTGTTTCGTCGCTTGTGCAGGGAAAGCCCCTGGTGGGCTGGGCCGGTTTGTTTACCTGTCATGTCAACAGGTTCGGCTGATCGCAGCCCCTAGTGGCCGTGGTTTGCTGCTCCAGGCCAATGGGAGCTGCTGGAAGCGGCGTGGGCCGAGTGACGTATTTTCTGCCACTTCCAGCACCCCCCATTGGCCTGGAGCAGCAAACCGTAGCCACTAGGAGCCGCGATCAGCTGAACCTGCAGACGCAGCAGGTAAACAAACTGGCCCGGCCTGCCAGGGGCTTTCCCTGCACAATCGGAGGAACAAGTTTGGGAACCACAGTCCTAAGGAATAAGAAATATTCCAGCTTATAGAATCTTTAAAATGATAGCAGCTTTTCAATGAAAAACCAAAAAGAAAAATCGCTCACCAGAGAAATTTAGCCAAGTTCAGTTAACTTGTGGGTCAAGAAGGCAATGTTATTAGTCCCTGGAGGAAGGAAGAGGCTCCCGTCTGTAGCCAGTGAGAATAGGTGAAGAGGCTGAAATATGGTTAATTTTTGAAAAAGACAGAGGGGAAGCATCAATATTAAACAAAAAGAAAAAAGCCCTTTGAGATTTTGGTGATTGTCCATATAATGCTATTGGGCCAAATTCTGTTCTTAGTTAAGTTGGTATAAATTCACAGTAACTCAACTGACTTCAGTGGAATAGCTCCAGATTTACACTGTGTAGCTTGAAGTGGAATTGGGTCCATTGCATTTAAACCTGGACATTTGAATTTACAGGATGGGGGATAAACTTGGATTTTAAACTACGATAATGCAAGACTTGAGAAGGCACAACATGATTATGGTTGAAACACAGCAGCTCTGAGTGAGAGCTTGTCAAGAAAAAATTGTTTAGTGGGCATGATATTTTTATTTTCTCCTCACCTGCAAAGATTTACTGTGTGTAATTGCATTGGAAGTTATGGCTGTAAATCACTAAAACACTTCTGTGATGGTAATATCAACCTGTAGAGAGAACAGTTAACACTCCATTTTAAGCATACTTGAATTTTTCAATATACTTTAAGGAACATACTCTTAGAGGCCCACCACAATAGCATGGGGAACTAATATTCTGGACAATTAGGCCATCTGCTCCAAATAGGACAATTAAAACACTGACATCCTTAAAGCACCTTGTTCTTCCTTCCTCTGGTGTTACTCAAAGTAGGAAGAACGGAAGCTTTTATTGTTTTAAAGTTTGGGGCTGAAAAGTGTATGAACATTTAGTAGAAAACAAAGCATCTTACTCTTTCGGTTGCAGAAGGCACCAGTTGGTCATCACTGGGTCCCTGTCACCACATGTCATCTCAACATGGTCATAACTTAAATTGCTATGGTTTTGGAAAGGGTATAGGTAGAAAGAACATAAAAGCAGAGTCCTACATCTAAAATCTTCCCCATTCCTTTATGACATTTCCCTTTAAAACTTATGAAATTCATGGTCGCTAAATAAAAGTGAAGGTCTTTGGTACCTGAATTGAATATAATTGGCTACTTGTATGTCAAAAGCACTCAGACACAGAAAGCCAAGTATCTGCACATCAATAGGAATGCACCTGGGTCACAAGAACCTATAGTATATGATACATCTTAAGGCTGTTCTTGGAAGCCAGTGAATTCTCTTGTTACACCCTGAAGTGGATGCCTCTTATCAAGGGGATATTTATAATGGTGGACCAAGCAACAGAGCCTGAGCCTATAGTAATCTTCCATCAAAGGTAGAGAGAAACCCAAGAGCCTAAAATAAATCTCTGCAATACCGATCATAAAACGTTTGAGAATATTTCTGAACCTAGAAAAGAGGGCAAAGGCAAAGGAAATCTTTAGACTAACACAAATCAGCTATCATCGTAATTAGATTGTACAATTCCTAACATTTATTTTTCATGATAAAATGGGTTAGGATGCCTGAACCTAACTTACAATAAAGCTTGAAAACAAATATAGACTGATTATTCTCTATTTAGTCAAGGTGTATATAAGTACATTGTGCTAAGTGCATGATTATGACCATAACATAAGTTTGAGCCTTACAAAAATATAGGAGGAGTAAAACAATAATATTAAATAAAGCAATCTTAAAGTGGTAACGTTGTTTTAAGTTTAGGTAGCAAGCTGTAGGTTTAGTCACCGCCAGTATGTCCAGCTCTTACTGTAAAAGATATCAAATCCATAAGCATTTAGATGAAAATGGGGTTACGATGACATGGTAGCAGAGTCATTGCTAATGCTGGCTACTAAGTATAATAGCACAACCAAGTACCCGAACCTCATAAGCTGAAATGTACAGGTTTTTAATACAAGACTTAATTTGGCAATTCTAGTGTATATCCCTTACACATACATAATTCTGCTTGATGGCATTTATTGCAGTATCCTAACTGACTTCCCCATCCTCCACCAGCCTTTATAGATTTCTAAACTCATGCAAATTTACCCAAGATGGCTCATTTTAATACCGATTCCCCAAGTGCTAGCATTCTAATCATTAACTAATTGTCTCTGAACTCTATTGATAACTTGGCCACCTTCTTGCTAATTTTGCAGACACAATGGAGGCCTCGGAGAACTCAGTTAACCTTTCAATGTCCATTGAAGATCCACAGGTTTGATGACAATTGATTGACCTGGCCTCTGTGTTAGATAAAACCTCATCAGCTTTCTGAATGGCGTGTGTAATGGAGCATCGTTAATTGACAACAGGTAGGTGAGCTAAGAGATTCCCTTCTTTGCTTCTCTGTGGAAAATGGAGAATTAGGATGTGCGTTATGGGTGCAAATCTGCGAAACATCCGAGGTTCGGACTCTGCCATTAAGAAAATAGCAGTACAGATGCATATGTATAAATTTAGTAAAATTGAGTGTTTATGCTCTGCCCCTTATTATCAGTTACATAAGCATGTGCTCCTCTCTGTGTTCTTAAATGATCTTCTGCGTGGATCAATAGATTAATTCTATATAGAGTATCTATCACTACGGAGGCATGGCAGAAGGGGAGAGGCAATTCTTGATTTAGTTCTAAGTGGAGCACAGATTCTGGTCCATGAGGTGAATATCAGTGAACAGTTTATATCAGTTTGGTAATAGTCCCCCATTGGCCTGGAGTGGTGAACCTGTGGATGCGGCAGGTAAACAAACCAGCCCCGCTCGCCGTATGCCAAAGGTCACCGATCCCTAACTTAACTTCAGAAATGAGAACGACACAAAAATGAGGAAGCTAGTTAAACAGAAATGAGATGCAACAGACACAAGAGCAAAATGCCTGCAAGCTGCATGGAAACTTTAAAAACACCAGAATAGAAGCTCAAACTAAATATATTAAAAAGAATAATAAGAGGATCAAAAATGCCATCCTGGCTCAGAGTAAAAGTTGTTGTTGGGGGGGGAAAAAAAAACCCAGCACATCCAATTTTTAAAGGATGTAAGTCAAATCATACTGAGGAAAATAGACTGGAGCATCATCTCTGGTTAGTCAAATAAAAGTATAATTAGGCAGGCCAAAAACAATTTGAAAATTAACTAGCAAAAGACTCAAAAACTAACAAACAATTTAAGTACATTAGAAGCAGAAAGCCTGCCTATCAGATCAGTGGGGCCACTGGAGATAAAGATGCTAAAGGAGCACTCAAGAAAAAGCCATTCCAAAGAAGCTAAATGAATTCACTGCAGAGAATGTGAAGGCGATTCCCACACCTGAGCTGTTCTTTTTCTGTAACAACTCTGAGGAACTGTCCCAGACTGAGGTGTCAATACAGGAGGTTTTGGAACAACTGATAAATTACACAGTAATGAGTCACCAGGACCATATGGTATTAACCCAGGAGGCCTGAAGGAACTCAAATATGAAACTGTACATAACCTCTCTTTTAATTAGCTAGCTCTTTTAATTCAGCTTCTGTACCAGATGACTGGAGGATAGCTAATGTAACACCAATTAAAAAAAATAAAATACAAATAAAGGGCTGCGGGAAGCTGTGCAAGTCAAGGGATGTATTGGCCACCACTTCCTGGAGCACTGAACCATGGCCAGTGGGAGCCGCAATTGGCGAACCTGAGGATGTGACAGGTAAACAAACCTGCCTGGCCCGCCAGGTTCCTTACCCTGGCTGGTCGCAGGCCAAAAGTTGCTGACCCGTGGTCTAGCAGATCAAGGTATTTAGAATGATACGTCACAAGGCATACTTTGTACAAAATATATCTTAATTACCGGACAGTGTTGAATATTGGGGTGCCAGGGTATCACATCTAGCACTTACAAGTGTCCCAGGGGAGTTCATCAGCCTTTGACCCAATCCTGAGAGGTGATGAACACCCCCAACTCCCATTAAAAATAAGGGGGTTAGAGTCCTATAATCGTATGTATATGATTGTGCTTGTGACAGTGGCTGACTGTTGCTTTGATTCAAGAGGGGTGCCATGCAGTTCATGGGTAGCTCTATTCATAACTCTTTCCAGACTGACTTTTGCAGATTGGTATAACTCAGCCCCTCCTATTCTGTCTGGCACATACCAGTCTGGTCTCATTTCAGCTGTTGGAAGGGGTTGGGATTACAGCGCTGCATGTGTAGACAAGCCCTAACTCTGAATGTTTCAAACAAAACCTTTAAAAACAGTTTTTAAGGCTATGGCTGCAATTCAGAGCCCACTGAATTTAATTGGAAGTCTCATAGCGCCTTCAATTGCCTTGTATGTGTCTAGTTCAGTGGAATTAATCTATTATGACAGTTATGAGAGACTGCACTGATAAAGTTATTGTGACCCTTCCATGGCTAGGACTATGGATTTTTACTATTGATTCACAGGTAAATCATTCCCCCCCGCCCCACCATTAAAAACAGATCAAGACATGTATTATTTGATGTCTCTTTTTCTCCTTCCAGAAACCCCTTTACTAATGTAAAACATTTCTACCCAGGTGGCTACAGCTGAAGCAGATCTTTCAGAAAGAAGTGCAAGAAAATAACTAAAAGAATTTTGAGTTCAGTTCGGATCAAGTTCTGGGCAAATGTTTGCGGGAGGTTGATTCTGTCTCACCAAATCGCCCCATACCAGGTAAGAGTAGCTCTCAGATGAAGCCCTTGGACATTACTGCAATACAGTGGGAGTTATTTGTATGGTACAGCAGAAGCAAAGACCTTTGGATCCAATCCAATTTGCCCACCCCTTGATTTTAGGTTGAAGGAATGATGAGATCACTTACTAAAAGAGAGAGAAGCAGCATCCAATGTTTCTCTCAAACGAATTACCTGGCACATTAACAGCAGCAGAACACTCTTGGTGAGTGCTATTATTGGTGCTGATGTTTCCGCATTTAAACAGTGTAGGTGTGAAAATTCCATAGAACTAGCAGGACCAATGCAGAGAGTAACACTTATTTCATCACTGCTGGTTCTTGTTACCATGGGCAAAGCAGGGATCTGTCATCCATTACTAACTACAATAAGGAAACCTGGTGTATGAACAATCTAATAAAGAATGTTGTTGCCTTGGGTAGTTGCTTATGGATGTTGCCTGTCCCCAGGATTGCCACGCTGATCAGTAGAATTCCCTTCTCCATCTGAAACCATCATATGCTCATGTTTTCCTGTTACTAACGTAATGATTTTCTCATAGTCACAATATAATTAGTTTTTATAATTAACATGCGTTTTGCTGGCTATATTTTTCTTAACACCTCTTCAATTATCTAATGACTGATCTTCATAAGCAGTCAGTTTTATTTTAAAGCATCATTCTAGACCACCACTACATTATTAAAGGCATTTAAATTTAAGCCAGAGCAGCTTGAATTTTACTTCCTACTGTTGTGAAATGAAGATGATCCATTTTCTTCTTGTCTATCTTTAGAGACATCCACTTGTTAAGGTGCTGTCTAGGTCATCTCTCAAACACTGCATGCTAAATTAAATTCATTGGAACACTTATACAATTAATAGAGATAGGAAAATAGTATACTACCTTTAGAGTTACTATCATTTTTCACACCAGCATCATGATGGGTTCTGTGTTGATACCATGATTGTAGACGTGGGGGCTGCATTAAGAAGTCTTCCTCTGTAGCTTCTTAAGATTAAAGTAGAGAACTGGGAGTTAGCTTTCTGTGACCACAGACTCACTGATTGACCTTGGGCAAGACTCTTAACAGGTCTACGCTTTAGTTTTCCCATCTGTAAATTGGGAACATTACTACCTAATTCATCACTGTTTGTAAAATACTTCGCAATCCTCAGGAAGGAAGATACACAACTAAGGTCATTGTTGTCCTTCTCTGGTTATATTACAGTAGTGTCATAGGGTCCTGATGGAGATCAGAATTGCCTAATTGCCTGCGGTGCTATGGACTCTACATACACATGTAGGAAACAGTCCTGTCTCAAAGAGCTCACAATCTAAAGATAAATGAACATTTTATCCCCATTTTACAGATGGGAAAGCCAAGATTTAGTGTTTTACTTAAGGTAAGAGCTGGATGTTAAACCCACACCTTTTCTATCCCTTTTCATTGACTAAAGCACACAGTTAATCCTTCTGCCCAGATGTTCTCAATCTGAGACAGTAAGTGTGTCTACTCATTCCTTATATTTTGTATTAGTGGCATAGATCATGCCCTTCCTCAAGAAAAACCCATGAGGGTGGACTGTCCTTGAGGAGTTTCGAGTTTCCTTTGAATTCTTCTGTTGGACAAAGGTAGGCCAAGGATTGCCCTCTCAGAAGAAGCATGGGGTTGGCTCAGAATCTAGGGTGATTGGTTGGAGGCCCAGTAGGCAGAAACTCCTCAGCTCTCCATTTATGGTGAGTGTCACAGTGTTGAGGTCTCCTCAAAAATTAATACAATGGAATTTCAACTTTTCTGTCAATTCCTGGAAGGAGGAGGATTTCCAGATCAACCAAGGGCACTAAACTCTGTGATGTCTGGACTAGGGGCAGGCAAGGTGTGATGAGTACCACAGAGGCAATGTGGATCTCCCATATGCTCCCTCTCCATGTCGATGGAAAGACTCCTCACTTGAAGATTCTATGCCAATGAAATCTGAAGATTGTGAAACCAGGAAAATGCCCATTCATCTGAGTGGTGTAGAATGACATGTTGAATCCCAACACTGAAGTCAGGCAGGGCTGTTCAGATTTGTTTGAGATTTTATAGATTAGAGATTGTGCTGCAAAAATGAGTCAAACTAATTGTCATTCAAGACTATAATGAAGGCTTTCGGATAGTTTCTCTTGTCAGTTTCTACCAGACTGACCATTAATTCTGGGACTGACAGAGTACCTAAGTAGATCTAGTCTGTTTGTGGCAGGGAACAGCATTCTTAGATATCACCTCATTGGAATGAATAGTCAATAGATAGGCACAATGGGGGCTATGGGAAGCAGCACAGGCTGAGGAATGTGCTGGCCGCTGCTTCCTGCAGCCCCCATTGGCCTGGACTGGCGAACTGTGGCCAGTGGGAGCCACGATCGGCTGAACCTGCGGACACAGCAGGTAAACAAACCAGCCTGGCCTGCCGGGGGCTTACCCTGGCAGGCTGTGGGCCAAAGATTGCCAATCCCTGGATTAGAGGATCACAATGGTTCCTTCTTCAAATATTTGAATCAGTTTCCCTTCTGATTTAAAGCCAGTTTAACTTTCTGGTTCTCAGACACAAGACTCGTGGCTTTGCAGAGAAGTCCTAAAAGGAGATTGGATTTTCATTGATCTTTAGAGAATGATGAAATTCACAATGACTTAAGTGCAGTGGGAAGTTGAAATGAAATTCACAAAGCTTTCAAACCCCACCCCTCCCACCTCAAAATCCTCTGCGCAGCCATTGCAGGGGTTGGCATAGCTACCTACCTGGGTAATCAGATGTTGTGATCACCCCCTATACCGTCCTTCATCTGATCCTAGAAGAGCAGATGCAGTGACTGCCTCAGCAACATGATTCTATGTTCTACCAATACCCACTGCAGGGTGAACGTGGCATGAAGGCCTTATGCAGACTACAGGGTGAATATCACCTATTGATTAATTTTTTTAATATTAAGGCCTTTTTTTTTTGCAATAGGATCCTTGCACCTAGGCAGAGGCCTGCTGCAGTCAACGGGGCTCTTGTACACAAGCTAGATGTAGCTGGGGCTCAGATAGCCAATAGCCTGGTGGGTAGGATTCTGAATCTGGCTGAGCAGGAATTTGAATTTGGATCTCCCACATCCCAGCTGAGTGCCCTAAACACTAGGCTCCTAACTGTGAGAATCTTCCTTGATAACAATAATGGGGACCCAATAATAGTAACAATATTAATTCCCAGACTCAATTTAGTCCCTAAATCAATTGCATTTTTTATCATCTTTTTATACTCCCATGGTATAAAGATGGCTGAAGTACAGGGTATATTTTCTGATTAAAAAAATAAAAATAAAAAAAACACGCAGACCAGACCTCAGTTCTCCTTTAAAAAATATAAATAAAATCAAAACTAAATTTGTTACCATAACTGATTTTTTCTTTCAAGTTCAGTAGTATGATCATTAGGGCAGCAGTGTGACCTGTGTTATGCATCCAGGCAGGGAATTCAAGGGATGTAATTTACCCCTTGATCCTTTGACTTAACTGCTTACACTGTGTGTCGGGGCGGGGGAGGGGGGAGATATCAATTTCTGTGAAGCTGGTTCTACGCTTCCCGGTCCTACAGGTGAGCAAGGAATGAGGGTCAGAGCCTCGACTCCTGGCCCACAATGGACCAGCCTGTACAGCTGTGCCAGTATGGACAAGGAAGTAATCTGTGCCAGTGTAGGGCAGGTGCAGATTACTTACCCTTTGGAAGAAGGAGGGAGCTAGGGACTCAGATTCCAAGGCCAGAAGGGACCATTGTGATCATCTAGTCTGACCTCTAGTATAATACAGCCCATATGACTTTCTCAATATAATTCCTGAAGTCTATTTTAAAAAAAAAAATCCCATCTTGATTTAAAAATTGCCAGTGATGGAAAAGCCACCACAAACCTTGGGAAATTGTTCCAGTGGTTCATTACCCTCACTGTTAAAAATGTGCGCCTTATTTTCAGTCTGAATTTGTCCAGCTTCACTTTCCACCCACTGTATTAGACCTTTCTCTGTTAGATTGAGGAGCGCACCATCAAATAGTCATTCCCCAGGTAGATTCTTACAGACAGTAATCGAGCCACCCCTTAAATATAGTCTCTGGTATGCTGCAGAATCAGCACATCTATTACCCTTTACTCAGGATTTGTGCAACGGCAACAATCTAACCCTTAGTTGCATTGAAGGTTCAGGTGCACAAATCTCACATGGATATTTTTGTTGATGGACCAAATCCTGCACTCTTAAATTAGGCAAACCTCCCACACTCTTTTGCTGGGATTCAGGATTTTCAGTAGGAGTGATGCCTGAGTAAAGACCGCAGCATGTGGCTCTGTAGTCCTTGATTTTATTGGAGTCATCATTTTGTCTCTGCTTCTTACAAGTGCTAACAGGTTTGAAAACAACCAGTCACAGCCAATACATTTATTTTTGTTTTAATACATTATCAGCTGGTTTTCTTTATCTTGCATTGACAAGTTATTTCCTTTGTAGTCAATGTTGTTACCTACACTGCCATGCTGATGTGATGTTTCTGTTTTTTTCCTCCCTACTCTGACTTTCCATGGAAGTAGTTTATTATTATCATCAAGGATGGACAGTCCAAGTGCATTTAAACAAGGATTATGCAGAAATTTTGCAAAACAAGCTTGTAGCTGTCTACTTCTTCCAGAAAAGATTTTATTTAAATAAGTAGTTTTCATACCAGAATACAGGAACTAAATTAGCACTGATACAAGAAAATGTTATTTTTAGCACACCTAGCAAAGCAGAAAACCTATATTGGAAAGTTTTCAGTAGAACACAGAATCTTACTCAAGCTGTTATGGTGGATGTGACATTTTTATCAATGTAAGTGTGTCAGGGGAAGGGAACCAATCCTAATCAAATCTGCCTTTTAATAATTGATTTGATTATAATTTTTTCCAACAAAATAAAAAGCAAAACAATGGGATTTACTATTCCAGATTTGTACTGTGCCAAAATAGGCTCTGATCCTGCAAAGATTTACATGCATTCAACAGGACTACTTGTGCTTAACATTAAGCATGTAAGACTTTTCAGGATTGGGGTTATCGGAACATGGCAGGGGGGAGGAGGAATGTTTTCAACAGCCCAAAGTGGTTATTAGACACTTGCCTCCCTTTCAGGGCTGCCCAAGATGGAGGGGGGAATGGGGCAATTTGCCTCAGGCCCCTGGCCCCTCACGGGCCCCCACAAGAGTTATTCGGGGCCCCTGGAGCAGGGGGTCCTTCTGCCCCAGGACCCGCCGCTGAAGACCCCAGACCCCCTGAATCCTCTGGGCAGCCCTGCTCCCATTTAAAGCCAATGTGATACTAACTTTCAAAGGGAGTTGGACACTTTAATCTTTGTACCTCTGAATGTCTCTACATGGTCCCTGCCCCAAGGATTTTGCAGTATGAGAACCCAATCCAACCAGTATTTGGACACTGATCCTGCAAGCTTCTCCGTGTGGGAGAATCCCTGTGCCTACATGGAACCCCACAGAAGTCAATGGAGATGTGCCCACATCAAGCAGTTTGCAGGATTAGGGTGGTGGACTCTACCTCAAAGCCACACAATGGCTCCATTACTCCAGGATCACCTACTTGTGACCACTGAGGAGAATAAAATACAATACTCTTGCTATGGTTCTCTTTTTTTTATAACCATCCTAGAGAATTTAATTGAGAATTATATTCCTGCTATAGAGTTCCATAAGAGTAAAAAATCCTAGAGACAAACCAGATTCTATTAAATTCTGCAGGTTTCAGAGTAATTCTTTAGAACACAAATGGTTTCATTCCTCCAGGATATGTTTTATAAGGCTCTTTTATAAGGGCAAAATCATTCTACTTGGGGGTGCATAGGGAACCCCTACCTAACTGTGTCCAGTGGCTAACAGCCACCCATATCCTGTTCCCATCCCAACTCAGAGTAATCCATTGGTTCTGCTCCTGGCAGTATCCTCTGCTGCTATAAAAGGACAGGCTTCCAAATTATTATTTCATCTTCACTAAATTTCAGCACCAAAAATATCAAAGACTGTCCCTCGGTCCTTCCTGAAAAGTCTTATGGAGTTTACAGGAATGAAATAAATATTCTCCTATTAAGTCTTCAAAAATATCCAAAATAGGACTTAAGCATGCAAGTAAATTCACCCCTAATTCAGCAAAGCACATAAAAATATACCTAAAGTTATGTGCTTAAGTCTCATGGACTTCAGTATGCTTATGTATGTACCTAAGTCTTCACTTTGTTGTACTTTACTGAGTACAGAGGGACTGAAATATGTGCTGAAAGTTAAGCATATGTTAAATGTACTGCTGAATAGGACTTTAATAAGTTCTATTGAAAATGACTTGAAACACTTATACATTTTTTTTTACTATTAAAAAGAGATTATGTCCAAATTCTTTGGACCATCCCATAGAATTCTACAGTAGGGATACAATTCTTCATTACATTCTACGGCATGATTCAAAGCTAATTATGGAAAGGTTATAATTTTCTACTAAATTGTATAAGACTGTTCCATAAGATACACTTTAACGTAAGCCAGTCTTTGACTTGCTACATCTTTTGATTTGAATTCCTTTTCAATGATGCCATTTTACTTGATTTCTTTTGTATCTTATATTTTACATTAAGTGCCTGATTCAAAGCGCTCTTTACTTTACTTGATTCATGCTCTAGCCAAAAAAATCAAATCTTATTCTGGGACTGAGTGATGTGGTGCTGGGGGAATTCCTTCTTGATTTTCAAAATAAACTTCACATTAATTTGTAAATTGCCATTTAGCAGCTGATCAACACTGACATACGTGAATTTCCCAGGCAATTTGTGATTTTCCAGTGTTACTTCTGCTGCTAAGATTTTTAATATAAATTGCATTAAAAACCTCAGCTTCCATTGACTCTGTTAGCATAGTCAGAGCATTCATTATAATTTTTACTTGCCATTTGAAAGATTTGTGTTTAACACTTGTGAGGTTTTTATTAAACTGGTGTTCCAAGTGCCACAGCTACACAACTGACAATGTCACTGTTAAAAGCTTTTTGCTTTTGTCTTTTGAACAGGCCCCTTTCATTTGACAGTTTTTTAAAATATTGAATGTCTTTTTGAAATTAGGAAGAAACTGTGCAGAGTCTGAGCCTGGGAAACCCTGCTCAGACCAGTGGTGCTACAGATTTTTTCTCTCTCTCTCTCTCCTCTTCAGAACCCTGTAGATGGAGCCCTGAACTAAGATCTTGCTGCATCTCTAGCACAGATTGACTTCCTTTGGGTTGATGATGATTGATCATGTTGTTTTCTTCATTACTTTAAACCTAATCAGTGCTTGGTGTAATTTGAGTAATGATTGCTCATTATTGGCAATTGTGAAGTTTAAGGCTTCTTCATTTTACCTCACAAGGCAACCAGTTGGGAGATACTAGTACCTCCCCATTTGTGCAATACTAGTGGGGGGGCACGCATGGGGGAAGCTTAATCTCAGTGATAGCCAGGAAACTGCAAATAGTTTTGTGGAAGTTTTATTATCGTGCTTTTTCTTGGCAGGTAACTCAGAGTTACCCCTCAAGATCAGATCTGATCACGTAAGAGGCATTTCTCAGGCACTGTCATTCAGATCTTACTGAAATTCTTGAGTTCAATAAATCATGCTATTTCCTCACACACCATGTCTTATAAAGTAAGATAGATGCATTTCCAAATAAAAGCTTGCTGGGGGCAAGGGGGGGTGGGAGAAGAGGAGGAGAAATAGGATAATGAATCGGGAGCATACATGGGCCAAAAATATATTGTGCATCATTAACAAACTGCACTTCTAGCTCTGTTATTTTAACTAGGTACAAGGAGCTTTGTTTCCAAGTGGAATGACTGATTTACTGGTTTTAAGCTTGGTAAGCACAGAAAGATGCTCAGGTTTTCACTACTTACAGGACATACTATGGAAGTCTGGCTAAGCGTTTCATTGCTCATCCAGATTCATTTATGCTGAAATATATTTTAGGACGTATCTTAAATCTACAGAAGTCAGAAAATTTGAGTCATATTTTCTGGAGTTAGGACAGTTTTCTTAAGATATTTTTTTCCTTGGGCCTACTTCTGCATTTAAATCACTATAAAATCATAGGGACTATAAAGCCACTAAAAATCAATGCATTTACATCACTATAACAACGGGCAACACTTCTCTTTTCATCCATGTCGCTTCATGAAATATTACACATTTTGCAGTTTAAAAAAAATCTCATTTAGTCCAGTTTGGGTAAAATATATGGAGCTAATCCTAGATATGACTTATTACTTTAGTTCACCTCTAATGCTCTCCCTTTGATGTATTTATAAATGACTCTGTAAATATATATTTACAGCCCCGTTTGTTTTATATTTGGTTTCATTTTACATCAAAAAAATTCACACTGACCAGAAAACATATGAACCTCAATTTATTCTACAGGAAACTAGCTAATTTTAAGGTGAAAAGGTGACTAAGGGTATCAATGGAGCTTTCACAGCGCTATACTCTTTTTGTAATTCCACAAGGCATTTTGTAGGAGAGAAAGCGGGAATGCTTTCTCTTTCTACCTTACTGAGCTGACATCTAACAGCCAAGAGCGTAGTATCAGTGACAGACTCAGTAACTGAGGTGCCTTCAAATGAGGAGGTTATGAGTTTCCTACCCGACATGATCAGCCTTAGGGGCAGTCTCAGTGCATGCAGCAGCACTGAAAGAAAGAGTCTTAGCAACAAACCAGGCGCTTGCTGGAGGGGACAAGATATCTCATTTGCTTAAGTTAGACCAGAGGACACGATGTGGATAAATATCAGCTCCCCCACCCCTTCCCTGAAACAAGACACTGTCTGCTATGACTGTACAAGTAAACAAATACTTTCTGATGGTTATAACATCACAATAATGCGATCATTTGAATTCATATGGAGAACAGTAAAAACAACATGCTTTCTAATTGAATTATCCTAGCTCTTAGCTTTTAAGTTTCAATTATAAATACAAACAATGTATGAGAGAGAGTGAACAATAAATGGCATTTTCTATCAAATGTATAAAAAGCAGTGAATTGAGGGAAATGATTTTTTAAAAAGACAAACGTGTAGCCCATCATTAAGATGAAATCTGTGGCACTAAAAGGTTTGCAAAGTTCAGTGTTGCTGTATGGTGGCATAGCACTGTATGTGCGATATTGCACAGACTCATTTGGATAGGATTCTGACTTCTTCAGTGATTACAAACCACAAAGCAAAATATTACAAGCAATAGGCATGTGATAACTATATCATCAAATACTGAATATATATTAAAAATAACCTGCAAAGCATTTAAGTGTAAGAGGCCAACAAATATGTTTAAAACTCATGATGAGTGATAGTCATGGGCATGCATTAAGAGGTAGATCAATATTCATAGTAAATATTGAAGACTCCCTGTGTATGCATATAGGTTTAACATGACTAATATTAGTTACAATATAAAAACAGTCTTACTAAATAAGTCAGGTCCCTACCAGGTAATGCAGGAACAAACCGTATGCTGTGTAAAAAACAAAACAACTGGAAAGCATTCAGTTTAATGAAAGTTAAAAACATTAAAAACCCACATGTTCAGTAACACTAAATTAACTCATCTTGTTACTGTAACCCTTATTCCTGATCCCCCACCACCTGCTTCCTTTTCTAGTCACGTCTTTACCAGGCCTGATCCTGCAAACACTCATATGTAAGTAATTTTACTCAGATGAAATTTTACTCAGATGGTCTCACTGAAGCCAACTGCACTACTGGTGTGGGTAAAATTATGCACCTATGGAAGCGTTTGCAGAATGAAGCAAAGCTTTATGAGCCTGCTTAACTCTTATGCACAGTGAGTAGCCATACTGACTTCAAATTTAGAAGTTAAATTTAAATTTCAGTGTTTGAAATGGATCAATTTTTAGGGGTTTTCCCCCTAAAATTTTCAATTCCCCACCACCTAAATTGTGACAAAAAACATTACTGAAAATGTTTTTAAAATGGTTCATTTTTTCATTTACTGATAAATGAAAAATTGATAACTATTTCAATTTTTTTAAAAAAAATAAGCGACTAAACTTGTGAAAAAAAATCTAAAAAAGTCAAAATTTTTTGAGAAACATTTTTGAAAAAGGCTCTTTTGATGAAAAAATATCTTTGTTCAAAAACATTTAATCCACTTCTAGTGCCTGGAAAGGTTTTGGGTGTCCACTGAACAAATCTATGCAGTTGTTTGCTTTGGGCATATTCTGCAATGAATGGGACTCATATTACTTAACTTCGCCATTCTGGAACAGCCAAGAAGGTCAAAGCCTCATGAGATGGTGGGAGTTATTTCTCTACATTGAGCTGCTGAGGGTCCCAGATACAGATTATTTCTAGCAACTCTATTTTCATTGAGGGACCTCACTTTCTCTCCAGAGACACTTCAGCCCCCATAATTTGCAATACTTGCATAATTCTGATTCTCAAATGAGTGCATCAATAGCATTTATAAGAAACTATTTGGTCAG
Source organism: Gopherus evgoodei (assembly GCF_007399415.2). Lineage (NCBI taxonomy): Eukaryota > Metazoa > Chordata > Testudines > Testudinidae > Gopherus > Gopherus evgoodei. The sequence continues at coordinate 10,245,821 of NC_044331.1, forward strand.
CCCTGATTGGATGGGAGGCTTGCTTATGCACCACAATTTTCATTGGTCAGTTGCTCTGCATACAGAAAAAAAAATACTGAGTAGACATGAATAACTTTGCATCCACAATTCTTTTTGCACTTGGACCTCTGAGTCAGTCTTCTCCATAGAAAAATGGAACTATTACACATGATTTGGTCACAACTAAAATTTGTGTAAAAAGAGACAAAAAAAACTAGATATGGGCACAAACACTGGATCTGAAACTTTGCCAACATTTGGTTCTGATTTCAGATCCAAATTTCTCAACAAGGAAAATTTATATATCTACATCTGGAGAGAGAATTTAAAGAGTAGATTTTTGCATTTTTGGAGTATTGTTTCTCATTGCTGATCAGGCTTAGATTATACCAACATTTATTCCCATTTTTAATTGCTGCAAAATAGAGTCAATATTGCATGAGTCCTCCTGCATTAATATGAATAGAAAACTAACTCTGAATACATGGTATCTGAATGTATTCCACGCTGCAACATTGTGTTTCATGAAGATGCAGGGGAAAGCTTTTGGGTAGAATTGTTGGCCTCCTGCCACAGAACTAAAGAAGGAAACTATATTGATAATTTCTAGTACTGAAGTAGGTGAAATTTGAGTTCAAAACTGTCTCTAAACACAGTGTCTTATTCTGAGCTCATACTTGCCTATAGATTCACCCCCCTGCCCATGAATGGGATGCAGTGAAGTGATACTAACTGATATAGACTATGGTCTTCTGGTTCCAGTGGCATCTTTCTTTTATTTCTACATAGCGGGGGTGGGGTGGTGGTGGAAGAGGTGGAAAGATGGTGTCCTGTGTCAGAAGTAGTTACAGTGCCATAGAGCTGCAAGATGAAAAATAAGAAAGTGCTGGTAACATTTTTTGGCTAGGGATAGAAAAGTGGGAAAAAAGCCACAAAGAAATAAAAAGTGTAGGATAGAGCATGAATACTGGAAGAGTGAGGATGAGGAGTTCTTAGCCCAACTCTCAGAGTTGGGTGAGCGGGACCCCACAGTTAATGGGAAATTTTAACTACCTAGAGCCAGCGGTGTATGATTGGATAGGTTCCTAAGCCACATATAAAATACAGGAATTGGCTAAGATGTCATCTAGAGGAAATACTATCCTGGATCTGCTTCTTACTGGCAAGGGAGACTGGCTGAGACTAAAACAGAGCTTGGTACCATTGACCTTGAGCTACTTCAATTCTGCACAGTAAGCAAACATCAAAATGGAACACACGAATATCTGGTTTCCAGAAAGCAAATTGTGAGGAATTACAAAAATTGGAGACCATACTGTCCCCATGGAATCTACAAGTTTGAGTTCAGTGGGCACAGGAGAGATACAGCAGGAGTAGGAAGAAGGGTAAGGAATTTTAACAGACAGCATAAGTGAGATAACAAGCTGCCACACCAATAGGTTGAACTGACACGGTTATCCATTTATCTTCATGAAGAGGCTTTTGTTCTCTTGTTTGTACATACCTCCCTACCACCAGATGACTCAACAAGCAGCAATTGTTGTGAAGATGTGTCATTCTTCCTTGTTTCTGTGTGAATAAAATACTGTTAAGGATAATTAAAGCCTGTTTCCACATTTATCATGGAGTCACAAAGGTCTCCAAAGAATGAGCCTCAACCCAAGAATGGAAAGGGAAGTTGCCTAACAAGCCTGTCAGTGTTCATATGTGCCCCCCAGTTTGCTGGTACTTGTGCTTCTTAATTGTTGTTTTGGTAGACAAGATTGAATTGGTTATTGAAATATTTCTATATTGAAGTTGTTCAAATTATTTCACTTTTTGAAGGAATGTATTGCTAAGCTAAGCAAGAATGACACACAGTTTGCAGAAGAAATTGATAAGCTCCTAGAGCTGAGAAGAACTTACAGCTGCTTGACCACCACTGAGAGAAATACGAAGTTGTTCAGCTGGCCCGTACATACTAGTGAGGCTCCGGGGAGCACCTTGTTAACAGGGCCGTCCCTAGGCATAGGCAGAATAGGCAGCGGCGTAGGGCCTCATTCTCCCTGGGGGCACCATGCTGCAGGCAGCCCAGACAGTGTAGAAGCAGGGCTGCTGGGTCCTAGAGAGAGCCCAATGCAGCACAGTCTGAGGAATGGGATTGGCTGCTGGGGTCTCTGGGAAGGGGAGGGGGTGGGGGTTGGGAAAGGAGCTCACCTGTGAGTGTGACTCTTTCCCCCCGGCTGAGGTCAGGTGAGGCAGGCTCTGTGGCTCTGGAACCAGTATCCTTTGTTGTCCCCCATAACATCTGTTCTTCTCCCCCGCCCCACGGAGCCCCCCCTCCTTTCTCCCTCCTCCCCAGGAGCACCCCTCTCTCCTCCCTCCCCACCGTCAGGGCTGGATTGGGTGAAGTGCTGGGGGGAGGCGAGGCTGGCTGCCTGCTGAGGAATGAAAGTGAAAGTAACTCACTTCCTGGGCAGGCAGCCAGGATTGGAATGTCACACAGGGCTTGGCTGGGGTTAGCCAGATGTGTGAAAAATCAGGACTTGGGGTGGGGTGAGCAGATGTCCCTATAAAATAGGGATAGTCCCAATTTTGGGGTCTTTTTCTTATATAGGCTCCTTTTACCCCCTCTCCCCCCGCCCCCACTGCCTGTCCTGATTTTTCGCACTTGCTGTCTGGTCACTCTAGGTGGGGGTAATTGGTGCCTATATAAGACAAAGCCCCAAATATCAGGACTTGCCCTATAAAGTCAGGACATCTGGATCTGGCCACCCTAGCTGGGAGGCGCCTCTCCCCCGGGCTGGCAGCTGCCAGCGATCCATCTCATCCGGGGGGAGCTGCACAGGGCAAGATGAGCTGCTGTGGCTCCATGGGTGACCTGTCTGAGATCAGATGCTGTGCTAACTTCACCATGGTCTGTAAGGCTGGTGGTGGTGCCCATTGGTGTGTGATTGCACCTGAGGGTTTGCTGCTTCTGTTACCACTCTGCACCCCAAGAGGTGGATTTTGGGGTCTATTGCAGCTGTTGGACCAGCAGGCTGGGGGGTGAGCCAAGCATGAAAGCAGTACTGTGTTGCCATTTAGATTGTCATTTAACAACTTTGTTTGCCAAAAATTCTTGCTAACAATCCTGAATCCAATTTCAATATTTTTTTTTAAAAAATCAATATCTTAGCCAAAAACAGAAAATTAAGTTGTTGACAATTATTAGTGACAGGTTTGGTTAAAGGCAGGGAGTGGGCCAGTTTTCATCAGAGAAACAAAAAATGTTGACTGACTTTCATATAGCCTGTGACTCCTAATAAGAACCCTCCAACAACTGTAATATGCTCATCTTCTTACTAGTGTAAGAAGCAGGAGTCAGCAACCTACGGCACACGTGTCAAAGGTGGCAGGTGAGCTGATCAGCAGCAGGCTGAGCGGCTCAGCCCATCTCTGCGCTGGGGTTCCGGCTGCTGCCCTATTGCCAGCTGGGATACCAGCCATCGGCCCCACTCAGCACCTGCTGCTGGCCTGGGGACCCCCAAGGAACCCCAGGCTGGCAGTGGGCTGAGCAGGCCAGCTGAACCACTCAACCTGCTGTCAGCCTGGGGTTCCATTCACTCAGCCGGCAGCGGGCTGAGTGGACTGGTGGCGGGCTGAGCAGGGCCGGTGGAGGGTTGAGTGGCTCAGTCTGCTGCCAGTCTGGGGTGCCAGCAGCACTCAGCCTACTGCTACTCCGGGGTTCCGGCTGCCGGCCCCTTGCCAGTCAGGAGCTCAGCCGCCAGCCCCACTCTGCCTCCTGCCAGCCTGGGTGAGCAGAATCCCAGGCTGGTAGCGGGCTGAGGGGGGGTTGGCGGCCGGGATCCTGGCTGGCAGGAGTTGGTGGTCAGAACCCCAGACCAGCAGCGGACTGAGCAGGGCCTGGGATCCTTGTCTAGGGTTCCAGCCACCAGCCCGCTGCCAGTTTGGGGTTTCATTTATTCAGCTGGCAGTGGCCTGAGCAGGACCGGTGGCCAAGACCTCAGATAATAACAATAGTTTATTTATATAATATAGACATAGAGAGAAACCTTCTTGTGATGAACTGGGAATGTTCTTGATGTTTCCTCTGAATACTGTGTTGGTGACTCAGTGTCCCCTATGCAGTTCTTAAGTATCTAGGTGGTGGGATAAGGGCATGTGATTGCTGAAGAGCAAAGGGACAGTGCACCTAAATGCCTGGCACTCTGTCTCCTAGCAACTGATGGCCTGGGCCCCTTCTCTGCAAAGGTGCCAGCTGAAGGTGTTGGAGACAAAGGGATCAGGTGACCTCCTGGCCCGGGAAAGGGGCTGAGGAGAGAGGAGGGGCTGGGAGGGGTTGTTAGTCTGGAGCTGGCTGGGGTCACGGAGTGAAGTGCAGACGTGGGGAGTCTGGTTCACTGCCCCCCAGAATGGACCCGGCCGAGGGGTCTGGTTCGCTGTATCTACAAGCTCTGTTTTAGACCTGTTCCTGTCATCGAATAAACCTCTGTTTTACTGGCTGGCTAAGAGTCACATCTGACTGCAAAGTGGGGGTGCAGGACCCGGTGGCTTCCCCAGGACCCCACTGAGGCGGGCTCGCTGTGGGAAGCGCACGGAGGGGCAGAGGATGCTGAATGCTCCAAGGAGAGACCCAGGAGGTGAAGACGTGTGAGCTTCTTGCCCTGAACAAGTCTGCTCCAAGGGACAGCAGGCTCCCCAAAGTCCTGACTGGCTTTGTGGGGAGCAGTTCCAGAGCATCGCCCAGTGACTCTGGGACACTTCTACAAACATTAAAATGTATTACTGGCACGAGAAACCTTAAGTTACAGTGAACTTGGCACACCACTTCTGAAAGGTTGCCGACCCCTGGTATAAAGTGACCATATGTTGTACTAAGATTCTCCTGCTTTTATTTTTCCCTGTGAGTCAGTATAACTTTTGCCAGCCCAGAAGTTGGGCAGCCACTGTTTTACGTTTTCACAATGTTTTCTCCAACTTTCATAAAGTAAATACATAGTTAATATGAGTTTAAAAGGCCAGGGACACTTCTTTGCGAATAATCTGTACAGCAGATCATTCCCATAGATGATCCAGAAAATAAATTTGAGGTTGAATTTTTTAATGTTGTGATGGATAAAGCAGTATCTGCTGTTGATGAAAGGTTTAATACCTTGCAAGTATACCATGAACAGTTTGGATTTTTGTATGACATAACTAAATTCAACGAAATAGGAAAACAAGAGCAACTAATGACAAAGTGCAAGAACCTAGAGAGCCTCCTGAAGCATGGTGATAGTTTTGATTTAAATGGACTTGAACTGTACAAAGAATTGAGTACACTGTCATCAATGTTGCCACATGCAAAATCGGTGATGGACATTGTACAGTTTATTCATACCCGCAAACTTGTTGACATATATCCTAATGTGTATATTGCCACTTGTATTCTACTGACAATTCCTGTAACAGTAGCATCAGGAGAACGGAGTTTCTCAAAACTAAAGCTCATTAAAAACTATCTCCGCTCTACCATGAGTCAGGAACGCTTAACAGGTCTTGCTATTCTTGCAATCGAACAAGACACGACTTTGTCTTTGTCATACGATGACATTATTACTGATTTTGCAGCCAAAAAAGCCAGAAAGATTGCTTTTAATTAAAAACAAATCTGTTTCAATACCTTTTCATATAAATTTCCAATAAAATTTTGATAAATTAAAAAAATATTATTTGCATCATTCTGTCATCAGAATTTTTTCTGCTTCTTTAGTGCTAGTCCATCAGCATTACAGTGTGCTTAATTAAGTTAAACTGGTTTTAATAACGTGAATGTGGCAAATTTTCCAATACTGTAAGCTTATGTTTGTGTTGCTAAGAGCAGATCAGGCACAGGGGCACCAGTTTAATAATCTCGCCTAGGGCACCATAAATCCTAAGGCCAGCCCTGCTTGTTAAAAATAAGTCAAGTGGACAGGACTTTTTGAATGCATTCACCCTGCCTCCTATGGAGTGCATTCCCAACTTTGCTAAATCATTACTGCCAGAGATACTTTTATCTCTGGGGCTGGTAAGAATTTCCACTGAAAAGAAAACAATTTTTGGAGTGTCTGGATTGTGACCAGCATGAAGTATTTTCAATAAGCTCTGTGGAGAAGCAGTCAGCCCTCGCAAATCCCTCTCAAAAGGGTCTTCATCCCATCCCAAATTACACAGAACTTTGCACAGTACTTATGCCAGACCCCCTTAGCTGGTGTGCATTGATAGAGCTCCATTAACTTGGGTGGAATTAATACAGTTGACACCAGCTGCAGATCTGACTCGGATACATTTTCCAGCCACAATGTATAAACATTTCTAGTGAAGGCACTTACTGTAAGATTGCTGCAAAGTGGGTTTGCCTCTCATTTAATATTCTTTAACTAGGAAGATATATGCATAGATTTCACAGTACATTGACCCTTCTTTCTGCCAGCTGCCATAGTACCAGGGGTTTATTGCAGGCTAATGGGGAAATATTTTGTGGGGCTCTTGTTACTGAAGTACTGGCAACACCCACCATTAAGCAGGCATTTTGAGCTTGCTTGAGCCTGGGACATACTTCTGTGGCTGAGGAAAATATTTTCCTGCCTATTCCATGACTTAGTTACAAAAATAAAGGGCTCCCCTTCATTTCACACCCCTGCTGGAAGTCCTGCTTTCCACAAGTCTGATGTGGAGAGTGGGTAGGGTGGGAAAGAGAAAGGACTAGTCTTGATAACTGAAGCTCTGCAGCTGTCTTGGTTGTTTTGTGCGAGTATGAATGAGAGCTCCTTATATGGCACTACTGTGGATAAACATATGCCCTTTAAAAAGTAAAGGGAAGGTGAGAACATTCCTCCCTTGATATGGGAGTGGAATCCTAATATTACTGGTGCATTTTCCCCTCTTTGAAGCAGTGCTGTCCCAAAGTTAACCTCCTTCTAAATATTCTTCCAAAGGGGCAACAATAATGCCTACTTAGTGCTTCGTTGTCTTTTTAATGTAATATTATATAGTCTTCTTGCTACCAGATAAAGAAATCAAAACCCAAGTGGAAATGATCTCCTGCTATCCTACATCATGGTCTCTTTTTTTGCATATTTGCTCAGATTATGTTCCCTTAAAGCAGTCTGTTAGAAATCTGATCAGTGATTAAACCCTACCGTTGACCCACAATCTTCGGAAAAGATTCAGCAACAAACATTCTTCCCAGTTACACGAAAGAACCCCTAATAAAGCTCAAAATGGGTTCAATAGAAATCCAGATCAAAATATCCTTGATCTTTGAAGAAGTTCTGATCTAGATCCACACTTTGCTGTGGTTTGATTAGCTGAAGCAGCAAACATGTTGTTCCATCATAACAGAGCAAACTCCAGTTCACTTTTCCAAGACATTCCATGATTAAAGGTAAAGTAAAGCTTATTTTGTTTCACCACAGTATGAAATATGGTCCTATTTTTTCTCCCCAAAGCTGAATCCTACAAAACCTAACAAAGTTCTCTCGATGTACATCAGTTGTAAGACCCAAACTTTTTTTTTTGGCTCTTTTTGAAAGACTTTCCTGGCTGGCTCTGAGTTCTCTTCCTCAGTTTAATAAAAAATAATTTATTATTGCTCACTGTAAAGTCAAGGAAATCAAATTCCATGTGCAACATAATTTAAAGAGCACATTTTATAATTCTGCTCTCAGCGTCTTTTGGCCGTGATTTCAGATGGCAAGGAAAACTCGGAGCTCAATAGTGTTCAAAAAATTGTTTTGATTAGTGAAACTGTTATCCAGTCTTCTTGCCTGATCCCCAGTTGATTGACTTAGAGATAAAGTTTAAACCCTGAAACACTCAGCAACCACAAGGTGTATAAAGCAACTGCCCCAAGAGGATTCAAGTATTTCTACAAAACTATTTCCAAATGGTGCTCCATAGTTAACCCTGCTTAAAATGCAAGCCACTCAAACAGGTGGAAGCAGTTTGGTACCACGTACCTCCACTGTCAGTTTGAAAAAAGGATCTTTTGAACCTCAATACCACAAACGTCATTGTTGAGAGTTCAAAATATTGCATTCAGCTGATTTTTACCTCTCTGAGTGTGGGATTGTCCAGGGACCAGCAATGTGTACCACAAAACAGGCTCATTTAATCTAGAGTTCCGGTGCGTTGCCTGCCAGAGATTCAGCTCATGCAAATGAGGCAAGCTAATCAGGATAGAGATGTAAACCTCTCATTAAATACATATTGTCAGAGCTGTGCCAGTGCAGAGACAGAGGTGAGGTGGCTTGTGCCCACCTTATTCAAGTCCTGCAGTGGTCTGTGTGGATCTGAGATGCTCAGAGAACTGCTCTAAAAGGAAATCTTGTTTCAAGTCAGCCCTCTGGGGCTTTATTACTGGGGTGCAGATCTACTCCAGTCAAGTCCCCAATTCATCTCATCCCTCCCCAGACCCTGCATCTGGCCCACTTTTTTCCTCCCCTCTGGACCCAGGGCTGCTATGGAGCTGCCATGGATGTTCCCGGGTGCTCAGTGTCTTTCAAGAGCTGCTTGGAATCTCACTGGGTCAAACTCATTTTTACCTGAAAACAAGTAACCCTATTGCCATGGCACTGCAATGGTGCCATCCTTACAGATGCGGAACATGGGCAACCACCCAGGGCGCCATGGTCGGTGCTGGGGGGCACCATGGTCAAGAGGCTGCAGAAGGGCTGTGCCCACTCGGGAGTTGGGGAGGAGAATGAAGGAAGCTGCAGGGTGGGAATCAGGCACTCAAATGCACCACCTCTCCACCCTCCTGGTAACATGACACCTGCAGCGCTGCTGCCACTCCACCTGCTGAGTGGCTGCCCACTGCTTGGGAGCAATACTTAAAGGGTGCCAAAGAAAAATCTGCCCAGGGCACCATTTTACTGAAGGACAGCCCTGCATTGCAAGACAGATGACTGATGAAATTCCAGCTTAACTCTGAACTGGATGGCATACGCCTGGTAAAAGCCGATGCTGAAAATGACTTTTACCTATTTCCCATGCATGAATTTCAATAAGGAAGTGAGAAACTCCTTCTGACTTGGACAGAAACTGGGAAGCCTGTTTAGAGTTACCCATGTAACTGTTTATGGCAGGAAATCTCTCCTCTGTAACATGCCTCGTTTTTCTATCAGCAGTGTACATACATATTGAAAAGGAATTTGCCTGAAAGTGTGTGATTAGATAACCCATCTCACATTTAATGAGAATTTATGGGCATTAAGCAAGTTCTTGTGGAGCCTTTTTAAAACCAATTCAATGCCACTGAGCCGATCATTTATATCCGCCCTTGTACTAAGATAGTAAAATTCCATAATTCACTTCACCAGATAACTCCCTCTCAGCATAAGGCTTTGCTTGCACTCATTATAATATCATTGATACTAAAGAATACTATTATTTCTCACTAATATTATTTCTCATGAGTGAGGATGGCCTGTACCTGTTACTGTACTTTTGGTTCTAAATAATCCTATTCTCGGTGTAAAGGCACATCAGGACTTCAACAGGGGAGGTAGTCTAGGAGCCCTGGGAGTCATGAGTTCTAGGCACTAGTCCCAGCTCTGACTTGCTTTGTAGCCTTGATCAAGTCATTCAAACCTGCTGCTGCAGTCACTGAAATAGCAAAGAAGATTCACTGCAACCTCAACCCCAAAGGCTTACCAGCGTTGCAAGTGCATGGCATAGTACTGTGGCAGCCACTGTGCCATAGCAATAGTACTGTCTCTGCCCTGACCCTTCTGCATAGTAAGGACCAGATGTTTATTGCCCCCTCCACTCCTGAAAGGAGTCTTGGTGGGAACGACCTAATCAATAGTGTTGGAACAATTTGTATAGTATGGGTGCTGAAAACCATTGATCAAAACTGAACTTTGTATATGATGGAAACTACTTCAAGCCATGGGGTGCTGCCACAACCCCAATACTGCTAGTTCCAACAGCCCTGGACTCAATGAAAAGCAACTTTTCAGTGTCCATTGAAGACCTGGTGGGAGGGCACTGAGTCCCAGGACAGAACAAGCCCTGGCTCATTCATCCAGTTGTGTCTTTGGGTCACTTTCAGAGCTATGGGGAAGGTAACAGGGTTGCGTGAACATCATTAGTTTATCTCAAATATCAATAGATTGGGTTGAAATTGCACAGATTCAGCAGGAATCCAAACCCATCCCTGATTTCTGGTGCATTCTGGATTCCAGCCAACCTGTTTGTGCAAGTCTGATTGTGAGAAGTGATTAATTAACTCTGTAAAACACTTTGAAGATCTTCAGATGAAAGAGACTATGAAAGGGTCAAGTATTGTTTTTCATTCAGATCCTCTCTTAACAAGTTTGGCTTTAAGTTTGGATTTTTTTCATTCTCCTCCCTAAAGTTTGGATACAGTATTTTGTAGCATTCAATCTGTTCCAGAGGTTGGAACCTGCAACCAGAACTGGATCTGAATTTCAAAGCTGGTCCCTAACACCTGAAATGTCTGGGCTCTCCATTATTGCAAGCGGCCATGGTCTGTCCTCACATCGCACCTGTGCAATAGTGTTCTAATACTTGGACTGGGTTCCAGTCCCATATTAATTTATTTTTTTCTCCGAATGCTTGGGCATTTCGCTTACACAGGAGGTCAGAACCCAGACACTTCAGGGGAACTAAGAAAAGATGTGATGGGAAAGGGAGTGTGGGGGTCAAAGTGTCAGATGGAAAAAGGACCTCTCTCAATATTGATACTAAAAATATAATCTGTGTTTGTGAACCAACTTCTTTATCATTACCTGGAAAATATGCCACTGTACATCACGTATGCTCACCATAAACTGATTTAAATTAGAGTATAGACATGAGGTTCATTGCATCTGGAGTGCTGAAGGAATTTCTCTCAAAGCTGGTACAATGACCATAGCCAAGTATGTCCTGTCAAGTCTCCTTTTTCATTCAATAGGAAAGACACAGGAAGCACTCAGTCCCTTTCCGGCATTGTGCACAGCCAGGTTCTGAGGAGGCATCAATTACCATTTCTCTTGATGAGTGTTTGACACATTATTATTTAAACTCTTTCCACTGCCAGGTCTTTGGGATAATTCTATCCAGTGCCAAACAGTCTGTCAAAAATCTTGCCTAACAACTCTGTACATTCCATGCTTGAGAATTTAAGCAGATGCTTTACATGGCTAGGAAGAAATAGCTCTTTCCCTATGCTTACTGTGGAATTTCATGTTGTTTTAATGATGCCCAAATTCTTTCCCATCCAACAGGTTTCCTTCTGAATCATGCATAAAATACACCCTTTGCTAGAGTATTAAAATACTGAGGTAAGAACACACACATCAGCTTTGTTGCCTTGAAGGCCTCCATAAATGTCAGGAAGCAGAGTGATATCAGGGATGACTAAAGGGTCCCAAATATATGTGCATGTCATTGACTATGTTAGCTGGATATTAAGAGCTGAGCTTTGACTAAATCAATTATATAATAGTAAGGACAAAATTGTTTGATAAGATTTACTGCAACTCATGTTGAATAAAATATTGTAGCCATTGTGCGCTTAATTAATAAGAAATGGGACCAGGTGTTTGGTTCTGGATCAGCTATAAATTAAGATTTCAGCTAAGTGGTTTTAAAATCTTGAAAGCTGTTTTTCTAACTTCTGGGCCACAGTGGCCGAAATCTCATGAATATAGGCCATCTCTAGCGAGTTCCACCATTCAAAATGGAAGATCCTGTGGTAGAGGCTCCTACACTATGCTCCAGAGGTCCCAGGTTTGATCCCACCCACCGACAATTAGGGTCTGTCAGTATTACAAGAGCAATTATTTTTGTGAGATTTCTGCCATTTTGAGCTGCAATCTTATGAGAAGGACCATTCACATAAGATTTTAGCTATAGCAAGATGAAGAAATGAACATCTTTTCTTTCTGAATCTGAACTGCAACTGCAAGCAGCAGCAGTTCAGATTTAGGGATTCAATGGGATCCCCCTGAAATTCAAGAAGGGTAAGGTTCAAGGTTCCAGATTTGGCCCATTTCTAGAGCTAAAAACAAAGAAAACACTTGTTGATCATTAACATTTTAACCGAGGCATGAAAGTGTCACACAAAGTGTCATTTAAGCCTCGATCACTGTATTTTTAAGATTTCATCTTTTGATTCCATAACTGTTATTTCATGTAAATTCAGAGATCTATTTTCACAGCAGTGCATGCCAGTAACTCCAATTGGTGATTGTGTGGCCTCAGGCAAAGAGCACACAGTGCAGCTTAGGAGGAGGAATGCAAAGGTGGCTTTAAGTCACTTTTGAGTCTCTTCTTTTTCCATCCATCTCCAATCCCAGGATAGCTGGGCACTGGTCTGGCCCTCCCCATGTAGCCTGGAGTCTGCAAATCCTGCTTCTTATCCCATAGTTTTCTCTTGTTCCCAAATCTCTTAGTTTTTTTCTTCTCCCTCAATCTCCCTCCACCCCTCACTCAGTCCTTTCCTCCCTGGTTCTTTGTCTCCCACATCTCTTAGAACCACACACACACACACACACACGTGTTGTGTTGGGCAAGCTGGCATCTCTGCTCAATAGCTGCAATAGCACTCTCTTCCCTAACCCTGAAAACTACTCACAAGCCCTGTCTTGGGCTCCTTCTCTGGCTCCCTCTGGGTTTCTCACTGGAGGAAGGGAGAGGAGCTGAAGTCAAGGAGGCTGGCAGCGCAAGGAGTTTCAGCCACAGATCCCACCCATGCTGGCAGCTCACTAAGAGTTGGAAATGCAGGTGGGAAAATGGAGAACGGATTCAGAAGCCAGAGCCTCAAGCCAAGAGTCAGGAGCCAGGCAGGTGTGACTCAGAGATCACATCACTCACTGGACAGAAGCTTCCGCTGCTGGGAAAGATAAACCAGGCTGTCTCCCAACAGGATCTCAGAGACTCCTTAGAGTGCACTGGGTCCTTATGTCCAGTGTGATGCATGCAAACAATCACAGGAGCGATGGTCCAACAAACATATAATAAGAAATTCTGGTAGCCACAGACAGAGAAATCATCAGGCCTGCATCCCAACCAGGATCCTCTCACTCGCTGAGAAGCTGTAACCAAACATTACAGCGACCAAATTGCACATTTGGAAAGACAGTTACACATTGCAGTGAATGCAGACTCAAAATATGAATCTAGGAGCAGGCACCTCACATATTCTTCCCTCCTCCCCTAGCACTGCACTGAGCCACCTTCAACAGAGAGGAATACAGTAGCGTTCTGCTTAACTGAGAATCTCCTTTTTCTCTTTACATCATTTTTGCTCTGTACAAGAAGGAGACTGACATAAACAAACATTCAAAAACCAGCATTCACATAGCCGAACTACAAACCAACAAAACTACATCCCTCTACGGATGAGGAACCTTTAAAAAGTCTGACTGAATAGTTAGAAAAATTAAGTGATCCCCTCTCTTTCCCCCCCACACAAAGCCCCGCCTTCTAGTATTCCCACAAAATGTCCCTCCACTCAATAGGCCATGAAACAGGATCTTCCCATAACAGTACATCTTCCCAACTTTGTGCTGAGGTAGAGTGAACTGTGGATCACCAGGAGTCCAAAGCCTTGAGTTCTATTCCTTGTGTTGTGAGAGCTGGGGAAAATCACTTCACCACTCTTTTCTTGATTCCTCCATATAAAGAACAGGTCTAAGGATACTTACTGTCACAACTGGGGTATGGCCAGTCTGAGCTATTGGTCAGAGCAGGAGTGAGGCTGCCACGAGGCCAGAGTCCAAAACAGGCCAGAGGACAGACAGAGTCAGGAAATCATTAGGAGCAGGTATCACAAAGGAAGCCATACAGATTATAGAAAATCTAGCTGCATGGACAACTTCCTGCTCTTGTGCTTGGGTTAAATAGAGGCTGGAGACCAATCAGGATCCCCCAGTTTTCTACCAATCAGAGTCCAAGACTGGAGTCCACTGTCAGAACTCAGTTGCTATTCAAGCAGCTGCTAGTAGATCAGTGTGTGGAAGGTTGGGTCTGTCAAGCTCCTGCAAGCCCTGTAGGCTAGGGTTCAAGACCTGTAGACCTTGGTGCTGGCTATCTTTTGAGCTACATATGAAAAGTGTTCCATAAAAGCTATATATTATCATTGATAAATGGGAAGATCCAGTATGGTTGGAAGATTGCAGGCTAACACCACCTGCTGGGTGGGGTCATTCAGCCCCAATCCAGTGTGGTTTTAGAAAGACAAACAACACTCAAACACTTCCTCAGATTTCGGGTATCCAACTTGAGATATCTTAAAAGTGTGAGTGTTTTCACTGTTTTCTGAAAATCAGGCATCTTTAAAGTCCCTTAAGATGGATACCCAACATCAGTAAAAGCAGCAAAGAGTCCTGTGGTACCTTATAGACTAACAGACGTTTTGGAGCATGAGCTTTCGTGGGTGAATACCCACTTCGTCAGATGCATGTAGTGGATTTTACAGATCCAGACTAACACTGCTACCCCTCTGATACCCAACATCAGTAGTCACTTTTGAAAATCTTGGCCCTATGTGACTTTGACCATTTAACTTCCATTATGATATAACCAACCTCAACTTAAAAAAATACTGTCTGGAATTTTTCACAGACATCCAAAGAATGTCAAGTATCAGAGGGGTAGCCGTGTTAGTCTGGATCTGTAAAAGCAGCAAAGAATCCTGTGCATCTGAAGAAGTCGGTATTCACCCACGAAAGCTCATGCTCCAAAACGTCTGTTAGTCTATAAGGTGCCACAGGATCCAAAGAATGGAATTTCAGCTGAGGCATCATTTTTTTGTGTGCCAAACACTGCATGCTAACAAAAGTTCTTTGAAAAGGCAAGTGTTATATTTGTTTTTTTAAATATTACATTGAAAAATTTCTACAGCATAGAGATCTCAGTGCAGTTATATAAAAATTTTAATTTAAAAGGTTGCCTTGATATCCTTTGGCTACTAAATATCAATCCTGTAACCTAGGCACTGACCCTTAGTCGATACAATAGCTGAAATATCTTACACTGGTTGCTATTAAAATGTCAATGATTACCCACAGGTACCACTCAGTGATAGCAGAGATTTTGTAGTTGTTTCTCCACACTATAATACATAACTGTGGTATCTCAAATAACGCTGTCTGGAAATGGTTGGTATACATTGATGTTTAGTGGTAACCACTATAATCATAGTACCGAAGACCTGCCAACCCAAACTCACGACACAAATTATCATTGTTCTTTAGTTGCACTAACTATAGCCTATTGCACTTTGCAGCTGGAAGTTTCCATTGCAAGGAATTCCAAAGGATTTTTTTGTGGTGGAGGGGAAGAAAAGGGATAGGCATAGAAACTAACTAAACTTGGTTATTCAGAGAGGCCATCTTTTGGATATGTTTCCTTTAAGAGTACATTATATATGATAATGGCTTCATTGTCATCAAATAGAATACAATTAATTTTATTTTTTAGTGTGTTATCAGCAAGCAAACCACCACTATTAGCTAGATACCATCTGGGAGTGACAGTTTCCTTATTACAAAATATGTAAAAATATGGACTCCCTTAAGGAATCTGTTGCACTGCATCTGCTCAGATTTTTGTTGTATGCTAATGGATTTTAACCCAACATATGAAGCATGAAAAAAAATACCAGAAAATTTTCAACTAAATTACTTGTTTCACATTTAAAGTGTCACAAAGATGGAGACAGCCACATATGCAGGCTTAAGTATAGGGGAATTGAGAAGAAACAAAGAAGTAAGGAGCAGGCATTTCTTACCTGCTGTTTTGTTATTCATCCCTGTCTCTCAAGGGGGATTCTAGCTGCTCACATAATTAGGGCCACTTTATATGTGAGCAAAGTATTGGGACTATATACTGCTGAATCGCCAATAAACTTAGATGATAACAAAAGACTGACGGCTAAAGCACAATTTCATTCCTTATTTCTCTGTGTTTGTAATATATTAAACAATCACAATGATTAAATAGGCTATTATAATTATGAAACTATTCTCCAGGTTCGCTTCCTCCCCCCCATGGCCTTCATACATTTCCTTACCTCCACTTGCCATGCTAAAATACTGAAAATGAATAGGAATGACACACAGTTTGGTTAAATGACAAGAAATCATTGAATACAGCAGATTAAGACTCCTCTTTGCTGAAATATGGATGTCATCAACTTGAAGAGAATGACCCATTACCAGAGTTGAAAAATAAATGACTGCACTGCAAACAGGGGGCAGAGGAGGGGTTTTTTCTCTTCCCCTCCCCACTGTACAATTATGCAGAGCTGTAGCTTTAGGCTAACAGAATTTTTGCGCTTGTAAAGCAGTTTAGTATGAATTGCTTTTCCATGGATCTATATCCCCAGGCTCTCCAATGTGAAATATACCAGGCATTACTTTTTCATTAGCATCAACATAGGACACTTCACTACAAAATATTTCATGAGCTGTTTACACTTCATATATTTATATATATTAATTAGAACTGGGAAGACTTTGATTGCACATAAACTTTTTGCATAACTCCTCTCTTCAAATAAAAGTAACATACACCTCCTGTGAAGTCCCAGAGATCTTCCAGACTATTTGGGAAGAGCATCATCTCTCTCACTTGTGTCCATATATACAAAAGAAATTGTCTAATGAGACGTGCTATATAGCAGCTAGGTATTATTATTATTAAAGGTGTAAAGATGCAATTCACCTTCCCCCCACTCACATACATTTTTCTAACAATGTTTTACACTTGATCATCCTGATTTCAAGTGGTATAAAAACATATGTATACAGAACAGAAGTATCAACTCCAACTGAAGTCAATAGGAAGTGGAGGTGCTTTTGGTACCTCTGAAAATCAGGCCTTAAATATTTTATATTGGGTCTCCTCTGTTCAAGACACTTTAGTCACATAAATTAATTAGACTTCACAACACACTTACCAGTTAGTTAGGTGGTATTAGATACACTTGTAAACTTATAGGTAAACTGAAGCACAGGGGCTAACTGAATGATAGAGCCAGAAATAGAACTTAGATGTCTCCATCGTCTCTGTCTCCTTCCCTAACCTCTAGACAACATTGCTCTCCTATAAACAAAGATTCCCCTCATCAAAATCAAAATATGATCCTCTCCTCCTTTTATTCTCAATGACCCAGGTTCAGTATTTGCAATTTCCTAAACTTCCCCTGTGCTCTGCAGGGAAATGCACTGGTGTAAAAATGCAAGGCAGGTCAGAAATTCAGAGTGGTCAAAGCTTGCAGAAGGCACTTCTGTACAGTGTGTTCAATTTAAAAAAAAAGAATAAAAGTCAATTGAAATTCCTTTGAAAACCTAAGTCACATTTTGGTCTTTTCCACTGTTACATGACTTACTACCTGCTGATTCCAGTCTCACCTGACTAACCTGATTCCATGCAGGTTAGTCAGTTTGACCCAAATAAATCAGCATGTTTAGACACATGACTGTCATAACAGGAAGCAGAGGTTTATGATAGACTTTGCTAGCCAGACATTCCAGCTTGCCCCTGCTCACCAAAAGGGTGAGTGCCGTCTTCATGCAGAGAAAATGCAGCTGGTATGACAGCAGAGGACGGCTTTCTGCTGGGGCACAGGAAAAAATAAAGGCATCTGAGAATAACACTAGGATTTGCCATTCTGACTGGCAGGGAGCATATAGACTTTGCTGGAGGAGGGGTCCATGTTCAAATGACTTGGGTCTGTGACTTCTTCAAACAAATAAAAAAACACCAAAAAACAAACAAAAAACCCCCTCTGGTGTTAATGGTATAATGAAAACAATACTTCAGCTCCTGGCTCCACTGTGCATTAAGAAGGGAAGAGACCCCTGGAGTGCTCATTTTCATTTACATGGACACACTTTATAATAAGTGGCAGAGCGCTGCTGCCTGATTTGGTAGTCGCCTTACTACCAATGACTTCTGCTACCTTTCACTGCATTATCAGCACACAAAGAGCATCTTTGAGTGGTTCTAATGGCACTCTATCTTGGTTTCATAAAGGGTGCTGCTGATGTCTATCATCTCCTCTTGTGGTTGCATGGTACAGATTCAGCGGAGAAAGCCAAGTCTTTAATCCCTTTTTATGTCTTGGGCCTTCTTCCATTAAAACTGATGGCCAAACTCCAGTTGACTTCAATAGGAGCTGGATCCTCTGGGGTTCCATTTCTCGTGGCACGCCTTGCAACCTTTTGAGTAGCTCTCTCCATTGTAGCTGAGATTTTCCATCAGAAGCATGCCAGACGGTAGAGCCATGTATGATTCTAGTGGCTCTTTTTTAGGGCTCCCTCTCTGTTTTCTAGTCAGCATCACCTTGAGTTTGGTGTCAGTGGGGTCAGGAGTACAGAATCGATAGTATGGTAATACTGACTTTGCAGCAAGTTGATTTCGGGTTTGAGCACTAACTGCTGAACACTGGGTGAGAGAATTAGAATTCACCCACTTAAAAGCTGAAGATTCTCTGTGTTGTAGCAAGGTGTGTGTTAGAAAAGGCCAAAGGGGAGTTTATAATGGACTTCAATGAAGTTAGAGCAAGTATCATTCCAGTATATTTCTAACATGATGTTCAGGAATGGATTTAAGTGGTACTTAATATTTCTCTACCTACAATACTTGCTGTCAGCAGGCGCTAAATAAAAACGACTTACAATGTAGCTTTGAACTTGGTGAGCCAGTAGAGCTCAGTTGAGCTTTACTAAAAGCTCCACAATAGTTCAAGTTCACAAAGATACAATTAAAATGCACAGAGAGAGGTGCTCACTGAACTGCACCTTCTAATATTTCATGTTACCTCGATGCTGTTTCTCCTGGCCCTGATAAAAGAGTTATTTTTCTTCTCCTCAGACCCATGCCTCTTGAATTTAAGATTCATTGCTGTCCACTTGGAAAAGGAAAGTTTCTTTCTGCACTAGCACTGTGACCTTATGAAAGCAATGGAATTCCTTTTTCTGAGCATTTTTTTCTCATTAGATGGAGTGGTGACAATCAAACAAGTCAGAAGCATGAACAGGCAAGTAAGGAGGGCTGCATTAAGGCATATGCAATCTGGGCACATGCCTACGGCATAATTCATGAGGCAGGGGGTGGATGGGTAGGAATATGAGCTAAGCTGTGCGCTGTCCACCAGGTCTCAATGTCACCTCAATGTCTCAATGTCACTCAAATGTGGCCCCCTCATGACAGAGGTGCATCGGGGCCAACCTGAGTGAGAAGGCCAGTGCCGATGCCCCTTGCTGCTGCTGTGGGACCAGCTCCAGCACAGGTACCTGAATCAGACCAGCTGGAGCTTCACTACCATCATCCAGGTGCCAGATGGGGAGCTGCGGTGAGTGCCAACATGGGGGAGCTGGCCAGGAGAGGGACGGCGGGCACTGACAACAGGGATTTAATAGGGCAGTGTCTCAGCAGGAGCCAGTCACTGACTGACCTGGAAAGGAGATGATTAATTAGGAGCCTGTTGAATGCATGTATGTTTTTCTGAGGCCCAATGATGGGTTAATCCAGGACTGCAAATAAGGCGAACCTAGATGCACTGATGCCCTAGCCAAAGATAAGACTTAGCACATCCATGATCTGCCACCCCAGTCACCTACTCACTGCAACCTGCTGCACACTAGCCCACACCTGCTCCAATGCATGTGCCATATCTTGCTCAAAATGGAAGTCCCTGCTTCTGTTTTGAGCTGCGGCAGCTCATCTTTGCTCCAAAATGCTTCCGATGAATTATTTTCCAATGCTCCCAAGACGGGACCTCAGCAGCCATTGCTTTGTGGGGCACATCTGGGATCCAAAGATGCCCAGTGCACATGACTCCTGGGAAATGGAGGCACCATTACCTTACAGTACAGGAGGCACAGAGTGCTTGAAAAATTTCACAGGCAGAACAAAATGGTTCTTCAATGGTCTCCTGGGGATGGTCCAAAATGTTCCCCATGATATTCTGGTGTCCCATTAGATCTGCTACCCTAAGCATCCACCATCTTAGTTTATGCTTGAGGCCATCCTTGCAAATAATTTTCAAGAGGGGTCAAGAAAGTTTTTCAGTTGTGACACTTTTATACGACAGCATTATTATAAGGTATTGGGTGTTTTCCATTTTTTTCTGTCATGCGAAGTCTATGCAGCATTGAACAAAGAGTCAATGACCAGGATTTTTTCAAGTAGCCAAAAAATGGTTAATAAGGCCCAGCGTTTTTGTACAGGTATTTAAAAAATATTGGATGAATGCAAATCCCAGGCTCCCAAATCAACTTATGTATTCTCTCTTTTCTTTTCTTGGTATTCATACATTTAACACCTAATCATTGTATTACTCACAATAGATTAGAACACTGCAATTTGAATCCTGCTTTGACCTCTGAGTGTTTTTAAGGAGACACTAGCAGGGGAACTACTAGAAAGGCAAACCACAGCAGAGGAAGAGTGAGAGGTCTGTTTCATGTCAATGTTTCAAATTACCCCAAGGAAAGGAACACACATTTTTGCTTCTGGGAAGTTGGCTTTGGCAAGTGGGCAAAACAGTGCATGAAATCTGATGAGATGTCAATACTAGATCAAAGAGCTTCATCAAGCAAGCTGGATAGTTGGGAACCCTGGGAATTATTGCTCTATTCCCTCATGCTTTGGTTCTTTGCAAATTTCTTAAATTTAGCAATAAAATTAAGGGTTGCCCTCTTCCTTGTCCTTGCAGTAATTTTATAGATTTTGATTGCAGATATTAGTTTAGACTAGTCTTCAGTTGTTAGTTTTAAGTGCTCAGATTTAGCAGTACATTAGAAACACAGTAGCTTTACCTCCTACCTGTAGTTCAGGGACTTTGTTTTCTTCTCCCCCACTACTCCCCCTCCCAAGTTCAAGATTTCACTACTTAACAATTCGTAGTATTGATTCAAAGCTTTAACACACAAACTTTAATAACAGCAAAAGGTTTTGGCAATTTGGCTTTAGAAATGTTAAGCAGCTTTTCATTGCATTTGAAAAAGAGGTTGGGAAAAGGAAACTGAAAGACTGATGTCAGATATTGGTTTGAAATCTTATAGGCTAAGTTTAAATTGTATACTTTAACAATGAGGGTATTGATGTGATTGTAATTTGACTCGTGAAAGCAAATGTTACTTTAGAAGGGGATACATTCGTTTTTAAGTTATATTGCAATAGGACATCTTTTCACAAAACAACATTTTAAAGCCTTGCTACATAAATTTTCATAAACATATCTGGACTTTTAATATTTAAAAGATTTTAAGGACACATGCTCATTTTCATGGAGACATTGGCCATGAGAGTGAAGCAGTATAATGCAGAACAGGCATTCTCAGGTTCTCTTATAGTTCTGGATCACAACTTAATGAAGAGATCGTCTCATGGACAACTCTCCTCTAATTAATTATCACAAGAACCGCCTCCATTTCCATTCACAATCACAAAACATCCCTGTGGCAACTATAACAATTGCTCACATGGAGAAATTAGGCAAGTATTTCATGTATTTGCAGCTGCCTTATAATGTGAATACTAGCTAGGATGAAAGATGAGATGTAACCAATACTTGACCTTTCTGCTCTCTTAGGATCACCAGGAAGTGTTTTATGGAGCATGACGTGAGAACCGTTGATAGTGAATATTAAATCAAATTGATACAGGATAGTACAATGACACTGTCCTAAAAGGGTGTGGGTAAGTTAGGTGTGAGTTCATGGTAATTCATGTTGGAATTAATTAATGAAGGACCTGATCCAAAGGTTGGCAAAGTCAATGTGATTCCTTTCCAACGATTTCAATGGACTTTGGACCAGGCCTATAATGAGAGATCCAGTTGGGTACATATTTAACTAAATGAAGAAGGAACTGTACTTACTGTTCAGTGATACATCACAGCAGTGGTCAGAACACCTCAACTGCACTTCAGAGACTCTGATGTGAATTGCACCATCATTTTGTACAATTGGATTTGTGCACAGATGCACACAAGTTAGCGGATCATATATATGCTCAACAACCCAGGAATATCAAAGGAGTATGAAGGCCTAAACATTCCTTGCAGCCACTGACTTCCTTCTTTCTGAAACTTAATGGCCAATCACACTTATTCTATTGACACTTTTTTTCATGTAAGATAAATGGGAGGGGGGCAGGGATAGCTCAGTGGTTTGAGCATTGGCCTGCTAAATCCAGGGTTGTGAGTTCAATCCTTGAGGGGGCCACTCAGGGATCTGGGGCATAAATCAGTACTTGGTCCTGCTAGTGAAGGCAGGGGGCTGGACTTGATGATCTTTCAAGGTCCCTTCCAGTTCCAGGAGATTGGTATACCTCCTATTATTATTAACTTTATAAGTGTACTTTCTATGTCATTATCTAAATCAGGGATTGGCAACCTTTGGCATATAGCTAGCCAGGGTAAGCACCTTGGCAGGCTGGGCTGGTTTGTTTATCTGTCCTGTCCGCAGGTTCAGCCGATCACAGCTCCCACTGACCGCAGTTCACCATCCCAGTCCAACGGGGGTGGCGGGAAGCAGCAACCGGCACATCCCTCAGCCTGTGCCACTTGGACAACGCTGTTCTAAATGTTTGCAAATTGATTGCTTGATTATTTGCTCCATTATCTTTCCAAGTACTGAAGTTAAGATGAATAGTCTGTAATTTCCCTGGTTGTCCTTTCCCCCTTTTTATAGATTAGCACTATATTTCCCCTTTTCCAGTCCTCTGGAATTTCTCCTATCTTCTATGAGTTTTCGAAGATAATCACTAATGGCCCAGCTATCTTTTCAGTCAGCACCTTCACTATTCTAGGATGCATTTCAGTAGGCCCAGGTGACTTGAAAACATCTAACTTGTCTAAGTAATTTTTAGCTTGTTCTTTCTCTATTTTAGCCTCAGATCCTACCTCATTTTTTCACTGGTGTTCCCTGTGTTAGACGTCCAGTTACTACTGACCTTTTTGGTGAAAACTGAAACAAAAAAGACATTTAGCATTTCTGCCATTTCCACATTTTCTGTTATCGTCTCCCCCCTCCACACTGAGTAATAATCTTTATATTTTGTTTTGCTCCCTCATATCCGGTCCTGGTTCTTTATTTAACAGAGTCTGGAGTGGCCAGAGTATACACACATCTTTTGTAGTCTTCTTTCCCCTACCATACAAAGTAGCATGATGATCAGGAAGACTTACTCCATTCCCCTGTGGAGCTCCTCAAAACCAACACTTCTACTAAGGCTCAGTGCATTATGGACTGAAATAGGATTTAGATGGTACATAGGACCTTGCGAGGGCCTTTTGACTGGAGTGAACGTCACACTTTTCTCTCTTATGCAGTTTAAACACATATTGGCAGGAGTTTGGGTTTCACAAACTCCAGGCTGCTGCCCTCCACCCACTTCCTCCTGCTTGGATTCATAAGGGAGAGGCAGCTATGGGGAAGTAGGGGAAATAAATCATATAACATTGTTAACGAATTGAAATACTTGGAAAAGTGAATTCCCTATTTTATAGACTAAATAACTGTCCTAAAATTTTCTGCCAGATGGAAGTTGTTGGCATTTTTCTTTTCATAGCCAGGGCCATGGGTATCCATCAAGCTATGCTGCAGGCAATGGTACTACGGGCACAAACAGTAATTAACAATTCTAGATTCATCTCCTTTGAGTGCTTGGCATGGAGTCAGTGCAGTTACACCAGGAATGAGTTTGGCCATCAGTTGTTTAGCAGCAGCACATGAGAACTATAGTTTTCTGAAAGCTTCCGGGCCAGATCACTCTTGCTCTTTAGCACCAAATCTCTTAGGGATTGATCCAAAGCCCAATAAAATCAGCGGCAGATGCCCATTGATTTCAGTGGGCTTTGGATCAGGTGTATACCTTTCTCTGTCTAATCCCAGAGCTAAAAAATAAAAATACAAGAAAGGAAATTTTTACATGCTGAAAAATCACTTTCTGCAAGTGATTACATCAAGTAGTGCCTTTTATGCTGGAAACACTACAGAGAAATGATATAAAATTACACACACAGAAACACATTAAAAGAACATTATTAAGGTCGCAAAGTCAAGCATTCAAAAGTTAGAAAATGCCAGAATTAAGGTTGCTTGTACAACCTTAATTTGGCCCCCTTGTGAGTAAGCATTATTTTATAACCTTTAATTAGATGATCACATACTATTTTTTTTCTACAGGACCATCTGACTCATTCAGAGCAAAGAATGGATGGTGCTCACTTAATGAGCAGCTATTCAATATTTTGTTTTCTTCTCATTGTTCAATGTGTGGCCTCCTGCCTTATTTATTGCACAATATTCACATCCTATTCTATAGCTGGAATTATTCATTCCCACATGGCTTTTTCTATGGTGCTCACCTGAGTGCTTCACAAACATTAATTTGATTTTCACAGTATCTTTCTGAGAGGAGTGGGTATTATCCTCATTTTGCAAATGAGGAACTTTGGCACAGAGAGAGTAAGGTCAAAAGTATCCACTAATTTTGGATGCCCAAATCTAGAGGACTTGGACCTGATTTTTCTGATTTTTTTAAAATATAACTCTTTATAGGTCTCATTGATGTTAGTTGCAGCTGCGAGTACTCAGCATTTCTGCAAGCCAAACCTGAGAGTCTCAGGTCAGACACTTAGGAAACAGGAACACGCAATTAGTGATCACTTGAAAAAGTTTGGTTTAAGTGATTTATACACTATCACATAGGAACTCTGTGGCAGAGGCAGGGATAGACTCCAGTTCTCCAGAGCAGCATTCAACTGTCTTAATCATGAAACTACCCTATTCTTCATGCAATCCTCTGAGTCATTCACTACACACTTTCCAAGGGTCCTTCCACGGAGCCAAGAGCATGAGTAGCATACCTAGCATGGTTCACGAACTCCCCGCACACCTGCCCCTTCTGGTGCACATCTACATAGAGTGTGTCAGATTGCAGTCCCTCTTCCAGCTCCTTAGGTACTGGCTGCACTTCTCCCCCACACCTCCTGATCCTGGCACACCTTATCCATGGCCCCATAGTCATGGGACCTTCTTGCCAACCTCCTCCTGCCATTGGCCAAGATGGCCATCCATCATACCAGGAGGAGAAAGTTGGATGGGGGGGGTCACTCTGTAACTGTGAGGCCTCTTTCTGTTCCCTTGTGAAGTCACATCTCAGAGCAGAGTTCTTCTGGGCAGCATCCACTGACTCCCTTGACACCTTTGAGGTTCTCTGCTCAGTGTACTTTTTCAGTTCCCTGATTTTCACCCTATGACCTTCACTCGCATCCCTGTTCATTCATTTGTTGTCCCCAGTATTCACCGGTCCCTTTCTCTCAGTTGAGGGGGAGGGCCTTTAGCTATGGGTGGGCTTAGTGACACCGTCTTCTTGAACCACTATAAGTACACACTTTCCAGCTTCTGCAACAAAGGAAGCAGAGCTCCTACAGATGACAGTCTCCTTCACTACACAACCATGACTGATCCCCAGAGTTGGTCCATCCAGTGCATTGAATCAGGCAGGGTATCCCCCTCCCCTCACTCCCCCCCAAAAAATCAGCCTAAGGAAGACACTCAGTATGGAGAATTTCAGCCCAAGTGATTAAAGTTTGGCAAAGTTATAAGCAGCGGAAAACAGGATCTTGTAACGGAACGTGTCAGGCAACCTTCATAATAGGTGGTGGTACCAGCACGACCTGTAATAATGAAACCTTATTAAAAATAACCAGGAGAATGAAACTGTGGCACAGGTTATAATTTTAGTTACACTAGTTTAAATACTGAGGAACTCGTAAAAGTTATTTCCACCAGTGTAAATCAACAGTAACACCAGTAGAGTCAATGAAATAATTCTGGATTCATACTAGTGAAAATGAGGTCGGAATCTGACACTACGAAAAGAAATCAGACTGGAGTGAAGTAAACAGGCTTCCACAGTCCAGCCCTTGTTGTTATTTCAAAGTCTAGGGTTAAGCTATGGCCAAGAATTTTTTTTTCATATGCAGCTTTCCACAGGCGTGCAGTGTTCCTTTAAGAGCCTGTATTCTTTTAGTGCCTAAAGGTCTCTTTCCTCCACTTTGCCTCCACCCTTGAGGTACACTTTGTCACTGAGAGCACTAATCTCTGAAGACTCTTTTCAGAATCAATGATTACAGTGTTGCTGTTACCTTGCTTTGCAGCCTTTTAAAAATAAAATAAAAAACCAAAAACCCAGCAGGATAATCAGGACACATTCCTTTTCATCTCTCATAATTTCCCGTTGAAGAGTTCATGTAAAAAATGCTTGATTTCCAACCCCCTCGCCCAATTGTAAGCCCTTCAAAGGGAAGAGAATAAAAGTTGGAGCCAGAATCCCTGACCAAATGCTCTTGCAGCCAGGGTCACGCCAGCTTTTGAAGTCTCTCAGCTCACTTCTTGATGCCAGGCAGGCCCCTATTATTATCAACATTGTTAGCCATTTCAAGCTCCATTTCCAAGCCTATGTGGACAAGAGAGCAATGGAGGCCCTTTTATGTCAGGATCTGCAATGCTGCTTCAGTGTTTGAAGAATGAAAGTCGTCCGTGTTTGTTCTGTCCGTCGTGCACAGCATTTGGCTTAAAAAGTGCTGGATGATGACTTTCTGAAGTGGAGTGCCTCATGCTCAACACAATCAACACTAATGGCGAAGCTGCAGTCAGAGCTTTTAGGGATTTTTTGTTTGTTTTGTTTACATGTAACTAGAAGTGTGAATAAAATACTTGAAACAGCAGCACTTTTTAATTAAAAACAAAACAAAATACTTTCACAGACCAAAGGAGTGGGGGGGGGGGTGTCGGAGGAAGGAATAGAACCATTGCTCTGGGATGCTGCTACATACGAAAGATTTTTTACTGCAGGGCTGTCCAGAGGAATCAGGGGGCCTGGGGCAAAGCGGGGGAGCTGCAGTGCTTGTACTCACCCGGCGGCGGTCTGGGTCTTCGGCGGCATTTCGGCGGCGGAGGGGACCTTCAGTTCTGCCGAAGACGCGGAGTGGCTAAGGGCACCCCCACTGCTGAAATGCCACTGAAGACCCGGAATGACAGAAAGGCCCCCTGCCGCTGAAGACCCGGACCACCACTGGGCCAGGGCTCACAGGGCATTTCAGCAGCAGGGGACCCTTCAGTCGCTCAGCATCTTTGGCAGCACTGAAGGGTCCCCCACTGCCGAAATGCCGCCAAAGACCTGGACTGCCACTGGGCCAGGGCACTTGGGGCCCCTGTGTGGCCCAGATCCTGGGGCAAATTGCCCCACTTGCCGCCCCTCCCCAGGTGGCCCTGGTTTATTGTAAATAGGCCCAAGTTATGATGGTGGTGTTGCAGAGACACAAAGTGGAAGGGGTTGCAGGGTGTCCTTCTCTCTTCACAACATGTGTGTGCTAGAGGCAGCCATACCACAGCTAGCTGCTTGCCCTGATCCCAAGGAGGCTCAAAGCACAGAAGCAGCTCTTGATGTCTCCAAGAGAGGCAACTTCAGTCTGGGTGTGGTGGAGACAGCTATGGTTCTGATCAGCCTTACATGCAGTAACTTGTGGGCTGTACTGGGGGTGAGGGGAGAAATACAGGCTACCCCTTTTTGACCCTACAAAGACAGGGTATGTTTTTTACTACATCCTCGCTCAGTCGATGAGCTTTTACTTATGTCTGTTCTTTAGGGGGTGGAGGGGAGAGACAAAGAAATCCTTTCAGCTGAATTTCATTTTCTAGGGAACGAACAGGGTCGACTCCAGGCCCCAGTGCAGCAAGTGGGTGCTTGGGGCAGCCAACAGAAAGGGGCAGCATGTCCGGGTCTTTGGCGGCAATTCGGCGGCGGGTACCTCAGTCCTTCTCAGAGGCGGTGGAGCAGTGGCGGTGGAGCTGCTGCCAAAGTGCCACCAATAGCAGCTTTTTTTTTTTCCCTCACCGCTTGGGGCGTCAAAAACGCTGGAGCCAGCCCAGGGAACGAAGCCCTGAAAAGTTTTGGCTGATTTCATACTGCAGCAAAGCTGCAGCAGTGAACTTGCTGAGATAAGAGAACCCAAAGCAAGTAAATAAATAAATAAAAAGGAAGTTCTTGTTTTGGTTTCTCATTAGTCATGATATTCAGCCTTTTATCGCAGCACAGTTCACATCCTCCCCTAGAAATCCGGTGCTATATATTCTTCACTAATAACAACAACAATGCTAAGAAATCTGAAAGGATGGAATGGGTGGTCAAATGTAGTTTTTGGTCCAGCTGTGTTTAGTTTTCAGATGCCCATGTGTTCCTTATTAGGCTGTCTTCCAGCCATTCTCTGCCTCCTTTTCTATTCTTCACAGTCCAAAAATATGAACCAATTACAGGCCACAGAGTGAGCTATTTACCCCCTCCTGCCTTTACACAACTATTTCCTGCCTGCTATCAGCAAAGTTAGACAAAGATGACAACAGGCCCAAGGTTTTTACCATAAATTGAACCATAAGTGGGAACCTGAAAACACCCTAAAGCTGTTACATTTTATGTAAGGAAAATTTGAAAAGGATTATCTGAGGAAAGCAATCAGCTCCAGACTGAAATCTATCTCACTGGTGTTTATATGATAAAATAATTGCCATTTAGGCTTCTATCACAGTTGGAATATGAATCATATGTCTAGAGGGGTCTCCTGTGGAGGTTCAGGGGCAGAGCCTCCTTCTTCACCCTAGTAGCCTCTCTGGAGGTACACTAGGGTCTCTGAGCCAAGGAAAACAGTTGTGATTACAGAGTGATAGAGCCAGCCACATGCTGATTCAGAAACCTATAATCTTCTCCCCTTCCCCCAAAAGCAACAAGTCTGTAAAACTCATTCACTTGCCAGGGGCTGTTTATTCTGTTTAATGACCACCTATCACCTCTTCACTCATTCTTTCTAGATTTACTAGACAAGCACAAAGCAAATTAGTGCAAAATGCTTTCAGTCAAGTGTCAGGTGGAATCAGACTTGATGAATACTATACTGCTGGGTTTTATAACTGTAGGAACACGTATACTGACAACATTGTCTCCTTCAATTAAAGCTACACTGCCTGTTTTCTGAATCCCTCACAACTCCCCCAAAGTCAGACCTATAACTTTTTAATGTCTTATTTTAATAAAGACATTTTGACACACCCTGGGATGGAGCAAGCTGAGAAATCTCAGTGCTGGAATTTTTATGATGTGTTTCAAAAATGTATTCTTCAAAGAAAATATTTAAGTGACACACTGATCTGCAGCAAAGTGTGGATATGTTTCAAATAGTGCTGCGTCTGAACCTCGTAATGTAATATTTATAGTATAATCTTGCTAACTTGCCATAAAAATGATTTTTCAGTGTTGCACAGCCACAAACACACAAGGCACAAGGGTGGGTGGGGCTGATTTATTCACACCAGAGGGTGTATTTCCCTCTCAACACTAACGCATGGAGTTATATACACACATAGTATGTGCATGTAAATGAACATTATGCTTGTTGTGAATGTTATGTACGTGAACATAACCCCAAGGGATAAATTGCATGAGGTTTTAAGAGCATGATTTTACAGTCAATAGGAGCCACGTGGCTGAAACCTATACACATCTCTTTGAAAATTAATTGCCCTAAGCCTAAAATGGTTCCTATCAGCATACACCGGGTCAGATGAGCACTGCTCTGAGTAAAGTACTGGACAGTGCTGGGTCACACATGGATTGCAGGATAGTGTAACTTGTTCCTCTGAGTGCATGGAGCCCGTGCAACAGATGTGTGTGCCGAACAGGCCAGGACCATGGAGTGCAAGGACTGGGACCAAGCCACTCTCCCCAGAGCATCAGCACAACAGATGGTCACACTCTGGCCTTCTACTGTTACATTAGTGATTAGAAATATTTTGCGCCATTCATTTATTTAGTGCCTCTTCTATGTAATCTAAAGCTCGTATAATGTTTGGCTCCCTGGACAGTGGCGGCTCCAGGGATCAGAGCTCCAAACGAGTGACTGGGGCGGCAAGCCACGGGAGGCACCTTGCTGGTCCCTTCGAGGGTGGCAGTCAGGCAGCCTTCGGCGGCATGCCTGTGGGAGGTCCCCATCCCATGGATTTGGCGGCAATTCGGTGGTGGGTATGCTGAAGCCACAGGACTGGCAGACCTCCCACAGGCCTGCCGCCAAAGGCTGCCTGACTGCCATGCTTGGGGTGGCAAAAAAGCTAGAGCTGCCCCTGTCCATGGAGGTTGCATTAAATAATCTACAGTTCCAAAGCTCCCATGCATCCGATGAAGTGGGTATTCACTCACGAAAGCTCATGCTCCAATACATCTGTTAGTCTATAAGGTGCCACAGGACTCTTTGCTGCTTTTAAAACTCTATATGCCAATCAGCACCAAGGAGCAGGATTTAAACAAGCCATTAAAGAAACTCAAATCTTATAACACTCGCAATCATCTTGGGCCTGAAATTAGTTCTCCCCTTCTCTTCTCTGTAGTCTGAAGTTCAATACAATTTTTGCAAACCCCATGATGTTGTAATGAACAGATGCCTAGGAAGACTACAAATGTCCCCTAATCCTCACACTATGACTGCTTAGATTGCCGAGTCATCATGGAGACAGTGCTCAGGACCTTCTGTTTCAAAAGCAAAGCTCTCTACTGTGTAAGAGAAATGAGGTTCTCCAGTAGCTGTAGTATAATTAAGATTTCTATTCTACATGGGCCTCCAGACACTAGAAGGCAAAATAATCACACATCAGGTCTTGGGTAGGTCTGGCATTGATGCCAGAGGAATGCCAAAGGCATGTCGAACAGGTCTGTGAAATGCAAGCATCCAGTGATGCACAAACCCATTCTGGAGGGCACAACTAGTCATGTAATCGGAAGCAGTAGCTGTAGCCTCTACTACAGCCTGTGAGCTGTAGTAACAATTGCAGGAAGGCTGCAAAGGTGTTCCACACACTGCCTCAGGGGTAGAAGGAAGTGTGACAATCTCCTCTGGTGTCAGTTACATGGTGGCGATTAACCTTTTCAAGGGGGATGAGGTTTGCCTCAAGTTAAGGGTTGAGTGATATCACGGTGGCCAGAAGCAGTTAATTCTATTCAGAAGAGCTTTTTTGATAGTATTCTTCCATCACTGAAGGAAGAGGAAAAGTAGTCCCCCTAACAGACTGCTTCTCCAGTAAGTACAGGGATACTGGTCCTACCATGGGCTGTGACTTTAAGAATTTTCATAACAAGAATTTAGCAGAGGATACTCAGACTCATACAGAAGCTACAGAGAAATGACACAATCTCTGAGGTACTCTGATACCATAGTGATGAGTGTGGTATAAATAACTAACTAGAATGATGGATTCGATCCTTTTATCAAAACCTTTGCAATTCCCATTTAAAGGCAGAGAAAACAATCAAAAATGCAAAGCAAAGGTACTTAGATCAGTTGAATTATTATTGTTTAAAATCAGCATAGAGCCATTGGCTCTTGCCAGCTGTTTAAATTTCTGATTAATTACCACAAAATTTTGTAGCTGAAAAGCACTATACTAAATATAACATTTTTCTCTTTTTTTTTCAGAAGTTAGTTGGATTTTACAGAAAAAGTTTGGTTCATCCTACTTTTATCAGGCACAGTATGAGCGTCACAAAAACAAACACAAATCAATGATGCTACGCATGGATTGAAGAAGGTCCGTGGTTCATAAAGGTGTATCCTGAGCACTTCTTTTACCTTAGAGCTGTTCCAAACCAAAATTGGAAATGTACACAATACCTTTGGAAAACATACTATTAGTAAGCCAGCTTTCGATATTTGCATTGGTAACTCATACTGATTGCAATAAGCAGAGGAATATAATACACATTTTTCCCAAATATTCTCATTTATTGAAGGGTTCCCTTAGAAACCTAGGGACATTCCCTATTTTAACCACCTGATGTCAGCCAGCAACAGATGCCCAAATGGACTCAAGTTGATCTGAGTAGGGTTGTATAGTTATCCAACCTCTGAGCCACTTCCGCTCTACCCTAGGCAGTCATTTGCCCTTACTATATGTACCAGTGATGTGCAAGCTTAAATGCAGTGGGACTTCGGGAAAGCTCATTTCTTTGCCTCATCACATGTCCAAACTCCCTTCTTCTCCTCCCAACCTTCCTTTCAGCCTGTCCTGTTCATCTCTCTTACCCTGACCCTGATCAAAACTCTTTCCCCTTAGTGATATCTGACTCAGGGTGCACATGTACATGGGGGGGCACTTGGGGCTTGGCACAGTCCTCTAGGCTGTTCCTCGCAAGATTGTTTCTCTCTCCTACTTCCTCTGAAATGGGCAAGACAGGGGCCATATGTCTTAGGCAGAGTAGGGTGCACTGATGACCAAGCTGAGAGAGTGGAGGTAGGCTAGCAGGTTGCAAGCATGCTGCACACTCAGTAAGACTGAAGGAGTGTAGAGGATGAAGGAGCTGGGCAAAGAAGGAAAAAGGCAGAGAAAGCAGAAAAGGAGAAACAATATCCAAATATCCTACCAAGCCTGCACAACCTGCCTTGAGCACCAAGCACACTTCCCTTCAGTCTCTGGCTGGCTTTGGCCCACTCTGAGACAGACTTTTCCTCTGAAAAAAAAGATCTGAGTCAGGTTCAAGGATTGGGCCATTTTTCCTTCATCTTTCTCCTACTATGACCAGTTCCTTTCCTTTCTATCCATCTATTTAGAGTGCTTGGATGCCCCCTATTATCATAGTATCTGAGCACTTCACAACATTTAATGTATTTCTTCTGAAAACATCTTCAGGAGTAAGGGGAGTAGCATTAATGTAATTTTTGCAGGTGGAGTGAGGTACATATAGTCTAAGACCCAGATTTTTAAAAGCTTTTGGCATCGCTGCACTCAGCGTTGCAGTGCCTCACTGATTTAGGAGCCTAAATTTCATTTTCAGAAGGAATTTAGGACCTTAGGAGCCAAAATCCAATTGACAGTCATTTTCCATTCTCTCTGGGCCAAAGACGACTTGTGTGTATATGTATGTGTGTGTCCCCAACCCCAATTTGCTGCTTGGTTTGTATTGAGCATGCTCACACAGACTGAGTATGCTCAGTAACACTGCTGAAGCTGGCTGCCCTCACTGCTCCCCTTGCCCCCCCCCACTATCGGCAGGCATCGGTCATCTCTGGGGCCAAGTGTAAAGCTCTCGCACAAAAGCACAATGTGCTACTCATACATAAGCCGTCAGACCATGGGCCACAAGCTCAATTGGTATAAATCAGCAGGGATTCACTGACTCCGGTTTAAACCAGCTGAAAGTCTGGCCAAGGCTGGACACTCCCGTTGACAGAAATATCAATATTTTTAAAACGATAGTACCAAGTTTAATGGAAAAGTCCACCAAGGAAATCTGTGAAACTTGCACATCTAGACCATTTAAAGCAGTTACCTTTTCTCTTTTCTGCAATTTATTTCCTACAGGGACTAGTGCTGGAGTTTATTGATTCCATGGGGAACGGAGAGCCTTGACATTTAATCCTGTGAGGGGAAAGCAGCTAAGAATAACAATTTCACCTACAAATCAAAGTTGCTGAGTTTTCATTCAAACTGAATAATTCAGACAGATTTAACAAGCCAACGTTAAAAAACAATTATCAAAACATTGGTTCTTTCAACTTCCTTTATCTTTTTAAGGTGTGGCTAGTATAAAATTAGGATTAGAGCTTCCCATTTGAGGGATCTGTACCGGGACATTAGTTTGGAACCCCTAGGTCTGCAGCGTGGGGCCCGAGTCACTTTCTGGAGGATTCTCTGCACCATGAGGTCTTTAAAACACAATTTGAGGACTTCAGTAACTCAGACATAGGTTAGGGGTTTGTTACAGGAGTGAGTGGGTGAGATTCTGTGGCCTGCATTGTGCAGGAGGTCAGACTAGATGACCATAATGGTCCCTTCTGACCCTAAATCTATGAGTCTATGAGGTCACCTTGTTTGAATCTCTTACAGTTGTGTATGGAGACCCGAAGTTGCCACCTTCAATGACTATTTGGCAACATATGTAAAATGAGTTCAGTGGTCTCACTCCAGTAACTGTCTACATCTTAATTGTCACTAACTGATCCTTCTTAGCGTCTGACTCAGCAAAAAGGATTGCATGGGCTTAGACTCTTTCATCCGAGATCTACTTTTCCATGCTTTGAGACGGTCACCTGATCTCATGGGGGAGGCTCACTGATGAGAGGGCAGAGCCATCCCTTGGGTACATGAATCGAGGTGACTGTTCTGGGCCCCACGTTTTGGGGGGCCTCACGGGATGGTGCGATTGGCCAGTGTGGTCAGTCCTGGAAAAGATGAATCCGTCACGTCCAGCCCGGACCCTGCACTCACCTAGGGATGGCCCTGTGGGAGGGCATGGGGAAACTATGGAATGTTCCTGTTACAGTTGCTTGTTTTTTTTCACCTTTGGGGGTTTTATTTAAATGAAAAATGGCATTTTTTTTCCAAATAAAAAACATTCATTTTGGTTAATATCTTCTAACTTTTCAGTTAAAATAATGGAAACTAAAACAATGTCAAAAAATTTTTTTTTGAGTTTGGTAAAAATGTTTTTTAAAATCTCCCAAATTGTAACAAAATCCCTAAATGGTTTGGTTTTTGAAAGACTGAAAATAATTGGAGAGACAAGGTGGGTGAGGTATCAGCTTTTATTGGGCCAATATCTGTTGATGAAAGAGATATGCTTTTGACTGCCACAGAGCTCAAAAGCTTTTCTCTTTCACCAGCAGAAGTAGGTCCAATAAAAGGTATTATCCATCCCCACCAACAAAAATTCTGAGTCCCAGGGCCAGGGCCAGGGCCATCCTGGGGGAGGGAGAGGGAGGGCATGGCCTGGAGCAGAAGTGAAGAATTCATCACTTCCAGGAATGCCTGCACTGGCTAATCATGCCTAGGAGCCCTGTGGCCCACCTAGATGACTTTAAAGGGCCCAGAGCTCCCAGCCATCACTGCTACTGTGGCAGCGGTAACAGCCGGGGCCTCCTGGGCCCTTTTAAATCGCCAGGGCCCCTGGGCAATTGTCCCCTTTGTGGGCCTCGTATTATCTCATCCATTCTGGGACCAACAGGCTACAATAACACTGGAAAAAATGGGTCCTGGTTTCAGTTTTTTGATGAAAAAAGAAAAGAAAAACATGATTTTTTTTAAAGGAAAAAATTTCAAAATACTCTTCCCACATACATGCACAGAAAAAAATGCCATATTTTGACCCCTTTAGAAAAATCATATAAAATAGCTCCTTGTCCTCTTGGTTTGGTATTGAAAATATGATAGATTTTAACAATCCAAATCTGTCATTATTTAAACATATAAGGTCTTCCAATCCTTTAATTAATAATAATCTTTCAATTAATAATAGATAATATTGTAATAAACTAAATACCTGATCTTTCCTAAGCTACTCTGTGGAATAAATCCTATTCTTGGCTATGATGATTCAGCTGCATTTGTTGTCAGTAATAGACAAGAGATTTTGGCTCAGTATATCCTTTTGGAGATTGAGTTTGGACAGTTGGATCATACAGAACGAACTAGGGACTCTTCTAGGAATAATAAAATATTGGTATTCAAGTATATTGTATAACCAGTAAAATGCCAGAAAAGTACATACAGAGAATCAACGAATGGTTGTGAATGGCTCCTTTTTTATGTTAGAATTCTCCCTCTTCACCAGACTAAAAGCTAGATCCAAAGCTCACTGAAAAGATTTTAGTTGACTTAAATGGGCTTTCAGTCAGGCCCCAGAACCTTGGCTTAGCCAGCCATTGTCTAAGCCATTCATAAGTATGTGCCTAGCTTGTAAGGGAACTGGATTGTTCAGCTTATGCATGGTGGAATGAGAGGCAGTTAGCATCAATACGTCAAGGCCCACCACTTGCACCTTATCATTAAGGTGCCGATGAAGGAGCCTGAAGTACCAAACGAAAGGTAAAAGAACTGGTCATGGCACTGTGGTTGGAACCGCAAGTCTATGATAGTCCTAAAGGTAGGCAATTTAAATACAAAGTATTCACACCATACAGTGCCGAGCACAATGTGTTCCCAGTTCCAGATGCTGCTGAAATACAAATAATAAATAGGGAAGCTCTGAAGGAGTATTGAGCTTTTCATATTAATGTGACGTTATCAGACTGGTTTATGCAGCATCAGGCATCCTGGCCTGAACATATGGGCATCTGTTTGGCAACTACTTAAAACCTTCACTGCTCATCAGTGCTATTTGGGACAACTGGTGGGAGTGAGATTGGCCTCTTGACTGGCCCCATCCTCCTGGGTCATTTCATATTACATCAGGCCAAATTCTGCTCTCGGCTATGCAGGCATAAGCATTCTCACCCTAATGAAGTCTATGAGGGAATTAGTCACATGAAAGTAATTATGGTGGGAGACGGGGACAGCTCTCCTGCCCAGCTTTCAGCAACCAAATGGGAGGCAGAAGAGAAGAGGGCAAGGATCAGCCTGAGGCTACTGCTTTGCACAGGGTTCAGATGTTTCCTCCTGACTCTCCTTTGCTGGTAGCCTATCAGTTCTTTAATTGCTGTGTTCTAGAAGGAAGGAAACTACAACTGAATGGGAAGGAATGGAGGGATTTCCTGGTTGGTTATGAAGAGCTCCCTGGAGACTCCTGGTGCCAGCCAAAGCCTGCTGCTGGAACAATCTGGAGCAACACAGCAGAGATCTGACCAAAGACTTCTTAGAATGGTGAAGGAGGCCAAAATTGGACAACCAGCACCATAATGAGGGCCTCAAAGGGCAGGAGGGAAAAGGAAGGAACGAGAGAGTAACAAAGAAGGTATATTGCCAGACACCTCATGTGCATGTGGCATCATGCTGCTGGCGGGGTTGGGAGGGTGGAGGGTTTGTTCCCTCCCAACTTTGTGGCAAAACTACTTCTTTGGTTACCCCCATGTCAGTGAGTACAAAACATGGCTAGTTATCTTGACCCTCACTGTGCACTGCCTTTTTGGATTTAATGTTAAACCTCTGTTTCCTGCTATATGATAGGCAAGAAGAGTACATTCTGGTGGTTAAACCATTGATCTGGGGTTCAGGAGATTTGAATTTTTCCCTCAGTTCTGCCACAGACTTGCTAGGTGAGTTTTCTCTTGTGTAAGACAATGATAATAACGTTTCTCTCTCAGGGGTGATGTGAGGCTTAATTAACATTTGTAAAGTGCTTTGACTCAAATGAAAAGTGTTGTAGAAATGTAAGGTGTCGTTAGGCAACTGGCCTCCTTTTGTTCTCTCTTAGTATCCAAAATGGTTGCTTCTCGGGTCTCACAAACTCATTCAACAACTTGTTTCTTCACTGCCTGTAGAATTGTATAGAAAAATCACCCCTTTCCCGTATTATTGGAAGCTCATATCAGAAGCCAATGGTGAACATGACAAAGATGAGCCTCCCACCTCTGCCATTTATTTCCAGCATTCAGGCCTGCACTGAAGTGTGTTAAAGTGCATTCCCTATTACCCAATGTTAAAGTTCATCCCCTATTACCCAACTGACCTGCACTGCTCAAAAATTATTTCATTAATTAGTAGTGCATTTCCAAAACCGGTCCTTTTTATGCTGCCAAAGAGTATGCGCCATAAAGCAGTTGTGAAAAATATTTTGGCAGACATAAACCAGCCTCTGCTGGGATGCACTAAATATGTCAAAGTGAACTCAGATGGTCCTTTAGCTCAGTAGAAGCAGCATCATGGTGAAAGGCACATTCTTCTACTAGCAAGCAAGAATAATGGCTCAAACACTTAAAGACTCCACCTTATTTCTCCCTTGTGAAACAAAATGTAGATTTTACTACCCAACCATTTAAGTCACTCTGTTTATGGTTTGCATAATTTTTACTCTTTCCAACTATATTTCACTTTTAACAACCTCGGAGAGTTTATCATCTGATGTAGCTAGTGTTTGAAATTTGTTGTATAAAGACATCTAAGAAACCACAAGTCAAAGGCTAGGATTGCTATCCCGGAAGCTTTCAGGACCAGTTTTTGCCATTATCTCTGCAATGCCTCCTTTATGCACTCTCCTTGGTCCTCACTCTATCCCTTGTACAAATTTAGTTAATCCCTGGTTTTGGACAAGAGTCACAAAACAATCCAGACAGCCCATATACTAAATCTACTGCAAAGTATGATTTCCTGAACATCTCAAAGATGAATTACAGTCCTAGTCTAATATATGATTTAAAAATAGGAAAAAGAGAGAGAGAGAGAGACGAAAAGATGGCTGACTGCCAGAGTTTTGTGTTAACTTGAAGTGCAGAGGTGATTTTTAATGCTTCAAACATCATTCATGAAATATTATATATGTAATTTGTACTCACAATAACATGCAAGCTCTCCAAGGAAACATTAAAATAAATAGCTTCTTTAACTCTTTTGTACCTTGAGCCTATCTTATTTGGATGAATCGATAAAAGAGGGACATAAGATTGATGGAGGACAGATCAGTAGGGCAATCATGTACTTTATTACATATTTATGAGTCTGGAAGATCAAAGGATGTTTTTATGCACATAACTTGGCAAATGTATTTTGCCACATTCAGATATATTCCAAGTGACTTTAGCAGGAATGTGAAAGGAGCTGGCATGCTGCCCACAGTGCTATTTGGTAAGATTTTGAATGATGGTGGGATTGAAAACCAAGATAATAAAAACATACACAGCAGAATGTTTATACATGCATGCAGCATACACACATACATATGTGTGCCTTTATAATGTGTGTATATATGGCATGTTACATACTGTGTTTTATATAGACACACAAACTCAGAAAATAGGGCCCCTATGCACCATTCATTTAAGTTATTGAGAGACTTGCATTTTGCTTCAATGGCTGTTGAATTAAGTCTGTGATGCAAAGAAAGGAAAGAAACTGCAGTCGTACAACATTAGGGTACAGATTGCCATGCTCAAAAATCAGGAAATGGAAAAAGTTTGCCTAGTAACATTAACTAACCAGCATCAGTTGAACTGTTACAGCTACAAAGTGTGCAATATGGGGGAGCTGAAGTCGCTTTTACTATCAGAACTGTCACTTTTTCCTGAAAATGCAAAAACTTAATGTTTCGTTGTCTTAGTTTTATGCATAAAATATGTGTCTTTGCCTTTTTGTATTGGGGGGAGGGAGGAAAGGAAAGTGGTGGAGAGGCACTGACTGTGCATAATTTAGCTAGAATTTCATCGGACTCAGGAAGGTTTTGGCGGTCCCAGACTCAGTGAGGTGAAAGGGGTGGGGGTTGCTGAATTCCCACCTTTGTGGAAGAAGGCTCTCCAAAATCTTACTTCACACCATCATATGCACACAGTGCAGGAAGCTTTGCCTACCAGTCATGGACTTTGTTTTGAAATTAATCAGACACATTTAATTCATTCTCTTGATAACAGGACAAAGAACTCTGCCAGGGACATAGTAATTGTGGTTCCTCAAAAAGGATATAAGTTTTGTGATTTAGCCACCGGACTGGAACTCAGGAGATCTGGATTCAAGCCCCATATCTGCTACAGACGTCCTGTGTGACCTGGGCAAGTCACTTAGGCCAAAATGTTCAGAAGTATCTTGCGATTCTTGGGTACTTCAATTTTTGGGAGCCCCAATTTCAACCACCACAGTTTTCAGTAGCACTGACCGCCAGCACCACTAACTGAAGTCAGTGGGAACTGGAGCTTTTAGCCACCTCTGAAAATCAGGACAAGGGTAGGCTCCAAATACTTAGGGCCCGAGAGTCACTGGCCATTTTTCAAAATGCTGAAATCTCTCTGTGCTGCAGTTTTCTCTCTGTAAAACTGAGATATTTCCCAACCTCATAGGGGTGTAGTGAGAAAAAAAATCAGATATTATGGGGAGAGACAGATAAAGATAGAGACCGGCGGATAGACAAAGAAAATATCTTCTTAAAATTGTAAGACAGCAGGACTGGTATCACTCTTTATTTATTGTTTAAGCTTCTGGGTTTTTATTATTATTATTATTATTATTATGTAGTTCATAGTAATTTTTGACTAGGTTTAGCAGAATTTGATTGACTCAAAGATGCTGTAGACGGCTGTCATAATGTGTTAATATATACAGTATCTGCCAACACCATGAAGGGAAACATCAGGATATTACCTGCAGCTACTGAGGTTGGGGTGGGGGTGGGGGTTGGGAGTTCTCACTATTTGAAAGGTGCTACCAACATTTAAAATAAAATGTTAATGAAAATAAAGCTAATGATTCACGCACTGGTTATTAGAATCCCAGAAGCAGAGAGATTAGAGATGGATGAGACAGATTACTTATCAGGCTGATTAATATTGTCTTGTTTCCTTGTATTCTTGTCTGCCTGCCTATTGGTATCTATCTGGTGTCTCCTGAGACTTAGACTGTAAACTCTTCAGGTCAGGAATAATCTTTTTGTTCTGGGTTTGTACAGCACCTAGCATAGTGGGGTCCTGGGCCATAATGAAGGCATGAATCCTGCATTGGCAAGGTCCAAGAGTAATTAATAAATACATAATAAATCATCATCATCATCTGCTCTATCCCCTTGCCAATGCACCGTTTCTGCCTACAGTAGATTTGCCACTGCTTTCACCATACTAGTTTTAAATGTGCTACGCAATAGAGCTTCCATACTTCTCCTGCGCGGTTGCTTGACAATACAGTAACATCTCACTAATGAGACATTTTTCTTTAAACTGAATCTTAGTTTTCCTTTCTTAACTGAATCCTATTTCTCCCTATTATGAGGCTCTCAATAATTCTTTGTCCTTGGTGTTTATTCAGATATTAGCAAGGGTTCTCATGGCCCATGTTAGACACGGTTAGCAATTTACATGACATAGTTAGTTGTTTTATTCATTTCTCCTCAATTACTCTTTCTAGGTCCCTGATCATCATCTTCTTGTTCTCCTCTGCCTCCTTTTTTTGGCTCTGAGTCGCCTCCTCTTTGTCAATGTCACTGTCATTGAGGTACTCAGAAATGAACAAAGTGTTCCAGCTATGGTTGCACCTGGTTATATCTATGCTAGACATTTTAAGGAATTTCCCTCTCACTGCACTGACACCATAGCAGCTTCATCAGTGGCAGCGCAAATAGACATTAGTATAGACCTGGCACAGCTATTTTTCCCCACCATGTTAGTTATTTGGACTGATATGTGGCTATTTACTTTTTTCCAAGCTTTACTTTACCTGTTCCTTATCAAATGATATTTTTACAAGGTTTTCCTTATTGTCTCAAGTACTAATTCAGCAAAGTATTTAAGGGTGGGATTAAAGTCAAGTTAACGAGTAGTCCCAGTGCCTTCTGGCACATGCCTTCCAGAATTTTAGTATGGGCTTAAGTCATGAGTCAGGGCCTAATTCTTCAAACATCTTTTGTTTTTTAACAGAACAAAAAACAAAGTATCCAATCAGTTGTACTCAGAGGATTCTAGAGGTTGCTACCCAGTGAAAGTAAGTCTGTTATTTTCAAGAACTACTGATAGCTTTGAACCAAATGTTTATTAAAATAACATTAGAACAAAACAAAACAAAACACCACACCCCTAATTGCTTCCAAAAACCACACCCAGATCTTTCCATGTACTCACAGAGCTCAGTAAACAGTGTTATGAACTAGTTGTGGGGTGGAAAATCATAAAGCTGCACAGAAAGTATAGCAAATCTAAATATTATATGTGAAATATTAGCATTACTGCTGAACGTTTCTCTATTCTATTAGACAAATAAATTTAATTCATCTGTATGGTTAATTGCTACAGGAAGTGTCAGTGAGATGTATTAAGTGTGTGGGTTCTGTTTTTATTGCTACCTATTTCAGCAAAGGTACAGAGAAGCACACTCAATGTAGGCTAATGCTGATCACCAAGCCATAAGTTCCTCCCCCTGCAGCTGCTTCTACCCTGTTCAGCCCCTCCTCCAGGTTCTCCGAGAGAAGTATCAGATAAGTGTCACTGTCATGCCCTTGTCCCCGTTGATATGAAATCGGGGCAGGATGTGCCTGCCCTCATCTACCTCCCCTTGGCCTTTAGAAGACCTTCAAAGAGGAAGGATGGTTTTGTGGTTAAGGCTCTCGACTGAAACTCCAGGGGAGTTCCCTGAAGAAGAAGTATTCCCAACTTTGGGAGAGAGGTGCTTCAAAGCACTCCTTCAATACCTAAATGTAACAAATTATTTCAAAGTAAAACTCCTGAATGTGGCTCAGCACCTCACTAATAATGGTAAGTGACAGCAGCCAACAGCTACGTATGCAGGTTTCTGTCTTATTTGGAGACATCAATGTGTGAAGCAATGCAATAGAGAAGGCAAACTACTGGCATTTTTCAGGGACTATCTCTTGCATTATAGCAGATGTCACCCGCATAAGGGATGACTCCACTGCAATCAAATGTGGGATTGCAGCTTGGGTAGGCACACCTGCTAGCTTTAATATAGCTAGTATGGCTAAAAATAGTAGTGAAGATGGGTCCTGGGTTGGCTTGAGAAGCCTGCACATAAGCTCATGTCACTATGTCAACACTGATATTTTTAACTGTGCTACACGGATTTAAATTAGTGCCTGGCCATACTATAATCTCACCTCTGATAACAGTTGGATACACTGAGTTTATCGACCTCAGAAAATTGTACTCATATAACTGAAGGTGTGAATTTAAACTGAGACAGGGTATGTCCATGCTTCACGCTGGCGATGAAGGGAGAGGGGGAATTCTCTGCTATCTCTGAGCTAAAAATAAAGCGTAGCTGTGGCAGCACAAGCAGGGGGTGGAGTGGAGAGGGCTAGCTAGCATCTTGAACGAGCACATCCTTGGAATAGCGAGCCCCTCCTGCCACTTGCACCACCTTGGCTACAGACTGGTTTTAGGATATGTCTCCTTGAGCTCAGAATTACATCTTGAGCTTGAAGTGTAGTCATACGCATAGTTAAGCTGGTGCTAAAGGCTGTGCGGACAGTCTGATTTCTATATCAGCAGGGGTTAATTCGACTGAGTTTAATTAAGTCATTTAGAAACTGGCTTAACTAAACCAAAATAAGAGTATCCATACAGCCTTCTGTGTCAGCTTAACCATGGCAGATTAATATTCAAGTTATATTAATACAACTTTCTGGTGTAGAAAGCTCTGAAATGGCAAAACAGCATCTGACTGAAAAACATAGCGGGTCAAATTCATCTCTGGTGTAATTCCTATTGTTCAAGGTATTTATTATCACCTGCAGCTCAAGATCAAAGGAGACATGGCTAGAGGATCTAATTAAAATGTGATCATATAATAGACAAGCTCTGCCTTTTGTTCAAGCAGCTCTTACTTAACACTGCGATCTGAATTTCACATAGGCTGACACAGTTCTTGAGGTCAAGAGTTTTGTTCTGCAGCTAAATCTAGAGAGGTCCTTGTCTTGTCCTTTGCTCTGGAATAACAAGATCACTTGCCCTGCCCAACCATGCCCTGCCCAGCCCAGCCCCAAACTATTCAGACTATTCAATTGCAATATATTTAGCTATGGCAGGGCTTTCTTAGCTTTCAATTTCTTATCAAAGGCCAAGTACAGAGAGAAATTTCAAGTTGTGAGTTAGTTTTTTATCCCATTGTGGGGTAAGAAACCCTCCATTACAACCCCCCCCCCCGAAATATAACAAATCAGAACCCAGGAATGGCAGAATTGGGGATAAGGCCATCCCTCTGTTCATTTTTCCATCATATACACAAGACTGTAGTAACTGTAATAGTAATATTAATTTTCTAGTTCAGCTTCACCTGCTGGCTTGGTTGTATCTATCTCCTATCTATACTACTTAAATCACAATTTTTTGCATTCCTATAAAACCATCTCAGTGGGCTTTACAAGCATTAATCAACTAAGGTCAACACTAGCCCTGTGATGTTAGTGCTGTCTTCATTTTAAACATAGGGGAACCTAAGTGGAGGGAGTTTAAGTGACTTGCCCACCAAAGTCAATGGCAAAACCTCCACTGAATTCATCAGAAAAAGATTCAAGGTACAAGTATGTGGCAGAGCAGGGAACAGAATGCAGGTCCGTACTCACTAGGCAAAGCTCTGGTTTTTTTCCATTTGTTGTTGAAGGGCGCATGTGTTATTGTACTTCGATTTTTTGACTAATGATCCTCTGCTTTCCATGTGTCCTGAAGAATTTGATTTGCTGTCATGAAACAAATAATCAATTTCCCCTAAGTATTTGCATCATTTTACCATTTTGCTAAAATTTGAAAATGAATGTAAATCAAAAAATATTTAAAAGGAAAACAAAAAGGTATAAGTGCAGAGGGCGGCAGCAGTGTCCATAGTTAAGGTTGACTAATGCTTTCCATGATAAGACTCCGCTTTCAGTTCCTTATTGCTTTCCCAAAGTTTAACAATTTGGGCTAAAATTTTCTACACTCAGTACCTCCTTTTGGGCTGAAATATTTTGGAAAGTGCCAGAAAAATAGTTCCAGTCATTTCCAAGAATGAGGTTTGGGAAAAATAAATTGTTTCACCTATATTAAAAAGCATTTATAATCAGGTTGTGGAGAAGCTCCAGCCCTCCATGCTTTGGAGTAGTGTCTTCCAATTTGACAGAAGGGTGACCCTGGGATCAGAGAGGTGCCTTTTACTGCCCTCATAAAAATCCACCCTCTGCACATGCTCAGTAGAGGTTTGTTAGAGGCTACCAGTACAATTCTCTGAACAGTCTGTTTATGCTGAGTATACTCCATCCCTGCAGGGATTTATGCCAACATACTGCCCATGCTCCATTCCCATATAGCTCCATGCCAGCCACAGTAGCTATGCTCCACCCCACAGGACTTTGTGCCAACAACACTGGGCATGCTCAACCCCCACAGAGCAGGACTATTCCTGTAATTGCTGTTGGAGACTGTTGTGGCACTGG
The DNA here is from genome assembly GCF_007399415.2 of Gopherus evgoodei. Lineage (NCBI taxonomy): Eukaryota > Metazoa > Chordata > Testudines > Testudinidae > Gopherus > Gopherus evgoodei. The sequence continues at coordinate 10,290,668 of NC_044331.1, forward strand.
GCACCATAACTGAGACCAGAGTGCTCTCAAGTGGTCTCCCAGGGGGTACTTATGCTTTGAGGAGGAGGAGGAACAACCTGACTCAAATGCAGAGGGGAGAGAGGTAGAAGAAGCAGGAAAAGAACAGCCTGGAAAGAAGATAAAAATGGAGAGGATCACTGATGGAGAGAAACAGGGGGGTCTATAACCACCACAGCAAACTCCTCACCAGAACCTGAAACTGAACCCTGGATCTCCGAGTACTAATATTCCTTTGTTGCTACCAAATACCTGCAATATCCAATGGCAATGTCTCTCTCTCCATCCCTGCCCAGTAGGTGGCCCACAGAGGATAACAGCTTACTACTATTACCAGTTACTCCATTTACTCAAGTGGTAGACATTTGGGCTGCAGATCTAAAGGTTGCAAACTTCTAATGACCTGTGTGGGTGTCAACATGATGGAATTTCCATTTTAAGTCTACTTTTTTTTTTTTGAACCTAGGAAATTACATACAAAACACTATGTTAAAAGAACTTTAAGGTTGCAAAGTCAAGCAGTACAAAGTTAAGGAATGCCAGAATTAAGGTTGACCATGCAACCTTAATTTACCCTTCCCTGCTTTGTGCCTATGCATTATGACAGTTTTTACTTATAAGATCATATACTATTTTTGCCTCATTCCATGCTTGATCATATTGTTAACCTCCGGGTGCATCACTTTCCTTATTTATAAAGTGGAAATAATGCAGTCTCGGGGTGCTTGAGAATCAATTAATATTTGTGATGTCATTTGAGATTCTTGAGTAGAAAATATGAGAGACTTGGGTTTCAGTGTGTTTGGTGCCATAGGAATATGCAGGAAAACATGATTCCTACTCTACAGAGCATTTAATATAATTTAAGAAAAACACATAAGAGGGTGTAATATGCAAGAGAAGGGACTGAGTGAAGAAGACTGAAGACAATAAGATAGGAATATGTGATTATATCGAATATGACTTTGATGGCTGCAAGTTAAGATAAATAAACATACAAATAAAATAAACATCAGCCCACTGGCCCGCTACATCATCATTATTAGTTGGCAATTTTCTGTAGACATATTGGAAGAAAAGGGTGTTCCAGATGGATTTGAAGGAGGATAGGGTAGTGACTTTACAGACTATTTATGGGTAGCATTCCATGCGTAAGAGCAGCATGGAAGAAAGTGTGCAAATATTTTTGTGAGAAGTGGACAGCCTGGAATCAACAGAACAAAGGCAGTGAGAAAGAACTGGTAAAATACAAGGGCAGATAAATAGGGAGGGTTTGAGTTGTGAAGGGGCTATAAGGTGAGGACAAGAAACTTGAAGCTGATGATGTGAAAAAGGGGGAACCAGAGGGATTTAAAGAAGAGAGTAACATGGTCGGAACAATGGAAGATGATCTTTGCAGCTGTGTTTTCAAGGGATTCAAAGAGTGTGCCAGGGAGGTTAGAGGAGGGACAGTAGTCAAGATGGGAGATGATGACAACCTAAAGTAGACTTTTAACTGTGGAGTCTGGGATAGAAGTCTAAAACTTGGGAATGCAATAGAAAGAAGTGGCAAGATCTGGACATCACCTGGATATGTAAGTCAAGGGGAATGGTGGAATCAAGATGGCACCCAAGTTGATAGGCCTGAGTGACAGGGAAGATGGTGGTGATGAAGTTGTTTTTCAGTATTGTCCATATTAAATTTAAGCTGACAAGAAGACATCTAGGATCAGATGCCAGAGGGAAAGGCAAAGATCCACGGCTGGACGCTTGAAGAGAAGTAAGCAGAGAAGTAGAATTGTGAGTTGTTAATACCAAGGGAATAGTTGAAGCTGTGTGAACAGATATGGTCACATACAGAAAGGGTGTAAATCAGGGTCGGCAACCTCTGGCACGCGGGAGGGGCCAGTTTGTTTACCTGCCACATTGGCAGGTTCAGCTGACCACAGTTCCCACTGGCCACAGTTTGCCGTCCCAGGCCAATGAGGGTGGTGGGAAGCTGCAGCCAGCATATCCCTTGGCCTGCACCACTTCCCGCAGCCCCCATTGGCCTGGGATGGCGAACTGCGGCCAATGGGAGCCACGGTCAGCCGAACCTGCTGATGCGGCAGGTAAAAAAACTGGCTCGGCCTGCCAGGGTGTTTACCCTGGTGAGCAGTGTGCCAGAGCTTGCTGACCCCTGGTGTAAAAAGAGAAGAAGAAAGGATCAAGGACAGAGTCCTGAAGGACTGAAGGAGCCCCAGGAAGAGTGGGAGAGGTAAGGAGGACTCACTGAATGAGACATAGAAGGAATTATCAGAGAGGTAGGAGGAGAACCAGAAGAGGATGTGTTCAAAAAGGAGTTTATAATCAACAGTGTCAGAAGCAGCCAGGAGGTCAAGCAGAATGGTAATGGAATAGTGACCTTGAGATTTGGCTATGAAGGTAACTAGAGACCTTGCCAAGAGCAGTTTCAGTGGAGTGGAGAGGGCAGAAGCCAGTCTGGAGTAAGGAATATTATTATACACTGTGCTAATTGGATCGGGTGGGACCTGCTCTGTCAACAGGACATTTTTCTGTGACATAAGGGGCTAGATTCTCAAATGGTGTAAATCAGCCCAGCACCACTGAAATCAATGGAGATACATCAATTTATATTTGCTGAAAATCCATCCTTGGGCTTTGCAAGAGGCAAAAGCAAAAACGTAACTTTTTAATTATGTATTTGCGTAATAGAGACAGGAACTTGGAGCTGATTTTGGAAGGACTTCCTATCACAAATAAATCACATGCACCACAAATGAATAACCCTCCCCTCCCCACAAACCTATAGACATAACAGTTGCTATTTCTTTATGTTGTCTAAACAGTATAAAATTAAGCAGATCATAAGCCAACTACTCTCATTACACAGTTTGATGAATCCAGCAGGGTAACAAACTCCAGGAAGAACGATTAGTTGTTTTGCTGTACAACAGATTTTTTTCCTCAGGTTTTTTTTCAAATAACTTAAAAAAACCTTGCTAGAAATTAGCTGAACTATTAATCTCTTACCCTTTGCAGCCTTTGCCTTTTGGATAATAGCCAGGGGATCGCAGTACCGTATGTTGTTATAGGAATTCCCTTTTAAGATAGAAGACACAGATATTCTTAGACATGCAATAAAACTTAGAAGCTTTAGAGTGTGCATGAGATGATCTCCCTTGACGTTTTATTTTTAACCCATCTATTTGGTGATTTAAAACCAATGTGTTTGAGCAAGTCTGGAATCAGGTCTGTTTTAGCATCTTCAGCGTCAGTGACGTTGGCACTGGAATTATATGGGAAATGCAGTGCTTAAACTTAAAAATAACAAGGGCTCTCCAGAAGGAACAAAAAAGATATAAATTATGTCTGATTGAACAAACACAACTCTACTGTTGAACAGCCACTCAATGAAGAGGGCAGGGAGAGGCAATGGAGCACGGTAATGTGTAATATTACTAGTCAATGGTCTGTGTGCAGCACTGGGCTCCCAAATGCTGGAGGTGTCAGGGAGATAAATAGCAGAGTGTCCTCCTCAAAAATATGATTAATACCCTCTCTGGTCCACTGCTGAAGATGTAGTGGGTGCAGCTGGTTTGGACAGCAGTTGCATAGAGGAAAAAAAGCAGGACGGCTGCAGCAGAGCAGAGAGGGCAAAGAGTAGGACAAGTAGTCAAGTGAATGGGAGTGCTGAGCCCCAACAAGAGGAGAAGTAGGCCAGAGCTGGCTAAAGGTCACTATTGGCTGCTGTTTAAGTAATGTTCATAGAACTTTCATGCATGCACAACTAAGTCTCAAGTGCATGGTCTTTGGAGGAAAAGAAGGAGAGAAAAGTGTTCACGTTCATTGTCTCTTGTAACACACAGGCCATAAGTATCTTTCCGGAGCCATTATTCTCCCCTATACCACCACCTGCACAACCTATGCATTAGGAAGAGGCTGCTGGATATTGAGAAGCATTAAAAATTGTGACATTTTCTTTTGCTGCTGTTTCATCAATCCTGAAAACAGTCAGGAAGATGACAGCTGGTTTTCACTGCTCATGGTTTTTAAGGGATTTAAATGAACAATTGCCTGAAGTCCACAGGAGACATTTCTCCTGGCTTCTGTTGTTACCTACACAGCAAGAAGAGACTGCCCAGAGTTCAAACTTTGACCAATAGAATCTGAGCACATTATAAGAAAAGTGAATCTAGACTCTAACAAAGGAAGAAGGGTGGGGGGAGAGGTACTATTTTAGAGCATCTACTGGTGGTTTTGATCCTTTCGGATGTCATTTAGCAAGAACATGCTGTAAAATCTGCAACTCACCAGGCTGATTAGGGGAAAAGGGGAAAGCTTTCTTATGACAAATTATAAAATATATAACACTATCAATTTACACAGATGCTTCTGTTAAATTGACACACACATACACAAAGTTCCTGTAAGTTCTTATTGATCTGAAAGACATTTGTACTGAAATGTGATAAATCAAATGTTTAATAATCACCAGTTCAGCATTGCACATCACCACCACCTGTCACAACCCCCTGGAAACAGGATTAACATAAGAAGATATTATGCATGTGAGCATGACACCAAAGTGGCACTATATTGATCTGAACTTTAGAGATGTGCAGTGCCATTAGCAAAAAAAGAATGCAGATACCAGTAAACAGGGAGATGGTTGCCAAATTTACGTTGATGTTTCTTTCCTCCTACAGTTTCTCAGCAGGCTCCCATATCTCTTCATTCAGATCCAAATGTTACTAGCCTATGGTTCCTGATGGATTTGGTGCAGCCTCTAGCAAATTAATCAGCACTGATAAAAGGCCTCTTTTTGAGAGTCTTTTGCAAGACTGGGTCTGGACCAGGGGTCGGCAAACTTTTGGGCCTGAGGGCCACATCTGGTGGGGAAATTGCATGCAGGGCCATGAATGTAGGGCTGGGGCAGAGGGTTGGGGTGCGGGAGGGAGTGCGGAGTGTGGGAGGGGGCTCAGGGCAAGGAGTTGGGGTGCAGGAAGGGTGTGGGGTGCAGGAGGGCACTCAGGGCAGGGGGTTAGGGGCTCAGTGAAGGGGGATGGGGTGCAGGAGGGGTGCGCGGTGCTCATGGTAGGCTCTTGGGGTGCAGGAGGAGTGTGGGGTATAGGAGAGGGCTCAGGGTAGGGGGTTCAAGTGCTGCAAGGGTGCAGGGTGCGGCAGGGGGCTCAGGGTGGGGGTGGGGTGCGGAGTGCGGGAGGGGTTTGGGGTGCAAGCTCTGGCCTGGCACCACTTACTCTGAGAGGCTCCGGGATGGCAATGGCATGCAGTGCCTTGCGGGCTCTCAGAAGCTGCCAGACCACATCCCTGCAGTCCCTGGGGGAGGAGAGGGCAGAGGGCTCCGCGTACTGCCCTCGCCAGCAGGTACCTCCTTCGAAGCTCCAACTGGCTGCGGTTCCCTATTCCTGGCCAATGGGAGCTGTAGGGGGGCGGTGCCTGCAGGCAAGGGCAGCATGCGGAGCCCACTCTTCCTCACCTCAAGAGCTGCAGGGATCTGCCAGCCACTTCTGGAAGTGGTGCGAGGCCAAGGGAGCCTGTCTTAGCCCCACTGTGCCATGGGGCTGGCAATCCCGCAGGCTGGATCCAAAGCCCTGATGGGCTGGATCCCCCCTGAAGGCTGTAGTTTGCCCACCCCTGGTTTGGACTGTAATGCAGCTGATTCATTCAAAGGCCTAAATAAATCTACCTACCTGAACTGCTGCACTGCGAAAGCAGCAGGCTTCTTTAAGAGATCCTGGCAGAAGAGGCCCCTTTTTAATGTTGAATGTGTATGCAAACTACAATGTTTTGGTATTTATTAAAAAAATCTCTTGCACAAAATATGGCTAGGACATTTTAGGACAAAATATAAAATAAATGTTTTATGTCAGAAGCAAGGGTTAATATTTTTAATAAATGAGACCTTGACATGCATATGAAAATTGCGTAACTGCTTTATTAAACTGCTGTCCAAAATGCTGTCTTTTTTGGGGGAAAAATCATTTGTGCAACAAAATATTAAGCATACTCTGCTACTCAATTGGTAAACATGTCAAGAGGTGGGTTAGTTATTCATGGTTCAGGGGCACAGCCCCTTTCAGAAAGAACTTTTTTTTTTTCACTCTAATGAAATGATGGATAATCTGGAAGTAGGTGCTTTAAGAAGATATTAATCATTCTCTGTGGTAATGTTAATCATGCGTTCCGTCATCTCTAGATGCTGTGTATCACCTTCCTTGGAGATAAAGGGCACCCAAGCCAGTGGAGTCCTTTTGATCACCTTTCTCATAGCAACTCTCATATAAGGCATTAAAAGAAGTCTTCACATTTCAGGGCAACCTTAAAAATGAAATAAAAAGTGGGAGACTGAGGTAATGAAGGGATTCATGGACTTCAATCTTGACCTTGTCACTACTTATGCTGCCCATATAGGAAGTGGCTAGTTTTCTGGCCCTTTGCTCTAATCTTTGACATTTTTCAGTGCATTATTTGGTATGAGGGAGAGTGAAGAGAAAATCCCTGATAACAGGAAACAGAAAATTCACAAAGAAGTTTTTTTTTTTAAGCAACACTAGTTTCCTGGGGTGGAGGGACCTGCAAAGTTATTTTCACATAGTCCGGTATTCTACTCTTAAAAAACATTAGCAAAAGTCAGGTCAGATTTATTTCAGCATAACATCTGTTATGTCTCCTCCAGTTAATAAAAAGCCATGCCACTGGAGAAACTTCTGGCCAATTAGACCATTTTTATGAATAATCTTTTTATAGGCTTAAAAAAATGTTGAGTATAAACCTAGGGCATTAGATGATGGTAAAAATATCTTCCATTGCAGATCAGATTCTTCATGTATGCCAGTGCCTACAGAAGAAATGTTGAAGGTTTCCTAAACCTAAAAAGTTACTTTGTATAAACTGTTGAATAAAGATAAACCACAGGGGAGTCAAAGGCAGACAGTGTTTCTGTCACAGCATGTAAGTGTAAAAGAAGAACAGAAATAGTATTAATTTTAAATAAAACAATCCAGTTTTTCCCATGAATGTGTTTTTATGCAGTATATATTAGAATCCACACACATGGGAACTGCATTCCTCCCTTGGAAGATTTATAATCCCCATTAAATGAAAGTCCTAATTAATACAGGAGATATTTTTTAAAAAAAATTATACTTAAAAATAAGCACTAAAATTGCTTATGAAACAAAATATTTTTTTGTGAAATTTCATATGGAAATTTTTGCAACTACTTTATGCAAAGCTTGCATCACATCTTATTTATTTTCTCTGGAATTTTTGATAAAAGGTCTAATTTTTTTGGCCCGGAAAAAAAGCAAGGTACAGGAATTTTCAGATGCTTGTATTATCATTGCTTGTAAACAGACTGTTATTCGCTAGAACACATCAGGCATCTGACGGCATTTCCCACACTCTTGGTCATGACCCCAAATGGGGTCACTCAATCAACAAATGAGGTTACAGCAATCCCAACTGTGCCGAGAACGCCATTTTATAAAATGGCATCCCTGGCACAGCGCGATCTCACACACACATATGTGCCAGGTCACGCTGTGCAGAGGATGCCATTCTGTAGAGCAGGGGAAAAGCTTGGGAACCACTGCATCTCAATGTGTGTGTATGTGAATATATAGACATACATACTCACTATTATTAATTATAAATTATTGTTATTTGTGGAACTAGGTCACGAGGTGCCCTCTTGTATTTTCAGCTAAATTTAATCCACTTTTCCTCATAATGGAAATACCCTGGTCCATTTTTCGCACTGCCTTATGGAAAAATTGTAATTTTCTGCGCCCACATGCCTAGAATCAAGGAGACATTTGCCCTTCACTTACTCTCCTATCAAAGGACAGAGATCCCTTAGGGATAGGACCAGATTCAATGACCCAGGAGGTTCCTTTCCAGTCCTATGTTGCTATGATATACCCTTGTACAGAACAGTCAAGACCCAATTGAAATTAGAGAGATTAAAACAAAGTACTGATTGGCAGTTTCAAATAGATAAAATGGAAAATAATATTAGCTGTGAAAAACCAGAAAGAAATTATCACCCTGATGCAACCTCACTGAAACCAACTAGTTTTGCCATTGGGTTAAAAGGGAGCAGGATTTTGCTAAATTCTTGCAAAGCAGCTTTAGACTTTAGCTCTAATGGAAAGCAGAGAAGAATTCTAATGCTGTCTGGTAACCTACAGACCACATGTAAACTGGTCTCCTTAGATTCAGTTATTTTCATTCTCTAAGTATGATTCTTCTGGGAAACAAAAACTCTGCTGCCTTTCATGTAAAGCGGTCTCAGCTATAGAACATTTATGTTTTGTCAAAGCACAGAACTAATGCAAAAGAGAAATTGAGGGAACCTACTTTGGGGTTAGGTCCAATCAACAAGGAAGAAAGAGAAAATAATAGGACATTGGTTTTTGTTTAGCTAATAAAAGATTGGCAAAAGTTTTGTAGCCATTCTGAAGTAAGCATGGAATGCATAAAGCCCCACCCAACCCTGCCCCTTTTCTCTGGAAAACATGAAATACCATGATAATTGTGGGCCAGAATTTCAACCCAGCCTTTGCTCTCGTGTACACACACAAAATCACTTTTTTTGTATCGTCTTCTGCGCATAGAAATGATAGGATTGATACACATAGGTCATTTTATCACTTGCATGCAGAAGTGATCATATATCAAAGCATCAGAGTTTCAAAGCAGTTGGTACATCACAAACAGTTTATCAAAGAGCACGTATATTGACAGGAGGTAAAAGAGGGATCGGGAAAATGAGTGGGTAGAGAGAGTGGTGGAGAGGAGAAGGATGTTTGGTGGATACAAGGAAAATATATTTGAAATGAAATTTATTAAGTCCTGGAGGCGTCCTGAGATAGTGATCTAGTCTCCCAACTTATTTGTTCTGGAAAGTGAAATACGTTCCATTATTGATAAGGCTGCCTTTGCCATTCACTGAGCTTCATGATATGAAAACTTCATTTGGGACAGAAGAGTTGGAGAATAGAGATACAAAAGGTGTTTTGGGGAGAAACGTATAAATCTCGGGGGAGCTTCCTCTCTCATCACAAACAGCTGATTTAGAGGATGAAAGCTTCCCATAATTCCAAGCAAATTGCAATCACAGACCATTTGGACTGGCAGCGGTCAGGCAAGGGAAAAGGTGTTTGAAAGTTCATGATAGCTTTTGGACAAAAATACCTGTGCAAAAATAAACTAAACAGCAGCCTAGATGCCTGTCAGGGTACCCTGGCACCAGTCCAAGCTATCAACAAAATATATGGAACATAACTTAGCGCTTTTAATGTAGACACCTTCATACCTTTGCTGCTATACAAATAATTAAAAAATAGTAACTTTGCAATAAGTCACATATTCCCTACATAGAGAGACTTAGTAGTCTTTCAGTGCTGCAATTACTTTTTGACACTCTATTATTTGATTCCTTATACATGATGAAAATCAAACAATAAGCATAAATTGTTTCCAGATTATTCCAAAGGCTTAGTAATTTTCGGTGATTAGTTATCAATGAAATCTATCTCCTATAGATCTGATTAAATGCACTTAGCTGAACGGAAATCCTCCATTTGATTTCAGTGGGCTGTGGATTGGTTTCTATGTTTGCTGTATCTTTTTAATGACAGTTTTAGTGCTATAGTAACAGTTTTGCCACACTACTGTCTGTTAGTAACAGACATAAAAGCCTAGAAGAAAGGTAAACAGTGTAACTTGATTGCTTAGTTACATTCACATCACCTTTCAAACATAGACAATATGAAATGTCCTCCTTCAGCATCTCTGAATTTGTATGAAAGAAATCTTAACACTCAGATGGCCCCCATCACTGCAATATCTGAGCCCATCATAAACAATTTTTTCTCACACCAGCCCTGTCAAGTACAGAAGTATCACTACACCCATTTTACCGCTGGTGAAACAAGACACAGAAATACTAAGGTCACCCAGAAAGTCTATGGCCCAGCAAATGATTCATATGCTTTTAGAGATCTAATTAATTAAGCTTAAGGGAAGAGACAATGCAGATAAAGATAAATCAAACACACTAAGATTCTCTTTACTTTGATTGTAGTGATACTGATTTTGTAATAGAACTGAGTGCATGGCATGAGTGCATTTCCTGAGTATCTGAATAAAAAATCTTTACTTGACTGGAAGACATTGGATTGCCTTGTGCAGTTTGTCTTATTTTGGAATTCAGCAGGGAAATGCAAGAGTACAGTGACCTGCAACAGAAGAATAATACAATGTTTGTTGTGTGTGTATTTAATATTATATATCTACATCTATATTAAATGATCTGAAGAGGGAGAGTAAGGCTACGTATCAAGACTGAAGACCAAATCTAGAAACCAAACTCAGTCATTATTCAGACAAAACTCCTACTAAAGTCAAAGACAATTTCCTTGAATAAGGAAGAAATATGGAGTGTAGGATTTGTCACCGTGTTGAGGCGGATTGTTTGATCTGAATTTGATAGTGCTAAAAACTTATAAGCTCTTCTCAGATTTTGCTAAACATGGACAACTGAACAAACAAGGGTAAAGGAGTGAAGTCAAAACTAAGGTCAATTTGAAGTTCTCTCTAAGGGCTGGTCTACACTACGGGGGAAAATCGATCTCAGATATGCAACTTCAGCTATGTGAATAAGGTAGCTGAAGTCGAAGTATCTAAGATCGAATTACTCACTGTCCTCATGGCACGGGATCGATGTCCGCGGCTCCCCATGTCGACTCCGCAACTCCGTTCGGGTTGGTGGAGTTCCAGAATCGATATAAGAGTGTTCGGGGATTGATATATCGTGTCTAGATGAGACGCGATATATCGATCCCCGAGCAATCGATTGCTACCCACCGATACCGCGGGTAGTGAAGACATAGCCTAGATGTCAGCTGGAATGTGGACCATTGTAAGGTATGTGCAAAGAGGAGGTCATTAATGAAGATACTGTAGAGGGAAAAGTTCATTGAGTTTCTTGGTTGTGTGAATATTGAAATTCCGTGGCACTATGGTGAGTCTTCAGAAAGCAGTGGATCAAAGAAGGCAATAATGATGATAAATATATGGAATATTACATTATGATAATTTTAACTCATCTATTTAAAAAATCTTCATTTTCAAGAGTGCTCTTTTGTGTTTATCAACTAAACATTATTCTTCTATTAGAAGTTTTAGGGCCCTCCTCCACCTCTTCCAGATTATTTACTATTAGCTCTAATGAATTACCACAAGGGAGTTTTCAGAGCAGTCAGTAGGTACAGTTTACAGTTTAAAGTAAAAAATGTGCAATTGAACAGGTCAAAGATCAATAAAAAAGTGACACTGATCCTACCAGGTGCAGAGAATATATGATGCCAACCTACTAAAGAAAAAAGAAATATTTAGTGGCCCACAGATAATCTGTGTTCAATCAGATTTATTAAAAAACCCTCTTATTAAACACTGTAATTTTCACAGTGCTGAAAACGTAGAAGCTTTAAATTCCAATTTTAGTTGTGCTGAAAGATGTGAAATAGTTTCCTTTAAATACTTTTCTTTATAAAAGAAGACAATAAAGGCTGTTTATTGGCCCTCATTATCCCCTCCTCGATTTGACTTGCCTACCTGCTCCACTGCACTGGTTCAAGACAATTAATCCTAATATTCAACCCTCCTGGTGTAATTTCTCATCTTGGCAGGTCTCTTTCTATAATGACTAAAGGGGAGTGGCCACCTTCTCAAAACCTTCGGGGCGAGCCAGATACATTTCCGCACACAAGCCGACAACAATGTGGGCCTGATTTGTTAACAAAATGTTGCGTTTTCAAACAAAACTGTATCTGAAGCCGCTGGGATTAGCAAAAACAACTCTGGTCATTAATAAACTGAACACAATAAAGCATAATTACAGTAAATTCTGCTGATACTGAAAGAGTGCATTGCAGGAGATTATTAATATTTTATATTTCAGAGACAATGTTAATATTTCCTCAATATCATTCCAATTTCATAATCGTAGATAAACCAGGTCCTATCAGACACACACAAAAAATTTTGGGGCAGGTCCTCAGCTGGTATAAACCAGTTCAGCTCCTTAGCTTGTACACTGAAGTCAATGGAGCTTTGTCAGTTTTCACCAGCTGTGGAATACACACTTCAGACAAATCGTGGGCTAAATTCTGCTCTGTTACTGGGCTATAAATCTGGGGTAACTTCATGGATGACATTGGATGGCTCTAGATCTAGAACCACTTAGATGAGAGCAGAATTCGGCTCATTATTTTTCTTTAATCTTCCTTCTTTTTTTGTTATTCACTATATTTTACTCCCTACTTCACACTGTGGAAATCCCTAGCTTCATGATCAGAACCAGATTTCACTTCTAGTCATGGAACAGCCTAACATAATAGACCTCAAAGTCCTGAGGGAGAACTTCAGCTGGTGTAACATGGCATAGCTCCTTCAACTCCAGCGAGAAAACACCAATTTGTACAAGCCGAGGATTTGTTCCAGGACAACTTTATATATAGAAAAAATATTTTATCTTATTTTAAAGGTGTTTTACATTTATTCAGATTTTAATTGGTTTAATGTATTCTGGGTTTTTTCCCCCACCTTACTTTGAAGTATCAGGGATTGGCCACAGCTGGAGATGGGACAGCAGACAAGTTGGACCGATGCTTTGAGGTGATACAGAGAAGCCCTTCTACATACCTGGTTTGTTCATCTTGCTCACATGCTCAGGGTTATATTGATCACCAGATTTGTGGTCCAGATGGAATTTTTCCCCAGGTCAGTTTGGTAGAGATCTTAAAGGGGTTTTATCTTCCTTTGTAGAGTAGGGCATAGTATGCCTACAGGGATCATCTCAGTAGAAACACTGAGGAAACATTATTGTGTTTATTTTTTACCTGTTTTGCAACTCTCTAAGCTACCTACCTCAGTAATCATCGTTACCTTTCTTTTTAAGCAATCAGCAGTAGTTCCAGCTAGACTATAAAAGACACAGAAGAGGATATGCCAACTCTATGTAGTCTCTTGTTTACCCCTCTCTCCCTCCCCCCCCCCACACTCAGTATAGTGGGCGTGGTTGGGATGGCAGGGAGCAGGGAGTGCCTAAGAGCACTCTTGGGAATCTAGGCCAGCAGAATGACAGTAAGTGCTGACAGTGTAGGTTAGAGCAGTGGTTCTAAAACTAGGGCCACCACTTGTTCAGGGAAAGCCCCTGTTGGGCCAGGCCAGTTTGTTTACCTGCTGCTTCCACAGGTTTGGCCGATTGGGGCTCCCAGTGGCTGCGGTTCACTGCTTTGGGCCAATGGGAGCTTCAGGAAGTGGTGCGGGCTGAGGGACGTACTGGCCACGGCTTCCAGCAGTCCCCATTGGCCTGGAGCGGTGAACCGTGGCCACTGGGAGCTGCGCTCAGCTGAACCTGCTGATGTGGCAGGTAAACAAATTGGCCTGGCCCGTCAGGGGCTTTCCTTGAACAGGCAGCGGCCTCAGTTTGAGAACCACTGAGTTAGAGCACTTACATAAGAACATAAGAACGGCCATACTGAGTCAGACCAAAGGTCCACCTAACCCAGTATCCTGTTGTCTGACAATGGCCAGTGCCAGGTGCTTCAGAGGGAATGAACAGAACAAGTAATTATCAAGTGATCCATTCCCTGTCGCTCATTCCCAACTTCTGGCAAACAGAGGCTATGGACACTATCCCTGCCCATCCTGGCTAATAGCATTGATAGACCTATCCTCCATGAATTTATCTAGTTCTTTTTTGAACCATGTTATAGTCTTAGCCTTCAAACATTTTCTGGTAAAGGGTTCCACAGGTTAACTGTGTGTTGTGTGAAGAAATACTTCCTTTTGTTTGTTTTAAACCTGCCGCCTATTCATTTCATTTGGTGACCCCTAGTTCCTGTGCTATGAGAAGGAGTAAATAACACTTCCTTATTTACTTTCCCCACACCAGTCATGATTTTATAGACCTCAATCATATCCCTCTCTTAGTTGCCTCTTTTCTAAGCTGAGAAGTCCCAGTCTCATTAATCTCTCCTCATATGGAAGCAGTTCCATACCCCTCGTCATTTTTATTGCCCTTTTCTGAACCTTTTCCAATTCTAGTATATCTTTTTTGAGATCACTTAGATCAGTACAGAGTCTGCTCTAATTTATCAGAGAGGCTGCACTGACCCCAGCTAATCCCAGGACTGGGGAAGTGCAAGGGTGGCTTTGAAACAGAGCTCAATGATTTTTTTTGGCAAATAGTAAAATCCCACCCTCCCCAAATATGTTTCTCAGGGCACAAAAATATTTGTGAATTCAAGTCGAATTCAGCAAATAGCGTCAGTGAGAAAATCAAGATGGTTTATTTTGACCACTTTGAGATGCTTCATTTCAACTGTTTCGGAATGAAAAGTTTTGACTTTTCATTTTGAAATAGCATTTCATTTCAAATTTTAAGCTTTTTTTTTTAATAAAATCAAAACAAAAGAGAAAGTGAAAAACACTGAAAGTAACCCCACATGAAAAACTGGAAAAAATTAGTTTCTGGGCAAACAAAATGAAAAACTAATCAAATTTCACTTTGGGTGGAACAAAATATTTTAAGAAATCAGTTTTGGTTAGAACAGAACTGATTTTTCAGGGGGATTTTTCAGTTTTCCCCCAAACTGACAAATCTATTAGTTGTTTAGGGCTACACTTTAATCCATCTTTGCTTCCTACATCAGATCCTGAGCTGGCTGTAGCTTGGGAAGGCTTGAAGATTTAGCCCACAGTTTGCCCCCCTTGAAATGTAGTGTTTCAGAAAACTTTATTGTACCATATATATGTGTATATACCTTACCACTGTCTTACTGACATCTGAAGCCACTGGCAAGCTAAAACTATCAAAATGATGGAATTATACACCCAGTTAGTGTTGCTTATATTCACAAATAACTGTAGCAGTAAAAGGTTCTGAATAAGACTCAGCAAAGATAAAGCTATATCACTGGAATAAAATATTCACCTTATTACCAGTTGTAACTGTTCCATCAGCAGCAGCATATTTTTGTTTCTGTGCTTTAAGCACTGCACACGCTGTGCCTTTATTGTAATACAAATTAATCTATTACTATTGTTGCTAGTGAGTTTTATATTCTGTTGCTTTCCCTGCACCTTACAGCTGATTGTGCTTCTCCCTGCTCTGCTTCTTCCTGAGAAGAGTAGACTCACCTCCCTTTAAGCTTGCATACTAGTATGTGATCAGTAGCAACCTGCACTATTTAGTGGCAAAGTATCACAGATTAAGTTGTCTCTATCTCTGGAGTAACTAGAGATTGGAAGAGTGTTTTTACTGCCTTAAAACCACTCACACACACAAGCGCACACGTAAAGCACAATGGTCTCTTTTATTCCCCCTGTAGGCTGGTGAAAATCAGGAGTAACTCCACTGAAATCGGTGGTGCTATACTGGTATGAAACTAGTGTAAGCGGAAGGAAAATCTGCCCCCAGGTCCTGTTGAACAGAATGGTGAACAGAACTGTTCAGTCTCTGTGTTGACCCTGCTAACCACTTGCAGATATTAATTCTGAATATTTTGGACAGACACTCGTGACTTTTCAGATGGCTTCTCTTTCTCATTTATCAGTCTCATTTATCAGTCTATTTTAACGGTGGTGAGAGATTTACTGTCAATGTATGAGATACATTCATTTCGACTCATGCAAAAGCCTAGTGTGAGTGTCCAAATGTTGGACACAGCTGTTAGCAGACAAAAGAGCGACCTCTTATTATTTTTGTTAAACCTGACAGCTCACACATTTGAAAATCGCATAATAATTTACAGTTTAGCAGCTCTATTACCTCTTTGTACTGTTTTCTCAGATGAGAGAAGAGGAACCAACTTGATATCAATCATTCCCCATGCCAATTCAGAGTAGGGCAACCCCCCAACCTTTCATTTCAAACCAGCAGCACCTCTGCTTTGATCCAAAAGTTCACAGCTGGGAAGCTGACATGAAAGACCCATGCTTCCCCTGCTCAAAGTGGCCTGCCTCCATTCCACCAAATTTACTTTCTGCTGTATACCTCTAACAAATTCTAGCAGAGTCACCTCTGCTCCGTTTTAGCAGAACCTTTTCCTCCCTGTCATTGAGGGAGCAGGCATATTAATCACACTCAGAACTACTAACATTAACAATCCGTCAAAGTGGCCTACGAGATGCTTCATCTGCTGTAACTAGGAAATTCCCTTGAAGACCTGCTGATTTCTCCTGGCACTTCTGCCTGTAGGACAAAACAGATAGAAACCACTATTTCCCCCTTTTTTTCTTTTCAATTTTTTCCACTCTTCCTTCTTTTCTGCAGTAGCTCAGAGATTATCTAGCATGAACGACATTTTCGCTGAAAGAAATGCTTACCCGATGTTATCTCTTTCATGGTACATGGGTCTTTACTGTTGATGACATCAGGCTAGAGGTCGTTAAAAGTTCCTTTTGCAATAACGTCAGCAAGTCAATACAGTGACTTTGTGATTCTGGTACCCTGCCATATTTTGACAACCTGTTTTTTACTCTTCCTTAAGCTATTTAACCATCAAAAAAGGTAAAAATTCCAGTTTCAGCTGGCCACAGAGGGCCATCCTCTGAATGGATCAGTCCTAAGCAGGCTATTTGGAATGGGTACTACATGCGATCTGCCTATGACAACACTATAAATCACAATTTTTGCATAGTATACGCTGCTGATGGAATAGATCACACATGCTGTAGCATGCATTGTTTTTTAACTGATCATTATCACATATGACAATAGTGGTTCCAATTCACTGTCACCCTGAACATTAAATCATCATTTACCCCAGTGCAAAAAAAAAAGGATAAAATAGCACCAAATCCAAAGGAGTGTGTTTTGCATCCACTCTGCACTGGCATAAATAACTGCATGAAGTGCAAGGTATGGTGCATGATATCCAGAATTTCGTGTCAATATATTAATACAAGGACTTGCTTTTCTGATTTGCTACACAGAAATTGGAGATGGAATGTGCCTAATTACACTCCACCCTTAAGCATAGTATCTGAGGCTATAATCACTCAGTAGGCAGTTTAATCGATCCTGGTGCTAGCTGAGGATCAGTCCCTATAATACATTCCCTAGTGTTTTGTTCAGTCTTGATTTAAGAGTCCCATGTGACTGGGCTTCTATCATTTCCACATGGGAGACTATTCTATGGTCTAATCCATCTTACTGTCAGCATTTGTCTTTATATTCAGTAGGGATGGGGGAAAATCAGACAGTTCAAGTGTTTGTGACCCTTTCAGACTGTTATTAGGGTTTTCAAAGCTAGCTAGAGTTCACAAATAGGTCTCGCTGGAAAACAAGAATTCTGTTCTGCAAAAAAATGTGAGGTTTCAATATTTGTTTTCATTAAATTTTTTTAGAAAGAGAGTGAACCACCCCAATTGTGGGAGACCCATGTGCAAGTCACTGCTGTGCCTGGTTAAGAGCACAGACTTGAACCTGGACCTCACAAACCCAAGCGGAGTGCCCTAACATGGGGCTACTGGCAAGCAGGCCAGCATATATATAAAATTCCCCACCAGCACTATTCATAGGTCCTTCCTCCTGTAACTTAAACTCTCCCCACCTCTTACGAATGATTTAGAAAAGCAAAACAAATTTCAAGCTAAAGGGAAGCCTGACTGTATTAGGGAAGGAAGAATCACTCCGCAAGAGCTAGAATGGCATGCGTGACCTATTATTTACGATGGATAGATACTGCATTTTAACATTTCATTAGAATTTTACTCACTCTCCCTTTCCATTTTCTCGTTGGATTTTTCTCTGTCCTTTTTCCACAGTCTGCCTTAAACCAATAATGTTGAATATCAGAGTCCACAATGTTTGAAGAACAGGAGTACTTGTGGCACCTTAGAGACTAACAAATTTATTTGAGCATAAGCTTTCGTGGGCTAGAGCCCACTTCATCGGATGTAGCCCAGGAAAGCTTATGCTCATATAAATTTGTTAGTTTCTAAGGTGCCATAAGTACTCCTGTTCTTTTTGCGGATACAGACTAATATGGCTGCTACTCTGAAACCTGTCACAATGTTTGAGTGGCTTTGAAACTAAGGCCAAACAATTTTCATCCAGTCATCCTATTTTGCCTCCATTTTCTCTGTCTTAATTCCATCCATTTGCTCCCAATTAAGTACCCTTATCCCACCCTAAAGAATCTTTCAGTCTTACTTCCATTCAAATATTTGTAGTTAGATGGCCTTTTGCTTGCTAAGCTTATACCCATCTTAATCTTTTCTCATAAATCCATTTCTGAAAGCCCCATTTTGCTTGCTCTTTTCTGAACTTCTCTAGTATGTCTTCCTGGTAATGAAGTGATTAGAAATGAATGCACTACTTCAGGTGTGGTACCACCAGACCTCTACGGAGAGAGACTGCATCCTTGTATTTCCTACTTGCTCAGCCGTCTGATATATGTACCTATAAACAAAATCGCCTATGGTTTTGCACTTTTTGCTTCTGCATTGCACTGCAATATTACGCTATAGAACATGTATACTCCAGAAGTCCTGGCTTTTTAGACAGTATCAGTAATTGCTCCAAGAGGCAAATACATCCAAATACAAATACAACTAAGAAAAAAATGCCGCTTTTCAAGCCATTATACAGGATGTTCTTACTGGTATTGTTTAAAACTAAGTATTTATTTATTGGCTCATATACAAATAAGGCACTTTTATTTTTGCTCTGCATATATTCTGGTGAGTTGAAATAATTAAAATACCATTCTTTAAAATGATGAAGTTAATCCCATGCCTTTCCATAGATCACTGTGTCTGACAAAGCAGGGTAAATTTCAAGATCCTCATTTTACAGAGCAGGAGGGTGAAGCATGGAAGGGTGAAATAAGTACCCTAAGGTCACCCAGTGAGTCACTGACAAAAGCAGGAATAGAACACAGAGCTCCTTGCCCCAGAACTGTGCTCTATCCACTGGACAATGGTACCTACCCGCTGCTTACTGAAGACTCAATTCAGCAGCCTTTAATCACTGTAGAGAGACAAGGTGAGTGAGGTGATATTTTTTATTGGACTGACTTCTGTTGGTGAGAGAGACAAACTTTTGAGCCACACAGAGCTCATCAGGTCACTGTAGTGAAGGTTGTAGGACTTACCTCTTATTTTCTAATGTTGTATAAAACCTAATCATTAGCTTCAGCTATGCAGCAGAAACATCACCACAAATTACAGTTTAGATCAGTGTTTCCCAAACTTGGGACGCCACTTGTGTAGGGAAAGCCCTTGGCAGGCCGGTTTGTTTACCTGCCGCGTCCACAGGTCCGGTCGATCGCGGTTCCCACTGGCCACAGTTCACTGCTCCAGGCCAATGGGAGCTGCTGGAAGCAATTGGCCAAACCTGCGAATGCGGCAGGTAAACAAACCAGCCTGACCTGCCAGGGGCTTTCCCTACACAAGCAGCGTCCCAAGTTTGGGAAAAACTGGTTTAGATATCTAAGACTCCAATTTCCCTTGGAGACCAGCAATTCTAACCAAAAAAAAAAGTCAAAAAGTCACTAACTGAGAATAAGAGCTAATGAAAAGAAGAAGCAAAAATGGCCGAAGAAACACCTCAAAGCAACAGTGACATCCTGTCCCCATCAAAGTCAGTGGGAATTTTGCTGGTGACTTCAGCAAGGATTTCCCCCCAATCCTTGAAGAAAGCCACAGTGGTATCTTCAAGGAAGGGCTTCTGTAACAGCTCTTGAGCAGAGAAGTCCATGGCTCTGGCCGTTTCAGATATAACCTTAGGACAGAGAGCCAGGGACATCCTGACATCAGGTAGAGTTATCACTCTGTATCTGTGGAGTTCAGCTGCAGTGAGAGTACCAACCACACAGAGACTATAGGATCAGTCTCTCTGTAAAGCTGCCTAGTCCCACCTCCTGCTTTTGGGAATGACTAAAAGAATTATAAATGGCCTTACGACACTGTTTCAGGGCAGGCTGCAGAAAAAAATGGCCTTTCTCTAGTGGAAGTATGTGAATTTGTCTACACTCTTCAGTATACAGTTGTTGTGTAAGAGTGTACGGCCACAATCTTGGAAGAGGCTCAGCACCTCGTGTAGCAACAAACAAGTTAAAAGCACTGAGCAACTTGTGGGAAGAAGGATCAGTCCCTATATCCTTACTAGAGTCTATCCTGATGAATGTTCTCAGCTCTCATTAATTTGGGTGTTCCTTGGCAGCCTCTCATCAACCTATTGATGCAACATGACCCAACTCAGCTTGTGATGACTGAGAGAGACTCAGCACAGTGTGATATGGCTCCAGAGAGGCACCAAGTAGTGTATTTATGTTGTTATTTTTAAGAGTGCCAAAATGCAACATACTGTCTGCTAGTAGCATAAAATTTCAGGGAACTAATGCATTTAGGCCCTGATTCAGCAAAACACTGAAGTATGTGTCTAACTTTAAGCATGTGCTTAAATCCCCTTGACTTCAATTGGATTTAAGCATGTGCTCAAAATTAAGCTGTGTGTTTTCCTGAATTGGGGTGTCATCTAAATACAATAGGAACATCATGTTCTAAAAGATAGTGCTCTAGTAAGAGCTTTTCTTTTGTACTATTCCACACCATGGGAATTAAGGTCTGCATTCACAGGGTTAAAAAGTTAGCACTTTAGCACAAATTAGGCCTGGGATTTTTTTTTTTTAAACAGGATCTTGGATGATTAGAATGAAAAGTCTGTATCCCTGAAGAGTCTGGATAGCCAACTTTGTCATTAATCCTCCAAAGTTAAGGATTTCTCTAGTTCAGAACCTCTCAAACTCTGATCCCCAGATGAAAGTATCTCACAAAGTCTTCCCGGGCAGGCCAAGGTGTGAAACCAAGCAATGAGGGACTCAGATGTTAAGACGGAAGGTGCTCTGTGCAGAAGCCTTTTGGCAAAAGAGAGGTCTACAGACTGACAGGTGAGGCACAGCTGCTGTGGCCGATACATTATGCTGTTTACTTTAACATTTTCTCAACAAAACGGTTAAGATTGTGACAGTGAATAAGCCACCTCGAAAGCTACAAGAGAATTGCTTTGGCTGTGGATTTAATTTCACTAGCTCTTCTGTGCAAGCCAACCCCCTGCCCCTGCATCCCCCCAAAATAAGCTTAAACTAGAACTAAAATTTCTAATCATTCTTCAGTAAAGGATGTAGGTGCACGTAATACAGAAAAGGGCAACAAAAATGATGAAGGGTATGGAACAGCTTCCATATGAGGAGAGATGAATAAGACTGGGACTTTTCAGCTTGGAAAAGAGACAACTAAGGGTAGTGGGGGGGGGGAGACTATAAAATCATGACTGATGTGGAGAAAGTAAATAAGGAAGTGTTATTTACTCCTTCTCATAATACAAGAACTAAGGGTCACCAAAGGAAATGCATAGGCAGCAGGTTTAAAACAAATAAAAGAAAGTATTTCCAATGCACAGTCAACCTGTGGAACTCTTTGCCAGAGGATGTTGTGAAGGCCAGGATTACAACAGGGTTCAAAAAAGAATGGGATAAGACCATGGAGAATCAATGGCCATTAGCCAGGATGGGCAGGGATGGTGTCCCTAGCCTCTCTTTACCAGAAGCTGTCTAGATCTGTTGGTTGTATCTTGTCTTAGACAGTAAGCTCTCTGGGAAGGGGACAGTCTTTTCATTCTGTGTTTCTACAGCACAGTCCATGACTGGGGCTCCTAAGCAATACAATAATACAAATTATTAATAATAGTTTTTTTTCCTAAGTAAAGAAAAAGAAAACCAAAAAATTCCTGCGTATTTAGAACTCTGAAGTTCACTTTTAGATTGATAGATTATACAGATGGATAAACTGCTTGGCCTAGATTGGGATCACCAATGTTTGGCCCATGGCCCGCCAGGGAAAGCACCCTGGCTGACTGGGACGCTTTGTTTACCTGCCGCGTCCATAGGGTCGGCCGATCGCAGCTCCCACTGGCCGCGGTTCACCGTCTCAGGCCAATGGGGGCAGCGGGAAGCTGCGGCCAGCACGTCCCTAGGCCAGCGCCGCTTCCCACCGCCCCCATTGGCCCGGAGCGGAGGACGCAGCAGGTAAATAAATCAGCCCGGCCCGCCAGGGTGCTTACCCTGGTGCGCCATGTGCCAAAGGTTGCCAACTCCTGGCCTAGGTCTTCAGGGACATAAATCAATGTAGCTTCATTGACTTAAATGGAAATGCATCCAATCAGACCAGCTTAGGAACTAGCCTAAAATTCTTACACAGTCTCAGTGTTGTCAACTCTTGGAATTTTACCATGACTCTTGCATTCTTTAGTGGTTTTCCTGAAGCCCAAGCTCTCGGACCTTTGAGATCATGAGAGAACCTCACCTCTCATTTCAAAAATAAAATAAAATGTAAGTTTCTAGCCATCATGGCTGCGGAGAAACTCTTAAAAATGTGACACAAGTGAAACACAAAGGCTCAAAATCCACAGGGCAAATAAAAAGAATACAAAATATATTATTTTTTAAAAGTCTCATGATTTTAAGTCAATCTCATGAATCCATGGAAGGAATGTAAGACGACATGTACAGAAAAATGGCATTAACGTAAGGTGCACCCTGATGCTTATAAAAATGCTGCTGGATCTTTAGGGTCTAATTTGCTAACAGATACAAATCTGCAGACTTTTCAGGCATTAAGATCTGAACACACAGGTAACAGAATTCATACACCCACAAAACATATTGGTCCAAAAGGGCTTTACACACATTCCCTGTGCATGTTTTTGGATCAGACCCTTCAGAGCCACAAGTGGTTAGGATCACATTTTGATGTCTCCTATTCCAAACAGGTATCATATTTTTCAGGCTACTCACATATGGACCAGATCCTTTTCTGTGTTGCGGAAGCGTTAGACAGTTTTGCACCAGTGAAACAGCCTTCCCTGGCCTAAGGCAGATGTCTACAGAATAAGGGTATTCTAGGTTGGCATTTACCACTGTAGCAGGTACTATACCACTTCCCCTTTCTGCCACTGGGGTAAGGCCTGTGACATGGAAAGCGGCATCGCTGTCTAACATCATAGTGAGCTTCAGCTGGGACAATTTAGAATGGATCTTAGGCTGCTCTAATATGTACAATTGGATTGTCCTAGACCAGAGTAGCTCAGCACTGGCAGATGGTTTAAACTCACTTTCTTATTCCCAAAGAGCAGATCCTCAGCTGGTGTAAAATGGTGGAATTCCACTGACTTCATAGAATCATAGACTATTAGGGTTAGAAGGGACCTCAGGAGGTCATCTAGTCCAACCCCCTGCTCCAAGCAGGACCATCCCCAGATTTTTACCCCACTTCCCTTAATGGCCCCCTCAGGGATTGAACTCACAACCCTGGGTTTAGTAGGCCAATGCTCAAACCCCTGAGCTATCCCCCCCTTCAATACAGCTAAGCCAATTGATGTGAGCTGAGAGGATCTGGCCCCACATCTTCAGCTGCGTCAAAAGCTTCTCAAATAGAGCTGAGCATGAGTTCAACAAACATTTGGGACTTTAAACAATTCCCTTTTTACAAACCCATCGCAGCTCTCAGTCACAGGAGATTTTAATTCTCAGCACATTTTTGACTTAAAAAAAAAGATTAAATTAAGATAATACTAAGCATCTGTGTGATTTTCTACAGCTCGTCGTCTTCCTTCAGCGAATCTGGAGACGAGTCGTTCCCTGTTAGAAATACTAAAAACCTTTTGTTGATATCATAGCACTGACAAGTGTAATACTGACAGCAACATCATATGAAATTATAACAAGAATCTTCCTTTCAGCAGTAGGTCTTGATAAATTGGACATACAGATTCCTGCTATTTACTGTAAGGTAGCATGGCATCACTTATTCTTTTTGTTGTTTTTTTTTTGTCTTTAACAGGTGCTAATTATTGAGCTTCAAATAGCGTAAAATGTAACAGCTGTGCATACTGTCAGTGCTGCATGGGCTGCTGAGGGTGTCTATGTGTACATATGCCAATGTGTGAGCAACTGACAGTGGGTGGTTTTGCCGTTCGCTTTATAAATACATTTGAATAAACTGGATTTTTTTTTTTGGAGGGCAGTGGAAATTAAAGTGGGTTCCAGATGAATTAATAAAAAGTTGGCCTTTTAGAAAGTCTGTTACATCTTCACCGTAGTGCTAAACGAAGGGGCATGCTTCAGACTGCCTGGCACAGGTATGGTGTAGAATAGGTAGCATGGAAGTGCTTGTAGAATATGGACATTGTTCTTTCCCTTTGAGCTCAGCTCTCACAAAGTCCCATTAAGTCAGATCTCCAGAAGGATTTTAAGATGCATTTATCAGAAGTCCCAGCATTTGAAAGCAGGAGGAGTTAAAGGGACTAAAAAAATCAAGAGAAACCAGAGTTTTAATGTGCTATTTTCTATGTGAGCCACATCAAACCGCTGGAGTGGTTCACATAGCAGGTGAGAGTTGGTTGCTGAGACCCTGCAGTCTAACAAAACTTTTCCCTTTGTGATCCGATTTAAACAGTAAACCACAAATGCCTTGGTGCCAACCTGACCAAGATAACAACCTCAAAAAAAAAAAAAGGCCTAAAAATATTAGTGTCATCCGTTCTGTGGTAGGGTCAGACTCTTAATCAGTTTCAGGGTATAGCTGTTGGAATGGGAATGAAAGCCTTTCTCCCTGAATAGTTTGCTCTCCTCGGGTTATAGTGAAACAAAATATGTAAAGTTATTTTTTTTTTTGCTTCTAAGGGTTACAGCCACTCTTTTAACTTTCCTTTTAAGTTGGAAAAATGCAGTGAATAGAATCATTCTTTTCAACTCAAAACTTCTTCACTAAGGGCTGAGTCTTTTTTTTTTTTTTTTGGGTTGCACAAGTACTAACATGCCAGCTTCAGATGACCTTTACAAGTATCACATGGAGGCTTTATCCTGATTAAAATAGTTCTATGCACACAGGAGGGAAGGCCTGTGACACCACTCCGAACAAAACCTCGGCAGGACAAGGTGTAAAAGGATAAAATATATTGCTTCCTCTAAGGGGAAGGGGTCTAAAGACTCTGAATAACAGAGAGACATGAAAACTGTGTTTCACTTTGATTAATTCTAGACAGTTCTTCTTTAAGCAAATGACTAATGTGACCCTTGACCTGCTAGAAGAATTCTTTTAGCTCCATCCTTCAGGAACCCCAAAGAAACAGTACTAAGGTTACACCTAATGCTGACCTACCTCATCCATCTGCTTTTAGTGGGCAAATGTCAAGTTCATATTCTTTTCATGACGATGGCAGGGGTGGGTGGGGGAAAGAGGATGCAGTTGGTGTAACTTAATACTGGCATCGAGATTTATTTACTGCTGATCGTGGCTTGTGAAGTTTTTGTCTCTTGCCTATGTGCAAGGCTGTTGGGTCAAGGTGCATATGCCAAAAGAGAACAGGTGGGGAAAGAGATTGAGAGAAAAAAAGGACTAAAGGATGCAGCAAAATACTAAGGAAGAAGAGGCTCAAGGGTAAATTTATAGTTATGTGATCTGAGCCCAGAGGGAGGCCTGTGCACGAATGCTCCCTGACCGTAAAAACGCACTAGCTGGTAATGGCTGCTAATGGTGCAGGGTGATTTTACTGAGTTAGACATGTGTGCGTGGGGGGGGCACATTTTGGAAATGAGCTGCTGGGGGGTGAGCACATAAAAAACCATGGAGGTAGTGAAGTCAGGCTTAAAATGATTATGTTTGCTCTGCTTCCGCAGTTGCCTTCCAACATACTAAGGAGAGTCAAAAAGAAACATGCAATACATAATACAAGGAGCCTGTGTGGCACTTTATGCTGCTAGCTTGCATGATAGTTCAAGAAGTATACTTTGCATTTTTTCCTGTTAATTGTGCCGACCTTTGGATCTCTATTCACAGTCTGCACAGTAACAGTCTTCCCGTCTCAGGACAGCAATGATGAGGCAATGGATTTGTTTGCAAGTACTTTGGATTCACACGTCTCTCATTTTCAATTAGCAGATGAATAAAAGACCTAGGGCTGGGTTTTAGTTTTGAGTGCACTTTTTTCAATTATTTTTTAATAAGTCTGCTCCCCTACTAAACCCACTCTCACACCACGATAAAGTCATTCCAGCTCCAGCCTTTGCACTAATACCTGATGGACTTGGTGGAACAATGCCATTACAGCCATCCACAGTGCTTATTATCATCTGGTGACTGAGGATGCTGGCTCAATGGCACAAGGTCACTTGAATATCACTCCCCATTACCCCGAGGCAACTGCTTCCCAAGAAAAGCCAGTTACTCACAATAATGAGATCACAAAACGCACATGCTTTCTTTGATTGTGATTTCCGGCCAAATCAGCAAAGCTAAGAAAGAAAATGGCTGCCCTTGTGTAGTCTGGCCTCTGTGCCTTCCTCTGTTGAGCTAAAATAATGCCCTAATCCAAGGCCAGGTGAAGACAGTGAGAGTCCTTCCATTGTCTTAAGTGAACCTGGGATCAGGCCCTAAATAAATAAGCCACTAGGGCAATTTAAGTAGGATGTGGGTGTATGCATAGTTCTGGCTATCAAAATTAAAGGCCAACTTCCAAGTTGGTGAGTTTACTTTTTTTTTACTGTGATGTATGGGTTGTGGTTTTTTAAAAAAATATAATTCAAGTGGTAAAATCTTCATTCTTTCCATGAATATCTGATGATGCATTTTAACTGAGTCTCAGCCCAAACTGAATTTGATTATTACTGGAAAAGATAAGTGTGCCCCTGGCTGAAATGGCAACCCTTGCCTCTTTGAGACAAAGATGCTCTGTGAATGAGCAAATAGAGTAGACTCCGATTTTAGGAGTTATTCTGTTTGCATCAAACGCCACTATATAATCAGTAGGTCGCTATTTCTAGAATTGCAACTGACACGTAGAACTCAATCAATACAAGTTACCCTTACATCCACTGGAGTTGTGCAGGAGTCAACAAGAACAGAATTTCTCCCTGAGACTCCTTGTTCCCAAACCCATCCGAAAACCATCTGCTCCACAAAGCTTTCCAACTACAAGCCCATACGCCACTCTGTTTTTTCCCCGATGCGTATTGTTCTCGGAGACTGTGAGCTCTTTGGTACAGGAACTTCATTTGTGTACATGGAAGATACTGTATGAATAGATGATTTACTTCACTATGCTTTCCTGTATGTATAACAAAAAAAATGTTTCCCGATCAATAAGTGGATATTGAAGGAGTTTGATCATACTTTCTTCGAAGGAGAGGCCTGTTTAATTGTTTTGGCATGTAATTTACTTGATAAGAATGAATGAAAAAAAAGATATTTCAATCTGTAGTATATGGATGACACATTCCTGCTTTAGTTATTGCCAACGCCACCCTGAATTCTTGATCTTTGGCTGAGGGCTGCTCTCTCTCTTAAAAAAAAAAACGAAAAACCACAGATGGAGAAATTTAAAAGTAACTTAAAACACATGAGCGGACTTACCACAGTCAGATTTAACATATTTGTTGGGTTGTATTGGCTGCAGGGGAGTGAGGGGGAGAGAAAAAAAAAGATGCCAAGCTTTAAAATCTCAGTCTAGTATTGATTGCTATAAAACTTCCTATTCTAAGATGTTCAGAAAAGTCTAATATGATATTTTAAAGAACAGGCTGTGTTGCTTTGAACCTAATGCACATAATATTTTCTAAATTAATTTGGAAGCTGTGAGGTTTCTGCTACAGGTGAGGTAAGAAGACCCTGTTTTAAAGGAAAGGGAAACAGAGCGTATGAGAGAATCAACCAAATTGAAATGTATTATTGTTTCTTAAAGAATCATGGGCTGCTCAAACATACCAAGAGCCTCTCGTTAGAAGTCACCACTTTCAAAATGCATTTGCAAGCTGTAATGTTCCAGCTCTTGAATTGGATCATGAGTTCCTAACCTCCACTGGTCTGGCCTTTGAGCAGAACTTGAGAGGGGGAGTGGAAGGGGAAAAGAAGAGAGGGCACGCAAAAGGATGAAGAAGAAAAGCAAAATAAATCAAAAGCAGCTTTCTTGGTAACACCACATCTCAAGGCCAAGTGTAAAAGGACCAGGCCTCTAATGATATCAATTAGGCTCAATCCTCTGTGACATTTTAGATATATTGTACCCACAGAGTATACTCAAGTCCATATGTATAAGGTCATTAGCTGGTCCAGAACATAACAAATTATAAGTAGAAGGGTTTTTTCTCTCCTAACACTTTCCACTTTCTAAAATAATTTACAGTCGTATGGTTTCATGTTGAGAAGTTAATTCCACTTAATTTTTTCTTGCTATACTAGGGAAATTGACTATTATATCATTGCATATATGAAAAAGAAATACCGCTAGATTTTCTTTGCTAACTTGCCACAGCTAAGACTTCCTTTAGAGGATTTCATTGTATAATTGGTATAAAGATAACAGGAACATAGTCCTTACAAGACACTATCTGCCTTGGCTATCTTTTTCACTGTTCCTCATTACACTGTGGGTTTCTTCACAGAACATAACTGCATGTTCTGAAAGGGAAATGGTAAACTGCTAGGAAACGCAAACAGAGTCTTCAATATGTCTGCTTGAATGTTTTGGCAGCCCCTCAGAAATATGTTATCTAGTTCTATCAGCAATGTCTCAGGATGTGGGGACCACCTAAAGGCATGCTCAGAGGCTGACAATAACTTGTGCTAATCCCTGCACTTCCTGTACAACAGGCTTCATGCTGGAGCTGTCGTCATTTTTCAGTCCTTGGAGAGGAACTATGCCAATTTAGGCAAACACAGCAAAATCTTGTTACATAAATTGAATCAGTTCAGCTCACAGCTCCACTGCACTTTGCATGATTAGGCAGAAATGTTGCCTTCGTCGAGGATACACAATTGTTACTTATCACATTGAATGATAATGTCATTCCCACTGGAATAGTTTAAGACAAAATGCTTCAACATATATACAATTGAATATCCAAAAGCACACACACACCTCTCTTACAAATCAGTGGGTTGTTACTGATTCTAGATAAGAAACAGGTTCCCAAGTATTGCGTCGTAGTTTGCTATATGAAAACCAGGCATCTATTTCTTCTTTTCTAGCTGAGCATCTCTTGTAGGATCAACATCTTTCCAGTGCTGCCCCCAATAGGTGTGCAACACCTATAGAACTAACTTAGAACAGCGAATAGCCCAGAACTGTCAAAGTATTCAGCTGTAGGGCCACTTTCCCCCCCCATTCTCGGACTTTCCCTCCCCATTCTCCAGCTAACACGGCCTCTCCCAAGGCATGACTCACAGCATAGGACCATGTGCTCTGGCTATACACAGCTTTCTGCCTGGGGAGACTTCCTCCCTGTGCTGTGTTGACTTCTTTCTGGCCCCCATATGCTACCGGGGGTAGCATATAGGGACCAAGGCAGGGGTCATTCTAGCCCTCATGTATTTTGATGAGTAGTCAGTAGCAACCAGAAAGTTGGCAGAGGGAATCTTGATTGCAAATCTTTCAATAAACTGAGCTCATGCAAACTTTTAAACACCATTCTTTGCTATTACACCTTGCTTTCAACATGCACCTTGGTTTTTTCCATCCACTTGATAAATGTTACATAACCTAGAATTTATTTTCACTTGCGCTTTCTTTTTCCTTCTGTCTTCTTCCTTATCCAACACAGTCACATCTGTTTTACATTTACCTTGGGGGGAAATACTTTATTTATTGTTTCGTATGGTTTAAATGTTTGTAGAAACGGGAATATCAAGGAGGGAGATAGAGAGACAGGATAAGTTTAGTTTTTTCAAGGGTTGGGTTCCCATAGTTCCTTTCCTTCTTCAGCTGCCATGCCAGGTGATCTCCTAGACCCATATTTGTTGGGACGACTGCATTTTAACACAAATGTCCATAAGTAGCTTTACTAAAGTAAATTATATGCATACAAACTTCTTATATATAGTTATTATGTTTGTCTCTGTACAAGACACAACAGACAGAGAGTCCCTATATATACATGCATACACTGTACACTCTACTAAGCCAATTTACCAGGCTGTAACTGAACTCACATGAATGCTCAGACGCAAATAACTTTCCTGTAATTTTCTGTTGAATAATAACCCAAGGTCACCTTGAGAATTCCTTACAGGTAAAGCTGTGATGGTATCACTGCCTGTCAGTATAAAATACCTGTGTATTCTTCACACCCATTGAAGAGCTTCTCTGGGAATGGTCAGACCTCTCTTGCCTTCTTTCCCCAAAGAAGGCTTTCATGTCCCTTTGGAAGCTCTGATGAGTATTTTCTCTGCTACTCGACACTTCTCCTTTTTCAGGGACCTGAATCACAGCCACTATATCTTTCCTGCTTGGGAAGGCTAGCTGCCTTCCATCTGAGCCCTCAGTCCTCACTGCTCGCTGAATTGGCTTGAGGGGTTATTGGTGAACGCTGTCAGGTATCCTCTCACTTTCTCTCTCACTCTAAAGTATGCTGTTTCTGCCACATGCCAACCCCGTTTGGGTCCTGAGAGTTAAAGGATAAGAGAAAATCTTGCTGAATTTAGAGCATGGTAGAACCACAAATATATTAAGTTTATCCAGAGAATCTTAAGGAAAATTTTTGTAGCATTATTTTCAAAAAGCATGTCTTGCCAGACAGTAGAAATATGCACTGATATCTTGTATTAGAGGGGTAGCCGTGTTAATCTGGATCTGTAAAAGCAGCAAAGAGTCCTGTGGCACCTTATAGACTAACAGCCGTTTTGGAGCATGAACTTTTGTGGGTGAATACCCACTTCGTCGAATACATGCTTTGATTAGCTTTGATTTATGGATCTTGAGTCCTATTTCTTATGAAGGACACATACAACCTGTACCTGTATTATCATCATTTATATGCATCCGACGAAGTGGGTATTCACCCACAAAAGCTCATGCTCCAAAATGTCTGTTAGTCTATAAGGTGCCACAGGACTCTTTGCTGCTTTCACTGGTATCTTGGGGCTTATGATATGGGGCTCTGTAAATTCCATCATTTTTATTAAGGTGGAGAATTTCATGGGGGTGAGAGGTGTTGATTTGACATCTCCCTAACTGTACATTTAAATATACCCACAAAACAGGAACTGCTTGGGCAGTGACCCACTATAGAGAGGGAACAGATGCAAAAAGAAAAAGGAAGACATGTATTAATATTACAAAAATTCTGGTGGACCTGCTTCAGGAGGGAGTTCTGTAACTGAGCTGAGTAACCTACCTACCAACCACCAACTGCAGATAAGAACACAGGGCAGGGAGCCGACAGCATGAGTGAGGTCCTGGATTATCAACACTTCGTTAGAGCCGCTCTAGGATTAGCTTTGATTTATGGATCTTGAGTCTGTATTTTTTAAGTCCTATTTCTTATGAAGGATACATACAGCCTGTCCCTGTATTATCATCATTTATATCTGGGGGAGGCAGTGTTTGCTCATGGACAGGGACACAGAGTTTAAGAGCAGAAGGGACCATCAGATCAACTAGTTTGACTTCCTGTTTATCACAGGCCATCAATACCACCCAACACCCACACACTAAACCAAACGTGAAATTAGACCAAAGTATTACAATCCACAGGAGATCTAGCTATTAAGTGGCACAAGCAGAGCATAGGAGGAACCAAGATGCACCACTGCCTGAGGTCCCTGCAATGGCAGGGAACTGATTAAATGAGGTATATCCAGATGACCACAGCAAGTGACTCGCATCCCACGCTGCAGAGAAAGGCGAAAAACCCCAAGGTCACTGCCAATCTTATCAGGACCCCCATTGTGCTAGTAGCTATTCAAACAGTAAAGGCAAAGACAGTCCCTGCCTTAAAGAATTACAATCAAATTTAAAGCAAGAAGCATTAAGAGCATATAACAAAAAAAAAATAAAAATAAAAAAATGGAAGAGATGGGGAGGAAGGAGGAGATGAACAGTAATAGGATATGTAGTACACAGCAGCTAAGAGTGTGATTGCTACAAGTTATGCAGAGGGTTGGGTTTTTTCTTAAGAAATAATCAATACATCAACTGATCTCCCAAGTCCCCATTGGCCATCTACCAGCCATTATCACTTGGCCATTTCCCTTAGGCAGCACAGTGAAAGTGGATCTGAGGCAGGATAGGAAGAAGGCTCTACAGACTATTTAAGGGACAGCATTCAATGAGTAGCAAAATAGCCGAGCATGTCTGTGTTCTCCTCCATGGCTGATCCACAGAGGATAAGTACCTGCTACTATTGCCAATGGTAAAGATCTGTGCTTTGTAGCTAGAAGTTGCAGTGGTTAGCAAGGACTGAATGTGGGACATCTAACCTTCTCCCACTTGAGCTAAAGGATTAATTCTATTAGCTAGGGGAAATAGCAGGCACTAATCCTCTCTGGAGCAGCCACATAGGAGGAGGACACATTTGGCCATTGTATTAACTCATTAATTCAGTGCTTTCTCCATCCATGAACACAGAAAAGTCCCTCAGCTACTCAGAGTCTCATATAAAACCCAAACCTCTGCATAACTTGTAGCTACTCAGAGTCTCATATAAGTACTCATATAATTCTCCACAGAAGTGATACAACAAAGCCCTATCACCTGGAGTGTGATTTCTCTCTCTAGTCTACACGATCTCTCTTGCCTCTGAGAACACTATGATCCTGTGATATTTCCATTAGTGGAATATGAATACCAAAAAGTAAAATGAAAACAAAGCCATGAAGGGTCTATTCATGATTTTATTTTTTTTTTAATAAAAAGCTTTAATGTTAAAAAACAATCTGGTAAATTAATTCTCAGGTGCATGCATAAAATAAGATGTCCTTTAGGAGTTGGGAATTAGCCCAAGAGCATGAGGGATACAGTGGCAAAGGGCACGCTTTAAGAATGCCAGAAAAGATTTTGTAACAAATTAAGCTATGGATGAAACTGTGCCTGATGTACAGGGCATTATTATGCACAGTTATGAACATTGGTATGCATTAATAATAAAGATCAGCGTCGCCTTCTAGGGAAAAATTGAGCATTCTTTAATTAACTTAAATTTTTCATCAAATTGATTGAAAAGCTCTCATCCTTTTTTACTTTCATGTATCCCTACATTTTATGCCGTAGGCTCAGAGCAGTTTTATCTCCAATACTTGGTGTTTTTGAAAGAGTCCACGTGTTTTGAGTTTCAAAAAAATATCACAGCAACAAGCTAGAAGCAAGCTGGGGCATGAAATGAGAAAAGATATGGAGCAGCTTTCAAGTAAATCACTTTTAAAATTTTATATATATGTTGGAGGGGAAGAAAGAAAATGCTTTTTCACTCACAGAGTGGCACTGGTGCACCGTAGTGCTAAGGCACAGAATTGGCAATTAACATGAAGGTGAGGTGTGAGATTTCTGTTGGGATGGGGACGATGTTTACAATATTGATGACTAACTTCTTTTTATGGCTTATTTGTCTTCCTTCACTGCAAAATCTCAAGCCTCCAGCATGGTTCAGGTAGTCTAAGAGCATGGACTCCTTCCTCAAAGATTCTGGAGTACTAATGAATCCACTGTCTGCAGTGCACCTTGGTCACTTGTTCTGCAAAATCTCAGTCCTTTTTCCTGTCTCTCTTTCCAGCAGCAGTATCATGGAGCAAGATAACTCAGAGCATTGTGTGGGGTCTCTATAGCCTGCTCCTCCTGACAAAAGATTTCATCCTTTAGCTCGTTGTGCTTACGGGCTGTTATGTTAGCACATGTGTAAGCACAGTGTGCTTCAGCTGCATACAATCCCACTCAGGGCATAACATAGGGGTTCGGAGTGGTGGCTCTAATCTAGCCAACTCTGCCAACTGAAAATTCCCCCACACCAGTGGAATATTTAACTGCTCACTCAGTCTCCAGTGTACCACCAGAGATGAGGAAAGGCCAATTAGTGAGCTGAGGGTCTAGCCATAAAATTCCTTAGAGATTTAGATACTCTTAAAATGGAATCCAAAATGTTGAGTCTTTCTCTGCATTGAACCATAAGTACTTTTTGAGGTTTGCCCATCACTATGTGAAAACTTCCCAGTTCAGTACAAATCAAACACACAAAGGATTTCCAATGACATTAGCATCAAACCCATGTGATTCTGAAATATGACCTCTGGAGGGAAAAAAGATAGGGAGGAATAAAATATTTGCATCGTTCACCAAACACACGTTGGGCTTCATCTTCCCATCAATATGTAAACACAGCCATCTCCACCCCATTGTCTGTTCTCTAGTAATTGAATGGGAACATTTGATCTTTTCAAACATAGCCTACAGCCATAAAACCTTGCGCAGTCCTGATCTTGTCAGATCTCATATGATAGGAACTGTCAGGCTTGGTATTTTTATGGGAAATTACTAGAAATTTTATGGGAAATTTATTAGAACAGCTCTGTGTGCCGGGCCATGGTGCTGATATTTCATCTGAGCTGGTTCTGAATCAATATCCCAGGTTGGTCAGAGAGGACACTGGAGATGCTATACCTGATTCTCCTCTCCCCTTTCACTGGTGTAAAACAGGTGAAATTCTATTTAAGTGAACAGAATTTCCTAGGCCCTGGCACTTTTATGACTACAAGTTTCCATAACACCTTTCATAAGAGTAGGGATATTGGTTGAAATCCTGGCCCCATTGAAGTCAATGGGGCCAGGATTTCACCTAGGAAGTCTAGTGTTATCAACAAATTCTAACTGAGGTGATTATATTCTGCCTTTCTAAATCTCACTTGGAATTTGAACTGGGTATTGTATTCTTCTTCGCTTTCTGTCTTCATACTCTTGTGTAGTGTTCCTGTGCACTGTTAAATAATGGCCGCGTTTCATACCTGAAGTGGGCGCATTTCAAGTGTCTGTGCAAATATACGTCAGTTTGTTAAGTCTGTACAGTCCTTTAGGATACATAAAGGTGAAAGGTACCATATAAATATAAGATACTGAGCCTATTTCTCAGCTTCACCCACTTTTAAGCCCCCTTTACATTGTTAGAACTGTGTAACTTGAATTCAGTGTATAATCTCTCGTGTAAATGAGAACTCAAGATATTATTTTGGTTAAAACTTAGTGGCAGTGCAAACAAAGACCTTTGTAAAAATAGACAACTTTTTTTAAAGCAAACCTGCTACAGTTTTTATTTAGCTGTTTTTAACCATCATTTTGTTGCCACACTTACAATTACTAATTAATAGATCCTAATATATACTTTTACCCAGACACGCCTCCCTTTACTTTGCCATATTTTAATGTGTACAGCACTTTCGCATCAGCAAAGATTAAAGTTCCTCTCATTGACATAGAATGAAGGCAAATTATACTGTTTGCAAGAGAAGAGATAATAAAGGAGAGAGTCTATAGAAATACTTTGATGAATTATATAGTGGCAATTTTCTGACATTAGTAATGTAGGGCAGAAGACAGTGTTTCTGATATATAGATGTAAATTCATCATCCAGACTGCATTAAAGAAAACCAATAAGATTCCTTGATTTTTGGATTGCTTACAAGAGCAATCAGTAAAATGTATAGTCTCCTCCAAGAAAGCTCACCTGAGTGCAAAAGGTGAAGCATTACATAGCTAAATAGCTACCCTTTCTGTGCTAACCATCATAAAAACAGATCCTGCAACTGACTTTCAGGAGTCTGTACCAACATCTAAAGGAAAGTATCAGGATTTGCACTATGCAGAAAATGGCTAATATGGCGATAATGTCTGTTCCTGACCTCTGCTGGAAAATCAAATGGCTGCTTCTAAAATGGTTTACTTGTTTGTAAAACAAATTATTTCAGTTATTTGGTTTGTAAACTAAAAAATTTAGTGGTAGTTAATGGGGAATAAAATGACCTGGTACCTTAGATTGAGCTCCAAATCACATTTTATTTATGAAGACTCCATGCCCCTCCAGGCCAAGGTGCTCCAAATAATTAATAATGAATATATAATGAAGCAAAGTTAAAATACTAATAGCATTAAAACCAACCAC
Organism: Gopherus evgoodei; assembly: GCF_007399415.2. Lineage (NCBI taxonomy): Eukaryota > Metazoa > Chordata > Testudines > Testudinidae > Gopherus > Gopherus evgoodei. The sequence goes on from NC_044331.1 coordinate 10,326,686, forward strand.
CCTTAGTCCTAAAAATGCAGAATACCAAGTATACTGCAGTTTGTACATTAGAGCACAGTTTCTCAACCTGGGAATAGATAGCAGGAGGGGTCCCCTAACTTTGTATTATTGCTAAGTGGAGTCACAGTCTGGAAAAGCTCGAGAAGCACTGTTTTAGGGGATGTCACAAGTTTTTCTCATAGTCAGAACTTCTTTGCCCTGTAGTGAATTTGGTTAAAAATTAAGTGAATTACAAAAACAACAAATGTGTTTTATAAAGAACATGAGCTCTGCACCTACAGAAGTAAGCTAGTTCTAGAACTATCTAGCAGATCTTCACTTACCAAACTGTTGACAGTACATTAAACCAATATAATACAAGCTAGGATAATTACATCAGGTGAACACACTCTCATTTGGTAATTGGTCTGAGGCAGGGCGCTTTCTCTAACCAATGCTGAGCCATTTTCCAAGTAACTGGTTCAGAGGTGTTGGAGATACCACAAGACGATGGACTGAATTCTGCTTGTTACACTGGTTGTGAACGACAGAAGAACTGGTGCCCTTACATCCAGCTCTACAAAAATCACAAGGAAGCGTATGTCATAGAGATTCAGAGCAGATGACTGGGAGTCAGGACTCCTGTAGCTTCAAGCTTCAGAGAAGCTTGAAATTGCTGTTGGGAATCTGGTGGACCCTCAAAGCCAGTGGCTGTGAGGAGATGTGTTTAATCAGTGTATCCCCTACTGGCCCTGACCAGAACCTGTCCCCATCTAACATACCCACTCTTGTGGCTGCATAGACTGACTACAAGGAAGGAGCTGGTGCCCTGGTTGGGCTCTCTCCTCCTAGGACCTTCCCCTGAATCTAGGCCAGAACACCTCTAACCAGTGTATCCATCTCTCAGGCACACAACATAAATTCTTACAGCTTTTGACAGAAAATAATTCATTATGGACCATTTTTTCAATTCAGCTCAAGCCACTGCAGGCCCACTCCTGTCCCCTGGCCTATAGGTACTCGCATACTGCATGATGGGCCCAATATTAACACTTAGGCAGACAGACACATGCAAATCATATAGTCATGACTCAAGTCCCTGATCTGTATGCTCAAAATGGAGGCACGTGCATTTTTGCAGGCACAATATCACAGACAATGGCTGAAAAATTTGCCCTGAAATGTCAATTGACTTGTTTTCTAAAGAAACAAAGGGTTTCGTTTCATGTTCTTCCCCCTCCCTGTTATGAATTTGGTTGTTGAAGATAATGGGCAGATTCAGCATCTCAGATCAAGAGACCAGGCACTGCTGTTCACTTTTTAGTAAGGCAGAGAACAGTACTAAAGAAGCAGGACTCCAGGTGTAAGGCCGGCAGCAGCAACAGTTCATCCAAAGCAGCAACAACTCAGGAAGGCAAGCCATGGCAACTGAGGGGAGACTGGACTCCAGGACACCCATGTTCTTGTTCTTATTATTACAACACAGCGTAACTAAAAAATATCAAATCAAAGAAAAGAAATTCCTGCAGGCAAGGGGCAAGGGAGGAGGCTGACCACTGCTGGAAATGGAACTTATTGTTCATCTGTGTAGTGCAGCAGGAAACAGAAATCACAAAAGCAAAGGCCAAGATCAACAGCAGGAGCAATGCTGAAAGCAACAACAATGTTCTGAACGGGAGCGACAGCCTCCAGAAGAGGTGCAACTGAAAGGGACTTCCCACCCCCTTGATCTTACCACTACAGCTCCTCCCACAAGGCATGCCTCAAGAATCCTCCCTGGTGCTTGCCAATGGGGAGTGGCTTCTCCCCACTCCTCACATGGGTTGGGTCCTGCGTTCTTTATTTCGCCATCTGGTGCCTCCACCCACGGTAACTCATTTCTGTGCCTCGGACACAAGAGGTGCTGTCTCTTGGGAAAAGAATTCTACCACTCTGTTCACAAGAAATATAATCCACTACACAAACAACTAGGCTGACCAGATGTCCCGATTTTATAGGGACAGTCCCAATTTTAGGGGCTTTTTCTTACATAGGCTCCTATTACTCCCCACTCCCTGTCCGATTTTTCACACTTGCTGTAAAATAACACAAACAATATATCTCACTCTCCCCTCCCCCATCAATGTTTGCATGCCCTGATCTGTTGAAATCTTTCAATTTACAGACTTCCGTCTACACAGAAGCCTCTACGCTGAACCAATGAATCTTATGTATTTAAATTGATGATAGCCAGACAATGTAGCTATTGCCTTTAAGTTTGCACTAACTGATTGGGAACACCCGCTGATTTTATTGAAACGCTCAAGAATACTATGCACTTTAGTGCATGAAATCATGAGAATAAAGACAGAATGCCATTGAAGCTTTTGTCTTGTTGTTGTCATTTCTATATATTTCTTGCAATCAGCAAAAACAGCAGACCACACAGGAATGGCCACCACTCTGCTTTCTAAGGAGGATTAGTGAAAGTGCAAGTTAGTGTCTGGAAGAACATTCCTTGCCATCAGGCTAGTATTAATTTCCTGTTCAAAGGGGGCTATATTGTCAATGTGACACTTTAATCAGCTACCAAAGTGACTCTGGGAACACAGGCTTCACAATCAATGTCAATGTATTTCATGTAGTTTCAATACCACTTAGTCATTTTGCTTCAGAAGTGCGTGAGGAGGGTCAATACATTTCATTAGTTTGCTTCATCTAAAGGATAGTACAACATCACAACTTTGATTGTATTATTAGAATTGCCTTAATGTGACACCAGATTCCCTGATTGTGCAATACCAGACAGTGAAGTGCTGGAGGGCAGTCAAATTATCCTTCACCCACACATATCCAGCCAGCCCCAGCAAAAGATGTTGCAAAGGAAAAAAAGGAGAGAAAAGAAGATGGTACTTCATTTAATAGTACACACTAGATTATAGCTGCTATAAACATATAATAAAACATAGGCAGACTGAGCTTAAAGTTTCAAGGATGCCAACTCTTGGAAATGAAAGTCACCATTAATTTTAGCTAAATATTTCAAGCTCTAAGGATATTTGGGATGCTCAAGAAACACAGCATTTTAGACTATGTATTTGTTTTTCTATTTCTAAATAAATCAATAAAACAAATGCACTCATTGCAAAAGTGTCTTGCTACTTCTATAATTTCTAAAAAAACAACACTAGGAAAATCAGTTTTTACCAAAAAAAAAGAAAAAAAGAATTTCACTCTAGATAAAACAAACATAGGTCCTGATCGCATAAGCACGTGTGCATATTTATTTATTAATTATTATTATTATATGTATTACCACAGCACCTAGGAGCCCGAGTCATGCACCAGGAGACTATTGTGTTAGATGTTGTACAAACAGAACAGAAAAATGGTCTCTGCCCCAAATTCTTACAATGTACATCTAAGATAAGGGACAACACATGGATACAGACACACAGATGGGGAAAGCAGACAAGACAAGAAAGCAATGACACAGTGTTGGTCAGCATAATAGGCTGTGGTTTCAGTACACAAATGGCCCAACCACTGTCACAGCTAAGGAGACATTTCAATCATTTAATGGGACTACCAGACAAACAAATACATAAATGTTTTTGGAATGAAGGCCTAGATTTGTTTTTTCTTTGGTGGAGTTTATCTGAGTTTACTTTTTTGATTAAAACTGATATTCAGGGAGGAATGAAGGAGAAAGAAATAAAGAAGAACAGGAGCATGGAGGACAGAGAGAGACTGAGAAAGAAGGTAGAACAGCGCAAACAACTTATCATCTGATAGAGAAGAATGTCCACAGTGTCACTTGTAGAATGCATTCTGCTGCCATAACCTGTATCCATGATCTCCAAAGGCACCTGAACCCATCCTGCTGCTGCTCACTGGTATTTGTTATTGGGGAAGTGTCTGTTCTTGGGGACTGTTTCATTCCTAGGAGCTTTTACTCCACTGATCCAAACCTACCGAGGCCTCTGGAGTGGGGGACTGCCCTCAAAGTAGAGAAGAAAAGATCATATCCAGGGCCCTAGGATTTTTTACAACTGAGGTGAATTACATATAATTTATTTCTTGTTTGATTTTGGCTAGGAAAATTTTCAGGGAAATAGCATCCTCACTGCTAAAGGGGCATCATCTATTCCTGATGACTAATCTTTGCTTGAAGTCATAATCCTCTCTTTATGACCGAATCCTCTGTTACTGTGGAGATGTTTGTGATGTCATTAAGGGTATGTCTACACAGCATTTAAACACCAGCGGCTGACCCGGGTGATCTGATTCAGGCTTGCGGGGCTTGGTTGAAGGACTAAAATTACTGTGTAGATGTACTGGAGCCCAAGCTCTGGGACTGCACAAGTGGGGAGGGCCTCAGAACCTGGGCTCCAGCCTGAGCTCAAACATCGATACAGCAACTTTTAGCCCCACAGTCTGAGCCCTAGGAGCTCAAATCAGCAGACTCAGGCCATCTGCAACCAAGTTGGGGGTCTTTTATTCCAGTGCGGATGTACCAAAAGGGGCTGGATTCTGCAAAGTGCTAAGAGCCATAACCTTCCACCCTATTTAATAGGAATTGAGGTTGCATGGTATTTGAAAGTATCAGGCCGCAAGTGAGGAAATGAGTTACAGTAAGAGATAAATTCCTTAAAAACCAGCATCCTGTTATATTAATGTACCTAATAAAAAGCAATGAAAGAAAGCATCAGAACAAAATGAACACTGGTTCTTGGCAAGCAGGTACTGGATGAATCCCTTGAGGGAGAAAAGAGAAATGGACTAAAAAGAATTTTAAAAAGTTCAACATTTGTGTTTCCTGTGGAGAAGGGTCTTGGGACTGGATAAGTTTAATTCAGTGATGCAGGTCTATAAAGTTCTTCTATCATGCTACATCAGAATTAAGCAGTTTATAAAGTTTAAATTTTATGTTGGGATGCCATACTGATGATGTTCCTACACAACAGACTTCACACTGGTATTTTTAAATATTTGGAAGTCAATGGAACTATGTCAGTTTACACCAGCTGAAGATCTGACCCCAAACATTTCCCCCCAAATGTTTGCCAATGCAAGAAGGGCTTCCAGCCATATGAATAGCAGCAAGATACCTCCATGAGTGCAGCAATGCTTTTTTCATAGTTTCTCTTCACACATATACACACTGAGTATCTCAGTGAGATCTCTTCTCTCCAGTTGAGACTGTCAGAAACCCAGTGAAAATTTCAAATACTATGACAAAATGACATTCCAGGAGAAGAAAAAGTAGACTGCTGCTATTTCTCTATCTTCCTAACTTATACAAGCCCTGCGGATCCTACTGGTTCATCAACCAAAATCAGGTAAGAGAAATATTCTGGCACCTTATCTGCTGCATACTAGGTCAAAGGTCTATCAGAAAAAGGCCTCCTAACATTACCTTTGCAATGTGGCCTGTCATTCTGGAGAAAAGCAGACATGTGGTAGTGATAAACACCACCAAGGAGTCAATCTCCACATCCCTTCCCTCCCCACCACTAAAATATTGGAAAAAAAAGAACAAGAAGTAAAAATCTTACAGATGTTCCCCACAGAGACAAGAAGCAACACTACACCAGTCCAATTACAGCTTTAAAAGATCCTCTACTTCCTGTAGTTGTGAAAAGAACAGTACTATTGATGGAGACTCAGTTAAATCAAGAACGTGAGAGTACTTTAAAAGGTATGGAAATTTATAAAGATATTTAAGATATGATGCAATTAGACACCTATGCACTTTAGAAAATTCCACTAGGCATACATCTGCATCTTTACATGCCTAAATACCTAAAATCTCTCCCTCTGTCGCATCATCTGTTGAAAGGGAACAAAGGAAAACTCCCGCTGAATGAGAAGTTTATTTCTGAAAAAACTTCCACTCAGAAAGTGTACTTGAGATAGCACTACTAAAAAGACCATACCTTTTTAGTGACGAGAAATAAAATAACACTTTTGTTTCTCCTCCATTTAAGATATCTTCAGTTGACGACAGGCAGAGGAAAATTCTTAAACCCAGAAATGTTGCAAAAGAATGGAAGATTAACCCCCAAACCACTCAACATTGGCCTAAGTTTGCGCCAACTGAAGTAAATAGTAAAACTCCTACTGACTTCAGTGGAAGTAGAATTAGGCCAAAGTTGAATGATTTTGAAAATCACACTCTCAAAGCCTGAAGGATAAATATTCCCCATCTCTTTGATCATTAGTTTGGGATGGAAATATGGGAAGATTAAGATTTCTTGTGAGTTGTTTTTGCTCTCATTTGGTGAATGCCACATTAGATTACTGCTTAACACCAAAAAATTGGATGGGTACACAGTATCCATCTTTCTTTGATATTGCTTTCTGCATTTGTAAAGGGTAGAGCTCATTTTGACCAATCGCCCTTCAAAGTTTCACAAGATATGGACTACGTATCAGGGACTATGATCAACTCTATATAGACTTCCTCAAATGACCATCTGGTAGAGTTAACCAATAGTAATTGTGTAATATTGTAAATGATTTTGAAGTAGCCGGTAACGACAGTTCAGGTACTGTCAGGATATAAGGATTTTCACGAGTGAAATAAATTTGTGGACATTAGGTAAATTCCTGCTCTTTAGCTGGCATTTCTATTATATTCACAGAGTCATCACATTTGACATAATCTGGCTGCAGCGTGTCGTCAGGAGGAACAACGGGCTGGATTGAAGATAGTGAAGCATGTGCCTGAACTTGCATAATAGCTTGCTCTAACAGCAATCTGTTGTTTTCATAAATCAAACAGGCTATGGTATTCATTGAAAGCTCCGTTTTATGAAATACAAGCAAATTTCCTTTAAATCTGTGGCTAAAAAGAAATGATAATTCTGTAACAGTGTTCTAAATTATGGTACTGATAATTTCTGACCTTACCTTGACTATCTGTTATATTAAATAATCTCAAGCCTCTGTGTTTGTATTATATTATTGTATTATTGTATTATATTAGAAGTAAATTAAGAAAGTCACCTGGTTACACAGGTTCCCCAGTAGGATCTTTTCTGACACTGCCCCTAGTTCTCTTTGCTGAGAGACACTCAAATCCTTTTATACTACTGCATGTAATAGGACTCACCTGGTCTTGCTGCAAGGATGAGTCAGCAAAATGACTCTGCATCTTTAAACTTGGTTCTAACACAAGACCCTTTTATATAAACAAGCTATGGATAGATTTTTAAAGTTAGCTTTTATTAAAAGAGTACTACGGAGACAACTGTTGAGAGCAATATTTTTTATAAAGAGATGGCGGCATAAAGAGGTATGGTAGTGACAAAAGAGAAATAAAGGCAGTTTTATGTTTTATTACCATGCTAAAAATAATTTCTATAGCATAAGATATTTATAGAACATACTTCACAGCTTTAATAAAACCTGAGTAGTTAATTTTAGCTGGATAAAGATTTGGTCTGTCACTCTAGAAATTTATATGGATTTTTATAGATTTTTTAAAAGAAATGTTATGGGACATTTGGGTAGGATAATAATAAAACTAAAATCTTGCATTTATGAAACATCTTTTATCCTGCAGAAGTCTATTGGATTGGTGTCCTATTAGATTGACAGAGTTCCACAAGTTGATAAGCACCCTCTTCTCCAATGAAGACTAGGGAACCAAAGAGTATCAGCACCTTAGAGCACTGTTTCCCAAATGTGGGATGCTGCTTGTGTAGGGAAAGCCCCTGGCGGACCAGGCCGGTTTGTTTACCTGCTGCGTCCACAGGTCTGGCCAATCGCAGCTCCCACTAGCTGCAGTTCGCTGCTCCAGGCCAATCGGAGCTGCTGGAAGCGGCACGGGCTGAGGGATGGACTGGTCGTCACTTCCAGCAGCTTCCATTGGCCTGGAGCAGCGAACTGCAGCCAGTGGGAGCCGCAATCGGATAGACCTGCGGACACAGCAGGTAAACAAACCGGCTCAGCCTGCCAGGGGCTTTCCTACACAAGCGGTTTCCCAAGTTTGGGAAACACTGCCTTAGAGGATTTGACCTATAGAGAGGCAATGAAGACTTCATTTCATATTTAATGTAGTTTTCCCTCTGAAGCACAGAAACCAGGGTAAATTCCACTGGAAATAAAAACAAAATAAAAATGTTCAACAAACTTAATATATGAAAATAATAATTGAGATATTTAGACACCAAATTAACATAGTAAAAAACAAACACGGCATTTGTGGCTTGAAAACAGGTGTAAAATATTAGGAAACACTTTCAAATATTTTAAACAGACTTTGGAAGCGCTACATAGTACTGGAGGGGAAAAAATCTAATCAGAATGTATTGAGTCTTGTTACTAATAAGAAAAAATATAACCACAAAGCCATTTAATTATTACATGGGAAAATAAATTAGCTTTAAAAAAATGAAACTGCTTTTTAAAATTCTGTTCAGATTCAAAAAAGAAAAAGTGATGCTTTTTGAAGTTGGCACCTAATGCAGCTATCTACACAGCCCTCTGATTGTGTTTGCTAATGGGTGAAATACACCACATTCCATGCACAATTCTGAATGAATCTGTCTTGGCACTGAGAACACTACTGAGGCAAGCAGAAAAGGAATCTAGGTCCCCAACCTGCAGGCAGGTCAGAGGGCTGCAACTAGAATAATTTCTTTCACTATTCCAGCCTATAGGATGAATTTAGCAGTTGCAGTTCCTCATCACCTGCAAAAGGGGATTTTGGGCTACTGGATACATAAACATGTAAATTACTAGGTCTCCACCACGACAGCAGGGCCTCCTATAGGCCTTATGAACCTGAGTGAATTTTACCTCAACTAAATCACCACAGGACAGATCCCACAGTCCTCAAGCAGCCTGATAGGTGCAAGGATCATTGAAATCAGTTGAAAGACTCCCACTGACTTTCAACAGGCTTTGGATCAGATCTCTACACCCTTGAGTAAGGATCATATAATGGGTCTCCAAACAGGACAGACTCCCTTCAGAGTGGTTAAAAGGGCTGGATTTGGCTCTGGAACTGCTACAAGTCCAGATTAATATCCCAATGTGGATTCAAATCCAGTGGGATAAAGCTGGGGAAGAAGACATGGGGTAAACCTCATGTCCTCTTTAGGGATATAGAAAACCAGGAGTTAGGATTGGGGTGGGAAAAGACTGCTCCAAGGATCACAAATTGAAACGAAGTCCTGGCCCTTTAAAATTCTCCATGCCTTGGAGTCTGAAGGGGAAAGGGAATCTCTGTGTGTGCATTTACAGGAACTGTATGTTATTTAATGAAATTTGCCCTGTAGAATAAGAGTAATTTTAATAAGCCAGGACAGTTTATAAAGTCTTTTAAAAAAGTCTTGTTAACTTCAAATAATGGTTGATCATGCACCAAACATAGGATGAAGCCATCCATTCTGCTTTTCAGGGAAGTATCTTTAGCATGAACAGATTGTTGGATTAGAGAAGCTTCTTTTATCCAAAGATCTTTGATGGCATAGATATGTTACAATCTATTTAAACACACCCTGTACACTTAAAGTATTTTTTAAATGTTATTTTATACTGAATTCCCCAAGATGTAATAATGATCTGGCACTTACTATAAAGTCTAAAGATACATTCCGCTCACTTCAATAACTTACAATTAGTTGAAACACATTTAATTATTATTTGTTTTTAAAAGTAAAGTCTTTTATAAAGACCTTTCTTGCCAAATTCTAACCCGGAGCATATTTTGACAGCTAAATTATAAATCACTAAAACCAGGGCTATTGTCCTGGGCCATCAACAATAGTGAAGCTAGTAGATGTTGCTATAATAATAATTATGCTCATCAGAGTTAAATAAAAGCCAAAATAAAGTTAATCAAAGCCTTTTATGTGGTGTTTATAGGACAGCTTCCTATGTCTCATTGCATTCTTCATATTAATTAAATGATATGACATTTCAAAGGCCAGTCAAAAAACAGGAATTCCTGGAGTCTTGAAAATTAACACCTTTCTCCAATTATACGTCTATCGGGCAAGAACTCCCCCCAAAAATCCAAGAAGTCAATGCAAGTTCAATGGGATTCTAATATGTGTGTCCTAAATTGGTAAGCAACATTTAGGTCATTATATTATGCCAAGCAGCTAATTTTCCTTTCTGAAGTGCTCACAGGAGGTCAAGACCAGTTTAAACATCAAAGGTTTATGAATTTAATAGTTTCATAGAGAACAGAAGTAGAAAACTTGCCTGAAGTAATACTCTACTGTGATACTACATGGTCAACCTTCTATCCAAGACAAACTACACAACAGAGAAATCAATACTAGTGCACTGATATGTGGAACGCTTCAAGCAAGGGTTACCTTTAAAAAAACAGAGGAGATTTTTGTCCCTGAAATCATATTCCTTGCCACCACACAGCTTGACCACATTCAGACCTCCAAATGTGGTGTAATAGAGTTTTAGAAAGTACTCTGAAATACTCTTTAGTATTTCCAAGACAGAATAAATGCAAAACTAGATATGGTAGGAGAATGTCAGGTTAAATCTGAGTGTTAATCGAAATCAATTATATACAGGATAATTAGAAAAAATTCCACAATTCATGATCTCTGGATATTTGTCAGTAGGTAGAGTTTAATGGGAATGCTTCCTCTTGTAAGCTCAAATGAATAAATGAAATGTTTTATCCGCTAGCAAAGACAATGCAGCATTCATAGTTGCCATTAAAATGTTTATGTTCTGGCCCAGGCATGGACAGCCAAGGGTAGTGGTTAGAGCCAGACATAGTGGGTAGGGTTGGAGCCAAAGCTGAGTTCAGAGCCAAGGTCAGAAGCCAGGAACCAGAGCAACGTGAAGGAGCAGGTTCTGTTGTAACATCCAGCTGGGTATTCACCTAGTTCGGGGGTGGGCAACCTTTCAGAAGTGGTGTGCCGAGTCTTCATTTATTGACTTTGATTTAAGTTTTCATGTGCCAGTAATACATTTTAACCTTTTTAGAAGGTCTCTTTCTAGAAGTCTATATAACAGGGGTCGGCAACCTTTGGCATGCGGCTCGCCAGGGTAAGCACCCTGGTAGGCCAGGCCGGTTTGTTTACCTGCTGTATCTGCAGGTTCTGCCGATTGCGGCTCCCACTGCCAGCGGTTCACCGCTCCAGGCCAATGGCGGCTGTGGGAAGCAGCCCAGGCCAAGGGATGTGCTGGCTACCGTTTCCCACCGCCCCCATTGGCCTGGAGTGGCAAACCACAGCCAGTAGGAGCCACGATCAGTCGAACCTGTGGACGCAGCAGGTAAACAAACCGGCCCAGCCTGCCAGAGTGCTTACCCTGGTGAGCCGTGTGCCAAAGGTTGCCAACCTCTGGTCTATAAATATAACTAAGCTATTGTTGTATGTAAAGTAAATAAGGTTTTTAAAATGTTTAAGAAGCTTCATTTAAAATTAAATTAAAATGCAGAGCCCCCCAGACCAGTGCCAAGACCTGGGCAGTGTGAGTGTCACTGAAAATCAGTTCATGTGCCGCTTTTGACACGCGTGCCATAGGTTGCCTACCCCGGACCTAGTTCCACAGACAACTTTCTGGTATCCCCTCCATGTGTAAGTAGTATGCCTGGACCAGTTAGAGATCCCGGAAGCACTGCCAGTCAGGCCCTCTGTGGCCAGCACAGCCTGTGATACTTGACCCTACCAGGTTCACAGCCCAATGACTGCTGTTCTGCCACAGGTGGCAACATGGACACACCAGTCACTCAGGGACCAGCAGCTTTAAGTTCTGTCTCCATGGATTGTCACAGGTTCCCAGGTGTCTCTGCAAGTAATTAACATTACTGTTGTTTTCCCTCTACTAAACTGGCCTGTGGCAATGTTATCTGCTTGCAAAGCCCAAATTACAAAGAGTTTAATAGTGAACATAGGGTTGAAAATGATCAAAATCAGGCTCATGAGATTTCCAGGATTTCCCAGATTTGGCCAAAGATAGAAATACCGTGAGAACAAAAATCCTTCGGTGTTCTGTTAGAAGTTGCAAGATACCCACAAACGACAGTGATAAGCAGAGTAGAAAAGCATAGATAGCTTAGATAGACTGAGATAGCCCTTTATGTAGGTTCTCTGCTCCTCCAACCATCCATAGCTTTTTCTGTCTTTAATTCTGTTCGCCAATTCAATTGCCCTCCCAGCCTGTTACCCCAGCCCACTAACCTCTGATACTATATTTCCGCCATTCAGCAAATTCAAGGGGTAATTAGCCTCTGACATTAAAATCCCTCCCACAACTTACTTGCTGTATCGCTAGTGCTGGGCAAATATGGCAAAATATTTTCCATGCATATTCTTCCAAATTCTCAAATGAATATGGTTGGGTGGTGTTCACACCCCTCAGGCATGATTCACTGCTGCATTACTCTGGGTTTGTTCTGTTGTAACTCCATTGATTTCTGTGGAGTCACATCGGCATAAAACTGAAATCAGGCCTTGCTTTGCAATCTGTGAACGTGTGTGCAATTGAATTTTACTAGCACAAATAGTAAAGGGAGAGCAAATTTTAAACTCTCACACTCAAATACAAGTCGAAGGTGACTTTTCAATTCATTTTCCACAGACAACATTTGTGCCAGAAATTATATTCTTCTAGTCAGGAAACAGAAATAAATCCATGTTACTTAGGGGACTAACCATAACAAAGCAACACAACTGGCATTTTAAATTTCACCAGGCAGACAAAATTTGTGAAAAAATGTCAGATAATTTCAAATAATGAATGAATTCCAAAAGAATCACACTCTGTTGGTGGATGCTCCACAGACAGACAAAAGGACTAAATTGATCAGATAAATATATGTTGTCAAATTATTTCCTCAGCTTTACTGACCAAGTTCACTTCCAGTATCTCTGAAGCTATCGTGCCACTATTCAAGAAAGAGCTGTAGATAAAGCAGCAACAGAGGGCAATGAATGTGGGAGAAAAAGGGGAGAGGGAAAGAGAATGAAAACTAGTTGGAGGCAAGAAGAGGGAGGATGAGCTGCCTCTGATGTGTCAAGCTACCAGTTCACGTATTTTTCATGGGGACAAGCTTGTTTCCTATAAAGCAACAGTAACCTTCCTGCTTTTGGGCCACACCTAGGAGTGTCTGTTTATATATGCTGCAGAGTACTCATCATATAAAGAGAACTCTTTGTTCCAACTGCATTTAAAACCTAAGTAAAAGGAGAACTTGAAAAATAGAGATGTCTCAGGCTAGTTGCCATTTGCTAGGAGGAATGGGTTTTTTATGAATTTCATGGCTGTGTGGCATTCACTCTCATCTTTCTTTGAATTCCTAGCAGCAGCAGCTAAAATATTATTTTAAGCTGTGAGTACGCTGACCTTTTGGAGGTGGGTCCCCATCTGGAAGGTGAAGGGCAGGTATCCTGCTGGGATAATGTCACACTTTGGCTTACTGAAAACTATTGTGAAATGCACTCAGAGTATGACGTTATCTCAGCATGACACACACACACCCTGGAGTGCCCTACTGCTTAAATAACAATCCTGAAAAGTGGTGGAAGGATGGCAAAGATAGACACTGTTTCACTTAGGGATGCTGGTTAGATGTACTACAGCAGCTTAAAAATAAATAAAACAGATGGAAGATGATTTCAAGATGGACAGAGAGTCTGAAATCTCAACCTGTCTCCCCCACACCTCCAAACAAACAAATAAACAAACAAAAAACATCTTGGGTATAATATATTGGTTAGTGCTATTTGATTCAGTAGCTGGAAAAACTATTGGCCAAACATTCATTACATGAATCAGCTGTTGCAATCATAGGTCAGTAGGGGACATTTATATGAGCGTGAATTGTGCAAAACTTTATATGAATCAAATGAGTGGCATCATCTGGAATGCTGTCTGTAGTACAGGCCCTGCAGAGGCCCTGTCACTTTGTGGGTTAACTTTTCTCATTACCTTTTCTTTAAGGAGGAAACATAGATGCTTTCATATCACTGAGGGCTAGATTCTTACATACCTTTACGTGCAGTGGCTTCTGTGGAACTATTTGTGGACTAAGGTACTACAATACTTGAGTAAGGGCATCAGATATTTGTTAGGGACCTAATTCTGCCACTCTTACTCATGCTGAGTAGCACCGTAGTATGCAAGGAGTCTCATGCATTACAGTGCACTAATTACATAAATTCATCTGAAAACATGACACAGTGTCAGTGGTAAGTCATGACGAAATTATTCACTGATTTATTTGCCCACACAGGGCAGTGTGTTGGGCTCTTATGAAGAGTTTATTTTGTTGCAGCTTGGGAGCTTCTAGGGTGACCAGACAGCAAGTGTGAAAAATCAGGACGGGGACGGGGGGTAATAGGAGCCTATGTAAGAAAAAGACCCAAAAATCGGGACAGTCCCTATAAAATCAGGACATCTGGTCACCTCAGGAGCTTCCCCGGGTTCAGACTAGCCCTGTAAACAAGACTGCATGAACTAATTTGATTGGCATTAGAACCTGATGAAATCTCAATCCAGTATATGAACCTAAACCATTTTTTTTAAGGCCACCATCCAAAAATTTCCCTGGAGGAAAAAAAAGCAGGACTGCCCCATAACTGAAGAATAGGTACATTTGGAAGGTTTTAATATGCCTATCAAGCTCTGGATGGTGAATGAGCTGACCAAATTGTGTTTCATTGAGGCTGTGGTAAATTTGGACGTTTGCAGTGGTGCAGCAAGGTTAGCCACTAGGCACAGTGTGATCGCAATTGCTATTGAGGTGAGGAGACATAGTAATAGACAAGCAACATGTTTATAGAATAGCACTGTTTTCTGTGTTTTGCCTGCCCTTTCTCTCTCAGAAATGGTAGCATTCATTTCAAAGGGATTTTGGCTGGCATTGAGTTCAGACAGTTCATACTGAAAACCTGAGCCATTAGTACTAAGCATAAGCCCTGACATTGCCTGCCCTGCAAAATACTACCCACCCTAATCATAGATAGGCAGAAATCCTTATGTCTGAAGGTGCTAGCACGTTTCAAAACCATTTCAGTCCATCTCTAATGGAAATCTAATGGAAATCGTAAATTACTGAAAAAGGTCCACAGGTGCTGAAATTTACTACTGTGTTGACTGCTGGCGAGGTCTGAAACTGAAGAACAATGCAAGATGTGCTATGAAAATGAAATATTTATGACATTCATATTCTCCTTCAAGCTTAAAAAAATCATAACAAACCATTTGCTTGGTGACTAAATAATAAAGCAACAGAACGTAAAGAATGCTGACCTGAACTGGTATTTTTAGAACGTTTCTTGCTAAATAAATCCTTTTAACAGCAGTTATTCTCACACTGCAACAGTCTCGGGGTATCAAAATAAACTGGTCGGAGTGGGGTGAAGAATGGAATTGTTCGTCACACCAAGTTTTGAATAGTCAAAAACGTTTCTCTTACAACTTTTTTTCAGGGGGGATTAAATTTATGGAGGCTGGGGTGTGGAAGGAGAGAATTTTTGAAACTGCTGGAAATCAGTTGGCAGTTAACAGCTTTAATTTACAGAAAGACAGGAGTGATTTGGAACCTGAACATGATAAGAGAAAAAAATTATGTTACAGACGTGATCTGGCTTGCCACTGGCAGCTCAGCTATGGGCTTCATTGGGAACAGGATCAGGCTTGACATGAATTAATGAAGAATAAAGGTTGACTTTGAGGAAGGACTTCAAAGATGGTACGTAAAGTGTCATGGAAGGTTCAGATGTCGTAAACCGGACCAGAAGAAAGTGGTCAGGTTAGGATTTTATGCAACTCTAAAAGTTAACTTGGTGGCAGTACTGTTTTAAACAGTTCACACCTGGCCACACTTGGAATCTTAGAGTGTATCATACTGATAACAAGATGCAGGTGTGTACCATATGTATAAAGAAAAGGGATTCGGGATTTTACCTCAAGGGGCACAGATGCATCTATAACACAGTTCCATATATTGGGGCTAAATCTTAAACGGTAAATATGAGATTGAGAAGTAAGTGTAGGTTGGTTATTATGAGATGCAGGGACACGAATGAAATAAAAAGTTTCAAAACTGTGAATGAACGGAGGGAACATTTTAGAAAAGACAGCGCTTCTTACTGCCAATCTGCACACAAAGAAAACCTGGAGATTTGGTTTAGAAAAGCACCAACTTGCCTGTCTTTTCATACGTTGGACCACAGAGATTGTTCTTTTGTTACAGATATATACAGTGCAGAGCACACTGGAGCCACAATCTCTGAGTGAGGCCTCAAGAAACAATACAAATAAATCATTGTCATCATCATCTACTCTGCAGCGTTATTGTGAAGTTGTACAATTTTTTTAAAAGCTTTGGCGAACTATGTCTCAAGATCCTCATTAAAGTTTTACAAAAACACTGAAAGTCTCTCATGCGACACTCGACCCACCAACTCCAACAAGATCAACGGTTTACAGCTATTAGGTCCTGAATCTGTAACTAGTTATGCATGTGAGTGAAGATACTCACATGCATGTTTGCAGAATCTGTCCCAATTTGTGTATTTAAATTGGGATTTTTAAAGGAGTTAAGCACCCTAATCTCATAGAAATTCAAAGGCAGTTAGCATCTTTGGGTTCCTTGCACAATCTCAGTCTGAACTGTTTTTGAAAGTCAATATTAACATATTGATTTCCAGTGTCCGTAAACTGTGCCAGCAGTCAACTGATGGAAGCCATAGGATTAAACTGGAGAACTGAAGGTAAGAGGCATAACAGGAGCTCAGAATTCAAAACTATATGAGGACAGGGATGGAATTAACCTCTGGCATCCTGGTGATGAACCTGGAGGTTGTTGGAAGTTCCCTCAGGTCCTGATCCTTCAAAACACTTAAGCATGTGCTTACCTTTAAGCAGTTGAGCAGGCCTATCAAATCAATTGGATTACTCAGGCACTTAAAATTACCCATGTGGTTAAGTACTTCACTCCACTGGGACCAAAGTCATTAAAAAAAAAATTGATTGGCACTTGGAAGGACAGCTACACCAAACTTTTGTGAAATCCTAAAGGTTTTAAGGCTGTTAAATGTCGAATCTGGAAAGAGCTTCCAAGTGCTGCTATGTGTGTGTTGATTTGATTTGTATAAGGATCAGACTGAGATAGGTCAGAGAGAGCAGATCACTTTAGCACGCTAAACAGTAGTAATAATTTTAAGTGCTATTTTCCCCTTGAGATTAATTTTACTTTCTAATATAACCAGAGGCCAGTTAGAGAAAGAAGAGAAGAAAATGACATTTGACTGGACTCTAAAACAAAGCTTAATGACTGAGAAGGGGCTCAAATATGATGGTAAATGAGTAAAGACTGTTATAATAGAGCAACTCTTGTCATTTACAGAGGGCAAAATTCACCCCTACGTAGAGGGCCAGTACAGGGATCATACAGCATATATGGGACTTAAATGTTGCACTGGCTACTCTGCACAGGTATGGATTTCACCCAGAGATCTTTATAATAGCCTAAAAGTTGTACAAGCAAAACCATAACAATTCTCAGAAAATAGCTAGCTAGTTTAGTGGGATCCCCATTTTCCAGCTAGGAAGACAAGAGGCAGAGAGGTGAAGTGGCATGGCCAACACCACATACTGAATGGCAGAGATGGAATTAGGCCATTCTCCCGGGCACTGCAGATATTTATTAAACAACAAAACCCTAATTAAGAAGTGTTTTTACAAATTACATAGCCAATAAACCCAAGACATCTGGCAAGAATTTCTCTGCAGCCACACCATGCAATCAGCTGGATGCTCAGTGAGGTTTGAGGCAGGTGCTGGCCACTAGCATGGTGAGGACATTCCAGTTTTCCCAGGGATCTCTACTAGCAAGAGCTGCAACCCTTCTGAGTATCTGGACATGATTCTTCTGTCTCATTTCTGACTTCACAGTCTCCATCCTTCATAGAATAGCCACTGCTACAGCACTGACTGTGCAGGGCACCCAAAACCTCCATCTAACTATTGACTCCTGTCCATAGTAGTCCAGTTCCATCAGATGAGATTTTGCCTCACCAGATTTTGCTGCTGTGTTCATTCACCTAATCCTTGCTAGTAGCTTTTTCACCCATGTTTGTCCAGTAATTTATTTGAAACATAAAAAATGTGTATCAAATCAATTATTTGTGAGTGTATTCGGCAAATTATCCAACCAGCTCTACACTTGGGTGAATAATTTTTTTAATAAGTATTTATTAAATAAATAAATAAAATTAAAAAATGGATTTCCAAATGTTTCCTGTGCAAATATATCTTTGTTCAAGAATACATATATATCCACTTATATTTTGCAAAAATGTTAATTCCCCCCTCAATATTAAGTCATTTTTGCCCATAAAAAAGATATATTTTAGTAATTTTCCCCACAAATGAGCACAAAATGAGCTCACTTTCAAGTTCACAATTAAATTTACACCTACCACCCACAATTTTCAAGTGGTTTTACATTTCATTGTGAATCAAATGGCTCTAAGCTTTAGGCCACAGATCCTGCAAATACTTGTACGTGTGCTTAATTTTATGCATGAATATTCCATTGATCCTGCACATTTTGGAAGCATCAGGGCCTTAGCTACTAGTTATTCCGATGATACTGCCCATTTTTGCCTTGCGCTGTCTTCTCATTTGCTTACAATACCCTTTCCCCTCTTCCTCTCTTTCTGACCAGCAACTCTAAAAACAACTTCCTTGTTTTCTTCCACGATATCATGTTCTTTATAAATTGCACATGGCTGAATAGTGTAGTAGATAGAGCCATGACTTGGAATGGCAGCATGAAGAATTTAATTATGGCATTTAGTCCTGTAGCTAGTATGGGATTAATCCATCTCCAAGTACAGACAATGAAAAGACTCCTGGGATTTGGATCGGGCCCTATATGCTGGTATGGCATTTGGAGGTCTGTGCACAGAATGTATGCAGGATTGAGGTTTAAAACATAAACCAAACACTAACGAACTACAGTCCTGATCTTGAAGATTTATACACTTACCCCCATACGTAACGTTCTGCATGTGGGCAGAGCCACTGAGTTCATAAAGATTATTTATGTGTGTAAAGTTACTTACATGTGTGTTTGTAGGGTCAAGGCCTAGAAACCAAACAGCAAAGGCTAGTTTAAAAATGTTTCCAATAGCCCCTCTTGAGCTACTTCTTGGCGGTAGTTTGATTTAGCAAGGAAAAAAACTTTCTGAACATTATTTTATCTAGAGCTCTCCATCAGGTTTCAGTCTGATGTTCCACAACTCCCAAGATTTAGGGTGCAATATACAGTATTTCCGTTTAAAATGCAACTGGTTTATTGGATATGAAAAGCATATGGTGAAATTGGAATAAACGATACAATTTCCCCTGGAGAAAACAAACTGAAGTTGTAAAATAAACCTACTATGGAATCTGAAAAAGTAATCATGTTTAGAGCACGCAGCTAACTACTGCTCTGCAATATTATATCTTACTGAAAGTTGGAAAGAGAGCAAAGAGACTTTCCTAAACAAAGAAATAGATGAATAACAAAGACTACATGAAAGATAGACCTGATAATTAAATTCAGAAAGCGTTTGCAACAAAGTCTTTTCAGTGCAGGTAATACTTTTGCAAATGTATATTTATATTTACAGTGCTTTCTTTTTTATATGCATAACTTCCTCTGTTTGATTCACATTGTTTTGTCTTCTGCAGCAGCTCCTGCATTATTTTGGACCATCAATCTCTCTACCACACATTTGAACTTTCCAGTCTGTCTCATATAGGGCTAGATCATACAATCGGATCTGTGTGGGTACACATCTGCACTCATGTGGAGTCCAGTTACCTTCAAATACAAAACACTGTATGGACAGCAATCTTTTCACCCATCACTAAAATGCAGCCACATCTGGGGTGGAACTAACAGTGCACGGCACTTAACAAAAAGAAATGAAGGACATCATCATTCCCAACTGAAAATACAGGAGAATTTTA
This sequence comes from Gopherus evgoodei, assembly GCF_007399415.2. Classification (NCBI taxonomy): domain Eukaryota; kingdom Metazoa; phylum Chordata; order Testudines; family Testudinidae; genus Gopherus; species Gopherus evgoodei. The sequence continues at coordinate 10,346,609 of NC_044331.1, forward strand.
GATAAACGGAACATAGTTACCCAAACTGAAATCTGAATAGGACAATGAAATACTATAGTCATCATTTTTATATGTTCAAATTAGCTCTGCTGGATTCCAAAGATGTCTGAGTGAAGCATAAACACCCTTTGTCATCAAGAAGTAATGGGCTAAATCCTCAGCTGAAGTCAAGGGACTTTACCAATGTACAGGACCTGAGGAACTGATCCTTTAATTGCTCTCATAATATCCTTTTAGGATTGGGAGCAGATTTTAGAGAGGAAAAGAGAACTAGGCTATTCCTAATAAATAAAATAAAATATAGTTTGCTTGCTATTTAAACTGCCCCCAAAGCAGCTTTGTTCTCTTTTTCTCCTGAGCTACAGCCTACATGAGAAAAGAGTGACCCCTCATTAATACTCTCCTTACAGACTGCTTATTGTTTTTACTTGTTTTAGTTCCTTGCACTTGGAAATAGAAGCAATAAATTTCCAGGGAAATGAAACTCACTTATCAGATTTTCCAAGCATCAAGTTTCATATTAGGAAAGTAAAAAATCATTCTAACTGGACTCAATATAGCTGTAAACCAATATATGGAAGCTGTATCAGAGATTAAACCTTCACGGTAGGCTTGCTCATATGAGCTTCCCAATTCAGTCACAAAATCTTCTTGTAAGAGACAACAATTTACTGGGCCGGTATTTAACGATTCACAGTACAGTTGTCTTAAAAATAATACATCAAATCAATGTAGATGACATTTAACAAGAGCAAATATTGTCCGCAATTGAGGCAAACTGTGAATTGCAGTGACAATCTTTATCCTTCTGCAAAACCTTCTTTACCAGCTTGTCTGAGTTTTAAGACTTTTTTTTCCTAGTCAATCTGCAGTTTTTGTATAGTAAACTCCCTATCTCCCCTTACAAAACTCTTTGAAAACTATTTTGTATTAATAAACAATAGATACACATTTTACAGAATGTCATTCTACTAATCATGTTTGTTTCTGACACTCTCATGCTATGAATAATGCAGAATTGGGCCTCAGAGATATATCATCTTGCATCGGATTCTGCCATCAGTTACACTGGTGCAAATTCAGATTAACTGCACTGACTTTAATGCAATGATTCAAGATTTACATCAGTTTCAATCAGAATTGGTCCACAGACTATAACTGTCCCAATGGGGTAAATATGGAATATTTTGTGGGGAAAAAATCAGTTTCATACTATTGACCAAAGGAAAAAAAATAATGTAAAAGCACTTACAAATAAAAAAAAAGAGAATTTTTGCAATTAAAAATCTGTATAATGTATGGTTTTGTGTGTATTTATATGTGCATGTATACATACACACACACACATTCACACACACACTCACTCTCTCTCTCTCTTTAACCTATATGGAAATAAAAAAAATATATACGCTATAGAAGACAATGGCTCAGTAAAGGAGAAGAAGCTGGATTTTTAATTCATTAGGGATTCCTGGTTCACCTTTAGTGAGCCGTTTGCCTCAAGGACTTTATTCACTGACAGTCTAACTGACAAGGTACCTGCTTCTGAGCAACCATTGCAAACTGTCAGACCAGGCTTAAATACTACATCAAAGTTACTGTTAGATTTCAATGAAGAGACACTTCAGTGTGTCCCAATCATGCCTTAATCTTCAAGTGTTTTTTCTCTCTCTTGAAGGGTGGTGCTATATTTTTCCCCATAAGCTCTAATTTAGCCAAAGAAAGCATTGCTAAGCTATCAAAATAAGTTTTGCAGTAAATCCCTTTTTCATTGGCTGCCACTAAGAGGCACTGCAGCCTACTTTATGGAGGTTTTAAAAAAAAACAAAAACCCAGCCACCCCGGTGAAGTGCATATTCCACACAACCGTGGCTCTGGTGTCATTCCCTATTTAATGGCTGTCAGTGAGGGGGAAAGACAACGTGGTGGGTAATTAAAACCAAATTGCAGGCAGGAGATGACTGCACAAGAATGATATTGTCATTAATACTGATTTAACATGCACCTGGGTAAGGTGAGGGAGCGCAGCTAGGGAAATCGAACAGACACAATTTAAAGATGTAGTGTTTCCAGCTGAAGCATGTTTAAAAACTGAATAAAACCATCATATTTTGACAGCAGATATAAAACTGAAACAAATGTGCTACACATGTCAGTAAATAAAACCCCTCCGACTCTGCATTCCCCACAAAGCAAGCTCTGTGCCCTCTCTGAAGTTCAAAAGTAAATTTTTTTAAAAGGTTTTCTTGTTGAGTTCTCTCACATCTCATTTTTTAATATGCTCATTGCTTTCTCCGCCTGGACAAAGCTGACTGACAAAGAAGGGACCTTTGATAGACCAAAAAACACTGAAAAATCCAGTGTGTCTAACGAGGAAAAAATCTACTCCATTAATATTTCAGTGAGTAAAGATTTCCCACCTGGTATTTAGTGTAGGATTGTTGTACAATTCGTTTTATGAAGAAAGGAAACTGCAGAGTAGGTAGTGAGATAGGAGATAAAACAAAGGACATTTGTTAACAATGTTGCAGACTACACTATTTTGTGATGTTGAAGTCCAAAAATGGATTTTTAAAAAAAGCCACTCCAAAACAAAATAAGCTTGAGCCCAGCTTCTCCTTAGCTAGGAAAGATTTGCCTTCTGATGAGAATACAGCAAAATGTAATGAAAATCAGCGCCTCTAATAAGCATCCAAAATTAGCACACTGTTTTCTAAGGGAAACATTGTAAGTTTGATGCTATGCCAATATTTTCAAGATATGTTCAGCTAAACAAGTACATTTGCAACATCTGCAAGCCTGTTTCTATCCCAGACATTTTGCACTATTAGGATTCGTGTCCATTTCAAATAAAGTGAACAAATTTCAAAGGGTCTGTTTAAGAGCTGCATGCCAGAATAGCAACTAAAATTTAAAAATATATTTATTAGAAAAAGTACATGTGAAAGAGATCCACCTATTACTAAAACCAGAGTAGTGATTGATAAACTGGTTTCTGGTTTAACCTTAAATGCATGAATTACAGACATGGCTATCCTCCTGCCCAGCTCCTAATGAAGTGACTCAGAGATTCCAGGAATATTATAGTGCCATTCCATAGAGAAAGTAAATTCAAAGAACACATCTCAAACCATGAAATAAAGAGCTCAGGTAGGGAAAAGAAAGCATGTTGGGCCTGATCCAAAGTCTATTGCAATTCTGAGAAGACATCAATAGCCTGCAAAAGATTGTGGATCCGTACCGAGACTACTACAATAAGGCAAGATTTCACTTTCTTTTTTCCTCTTTAAAATATTCATGGTACAGCTGAAACATTTCCACAAATTTGGGATTAAATTGCAAAATGGTTGTAGGATTATTCTGATCTTTTGCTAAATACCTCCTAGGCGAATTAGTTATTTTAAAAAAAAAAAAGCAAAAGCAAACCACAACCAATATACGATGGGAAGTTGCCAGTTTGCCATGGGATTTTGTTTGTATGTTTTGGGGAGGTTGTGTTTGTGTGTTTTTGCTTTTTGGCTTGGGAGGGAGAGCTCAGAAAATGCACAGCATTTTTCAGTAGGAAGCCAGTGCTGCAAAGCACAGTGAGCACCTGTGGGTCAGATCAGTAGACTTGTAGCACCAGGACACATTAGATATCTTGAATCAAGGTAGCAATATTAAAAAAGCAGGGTGAGAAATGGTATATATAGGAGGTGGAGCAACAACTTTCACGTGTACTGGGTCTGATAGCTGGCTCTGTCCCAGTCTCCATGCGTGACCTTGAACAACTCACAGTTTCTCTGTGCCTCAGCTTCTGATCTGTACAGTGGGGATGATAATGTCTTGCTGCAGAGGGGGACTACAAAGATAGCCTGAGTTCGAATGCCTACACAGCAATTTTAGAGCCCCACAGCCCGAGCCTGAGTCAGCTGATGCAGGCCAGACACAGGCATTTAATTGGTCTCTAGATGTATCCTTAGATACTGTACTGACAGAGGCCATAAAAAGTACCTAGAAAGACAAGCAAACAGTTTCTTTCTCTCTGATTGTAGGGGAGTTGCTGATATTTAAATGAAAACGTAAAAGAAGGGGTGAAAATCTGGCCCCACAATGGGAGTTTCAGTTACTCAGACAGAAAAGCTTGGGAAAAAAATTCAGTATCAGACTGGAATCTCCAAAATGGACTTCCATACAGATGCCCATGAGATCACATACCTGCTCCTCATCTTTAGCTCAGATGCTCTCTTTCTAATAACCTAAGTAACTGGAAGTCCAATAACACTAAACTCTCACAATCCAACACACACTGGTCACAATGATGCACTAATACGTTAGGCATATATCCTACGACCATAATGTGATCTATGATTTTTAAGATCAAGTCTGGGATTTTGCCATCAATTTGCTGGATAACAACACTTAACTGATAGTAATTTTAAAATTGAATGTCTTCCTTGGAGCCACACATATTTAAGGGGGAACCCCGCCCCTGTATCTTTCTAACTGTTGCCCAGAGAAATATCTAGACAAATTGCAATAGAGAGCAAAATTATTACTTAGTGAGGTACTTACTACAAGCAGTTTAATACATATGTATGAAAAATTCAGAGTTGGGAAAAAAGATAATCAATCTCTTATTTAACTTGAAATCTCAATGGCCCCAAGCCTGCAAAAACTTACGTACATGCTTCATTTTACTACCATGAGACATCCAAATGAAGTCTACTGACAACTTTTGGTAGTAAAGTTAAGAACATGTAGAAGAGGCCTACAGTAGTTTTCATTATAATATTTCATTTTGTACTTCTCCTTGTAAATGATGGCTCCTTTCCCTCCAGCCCTGTCCCTTCTTTTCTATCTCTTGTAAAGAACCTATTGCATAATTATTATTCCCATCTAGATGGATGCTAATAAGGCTGCCGTCACCGTAAATCTGAGCACCAAAGTACTTAAAATAAAACAATAAACAATTTTCTTCTCTTTTACCAACCTGTAAAAGAAATGGCCTCGATTATAGATTATCTGTTTGCATGCGGATGCATATGAAGACCTATTCAAGGAAAGCTAATTTGGAGATATGTTTTGAATTTACTTCCAAATATGGAGAGGTCAGCAGTTTTGTGGTTTTGTTATAATTACTTTAAGAAAACCAATAATATATTTAAAAAAATATATATCAGGAGAGGGGACACATAGTAGCCTATAAAATCTTTGCAAGCTTGCCCAGACTGAGTTGCCATAAAAATCTCGCAGTGAGGAGAAAACCTGTCACTGCGTCATCATCTTCATCATCTCCTCAAGCTTGAGGAAAGCTTATATTCAATATGCTCAGTGCTAATAAGGCTTCAAGCAATATCATAAAACCATTCATGTCCATAGGGCACCTGACTCGAAAGGGAGTGATCACCAGTGTCCAAAGTAGTCGTGGTGATTCATCGACATTATTCTACAATTCTCATCCAAGTATGAGCCTTATCTCGTTGGAAAACAAAGGCAAACACATTTTAAGCTAAACCTGGTTCACAAAATGTGACTGTATTATGGGAGTCATGTAGTGTAAGAGATTGTAAAGCAGTTACCCTGATGTTTAATACTGAGTTAACATCAGAAGGGAACTTTTACTGTGAAAAGTACGTTTTCGTGAACTAATTTTTAGATTTTGACACACTTCTTTTGTTCTGATGTGGAATGAAAATGAGACCATTCAAAAAAATGTTGTGAAAAATACATGGGAAAGAGCAAGATGTCATTAGCCTGTTGGGAGATCCATGGCTAAGTTTTCCTCTGCTTGACACGAAGCAAGGATTTGAATCTCAGTCTCCCACATCTCAGGCAAATGCCCTAACCACAGGACTAGAGTAAGTTTACATCGCTGTCCCTTTCCATGCACCCCTAAAAAACCAGTAAAAAATTGTCAGCATTTTTGACCTGCTCTATTACACTGTTGCCACAGCAGGATACAAACTTTTTTAAAAAAGAATTCCTTGTAATGGATTTATAGGCTATCAGTGTAAATATAGATAAGACCAGATCTTGAACTGATGCAAATCTGGGTTGCTTCGTGGACTTCAGTAGAGCTCTACCAATTTACACTAGCTGAGGATCTAGCAAAGTATTTTTTTCAGAAAGGTGGAGGTTGCCAGCAGCAAACCCAGAGACATCCAGGTTAGTTGTTGTTATATTTTGTATTCTCATGAGAGCATAAAGCTAATAAGACAGGTTCAATGGAGATAGACATACTGGGCCAGAACCTCCACCCTTGGTCTACTTACTTTGCACTGGCAAGGCATTGCAAAGCAGCTGGACAAGTGACCTAAAGAGGCATCGGATGATTTCCTTTGCATAGTGAATCTTGCTTATAAACCTTCATTACACAGGGTTAATTTCTAAGGATGCAGAAGAGTCAAATATCTTGCTACCATTTCAGGACTTCCACAAAGAACCATTTTTGTTATTTTTTTCTTGTTTGGAGAATGTAAATAGATTTTTGTTTGCAAAGAGAAATATTGAATGTTTGACTTCTTTAAACTTAGCAAATACTGTAATATTAATGCATTCACTGAGTGGATTATGAAATGTATCTTGTAATTTGTTGCTGTCATTAGTTGTCTTTTTGACTTCTGGAGAAAAGTAGTAAGATTTCACTTCAAAAAGTTCTTCTTTATTATCTAATTATATAAAGGTGGCAGACTAATTGGCTCTCGTGTATGGATGGAGACAATCACTTTATCTTTATGATTAGACATATGGAAAGGATTTCTAAGATCTGTAAGACTGTTGGTAGCAGTTCATCAGATGTTTTGTATACAACACGTCACCTGTACAAAATGCTGCATTCTGCATGCAAGTCAGATCCATGGAATGCATACATCTGAAATTCATCCACATGTTCACATTCATAAGCAACAAATATGTATTATAGTTGTTTCTGTTCTTGACACAGACATGGGAACAAGATGATCATTAAATAAATACTTAGATATTTTGTTAAATTGTAACTTTCATAGGTCCAGTAATATCTCAATCCTTGCATAGATCAATGGGACAACTTGCAGAAAAAGGTATGAATCAAAATGAATAAGCATATCAGAATCTGTTCTACTGTGAATAAGAGTGGAAAATATCCAGCCCCATGTTAGTTGTTATGCGTGTTTAGGTTATGCTTGCGTATCCACAATATACATAGATATAGACATGACACAGAGAGAAAGAGAGAGAGTGGACATATTTTATTCCAACATTATTTCACAGAAACTGGACCTAGGCTATGGAACTCAGTGCTATAATATTACACACATACACACACACCAAAAAAACCAACACACACCTTATTTGAAATAATTTTTTTTTTTGTAAAATACTGGTAGAGTCAAGTGTCCAGAGTTCTTGCCCATCTCTCTAGCAAGCTGTTGGCTATGGGAAGGAATTTACCTCTGTGGAGGATGGGCAGTGAGGCAACCTCTGCCCTCCATCAAGACTTTTCCTGTGGGGGAGGTGCCATTTTGTTACCCCCATGTTCAATGGTATCCAGCGGCAGTATTGTTACCAACTTCAATGGACCTAGTATTTAGCCTTGTGGTGGCAACTAACCTTTGTAATGTTGGCTTGTGAAACAGAGATCAAGGAGGTGTCGAGCAACATATCTGAAGTCACAAAGACCTTTACGATATTTGACATACCCAAACACACGCAGATAGATGTGCCCAGAGATAGATGTGCTCCCGTTCTACAGCCAAGACTTGTACCAGGAACTGGTCCGGTTAAGGAGAAGTATAACTTAATTGAAACCAGCAGTCAGGGAAAACAAACTGAATATGAAGTTGAGAGCAGACTAACTACTATGGCAACACATAAGGTAACTTGTTTCTCATTAATATAACCTCAGTGCACCCAAAGCAGAACTGATTATGACAAGTATTCTGTAAAACAAACCTTTTAAACTCTTTCCAAACAATATGTAAAAATCACACAGTAAACCTCATTTTAGGCAACTACATGAGAAAACATGCCATAAACCAGTCTCACCACAAACAAATTATATGTAATGCACATTATAAATCAATTTCCCCTTTATTAACCACAAGTCATAGCATGCTGTGAGGGACCAATATGTAATCAAACTACATGCGAAAACACGCTAGAAATAGAGCTAGTCAGGAATTTCAAATAAACTGATTGTGATTTTGGGGGAGGGGGCATTTTTAATATGCAAAACAAATTGAAATTTTTTTTCATCATGATTTAGGATGGGAAAATTTTCCAAAATCTTAAAAAGTTTAGTGGGACAAGAAAATAGATTTTTGCCTAGATAGAAACAAGTCTCAATATAAACTACATACAAGTCTAATAATAAAGGAATGATAGAGGGTTGAACTGGTTGAGAATAAAGAAAACCAAGGTAAACTTTATCTATTTGTTTCTCTTTTTCTCCTGAAATTTGAAATTTCATCAAATTTAAATATTTCAACCATTTCTACAATTGATCAAAATTGAAGAAAATGTATTCACAATAAATATTGAAAAAATTCCCATTTATTTATTAATATTTGTAGTTTGTATGTTTAATGCAGTTAAAGGCCTAACGCATGCCAGCACTAAGACATTTGACCACCTGGGCTGGGCTCAGCCAACCACGAAACAAGGATCTGGTGAACTTTATTACCAACCAAAACGAGCCAATCAAGCTGATTTTTTTTTTAAGTAACATGAAAATCTATTAGCAAAAATTTGCAGCCTTCTTTAGTCAAAAAAACTTTTCTGAACCCAGAAATTTTGAAAGGAAAAGTTTTTAAGTTATGAGAACATCCCTTTTCAGCTGGGTTTGTACATTCTTCTATAAATTATGTCATAAATGCTGAATTAGTGTTTGCAGAACAATAATACACCAACTTACCTGTGTTATTACTTGTCCAGAGGACCACACTGAGGCCCCAATCCTGTAAAACTGTATGCACATGCTTAACTATATGCACTGCGAGTCGTGCTAGTCAAGTTGAAGTGCAAAGTTAAGCACGTGCATAATCTTTGCATTATTGGGACCTAACTGTGCATTCCATATATGTATTTATGAAAGCTGGTAGGAAAACAGAAAACATTTTTCATAAAATATTTTTTGCAATGTTTTCAGTCTCCTTTGGGGACAAAATTTTGTTTAGCTGAAAATTACCTTCCTACTCACCAATAAAGATTCTTATGAATCAAAAATGAGCAGTGTTTAAAAAGTGAAATTAGAAACACGATACTGTGATTCTGGGGAAAAAAATTGCTTTAAAATATTAGTAACATGGGCACCCAGACAGCATGGTGGCAGGTCCATATTAGCCCTTGATCCTGTAATTTGCTGCACCCATGTGCATGTTGTTTCAGGACAGGGGTTTAAGTAAGTAGAAGGTAAGTAGGCAGGCAGAAAAAGACCTCGTACTATTACTTTCCCTTGTCTGTTGTTCTGGTTCTGTGTGCCACATTTGGGCCTTGACAAACAGATCTTTCCATTCTGTTACTCCTGTGCACATCTTATTCTTCATGTAACACCATATTAAAAAAATCAGGTAGACCAATTAAATGTAAAGCAAGATTAAGCTTCAAAAAGAATCTGGTTTTTTTTATTGGAGTTTCTGACTTTAGAGAACAGATCTGTACAATTTCCAGACATCCCACCCATATTGCCCATTCCCAATTTACAGAACCCACATGTCTCTCGATGCACCAGCTGCGTCAAATGAAAGTAATTATCACCCCAGAGAGAGTCAAGTGTTAAAGGTAGTGGCAGGCATTTTGTGTAAGGAAGAAAAAATTAGGAAGAAGGGAGGCTGATGAAAGGAGACTGATTTCTGTTAGTCTTTTGGCAGAGAGAGAGAGAGAGAGAGGGAAATAGTAAGTAATAAAACCCCTTAGGGAGTACTTTCAAATGCAGTAGGCAGTGAAATAAAAGTTTACTTGAAAAGATTCTTTTTAAAATAAAGTAACCACTACCAAGCAAAAAAACAAAACAAAACAAACAACAACCCCCCAAAACTCTAGGAATCAGATTATAGTCAATTTAAACTAATCAGAAAGTGGTAGGGACACATGGGAACATAGATTTACAGAATGGGATTAAAGTGACACATGCCCCTCGCAAAAAAAGATGAAGTATGAATCCTTGGGAAAGGCAATGGCATGCTACTGACAACACACACAGCTTTCTTTAGGGAAGCTGGTCCATTCAGTGTCAGCAATGAACATTTGTTGTACAGTGGAGAGAAAGAGGATACCACTATAACAGTTGTTTGGAAGCAAGAACAGTGGCTGTCATCTGGGTGCAGAGGATTAGAGTTTGCTCACACAAACTACAGAGAGGTCAGATCTGCTCAGACTTCTTGCCTTCTTTCCAATGGTCTGAGAGCCTGATCTAAATCCGGATGAAGTCCATCGAACTCTTTCCATTGACTTTATTAGGAGTTGGTTGACAACCTAAGTATTTACCCTGTATTTTTCAAGAAAGCAGATTTCAGGGTAGAACAGAGCATCTGAAAAGTTTGAGAAGTAAGTAGGGTAGGTGTATACTCAGAAATGTTACAGTAAGGAAACTAGTGAAAATGGAGTGTTTGAGGTCTTAATAAACCTTTGTGAATGCATGGGGGACAGTATATATAGGTTTACTTATCTGGATAGTTCCCCAAAAGTTGAAATTCAGCCAAGTCTCACCAGAAAGTTGCTTTGGTTCATGGGAGAAACTGAGCTAATTTATTCTTTTGCACTGAAAGCATGTGAATTTTATGGTTTCATACAGTTTTGACACAAAACCAGACAAGCCTTTCCACTGCATCCACATTTGAGATTTCTGAGTATTTTTTAAAAAATCAGTGTATAACTCTGACAGCTATGCGTTTGTGAATTTGCATGAATTAAAACTGAAGAATATTTTTCACCAGTCCTCATGAAGCAAAAACCACTCACATTGGCTCAGCAAAAGAGCATCCTAAATACTCCTAAAGGAACTCGTTCCAGGCTCATGGACCCATAAATTGCCCTAAAAATAGGTAAGGGCCAAATATAGAATTTCAATAGGAGTGAGGCACCTAACTTCATTAGGCTCTTCTGAGACTCCCAGCCATAATATTGTCCACATATTGCAAAGCACTCTGCGTTTCAGCCCTTCTTATTTTTAGAAAAAGACCTGAAATTCTATAATGAGCTATTTCCTGTACTGTCTATCAGATTCAATAGCAGAGCAGGTTGCAAATTTTCTAATGGAAACTGCTGTAACGAGGCGGTGTGGCTCCCCTCCTCATCCGGGAGGGTCGAGCCCCGTCAATCATCCCTAGGGGTGGGGCCTCTAAGCGGAAGTCCCACCCCCCAGAGGGTCAAACGGTGACCCGGAAGAATAAAAGCCGGCCCTCAGCCCTCAGTTGGAGCCCAGCCACCATCAGGAGCAGACCTGTCCGCGGGAGCTCCTGACTGGGAAGCTGCTGAGGCCGCAGGCCGGTGTCCGGACTGGCCAGAACCTCCCCGCTATGACAAGGAGCTGCCGGAGCTGCCCCGCGCCTGCTACGATGAGGAGCTGCCGGAGCTGCCCCGCGCCCGCTACGACGAGGAGCTGCCGGAGCTGCCCCGCCCATGTTGCGGCCCTGAGGACCCCCCGGAACAGGCCTGGCCAGACTTCCCAGAATTGCTGCCGGACTTGCCGCCCAGCCCTGGCCATGAGGAGCCGATGTGGTGGGACGTCCCTGAAGCTGATCCCACAAACCAGGTAGGCTTGGAGGGGGATACTGGAAGTAGCCCGGGGGGAGCCTGATGCCAGTCAGGCTGTAGCGCTAACCTTGCCAAGTCAGTGTGTTTCGGTCAGGATCCCCATTGACCACTGGTAGCAGTGACGGCCGCTACCAGGGCCCCGGGTTGGAACGCAGAGGAGTGGGTGGGCCTGCGTTCCCCCTGCCACCCGTAATCGGGTGGCAGATTCCCCCTCTGACTTTGCCACTGCTCTGCCCTGCTCCAAAGGCCAGAGCTGTTATAACTGTGTTTGGTGCCCCGCTCGAACCTAGAGCTGGGCCCCCTCTGACTTTGCCACTGCTGTGCCCTGCTCCAAAGGGCCAGAGCTGTTATAACTGTGTTTGGTGCCCCGCTCGAACCTAGAGCTGGGCCCCCTCTGACTTTGCCACTGCTGTGCCCTGCTCCAAAGGGCCAGAGCTGTTATAACTGTGTTTGGTGCCCCGCCCGAACCAAGGGCTGGGCCCCCTGTGACTTTGCCACTGCTGTGCCCTGCTCCAAAGGCCAGAGCTGTTATAACTGTGTTTGGTGCCCCGCTCGAACCTAGAGCTGGGCCCCCTCTGACTTTGCCACTGCTGTGCCCTGCTCCAAAGGGCCAGAGCTGTTATAACTGTGTTTGGTGCCCCACTTGACCCTAGAGCTGGGCCCCCTCTGACTTTGCCACTGTTCTGCCCTGCTCAAAAGGGCTAGAGCTGCTATAACTGTGTAACTGGTGCCCCGCCCGAACCAAGGGCTGGGTCCCCTTTGCCTGTGCCACTGCTCGGCCCTGTCCCAAAGGGCCAGAGCCACCCGCACTCCTGCCAGCCCGCCCTGAACCAAAGGGCCGGAGCTGGGATAACTGTGTATTGTTACTCAGCCCTGCAGCAGAGGGTCTGAGCCCCGAACTGACTGTATATTGTTGCTCAGCCTTGCAGCAGGCGGCCTGAGCTCCTAATTAACTGTGTGTTGGTGCCCGCCTGAACCAAGGGCCGGGCCCCCATTGACTGTGCCACTGCCCGGTCCTATCCACAGGGACCGACTACCCGCGCGGTGGGTGACAGTCCTGAGAACCGAGACCCGCAGATGACAAGTCAAGGCCGGTGTGGCTCCCCTCCTCATCCGGGAGGGTCGAGCCCCGGCGAGTCTTGCTTACACTGCTCATTTACAAAAAGCAAAATGTGCTGCAGAAATGTGTCAATTTCAATAAAATTTCATTTAGAATGAAAAATTGAAGAAAACTTTTTCAGCCTGGAATGTTTTGATTTTGTGTTTTGAAATTACTTTCCATTTCCATTTTTCATTTTACTGTAAGATTTAAAAAGTCAAAATCAGAACAAAACATTTCACTTTTCTCTAAACAAAATTTTTTTTTAATTTCCTTTTGCAGAAAATTTTGATTTTTTTTGTTTTGTTTTCATTCCATGTTGGAATGGATAAAAATTTCAAAATCACAAGCTTTACCACAAAATGAAGAATCCAGTTCCCATTCAGCTCAAGGCAATAGTATTAGAAGTAGTAGTTCTTAAGATTGCACAGGGAACAAGCAACAAACGTAACTGGGGGTAATGCATCACAGCAAAGCACATTATTCCTGGATTGTATGACTCTCAATCCTCTTTTCCAATGTTAAACTAGGCTCTTCAGTTCAGATCAGGTCACATTGTCTTGACCCTGTCTGAAACACGTAGCTTCTGTATGTGTTTTTCCTTGCCAAGTCTCCTCCATGGATGGCAGAAGAGAGGTGGTGTCTCGGCGGTGATTAGGTGAAAGCAGGGGTAATTTACCAGCAATTCCAGTGACTCCTAGACCCAGTAGGGTTCATTCTGTCCCATCATAAATAAAAGCCTTGATCAAACATCCAGGAAGAGAGACACATGCACTCTACGTGTTGTTAAGTTGCTGAAATGGGTAAAACAGACCAGGCTGATTCTACCCCAACAGTCAACACTCCAGTTATCAAAGTAATGTGAGTAAGCATAGAAAAACTAAACCACGGAGATGGTTAAGGTTTGATCATCATGATCATTATCATTATTCTCATTGCCGCTTTCCCTGCTCTCTTGGAGAAGTCACAAGCTGTAGCACCCCTAGGAGAGCAATATTCTTTGTCCACAGCTTACCGATAAGTAAGATTCGAGGTAAGCACACAGAAAGTGAAACTAAATCTGCCTGGTGTCTTTCCAAAGACTTTTTCGATGAGCATTTCCACCATGTCCAAGAGGCAAAAATCCAGTAAATTACATGTTGTGAGGTTTTTTGAGGAAGGCTCTTCATGAAAGTTAGGTAATAGGTCTATCTTGGACCGCAATTAGTTGTGACTATGTGACTAGGTTCTTACATGTACTGTGAATATAAGAATCTACTGTGTATACTTTGTCTCATCAGAGATGTGTTTCTTGAGGAACAATTCTTATTTTCCTGCTCTCCTTCTGTACAACATGTTTGAAATTAACTGAGGTGCAGGGTACACAAAGTGCTTCGTTAGTACACGTGGCTGCAGTGGTTGCACTATTAGTGCATGGGTCTACGTGCATCAGTAGTAATGTAGGCTCCCTACTGCAGACTGAATTGGTGTTAGCAATTTGTAAGGTGTGTCGGTCAGATGCAATACATTTGGTGACTGCAGTGTGTGAAGTTGGATGCTGAAAAGCAGTTTAAGCAGAATTAAAAAAAAACATGATCCAAAATCTAGAACGATATTTACAAAAACTACAAATTATATTAACTTTGCACCTGACTCCTTTTTTGCCATTGTGAAATGGAACTGGGGTGGACTAGACTAACGGAGGTGAGAGTATTTGGTGGAGAAAAATTCTAGGGAAGAAATTCCTAGAGCAGGTAGAGATTACCTGTCTTGGTTTAAAGGCCTGATCCTGCACACACTTATACATGTGGATAACTTTTACTGACTGAGTACATTGGAAATACCAATGTGAATAAAGTTAGCAGCCAGAAAGAAGTCACCTTTAATGACTTCGGGACTAATCCTGCAAACACATGTATGGCTAAGACATCACAATGATGGGTGCTATCCTAAATACAATAAACTAGATCCTAAAGATTTTTGGTCCAGCGCTTTAAAGTAATGAAGTGTTACACAAGGTTGTGGCGGGTTTTGTACCTTGTCAAGCTCTTTGATCAAGGGGAGTGAGTGAGGTTAACCCCGCATCCCTGCACCTACATTGATTTTACTAACTCCCCGGTAGTCAGGGCTGTATGGTACAATAGCCAGAGTCCCTCTAAATCCGCTTCCCCTGGTAGGATAGCGCGGCCTAGAGGCCGGAGTCCATATAGTGCGCTCCTAAAGCAGTGGGGCCCAATGGCCAGAATCTCTCTACCCTTCCTTCCCCTGGTGGGGTAGCACGGCCTAGCAGCAGGAGTCTCTAGAGTGTGCTCCTAAAGTAGCATAGCCTAATGGCCAGCGTCTCTCTAAATTCTTTTCCCCTCAGGGGATAGCGTGGCCCTGGAGTCCATCTATCTCCTTTGGGGTGAGAGAGTGATCAGAGGACTATGTCATCACAAAAGTGGGGGATTAGAGACCCCCAGTAGCAGAGCCCGGGGCCCACCCACCTTTACCAGGCTCCGACCCAGGGCCCTGTCAGTGATGGCGTGATCCGCCATGGGTCAGCGGGGAATCCTACCACAGCATACTACCCTCAGAGTGGTGGTAGATACCACTCCCTTCCCTTCCCTGGGTCACTTCCTACCAGTTCTCCAAACTTAGCAGGGTCTTCAGGTTCCTCAGCACCTGGCGCTCCCTGGGGTTCCAACAGCTGCCAGTCTCTGGGCCTGCTTCCTGGCTCCTCAGCTCCCCTCTCTAAGGGTCGCAGCTGCTCTTGGGCTGGAGCTTCTGCTGGGCGTCCTCCTTCCCCAGCCACCAGGCCAGACTGAGCAGTTCTGCAGGCTTTTATGCTTGGCTCCCAGTTGGAGCATGCCCAGGAGAGCCTCAGGGGCATGGCTTTCTCTGCCAGCAGGGAAAGGTTAACTCTCTCAGTCCCAGTGCAGGGCCAGTCCACCCCGTCACAAGGATAAGCATTAAATATTATTGCATTGATAGCAAAAACTATTATGTTGATTGTCTCTGAAGATACAATAAGCAATGGGATTAAATTGTAGCTAGGGCAGTTTATGTTGGACATTAAGAAAAACTTCTTAACTGTCAGTGTGGATAAGCACTGAAATAAATTGCCCAGGGAGGATGTAGAATCTCCATCATCAGAGATTTTTAAGAGCAGGTTAGACAAATACCTGTCAGGGATGGTCTAGAACAGGGGTTGGCAACCTTTGGCACTCAGCTCGCCAGGGTAAGCACTCTGGAGGGTCAGGCCGGTTTGTTTACCTGCTGTGTCCACAGGTTCTGCTGATCACAGCTTCCACTGGCTGCGGTTTGCTGTCCCAGACCAATGGGGGTGTCGGGAAGCAGCGGTCAGCACACGCCTCATCCTGCGCCACTTCTCACCGCCCTCATTGACCTGGAGCGGTGAACCGCAGACAGTGGGAGCCACGATCGCTGAATTGTGGACGAGGCAGGTAAACAAATGGCCTGGCCCGCCAGGGTGCTTACCCTGGCAAGCTGCTTGCCAAGAGTTGCCAACCCCTGGTCTAGAAGATAATATTAAATCCTGCCATGAGTGCAGGGGACTGGATTAGATGACCTCTTGAAGTCTCTTCCAGTCCTACAATTCTATGATTCCATGATATTTCTTTTGTTGCTTTCCAAGTTACTTACGTCAGCATTTTCTAGACATAGCTTATTCCTGTTGCAGAAACAGACTTTTGAAAAAGACCAGATCAGCAGCATTTTAAAATGAAGTAATCAATTCTTGTACAGAACAGATACACTAAAGATGGCCATAGTGCAAGCTTTCCTGTTCACAGACACATCAGCCAGACCTCTCTTGCCAGCTTGCCTCTATTTTGAGATTGGATGACTCCCAGCAGAGTATACTTGTTAAGTTTTCACAGCTATGATGTACTTGGCCTGCCTACTGAAACTTTCAGTGAGGGCCTTATCTGATGCCAACTATAGAAGCAGCTGCTACTATTAGAAAATCTTGAGGTTTTCAGCATTATGTAAGTAGCAGTCTGAGAATCTGTTGATCAGTAGCTGTGGCTTCACACACAAACTTGCTGAAATTATACCATGGGGAAACACCACAAAAATGAAATTGTAACTGTACCATAAGCCCAAATGAAGCTTTTCAGTTTGAACACTCCTATCTCCTAGATTTGTGCTGATTTTATACCTGGTAAAGAGAATATGAAAGACTACAAACTTGAAATGAAAACTGCACACAGTACCTTCTGACTGGGATCTCTTAAGAGCCTGATCAATTATATTACTTAAACATGAGTATACCCTTATTTCAACATATGGAAGGCTTGACATTTTCCTTAAATAATACTGAAAAAATGCACATGAAGATTTTGGTAGAGGGATAAAAAATGCTGCAGTTTACAGCTCTGAATGTGAGCCAGAAATTAGTATAGATTTCTTTCTAGGGACACTGTCAGGGCTGGAAGACCTAAAATTAGATCTACCAGGTATGCACTTTGTGTTGTCCCTCAGGTCTGCCTGTTGGCTCGCTGGGAGCAAGATTCTTGTATTTTTTCAATATCCTGTCTGCTCGGTGTATTTACAAGAAGGGAGCAGACAAGCAGAGTGGAACACTTCATGACACGCATACCGGCAATCATGAAGCAACCTGTCACCATGGGTTCTGTTATTGTAGGGTCACCTACTTAAACAGAAGCACTAAATCACATGGAAATAGAAAAAAAATTAAAACTAATCCATCATGGTGGAAACCAAACACACATGCTTGAAATCTTAAAATATTCAGAGTGTTTTGAAGTGTTAATAAGAAATGAACTGAAAAAAAAATCAATGGGTATCTGGTGATATTTATTAATATTAACTAAAGGTCAAAAACAATAATGTTTAGTCATTTTAGGATTTGTTTTTCACAGTTGACATTATTTCATTTTAAACTTGCCTCTACAGCTTTTTAGCATGAACCCGCAGTAGGTTTTCATTTACTAGATGGTTTACTTATTTTCAGTTATACAGCTGACTCAAAAATTTATGATGGCATTTTCTTGAGTATCAAAATGATTTTGATCAATTTACTACTTGTAAAGAGATAACGAGTCCCTCTCTACTCTGCCACAAACCATTCGCAACACCACAGAATCTTCATGGAAATATTTTGAAGTCATGTCTAAAACTATGTTTAGTTTAAAAAAAAACATGGTTCTCTGAACAATTGTTTTTCAGCCACATGGCCTTTTGCTCTCATTTTTCATCCATTCTGGTATAACCCAGTCTGTCTGGATCATGAGTTATCATTGGCTGCCACGGGTACGCAACAATGCAATTTGTCTTATTGAAACATGGGCTAGCCCCATTTGACTACAAAGAATCATTCACTTTATAATAAATCAAACATTTACTAAAATTATCCCTTCTCCTGATGTAAAATGGGGAGCAGACAATGTCATTCATGGACTAAGAGCTGAAATAAATTCCCTTTTCTTTATGTGATGGAGCTATGTTTTGATTAATATACATTAAAAGAAACCCAATGTCCTCACCAATTTTTGAGCTATTTTCCTGGAACCCAAACAGCTAAAAGTTTCTACACCCTGGCAATTGACAGAAATATCTTTATATCTAGCAGTCGTGAAATTCTATCTCCTTCCCACCCCCCTCAAAGTCAATGGAAGATTTGCCATTGACTTCAGTGGAGCCAGAATTTCACCTCAGAGCTCCGGAATCTCAGTTATCACTTCCCATTTGTAACTGACTTTAGAAACTCATGTATGAAAGCTATAAAAAGGTGGAAAGTGAAAGGTTCAAAATACAAAAGGGGTCCATTTTGGGTATAACCACGAGAATGTGAGCAATCGTAACTCTGCTGCTTCTGAACAAGAGCTCTGTTTCCATTGCTTCCACCAAATCTCATGAAGTCCAAT
Organism: Gopherus evgoodei; assembly: GCF_007399415.2. Lineage (NCBI taxonomy): Eukaryota > Metazoa > Chordata > Testudines > Testudinidae > Gopherus > Gopherus evgoodei. The sequence continues at coordinate 10,365,293 of NC_044331.1, forward strand.
CATCTGGAGATGATGTGGAACTGGCAACAGTACCATACAGTGTATTGATTAGGATCAACTATGCAGTGATAAGCACTGCTTGGGCTAAATCCTGCAAAGGTGACCAAAGAAAAACTCCATTTGACTTCATTTTAACAACTGAAGGCTGAGCTCAGTTTGAGGGTCACATGTTTTCCTAATTTAAGAAGGTTTACAAATGTTTTATTAATAATTACAGCTTTTTAATATGCCCTATTATGAGTCTCCCTCACACTTATTATACTGCTAATACCATATGATGGGGTTCTCAAATGTTTCCATATGGCAGCTGTCTTATACTTCCACCTCCCATTTAGGAAGCTGAGAAGGGCAAGGCAGTGGTGATGATTCCCTTATAACTGTTTGCGATCCCAAGGTTTAGAACCTATGCCATATGCCATGGTCAAACTTTCCTAGGTGTAAATGCTGTTTCCAGGTCACCGCTTGTACTCGAGAGGCATATTTGGGTACTGTACGGAGGCGCCCTGGCTCCCCGCCGCGCCTGAGAGGGACGAGCCAGAGCAGGTGCCTCAGTGGGCGGAGCCAGCACTGCCTGTCCCCGCCCCCCGGAAGTCAAGGGGCGGGACAGGAAGTATAAAAGCCCGGCCCCAGCGCTCAGTTGGGTGCAGGCTGCTGGAGAGGACAGATGCTGGTGCCTGGGCTCCCGCTGCCTGCCCCGCGCCCACTACCCAGAGGAGCGCTGGCTGGACCTGCCTCAGATCCGGTACCCAGAGGAATGTTGGCCTGACCTGCCGTGTACCTGATACCCCGAGGAGTGGCCTGAGCTTCCCCACAACCAGTACCCGGAGGAGCCCATGGTCTGGGACCCCCCAGACAACGCTGGCCAGGACCAGGTACCCAGAGAGGGGGAGGTTGGAAATGGCCCAGGGGTAGCCGACCCTGGTTTGGCTCCTGAAGAGCCCGAACCCATGTCAGTGTGTTGTGGCCAGGATCCCCACTGACTGCAGTGGGTCTTGACCGCTGCTAGGGCCCCTGGCTGGAATGCAGTGGAGTGGGAGGGCCTGCGTTCCCCCTGCCACCCGTAACCGGGTGGCAGACTCCCCCTCTTCCTGCCTATTGCCACTGCTCTGTCCTGACCCAGAGGGCCAGAGCTAATTAGACTTGTGTTTGGTGCCCCGCCCGAACCAAGGCCTGGGCCCCCTTTGACTTTGCCACTGCTCTGTCCTGATCCAGAGGGCCAGAGCTAACTAGACTTGTGTTTGGTGCCCTGCCCGAACCAAGGCCTGGGCCCCCTTTGACTTTGCCACTGCTCTGTCCTGATCCAGAGGGCCAGAGCTAACTAGACTTGTGTTTGGTGTCCCACCTGAGCCAAGGGCCCGGGCTGATACTGTGTTTGCTCAGCCCCTGCTAGAGGCCTGAGCTTGAACTGTTACTGCCCCGCCCTGTCCAAGGGCTGGGGCTTATTTACTTTGAGAGCCCTGACCCCGGCTAGAGGGCCGGGGCTCTACCTTGTTTGCAGACCCTGTACCCCCTCAACACCTGCGGAAGGGCTAAGCCTACCCGGACTGCAGCGTGCTAGGAGGCGCCCTGGCTCCCCGCCGCTCCTGAGAGGGACGAGCCCCGACATGACCGGCTTACAGATACCAAGAGGAAGAAATTCACTTTGAGTCAGCTGTGATAGCCTTAAGGCTGCACTAGACTCTGCTGCTGCTGCGCTCTCTTCCCACTGTGGGGAAAGTGCAAATGAATCCATGAAGTTACAGATGAGCTGGACCCACATACACGGCCATGTTCAGGGAGCCTGGACAGAAGGAGAGGCAGGACTTGTGCACGGGCTCCTAGTAGCTCACTGTTTTCCCCAGGCAGCAGAACTACACATGTTCTGTTGTGATCAGGACTATTGTCACATACAGAGGATTTTGTCCTCTATGTCAGTGTTTCCCAAACTTGGGATGCTACTAGTGTAGGGAAAGCCCCTGGCGGGCCGGGGTGGTTTGTTTACCTGCCGCGTCTGCAGGTCTGGCTTATTGTGGCTTCCACTGGCCGTGGTTCGCTGCTCCAGGCCAATGGGGTCTGCTGGAAGCACGCGGGCCAAGGGACGCACTGGGCGCAGCTTCCAGCAGCCATGATCGGCCAGACCTGTGGACGCGGCAGGTAAACAAACCACCCTGGCCCGCCAGATGCTTTCCCTACACAAGTGGTGTCCCAAGTTTGGGAAACACTGCTCTAGAACATACCACAGACCTCTCCATCTGGCTATAGGTATCTTTTTTTTTTTTCTTGGAGTGTCTTGTGACTAATGGCTTGGCCATGACCCAGTTGTAAAATGGTTATTGTGACTGTGTTGGGGTCTGAGCAGGACATGTTGCATGTGATTGAGGTTGCATAGTAGAAGACCAGATGTAGGGAATGGGCAGTCTTGCAACTCCTGTGTTGACTACTGCTGTGTTAGTGAACTGAAAAACTACTTCACTTGGACCATTTCCCAGCATGTAGCCCATTGCTTTCATGGCTGGCTCTGCAAACAGGTCGGCTGAAAGGTTCAGGAATGTGGGGCAGGCACAGCTATTACATACAGTTCTTTGAAGCTTACATAATTCAGACATAAGTGGGTATGAGTTCTTCCTGAATAAGATCCTCCACAGGTGAGTTTCAAAAGTATTCAGCACTGGTCTAAGTCTAGAGTTTGGGCAATGGTGAGTGATTTTGGCAAGCCCACTTTCACTGTCTGGTTTACCGTGATGAGAACACAGAACTCCCTTACGGACTTCAATGGGAGCAGGAACAGGCCCTAAGTGCAAGAAAACTGTCTGTCTCAAAGAGAATTTCTCCAGTTGACAAATGTGTGATCAAATATTTTCTATGAATGTAGTTTAGTAACAGGGAATTCTCAAAGATCCAATATGCCAAAGGGAGAAGCTGCACTAAATGCTTTTCCTTTAGATTTACTGTTGTCAAGATCAGTTTTAGCTGGATCTGTATAGTACTTGTGCTTTACCCAGCCTTTCTCTCCTGCTGCAAGAAGAACAATAATGAGAGTGTTAAGAACAAAGTCTAATGTAAATGGGTTTGGTATGTAAGAAAAATGCTTTGATTTATCCTGTTTACATTTAAAACCATGCATCACTCTGGCTTTAATTCAAACACTTACTTGCACATATGTTGGAACATTCCAAGTTTTCCCATCACTCTTATAATGTAAGCAAAATCTAGTATATGGCTGGTGGCTATATCTTACATGCATTTTGAGGTAAAATAGCTATTCAGTGATATCATATGCACTGCCTTGTTGTCAGTACCCACAATGCTTTTCTCTCTCTGCTATTAAATAGCATTGCTGGTAGTGCAGTGGTCTTATCACAGACCAGGAAGCCATGAATTCTAATCCCAGCTCTGCTACTCACTCCCAGGGTGGCCTCAGGCTAGTCACTCAACCTCAATGCTTCAGTGTCCCCATCTGTAAAGTAGGGATAACAGCACGGGAATGTGAGGCTACATGAGTGATGTTTGTCAAGTGCTGTGAAGATGAAAGGAGCTAGAAACTGTGCTGTAAGGGCCAAGTGGTATTGTGGCTTCTGAGCTCTGAAATGTTTGATATGATTGTATGTGCACATAATTGTGTTGGTAATTCAGAATGCAAATTTGAGATATTAACATTTCTTCTGGGCAAGCTCAGTGTTCAGTTATCAAGGAAACTATCTTTTGCAGAAAGAGGGTATCACTTATTCAAAGGTTCCCTTAAGCCTGAAGGCCTAGCAGGTCTATAATTTTTATTTTTTAAGCTAGCCATAAGATAAGACTGTAGCAGTTTCCTTGGAGTTATTATGGATTATGGATCAAACAATGACCATAAATGAAAATGTCTATCAAAACTGGAGCTTAGTATAAGATTCCCCCCGGCCTCCCAAAGGACAAATGTTTTCAAAGAAACCCTGTCTTCATTTGTGTATAGTTTGCAAACCAATGTACACACCACTGGAAATATAATTCTATTCATAATGAACTTTTAAATGCAAGGGTCTGTATTTACTAATCCATTTCTGCTATAATAAGAGATATGAAGAGCACAGGACTAGCTGATGTTAGGTGACTGCTATTTTTAGGATATTTAGAAATATCAGCATTTCAGTTTGATTACAAATAGGCCTTTGAAACAGAATAAGTTCTACTGCAGCATCTAAACTGCAGTGTCACACAAAGGTTCTTCAGGAGACAATAATCTAGCTTCTGCACTCAGCATGACCTCCATCACCAAATACATCTCTACATATCTGACCTGTTCTTCATGGCAGTAAAAGAGCCAGAGAAGCAACATGGAGCTAAAATTACTCAGACAAGATCAGACAATCGGATGGAATAGGAACCATTGCTTTGAGTTTTAGTGCTGATGGTTGTTAATTTATGTTTATTTGCTCATTAACTATTCAATTGCAGAGCTGGTTGATACTGTAGTTTGGTAAAATATTGGTATAAAATTCTTGAACTCAAACCATTTCATAACTATGTCCTCTTCTGAATTTCTCTGTGTCCTGAATTCTAAATGTTGTTTAATAATTGGAGATATACCTATCTCCTAGAACTGGAAAGGACCTTGAAAGGTCACAGAGTCCAGTCCCCTGCCTTCACTAGCAGGACCAAGTACTAATTTTTGCCCCAGATTCCTAAGAGGCCCCCTCAAGGATTGAACTCACAACCCTGAGTTTAGCAGGCCAGTGCTCAAACCACTGAGCTAGCCCTCCCCTTTTAGGCCTGATTTGGTACACTGATTGGCACAGGTGATCCTTATGCCCTGACATCAATAAGGCTCTCTATGAGCACCCATGTTAATAAATGTGCAGAACTGCAACCTGATAGTATCTGCCCCAAAAGTTATACAATCTTTATTTTTGTCTCTAAATTCTACATTGGCACTGCCTGAATTGGAGCCAATACCAGGGTCTATGTGTTTTATCAGAAGGCAAATACCTTGTTAAACACATTGGGAACCTATAGAAAGCTGCTATGCCCTGTAAATGTCATTCATCATTATTATTCTGTGGCCCGGCTGAAATTCTGATGGCTGGCCTGTATTCAGAGACATGTTGTGTGGGACATTCCCAGGTTTTCCCAGCACAGAACAGCCTGGATTATTTAAGATGTCTGGACTCTCTTAGAAAAGTTTTACACTATATACATTTCAAAATAGAAAAGCAAAAGGACACAACATATTGAGGCCATCAATACATTCATGAATCTTGACGAAAACATTTTCAAAGTAAATGACTGTCAGGATGTGTATGCTACACACACACTACCGAGATTGCTTTTACACTTTTTCTGTCAGTATCAATTAATTTGGCTGAAGCTTCTAATCTTCCTCCCATCCAACCTCCACGTGTTTGTGTAGATGTGTTCATTTGGATCGCACAAATATAGTCGTACTGTTGTTAGAAGCACCACTGCAGAAATTCTGCTTAAAGCAGTATTAAGCTTCCTTTTAGTGTCTCTGTCCCCTGCAATAAACAAAGCTTTTGGCTTTAACCTTGTTTATTGAGAGAAGTGGAGATGTTGACCTTCCTTTTTCCTTTTAACCTTTGCCTCTTTCCGTCTCAATTTTGACAGCAGAGGAGAGGGCATTCTTGACACTGGTGAGGGTAAAGATTGGTTGTCTTCAGCTATCAGGCCATTAATGTTTAGCCTCTTTAAGGGGTAGCATTTAGAAAGCTACCTGGAATAAATTACTGTCTGCTTCAAACAACATGTGCATCAAACAATGGATCCCAATTTGGGACTCTGGGAGTTCCTGGCCAATTGTTAAGACTTTGTACTCCTTTGACTCCAGGGAGGTCTGAAATGTCAAAATCTTCTGTCATCTCACGTGTCATATCACATTCCACAAAGGAACACGGAAGCCATCATCCGTTCTGCTGTTTATTGTCATGAAAACCCATAAATACTCATTCTCCATAAACAGTATCAGCCCAATTAAAGCACTTTTTACCAAGCCTGATCATTTTCAGACAGAAAGTATTGATTTATCCACCTATGAGCACTGCATAGAAACATCTCTTAATGAGAATGATAGTGACCCCTGACCTCAGCCCTTTCACCCTATAATATACTCTCTCAATTTTCTGTTAAGTGGTCTAGTGGCACATCAGCAGAGATGGAAAGACACTCTGATTCTTTAATGTCGACACTGGAATGCTCAAAAGGAATGCTCAAATCTTCATTGTAATGGGAGGTGAACAGAAAGGTCACTTATACGCAGAGCTTTCAGGTTGTTCGACAAGTCTTCTTTAATAAGTGAAACATTGTTGGGGTACACTTATCCATCAAATGCCGCGGCCACTCAGTACAGACGCAACCAAACAAAAACATTAGCAACCTGATTGCTTGGGTTCTGGAAACTGTTCCCCCACCACCTCTCCAAGTTCCTTTCCGATAATTTGTATGTTGACTTACAAAAAAATACTCAACCTATAACAAACATAAGAGACATTTGATTTTGTTCTGTTCAGAAACCTGCAATTTGTAACTCTGCGGCATATGTGGCTGGTATCTGAACTGGTATACAAGCCAGTACATTCAGTAGTTAGATTTAATCCTCCTTTGGAGGTTGATAGTTGTTTGATATACGGTACAGGGCTGACACAGGTTATTCTAATGCCACTTTACTAAACACATTACAAAATTGTGCAGGGAGTATACACCCTTCATGCACATAAACGCACACAAGAGAAAATCCTAACAGCTTTTAATTTCCATGCTTTTCAGTTTTATTGATGTAAATGCAACTGTTTATAGGACTAATGACACAGGCTGGCTCAGCTGAGTCAATTACATCAGTAGGTACTTGGATCAGATATTTTGCCTGCTTTCCATTTGCACCATCTATATATCTGATATTTGACTACAATTAAATTGCACCATCGTGATTTGGCACTTGCAATATGTTGTATCTCAAAGCATTTTAAAGGACAATAAAAAAATATATAACATAGTTCAAAGATTGTATGCAGGCATATGTGTCAATCATTATGAGCAACATTCAGTAAATAGCCAAGAGTGTTACATTATGGTGTCCTCTAATCTATGGTGGTGTTAAATGAATAGGAATGTTGAGAAGGATGTTGGGGTCATCTACTGTTCTAAACTGTGTGGGATTGTGTGTGTGTGTTTGTTTTGGGGTGAGCAGGATATTTGGTGATTTTTAGTACTCATGAAAGTGAGACTCTAATGGCACCATCTGGCCTACTGCATAGTGCTGTGCAAACTTCCCATACACAGCTCTGCCAATACACTTCAGTTCTGACCTTCAACACCCCTTCAGTTCCTGTAATGAGTCTACTGCATCTCTTGAGAAGAAACTGTCTATTGTTGTGGTTTCAGCTAAATTGTGCAATGTTTTGCAATGTGGGCAACTGCCCACGGGTGACTAGCTTGAGGCCAAAAAACACAAATCTGAACCTTGCCTTGTGGAGGTGAAGAGCTTGTATAATAAACCCATACACCATTTTATGAGATTCCATCTTCTTTACAATTCACTCATCAAAAATAAGCAGAATTAATTCGGATTTAACATCTGATTCAAAGCATAGCACTCACAGAGGACCCAATTCTGCAACCCTTACAGTGTCTAGTACTTATGCGAGCACTCATGCCTCAAATCACTGGGACTATTTGTGTAAGCACCACTTCACTTGAGTAAATGTTGTGCGATCAGGGCCTGAATGATTGATGCTAGATCTGCAATGTTATATCACTTTCAGAGACAGAATACTGCATTAGATGGGCCGCTACTTCCTGTGTTCTACAGTAGTTAGTTAACCCATGCATGTACCAAACTAGAGCGTATAAAAGAATGTGACTTCAAGGGCTGCAGTGTTTGTTGAGAGTCCATAAAGCACTGAACAAAAAGGTGCATTTGCATACCACAGTGCCCTCCTCTAATTTAGATCAAATCCACGCCCATCATTTCGACTGAAACCAGCGCTTGATCTCATTATCTATATGACCACTATGGTAGCAATAATGTCATTCTTAGATGCATTCATCCTTTGCTATGATATAGCTCTTTCTTGGGCTCTTCCTTCCATTATTTAATTTAGAGTTTTGTCCCATTTTTTATTAGTCAATGGCAACTTTCTATAGCCAGTAATAGAATTATCCAATAATACCTACCTAAAGTGATCAAATTTAGTCAAAATAAAGGAAAATTATATTATTTTTAGGAGCTAAGAATACTGGATCAGACCTACTGTCCATCTAGTCCAGTACCTTGTCTCCAATAATGGTCAACAGCAGATACTTCAGAGATGGGTACAAGAAACCCTGCTATAGGCAGGTGTGAGATAAACTGCTATCCATGAAGGTCTGATCCTAATCTCAACTAGTTAGGGATTAGCTGAAGCATGAGGATTTATCCAGCTTTCAAAATGTGATAGCATTAACTATTGCAACTCTAGATATTGTTGTTATTCATATAAATATCCAAACCCTCTTTTGATCTTGCTTGATTCTTGGCCTCAGCAATATCCTGTGGCAATGAGTTCCACAGATTTAATGCACATGATTTGATTACAGGGGTTTTGATCAAATTAAATGGAAGAATTATATTAACTGGGGACTGAATTAAATGTATATTTGCATTTTTTTACAGTCCTTGTGACGTCCTATAAAAGTATTAGTGCCCATGAGTGAGATTCTTGGCTTGCAGGGGCAATTGCATTGGACTCCTGCAAAAAGGATAGTTTCACTGTCAGACAGCAACACTTTTAGATGCAACGGCATATGGCCATGGACTGTGAGGTCGCAATGTTGTAGTAAATGGTGATCTCTGGTAGGCACACAGAAATGGACTAGAAGAGCCCCTTGTGGGATTTGTGAGAATAATTTGATTTCTTCAGGTCTGACCATGTGACCCACACATTTCTAGGCACTGCTCATTAGTTTGGATTATCCAGCTGCCTTCTTTCTTCTCCTTTATTCTTCTGTCCCCTCAGATACAGAGGATGTCCACCAGTTTCTGCCTTTTATTTTGGTCTTATGCTGGTCTGTTCAGGCTTCTGAGAGTCATGTTGATCAATTTGGCTCCTTTCTCTCTTGTTCCATATATTGTTTCTCTTGGCTGCTCTTTCATTTTTTTTCCTGTTTCCAGGTGGTGTCTGTAACATCATTTGTCAGAGAGAGTGTGTTGGTGGAATCTTAATGCGAGTCCTAAATATGTCCATCATCATCTTAACATATATGATTCTTCAGATTGGTTTGTTTTACTTAGAATTTCTGATACAAGAAACTCTCCAATGTCCTCTGAAGATATTCCACAGGCATTTACTTTGGAATGAATCGATTTTCTTATCAATACAAGGACATGAACACAATCATACTAGGCAAGCAATGGTCCATCTAGCCCAGTATCTTGTCTTCTGATAGTGGCCAGTGCCAGATGGTTCAGAGGGAATGAACAAAACAGTGTAATTTCAAGTGCTCCTTCCCCTCTTGTCCAGTCCCAGCTTCTGGCAGTTGAAGGTTCAGGGACACCTGGAGGTTCAATTTCTGTTGTAGATTTCCATGACACTGTGGAATAAATGAGGGTAGACATGATGCTGGGGTTAAAAATTTGTATTTTTGTGTGAGTGCCAATCATGCTCTTTTCCAAATCTTTTCACGTTTATGAAAGTTGTTTGTTGCTTTTGATATTCGTTACCTGATATCTAGCATGGTGTCATCATAGCTGCACATCGCACACCCTAGATGGGTAAAATACCTTCCTTTTTCTAGAGTTTCTTCATCCACTCTAATGGTTTCTTTTGGGGCATTGATTTTGTCTTGCCTTTATTGATGGACAAACCATCTTCTTTTACTGTATCTGCCAAAAGCTGGGTCTCTTCGTCCATTAAGTGAGGCGTGGAACTAAGCAGGACAACATAATCAGCTACAATGAGGTCATCCAATTGTGCTTTATCACTAGTCCATAAAATTCCTTGGTTGCCTTCTGTGATTTCTTTCCTCACAGCCTCATCAATGACAAGTGCAAACAATAGTGGAGACAATATCCCATTGTCTTACTCTGGTTGTCACTGCAAACCAAAGGCTGATGTTGTCACCATCTCTGACAGCACATTTGGCATTACCACATAGCTCATTGATGAGTCTATCCTGTTGCCTTGGGGTAATTATTTTGGCAATACTTTACTGATGGCTGAGAATGTCACCCATGTTCATAGAAGTTTAGGGTTGGAAGGGACCTCAGAAGGTCATCTAGTCCAACCCCCTGCTTAAAGCAAGACCAATCCCCAGAGAGATTTTTACCCCAGTTCCCAAAATGGCCCCCTCAAGGATTAAACTCACAACCCTGGGTTTAGCAGGCCAATGCTCAAACCACTGAGCTATCCTCCCCCCTCCTTCCTTTGGCTACATTCCCAGTAAATCATGTTGCAGTGACCCTAAGCAAGCATTCTTTCTAAGGGGACATATTATACTCCCCTCCACAGACAGGCATAATTCCACATTCCCATTAGTGTTACTGAGATGCACACATTTTCACCCCGTAGTGGGCACAAACACTGGAGAACATCCTTATGCACTGACTTAATTTTTGCGTGTGTTGCTTTAACTTCAAACCTTTTTTCTTCTAGACTTTGTTAAACAAAAATTAGTTCCCAGGCTAAGAGTGTGCAGTAGTTTAATACAGCGAAAATATTTACAGTAAATTACACTATAATCTTAAGTGGTCCATGAGCATGCTGCATAAATACCCATTTCCTATACTAACTGCCTGCATGTAGAAAGGATCATAAAGCCCTTTGCAATAAAAACTAGGCAGATGCAGAAGGAATCATTTCACCCCTGACTGAAATGCAGCAACCTCTGGGGCAAAATGCAACAGATTTGTGCAGAGCACAGCAGCAGCATACAGCAATGCAGAACACAGAGGAATAGTTTAAACTGGGCAGTGAAAAATACCTATATCAGTTATAAATACTGTATGAAATCCAGTATTTTGTACAGCAAGATACTATGCAATAAAACATCTATGGCTGGCCCAGGCCAGCAGACTCTGGCTTATGGGGCTATATAATTGCAGGGTAGATGTTCAGGCTTGGGCAGGAGGATCCTGGGCTCTGGGACCATCCCCCCCCTTGCAAGGTCCCACAGCCCAAGCCCTGCAATCCCATTTCTGCTGACATGGGCCACCTGCAGGTGTTTTATTGCAGTGTAGACTTATCCAGAGGAACTGATCATAGTTAGAACAAGAACAGTGTTTCAGAATAAGATACAAAAAAGCCCCCAGTTTATAATTGGAGGTTTTTTTCCCTCAGTAAAGTAATGATGAAGTTTGAAAAGGATTCACATCATATTACACGGAGTAGTTTTCCTGTGCACCCATTATTCTCATCTTCTCATCCTCCCTATGTTATCCCTTGCCCCCACCCACACCCTTTCTCTTTTCTTTTTTTTTTAATTTTGAAGAGGTTGTTGCTATAAAGGAGGAGGGAGAAAAGATTCCTACAGAATGCAGAAATGGGGCTGACATGGAGGGAGAGGGAGGGGAAGCTATGACACATGTTAATGTAGAAATGATATTTACAACGCTGTACCATTCCACCATAAGATGCAGGAGTTTCTGTGGATGAAGGAAGAGCCAGTTGAAAAGCTATGTTCAGCCAAGGTGCAAGTTAAAGCTACCCCTAAACAGCCCTTCTCTGGGAGGCATCTTGTCTTAAATCTGTTATGCAACACAGCAGAGTATTCATCAATCCACACAAGAAGTGCCTGTCGTCACAGCACTGTACAATGTAATGGATTTGTTGAGGGCTGGGTTTGCACAGTGCGTGATCAAAAAAGGGAAAGACTTGCCCTTATAACAGGGTGTTGCAGAGAGGAGGGAAGATAGGATAGAACAACCCTAGCCACATCCACAACTGCAGGATGACTTGGAACAGGGGTCGGCAACCTTTGGCACGTGGCTTGCCAGGGTAAGCACTCTGGCAGACTGGGTCGGTTTGTTTACCTGCCGCATCTGCAGCTTCGGCTGATCGCAGCTCCCAGTGGGACGGCGAACCGCAGCCAGTGGGAGCCACGATCGGCCGAACCTGCAGACACGGCAGGTAAACAAACTGGCCTGGCCACCAGGGTGCTTACCCTGGTGAGCCGCATGCCAAAGGTTGCCAACCCCTGGCTTGGAATAACATCTGCAAAACACCTGACTGGTTCTGACTCCTGAATTCATAGATTCCAAGGTCAGAAGGGAACACTGAGATCGTCCAGTCGGACACAACTCCCCCCATATAATTCCTAGAGAAGATCTTTTTTAAAAAAAAATCCAATCTTGATTTAAAAATTAAGAGTGAAGGAGAATCCACCACGACCTTTGGTACGTTGTTCCAGTGGCTAATTACTCTCACTGTTAAAAATGTACACCGTATTTGTCAAGTTTCAACTTCCAGCCATTGGATCGTGTTGTACCTTTCTCTGCTTGACACATATGGCTAGCCAGCTGGGGACTGGCGGAGCCACAGAGCATGTTCCCATGGGGATATGGTTGCAGAACCAGTGCCCTAAGCTTGAATGCTCCCTGTACAATCTTGAGTACTAAGGAAGGATCCAGCCCTATTGCTTGTGCAGCGAGAAGAGGATCTTTTTTGCCCTCCTACCACAAGCAGAATAAAGGGCAGGCTTTAGGCCTGATCCAGCAAATCTATTCTCAAGCGAACAGTCATCACTCATATGAGTCCTCCTGTTGGCACTATTCATTTTCTTCAATTGAAAGGACTACTTGCATGAGCAAAAAATGCTTACAAGAGCAAGGGTTTGCAGGATCTGGCACTTAGCTCTCTCTGATTCACACATGGGAGAAGATGATGATGTTGACATTCAAACCTACGAGATTGATTGGTTTTTCATGCATTGCACATTTATAAGTGTAACTGATGCAGAAAATTCATGCACATGATAATCAATTAATAGCAGTATTTTATACAAGAACTAGGACTCCACATACTGTGAAACTGGCATATTTTACTCTAAATTGACCTAATACATTTCCAGGAATGTGTCAATTAAAATTTTAGCCTTTTGGAAGAGGGAGAAAGAGGCTACGAAATCCAGGCTAATAAATACTGGGAATAAAATCAGAATATTGGTTTCCAGCTGGCATATTAAGGGAGGTTATAATTTACAGAAATAAAGAACGGGAATTAGGCACCATTTCAGTATAGGCAGCCTGCTACTGTCCCTCTGCTAAACATTTCATTTCTCTAAGTCAATTGTTCTAAATGTGTAGTTGTTCTAACCTTGTATGGTACCATACAAGAAAAAAAAAAACAAAAAAAAACCCCACCCTCTGCTATCCTTAGGTACCTTGATTTGCTTCCAACATATGAAGATAAACCAGCCACTTTCTAAACATGATAGCATAATTGACCAACATATATTATAAAGAAAAAGTATTCACCTGCGTCCCTTATGACATCTTAGATTATTGCAACTATAACACCAACATTAAGAATCTGATCCACTTTTCACTCTTTCTGCTCTTTGTTTTCTCTCTGCATTTCTCTCATCTCAGAAAATGAAATGCTGTCACTTTTGTTAATGATCAGTTTCACATTCAGGTTCTCATTGCAATTGATTTTTTTAAATAACAGAAATGTTTCTATTTGGTTTAGATTTTGTTTTCTGTATGTGTGTGTATATTATACAAATATGTATATTTGGCTTCAAATGTGAACCGAGTCTCCACTTGGGAAATGATTACATAAAGAACCAAATATTAGGAGTGAGATCCTGGCCCCACTAGAGCTCATGAGAGTTTTGCTATTAACTTCAGCGGGCCAGGATTTCACCCCAAAGTCTCTGTTCACAAGATCAGAGGTACAATAACAGTTTTGCCTTATTGGACACAAAATACTACTATTAAAATTATGCCTGCCTATTTTTAAAGGTAGATTAGAATCAGAGATTATTTTGAAATGAATTAGCACAGAAGAAAAATTCATCTTAAACTTTGAGGTTTGATTTTCAAATTCTTTGCTGATGAGATGTTATTTACTGCTTACCCATTTACTGTTTAAACCTTAGCCGTCTGTGTTTTATGTACATTTCACTGCTACTTAAGTATTGTGTGTTTTTGTGAGCTATTTTATTTGTCATTGAAACATTTAGAGACAGGAATAAAGTTTAGCCTCTGGCTAGTGTTAAATTTCAGCTGGAGCCAAAGTGCAACAAAAGCATCTGACCAACAGAGAAGATACAGCAGCATTTTTGCTTCGTGTCTTAGAAAAAACATTGAACTCTAACCCAGGAAGTAGGGAAAATTATTTCAGTCCATTTCATCAGTCTTCCAGAAATAGCTACCATTTTCAGCATGCGGGGGTGCTTATCCACAATGCACAAGTATTGCCCCAAAAGGAAACCAGGAAAGCGGCGCTAGAACAAAGCCTATGATCCCATTACCAATTTTCATTAAATCCACAGGGGCGAATGATAACGTTCTCTCAAATGTGTCAATCAGAAATTCCAAACTGGATCAGAATTCCATCATTCACATTTAAAATATCTAGATATTTTCACTACTCTCTCTCTCTATATATATACACACACATGCATAGACACACATATGCACACAACCTTGCAATAGGATCGTGTGATTCTGGATGGGGGGGTGATTTATTTTTGCGTGTGTGTGTGTGTGCGCGCGCTCTGTCTTTTTGTCTGGTGGCAGCTGTTTTCGTCTGACCTCTCCCATCTAAAACTGCTGGGCTGTGCAGTTCCAGCATACCTCATGGGGCTTCTGTAGAAACAGTGTTGTTTACCATCTCAAAGCAGCAGCGGTTTTGTCGACCGATCACACATAATAATGATAAAGATCATGCCCGAAGCTTACATGCACTCATCTGCATGATGCCAGCTCCAGAAACACCTGAGGAAACATACGTTTAAGAACAAAACTGTGGAATAATATCATTTCTATTCATGCCTCAGCTACCTTTGTGTAGGTGCGCTTCCCATGACTCTCACTACTGGCTTCATTAATATGGTATTTCCAGTGGACGAGAGTTTTCTTTACGAACTAAAGTCCATTAATATTTATTATTACAGCTGAAGGGAGTAGCTGGTCTTTCCTTTTTAGAAAAGGACTTTCAAAATATTTGAGAACATTCCTTTTCAGAAAAGCAAGTGAAATCTGCAGACACTGCCCAGAACTTAATCCAAAACCCACTCAAGCCAATGGAAAGCCCAGCATTGATTTCAAAGGCCTTGGGATGAGGCCCTGAGGCACAAATTAGCACCCAGGAATGATGAAACAGCTTTCCCCCCACCCCCCTTCTCTCAGCAACAAGATAAGGCAGCAAAATCCTGTATCTTCTAGGGTGAATTTTATTTTTGTTGGCTGCTTTTCTCACAATCATTTTGACAGCTGTGCCTGGGAATGACCTCCTGAGAAGCACAACATGCTCTGTACTGGCTTTTCATTTTGTGTGCGTGAATTATAGACACCTGAATGTATCTGGTAGGTGGACATAAAATAATTGGTCCTAATCCTGCAGGAGGCTGAGGAGCTGATCATCTTCAGTTCCCACTGACCTATAATGAGGGCCGGCTCTACCATTTTTGCCGCCCCAAGAAAAAAAAAAAGAAGCTGCTCGGACTCCGCCCGAACTGCCGAAGCAAAAACAAAAAAGCTATCCAGATTGTGCCGCCCCAAGAATGGACAGAATGTTGCCCCTTAGCATGTGCTGCCTCAGGCACGTGCTTCCTCTGCTGGTGCCTGGGGCCGGCCCTGCCTATAATGGATTTGAGAGCATCCAGCATCTTCCAAGATGGGCCCAGAAAGAAGCACTAAGCAGTAGGCATTCCTTACTCCTCAGTTCTTCACTGTGGGCCAGATCCTCCGCTTCTGTAAAACACCATTGCTTTACGGAAGTCAATGGCACAGCTGATTTGCAACAGCTGAGGAGCTGATCTAATGATTGCATAGGACTCTGTTTAGGACAGAATACTCAGCATATGTGAATTCATAAATAGGTGACAACAGTATAAAAAATCCACTTAACTGAATAGCTCCATGGGGTTATGTCATCTTCTCCTTTGATTTAAAATGACTTCCTAAGTAACATTTATTCTCTCTCTTTTAAATTACTCTTTTATACCAAAAAACTTTAATAACGGAATTGTTTGATTGTTTAAAGCTTTTATAGTTTCAGCCCCTTTTTGGCATTGGAGCAACGGAGCTTGTGTCATATTTAGAATCTCAGTCTTTCACTGAGACTGTGTAACTTCAGACTTTTCCCATATGAGCCAAATTACTAACATTCATGACTTTGTTTAAACGTTATTTGAAAACTATTCATATGTAGTAAAGATTTTATGCTGATGGGGCACCTATGGGCTAACCACGCCTTTACATGTCACATTTAAAAGTATAGCAAACCTCAAAGGGAAAAAAAACGAATGCCTGTTCATCCTTTTACTTTTTCAGTTAACTGAGAGATTTGTTCATTCACCAGAAGAATGTATTGGTGCAATCTTGATCCACAGAGAAAAAATATTATAAAAAAGAATAACTAAGATATATTGTGCATTTTTATTTGCCAGAAAAATACACTTAGCTTTTAGGGGGACTCAAAAGTTAATAAATTGCCTACGGGGGAAAAAAAATCCATCCATAAATCTTTGCTTTTTTGCTTTTAATTGTAAAACTCTATTACTGTCCCTCAAAGGGTTAATGGTTCTCTTGGCTGGCGAACAATTCATTCTATGGCTAAACGCAATGACAAATAACCATTATTCTTTCCAACTGCACTGATAATCGGGACAGCTTAAACATTTTCGCCGGTATAAGTGAAACCATTAATCCTCTTGGATTTCACGATAAGTGGTGACTGCAAAATAATGACTGTGTCATTGCAGGCAAGAAAAAATGTTAACAATTAAAACAAGTTAGCCATTATCTTACACAGTACTGAATCGCTTTCACATTTCATTAGCAATATTGTAAGTGATATGTACCTTATTAAAAAGCTCTTATTATCCAAGAAACCTAATTAGTCAAAATCTCTCAGTCACTGGTTTAATTTTCTAATGATATAAATGCTGTGTTGGGTAATGCAATGCGAGGAGACTCGGCTGTTTGTCCAAAAAGAAGTTCCAGAAAGCAATGCACAGGATGCTTTACAATGAAGCCTACTGTGTAGAGAAAACAAGCTCTTTTATGATTGTTATTTTAGGTAAACTAGGATTTTGTTTTCAATATATCACATGAACACGTAGGGGAAAAAAATCATCTTCTTCACTGCTTAAGCCAATTGCTAAGTGCTGTGCGGATTGTAAGGGCCAAGAAACGTCAATGTAACTTTTTTATGAGGCAGCAAGAGGCATTTTTATTCTCCTCACATTCAACCCTGAAGCCTCCTATAAATGAAACTGATGAACTAACACCTGAGGCACATCTACACCTGGAAACACAAGAGAAAGAGGCCTCTGTATTTCTCAAATGCAATGTCAGAGATCACATTTTCAAATCCTATAGGCTTTAGCCTCTAAACCCCTAAAAAAGACCCAAAGTAATACCATGGCTGCTGCTGCTGCATTTAAAATATATACAGAACTAAAAATATGTATCACTTTTTAAAAACAGACATTGTTTGGGTTATAGATGGCCTGTAGAACTTGGTGTGATTTTTTTTTTTTACACAGTATTATGGCCAATGTAGGGCTCGATCCTGCAAATGCTCCCAAGCACAGGATGTACTGCATTTAATACACCTGTAGTAAATGTTCGCCTGGCACAGTCCATACTTATTATTTCTCATTTATCTAATGCCAACCTATTTGATTGACTCTGTACAATAGATACAGCATATTATACTCAAAATCTATTATTTCCAACACGAAGTGACTAGTTATTCATACCTGTGATTTCCCAATTCACACATATCACCATCCATGAAACAAAACCAAATGCTCTCCTCAGATTTGCATGCTGAGCTCCCAATGGCTGTGTGCATCTGCAGGTCAGTCTTTTTATGGGGCTGTTGCCTCTACATAGAGACACAGGGTATGATCTGAAGCCCACGGAAGTCAATGAAAAGACCTCTATTAGCTTCAGTAGACTTAGGGTCAAGGCTTTGGATCAGTCACCTACTCTAAAAAATGGATAGAAAGCTGGCTAGATCGTCGGGCTCAACAGTAGTGATCAATGGCTCCATGTCTAGTTGGCAGCCAGTATAAAGCTGGGTGCCCCAAGGTTTGGTCTTGGGGGCAGTTTTGTTCAATATCTTCATTAATGATCTGGGGGATGGCATGGACTGCACCCTCAGTAAGTTTGCAAGATGACATTAAACTGGGAGGAGTGGTAGATACACCGGAGGGTAGGGATAGGATACAGAGGGACCTAGACAAATTAGAGGATTGGGCCAAAAGAAATCTGATGAGGTTCAAGAAGGACAAGTGCAGAGTCCTGCACTTAGGACGGAAGAATCCCATGCACTGCTACAGACTAGGGACTGAATGGTTAGGCAGCAGTTCTGCAGGACCTAGGGGTTACAGTGGATGAGAAGCTGGATATGAGTCAACAGTGTGCCCTTGTTGCCAAGAAGGCTAATGGCATTTGGGGCTGTATAAGTAGGAGCATTGCCAGCAGATCAGGGGATGTGATCATTCCCCTCTATTCGACATTGGTGAGGCCTCATCTGGAGTACTGTGTCCAGTTTTGGGCCTCACACTACAAAAAGGATGTGGAAAAATTGAAAAGAGTCCAGTGGAGGGCAATAAAAATGATTAAGGGGCTGGAGCACATGACTTATGAGGTGAAGCTGAGGGAACTGGGATTGTTTAGTCTGCAAAAGAGAAGAATGAGGGGGGATTTGATAGCTGCTTTCAACTACCTGAAAGGGGGTTCCAAAGAGGATGGATGTAGACTGCTCTCAGTGGTAGCAGATGGCAGAACAAGGAGTAATGGTCTCAAGTTGCAGTGGGGGAGGTTTAGATTGGATATTAGGAAAACCTTTTTCACTAGGAGGGTGGTGAAGCACTGGAATGGGTTAACTAGGAAGGTGGTAGAATCTCCTTCCCTAGAGGTTTTTAAGGCCAGACTCGACAAAGCCCTGGCTTGGATGATTTAGTTGGGGATTGATCCTGCTTTGGACTAGATGACCTCCTGAGGTTCCTTTGGTTCAGGCCCATATTAAATAAATATTAATTTACATCAATTTACAGCAGGATTGTTCAACCCAGACTTACTGTTCAACCGATGTCCTTTAATACAAACAAGTGTGACAGTTACTTTTATGCAACTGTAATTTACGGGTCCCGGGCATCTAAGATGATTTCAGATCTTCTTACCAAAGTTACTGTTGAAATAACATATTATTTTAGCAAAAGTCTGACAAGGAAAGTAGGGTGTGAAGGTATAATGAGTGAGAAAGCTATTTCTTTGGGCCCTCCCTGGTAAGTATTGGCTTTATAATATATACAAGAACAACAACAACAACAAAAAACCCACAAAAAACCCCAAACCTAAAACAAATGCTACCAAATGAAAACCCTCCACTACACACACAATCTTCCCTCTGAGGAGAGGATGAGGGAAGGAACAAATGAAATGTGAGACATGTCAAGTTGCCTAATGCACAACTGGAAGGCACTCAGAGGCTAGGATGATGGGAACCTATATGGAATAGGGTTAGTACACACCATATTTAAGATCAGACCTTTTCTCTCTGTCTTGACTGCAAAGGCTCTTGCTCAAATTCTTATTTGCAGCCTTGATAAATTCAATACCCCTCCTCCTTCCCCCAGTGTCCATGACACTCAACATCAATTTTTTTTCCCCAGAGTGGTTGTTTTTTGGGGTTTGCCCCCATTATGCAAAGCTTTTAACATTTTGGAGTATTTATGATCATTTTGGAACAAGCACCATTTACGGGGGGATGACACCCGCCCACCTACACACCACCAGGGACCAACATCTGTCTATAAGCAGCAGCAGCAGGACGTCTATCATGAATCCATAGGGGGAGATTTTCAAAGGCCTAAATAGGAGTTAGGCACCCAATTCCCACTAAATTGTAATGAGACCTGGGATCTTCACTGCATTTTGAGCCTTGAAAATCTTCCCCCATGTCTTAAACTGAGAAATAATTGCTTTCCTTTACAACTACATTATTTGTCCACCAATGAGGCCAAGTCCCTCAAATTCTTAGGCTGTGATTCTTGACATTCATCCTATCAGGTCCAGTTTTCTTTGAATCGTAGTAAGAATAACATTAATGGGAGACCAGTGTGGAATCTACAGTGGTATTTCCCTAATGAACTGGCATCAACATGTAATTTATGGGGGGGGGGGGGAATTATGAATTAATCAACCATCATACGCCAGGAGCAAGGCACCAAAATTGTAACCTATAACAGGAGCAGGTTGCAACTGGGTATTTTGAGTCTTGCTTCAACCTGTGCATACTTGTAATATCTTTAATGCCAGAAGAAAGATTCTAAGATTTTTTCCCTTAAACCTGAACCTTATTAAATTCAATTTACTTTGGCCTTTCCTAGCCGCTAGGGGAGAATGATATATTTTTTCTCTTCAGGCTGGACTGCACTTAAATGCAACCAGGGATTCATGCAAAACCATCCGAGACTAAGGCAAATGCTTCAGGAAAGAAAATTTAAATATAGCTGTTTCTGCAGCAAATTGTCAACTGATGTGTTGCTTCTGGATGGGTCAAATCAGCTGAA
Organism: Gopherus evgoodei; assembly: GCF_007399415.2. Taxonomy (NCBI): domain Eukaryota; kingdom Metazoa; phylum Chordata; order Testudines; family Testudinidae; genus Gopherus; species Gopherus evgoodei. Next base: position 10,385,993 of record NC_044331.1, read on the forward strand.
AGTCAGAGCCCGGCTTTGCCAATGAGTCACAACTTTATCAGGTCCTGCCTCTGGTTATTACTGCTGATGTGACCATCTTGTAACTAAGGAAATGCTAGTGCAAAGCTAGGCCTGTCGTGTTCTATATAATCTCCAGGCCTCAGCCTGTGTCTGCAGGTGTTTCTCTGTATTGAAGTTCCCGAGGGAATCTTCGACTTCACAGCAAAAGCCGGGTGAAGTGAAAGTGATTTGATTTGGATCCTATTACAGGCACTTTACCTCTTCTATTTCCGTGATAATAGCAGATTGGAGTCGATTATTGTACCGGGAGGGAAGTTAATGAGTTGTTGAGAAACATTGGTAAAAGTGGCACAGGAAAAGGGGCATAAATAAAAGTTTAGAGTGAAGTGAAATCTGGGAAGCAAACCTGCATAAATAAAGTGTGCTTCTCAGCTTCCGTCAGAGTTTTCTGAATGGCTCTGGATCAATTCCCTGCTTTATTTGGATGGAGAAATGAAGGATTTCTTCTCACTTTAACCTCCTCATTACAAACCCTTGTACACCCCTCATTCCTGAGCTCTATCCCCTTTAGCAGGAAACTGAGCCACCCAAACAGAGTTGCCACAAGGACCGAGTTTGCACTGATTATCTTGCTTTGTGTTCCCGGGAGTCCAAAAGTTTGCCAGCCTCGACTAATGCACCTCAGAGAGTTACAGAGGCAGGAATGAAACCCTAGCTGGGTTTGAAAGAGGCACTTTATGTCTGTTCACAAAAGAAAAGAAAAACATTGAAAAATTTCCAAGAACTCCTGCTAGGTGACAAAGTGGTATTTGTAAGATGCCCTTCAGTGCTCCTTCAACTGCAATACTGAAACCTTTGTGTTCTCTGTGGTGTGGGTTGAGATGGAAGTGATACTGGGTTAAAAAAATGAATGCAACATCAAACAAGACATGGCTAATAAGAAAGAACAATCTGGTTTTACTCTGATTTTAAATGCAGCTGAAAATTTTTAATGTGGCTCACCCACAGGTTAGATCGTATTTTAACCAATGATCTGAAGACATCATAATATTTGCAATAGTGCCTTTCATCCATGAAGATAGTCAAACACTTTACAAACTAGATACACACAGCACCACTGAAAAGCAGCCACTTCTGACTGCAGTGAACTGGCACATAGCAACACTTCCTGGCAGTGTGCGCCCAGGGGAGGGAATGGAGGCAAATTTGGGGCAAAGATGCCAGGGCAATTCTAAACTCTTATAAAAAGTGGTTCAAAAGTGTCTTGATCTCAGATCTAGTTCCCTCTTTACTCCAGCTTTTCTGCCTTTTTCATGTCTATCTCCTGCCTTCCATCTTCTTACTGTGCCTATATTCTGAATTAACTCCTAATTCCAGTGAGTCAGACGTCCCCCCCTCCTGATTCAAATCCATCCTGAAGACCCATTTCTTCCATAAGATGTGCAAACATCAGTATTGCCAACCCCAGGTGTTATCCTTAGCCAGGCCACCAAAATCATGAGACTGGCTTAAAAATCATGAGATTTTTAAAAGTACTACATATGGGATTCTTTGTATTTTCCTTCCAATTTCTGAGCCTGTAAGGTACATTTATTTCATGTTTTCAGACTTTTCTCTGCAATGATGAGGGCTGGAAATTTTATTTCTTGAAATGTAGGCTGAGATATTCACACAGTTGTAACCCACCCACGAGTTTATGTAACAAAGCCCCCTCTGTGCTGGTCTGCAGTGGAAATGAGTTGTTGCAGCCTCTAACTGCAGAGCATTAGTTCAAACTTGTGCTTTTACCTGTGGAGGTCTCTGGTTCAAATCTTGGTGTGCTGGCTAAGAAGATGGCCATCGTATAATCTCTTGATTCTGGCAAGTAGGGCCTTAAAACAAGACCCACGATAAAACTGTGAGAGTTGACAACTTTGCAACACTAACACAAAGCAGCCGAACGACTTCTGAACCCCAACATTATATGACTACGTCCTGATTCAGATGAACAGTTAAGGACTGAAGGTACACCAGGAAGGCACCGTAAAAGAAAAAAAGACACTTAGCACACAGGGCTTTTCTATAACTTTCCCGCTCCATCTTACATGCTGATCATTTGGATATCTGGGGGCATTTTCAAACCAAGAAGCCCTTGGACCATGCACATATTGTCCTGGGCCAATTATGGTCCAACAGAAGGGAGTACAGTGGATTTGCTTTTGTCAGTGAGGCAATGATCCTCCAAGTCCCTTCATTTATCTGTTATTTCATTTAGGATAAAGCTATGAAAGGACGCAAGCCCCATTTCGTTTAAAAAAAATAGAGCTGACCCATATTAACTGATACTTTTGTGGATGCTGTGTTGTCCTCACCTTGGAGAGCCCTGCAGTGAAACGCTAAAGGCTGAAAATATGAGTGGATTTCACATGCCCAACCTTCTTCAGCTTATAAATAGAGTTGGCTCAAGTGCTACACACCTAAAGATAACTGCTTAATGTTTTAATCGGCACAACACACACCACAGAATGGTCTCATCGGGGCACACATAGTTCCTAGAACTCCTAGCTCCCAGGTAAGATATGCTGAAAAGAAGGTTGCCCCTCAAACACTCACAGCAAGAGCACTGGCATGAAGTGTATGTGTTTTGTGCATACAGGCAACACTGCTCTCCACTGCATAAATGCAAACTTTTCAGAACAAAAATGTAGGTGGTAAATGACATCCAAAATTTGTTGCTTCCATCCAAGGAAGTGAGAATTACCATGGCCACCATTGAAGACTGTCAGCGGAAAAGAAACAAATATTTCTTAATCTAAATACAATTAAATCATAGGTTCAAAGACTGCATAAAACAAACTTTCTAATTAAAACAAAAAATATGTAACTGTTTCTGACGGAAAGCACACTGAAATCAACGGGGGTCTCTTCAATGGCTGCAATGAGCTCCGCAGCAGTTTCTGTGTTCTCTCTCCTCGATCCCTTTCTTATTCTCCACTCGTTTCTCTTCAAGACTTTCATCCAACCTTCAGGTCTTTTCCTGATCCCTTTTACCCTTACTCCCCTCCACATCCTCCAGTTCTCTTTAACCCTCCCCATTTGGTCTCTCCTTTCTCCATTTCCCTCTTCTTCCCCTTTCTAGCCTTTTTGGTTTCTTCCAGTTGCCACCAGGCTCCTTTTTGCCACACTCATTGACCTCTCCTGTCAAATGTCAGAATCGTTCAAGTGTTTGTCAACTTCCTCGGCAAGCTGTTCTGCTCTTTTAACTGCATATGTCATGGTATAATTCCCCACTCTGAACCTTAGCATCCAAAAGATGGGGTACCAGCATGAATTTCTCTAAGCTCAATTACCAGCTTAGGACCTGTAGCGCTGCCACCAACCAGGAATTCCAGTGCCTGGTACACTCTGGTCCCCCCAAAACCTTGCCCAGGGAGCCCCAAGACCCAGAACCTCTGGATCTTAACACAAGGAAAGTAAACCCTTTCCCTCACCGTTGCCTCTGCCTCCCTGGGTTACCCTGGAAGATCACTGTGATTCAAACTCCTTGAATCTTAAACAGAGAGGAAAATCCACCTTCCCTCTCCTTCTCTCTCCCCCTCCCAGACTCTACCTGAGAGAGAAAGTAATCCTAACACTGAGAGAAAATTAACCTCTCTCTCCCCCTTTCCTCCTTTCTCCCCACCAATCCCCTGGTGGATCCAAACCCAGTCCCCTGGGGTCTCACCAGAATAAAAAAAACAATCAGGTTCTTAAACAATAAAAGCTTTTAATTAAAGAAAGTAAAAACAGTAAAAATTATCTTTGTAAATTTAAATGGAACAGGTAGAGGGTCTTTCAGCTATAGACACTGGGAATACCCTCCCAGCCTAAGTATACAAGTACAAATTAAAATCCTTTCAGCAAAATACACATTTGAACTCCTCCCAGCCAAATACACATTTGAACTCCTCCCAGCCAAATACACATTTGCAAATAAAGAAAACAAATATAACCTAACTCGCCTTATCTACCTAGTACTCACTATTCTGAACTTATAAGAGCCTGTATCAGAGAGATTGGAGAGAAACCTGGTTGCACATCTGGTCCCTCTGAGCCCCCAGAGAGAACAACAACCAAACACTAATAGCACACACAAAAACTTCCCTCCTTCAAGATTTGAAAGTATCCTGTCCCCTGATTGGTCTTCTGGTCAAGTGACAGCCAGGCTCACTGAACTTAACCCTTTACAGGCAAAAGAGACATGAAGTACTTCTGTTCTATTAACCCTTGACTATCTGTTTATGACAGCATATCTTATTTATTACTCTGAGTTTGGATGGTGTGTTGGGGACTGATCCTACAAACAGCTATTGTGGAGTTAATTTGTCATAATACAGTCCTTGGTTCTTCATGTACAAAAAGGACCAGAATGAGTTGTAGGAGGGATTTAACATGAGAGACATGTGAGTAAAAGGTCATTCTCTAGTTCTCTGCTGAAGTACATGGGGACTGTTCTAAACAGGCACCTTGTTAACAAATGGGATTCAAACCCATGGGATTCAAACCCATGCCCCCATACACAATCCCATATACAACACATCACAGTCCTCTCTATGAATTGGATGGACAAAAATGCTGTGATTTTGAATTAATTCCGCAATTACGCTCCCACATTGTACCACTGAAAATGATTGGGATTAACTGTTTTCAAGACCAGATAATTGGTTTAATACTTTAGAGCTGCTCCTGACCCTGAGTTGATGACACCGTTTTACTTTAAGAAAAATATAGACTAATGAGTCTGTTACTAAAACAAATGATGATAAAATAATTCATACACTTTTTCAAGCAATTAATACAAAATTGTCCCAACCAGCTTTGGCAGTGTCCCGTTAGAGTCGGGTGATTTTTGTGGGGGAAAGAGAAGAGGGATTGTTTTTATACATTATGCAGAATCTACATCCCATGCCAGAATTCTTTCAAAAAAATTCAGCGCTAATAAGAATTATCATACAGAATTTACAAAGAAAGCCCAGACGCCCTCTAATAGCATGGCAGGAGAAAAGGTAATGAGAAGCTTTTATTCCAAAGGTTACTAATGAAGAGCTCTTTTCGAAGTGAATAATTTTGGCTGTGACATTGAGTCTTGTACACAAAAGAATGGCAAGGCTGAATTATCTCTTTACAATCCTTGTTCTACAGATATAATGCTTCTTTTCTCATTGGTCTATCAGTCTAAACAACCACATTTTAAAAATAATAGCTATTTTTATATCTACCCAGAGGAGAGTGGCACAAATAATATCTGACTGGAGAGAATGAAATTATTCTAACTCGTCAATCCCTACATACTGTATATTTCACTTGAGATGGAACTGCCTCAACCTATCAGAGCACCAGGATGTGGTGCAGTTACTGACACATTACCATTACCGTAGAGTCTCCTTCTCCAAAAAAAGCTTTCAGTTCTGGCTAGTTGTTATAGGTGTCTGATTTACATAATGACTTTATGGTTCTTTCTCAACACCCAGGATATGAATCATTGTACTCAGATTGGCTGAAAGTCATTATTAGCCAATTAGAACTTTGGGATTTAAATAATCAATCTACAGTTATTTCTTAGCAATCATACTGTGATATGCTAAACGGTGATTGGCAGTTTGACTCTGGTTTATAAACTCAGAACTATCAAGGAGCTTTCCAGCAATAAAGACACCATCTCAGCTGCCCTACTCCCTTCAAAGAGATATGCTGGGCCAGATAATCTTCTCACCCACCTTTTTTTGGACCACTTCTGTTGGCCCAATAAAAGAGATTACCTCACCCCTTCATCTATCTAAAGTCCTGGGACCAACATGGCTACAACAACACTGCACACTGCTCCTTTCAAGGAAAGCAAGAAATCCTTCAAAACTGACAGGAAAGAGAAGAAAGAAAAAAGGCAAAAGGTAAACAAAATTGCCCAGTCAAACTATCTGGAAAGAAAACTGTTGTCTAGTAGTGATTAGAGCAGAGGACTACAAGTTGGAACTACTGGATTCCACCCCCAGCTCTGCTACTGATTCACTATGTAACCTTGGGCCAGTCACAAAAACCTCTCTGTCAAAGTTTCCTCACCTATAACATTGGGATAGTGAGAATAATACCGTAGCTCAGAGAACAGGGCTAAAAATGCATATAGTACCAAGAATTCACTTGAAACTAGAGTGGATCCTGAAATCTGCTTATTACACAGAGTTTCACCCTAGTTTACGGAATGTTCCCAAACAGAGATTATATTTTTTGTTATTCGTACAAAAAGGACCCTGTAAGGTTTGTGTATTTCTAGGCACGTGTCTTAATGTTTATCAAGTGCTTTTTGATCCATGGAAAAGTGTTACATGAGGCAAAATATGATCATTCTTAACAATAATAGATAATAGAGAAATATGGGGCATATGTGACACAGACTTTTTTTTTTTGTGTGCCAGTCAGCAGTGAGATCTTGACCACTGAAATTGGGAAGCTACCAAGATCTTATGAGAAGTGCTGCCACCTTATGGCACATTCCCCTTGCAGGTCATAACAGAGTAGAGAGAGAGAGTTCAGTTAAAGTTACATATTTGGGCAAATTTGCAGATCAGGCCATTTTTGTTGGGAAATCTCCTGGCAACACACTGTTGATACGGTCACGGCCATTTGATCAGGAACAGAAAACTACCCATGTGGATGATGAATCGTGTGACTGAGTAATAGCCTAAGTCAACAGTGGATGTGACTGTGCACTGGAAGAAGGCAGCGTAATAAATTTGCTCCAGGGCTTAAGGCGTTAAGTGGCTTGCCGGAAGACGAGTTAATGATGTACTGCTACATTCAATGAAGATTGATTGAGAATGGTATGGGCAATGGGCAAGGACAAAGGGGCTTGCTTTTGGGAATGAAGCAGAGTGGTGGGGAAGAGACAGATTACAGCTAAAGATGGCTGGTGTGCCGGGTTGAAAGAATAGTCTCGAAAACTGCACGGAGAGACATTTCAGTGAAGAAAATTTCACTCATGTTTCCAACTATGAGACAGACTGGGAGAAGAATGGTTGTGCCAAATGTCTACTGATAAGATTTACATCACAGAAGGCCACTAAATTGCAGCACAGGTGTAGCTGAACCTTATGTTGTAGTCTTCTGCTTAGTGAGCCACTTTAAACTTTGAACTAGCATGCTGACTATTTTATATTAAAAGCAAAATGTAAACTATAGGGATGAAATATGCAAGAAGGAAACAGCAAATGAATGCAAAATCCCCTTATTATGGCAGTGTGCTGTCCTGTGGTCTTGAACAAATACTGGGCATTAATATTTCAGGTGCTCAGGAGAGGAACTGGCATAACACAGAGAGACGATGGCCATGCTGCAGTCTCATTACAAGGCTATCAGAGAGCGAATGTACTCAGAAAAGAGAGACTGAGCAGAGTTCACTACATCAAGTTCAACAGGTGACTGGCACAAGGCATACAGAGAAATATCATTATAATCTAGCCAAAGTGGAAGTTTTACAGAGATAAAATAATAGCATCTAATCTCTTTTAATTCTGGATAATGCTGCATGTTATTACTCTTCCCATGATAAAGACAAAAGCTTTGCCCAATAAGTACATAAGATGCTCCAGTTACACAATATAAATAAGAATAGTTTTAGTCTGCTGCTGAGACAACAAAGCTAACATGGTAAATTCAAAATAGGAAGAGTGCTGGGGAAGAAGAGTCTGTGGCATGGATATCACACAAAACAGACAATTCTAATCTCTGGACTAATTCTCCTTTATCTAATAAGAAAGCCTGGTAGTACAATATAGCTACAACTTTTCTCAATGAATCTTAATATAACACCCATTTGCTATAAGGAAAAGGACATGTATTCACACCCGCATTGCAATGGGTCATTGTGATCCACCCTTCCTTTTTTAATTTCTCCTCCTGCACTAGAACAGGCAAAGGACTCCAGACTAGCCTATCTTCCCCACATATTTATACTCAGTTCTAGATACATTAGTAGTAATTACCTAACAGATTTCCATCACAACTTTCTTGGTTGATCATACCTGCCCCCCTCTCCCAAGTGGAAAAGACAGAACATCAACATACCCTCCCTCCCAGTAAGTGAATCATCTTAAACACTTTATGTCAAGGATGGAATTCAAAATAATAGTGAATCATCCTAAACATTTAATGACTAGGGTGGAATTTCTCCTAATTTCCTTCTCCTTCCTCCAGCATCAAGTCTAAGGGACTGTTTGTACATTATGCAATGCACTAGGTGTGGGGGGGGTGTCCTTAATTCTGGGTGATCGTTTCAATGTCATAAACTATTATAAGGGGGTCTAGAAAATAACCAAAGAACATGATACGTAATTTATGGACAGCCCCTAATGGAGGCCACTCCTAGGTGGATGTTAGTCCAGTTGTGTCACTACTCAAAAGGGAGTATGTATGTTGCTACACCTCTTTAAGGGGTGTGATATACTCCCATCTAGAGCTGGTTGAGAAATAATCCTGACAGTCTTTTCTTGTGTTTTATTTATTTATTTTTGCAATTTGAAAACTCATAAACAGTTGAAACATTTGGCCAGCGCTAGAGTTGGTCAAAAAAGATGGTGGGGAATTTTGTCAAAACCCCCCACTCCGCTTTAATTTTTTAGGAATTTCAAAATTTTTGACATTTCAACAAAAGGGAGTCACGGCACTGCTGTCTGTCTGCCAAATCCACCCACTTTGGGCTGCCAGGTGCAGCCAGGAGGTTAACTGGAGAGCAGTTCCTGTGATTTCCTGGGTATGTGGACTAAAATTCTGCCTGACTTTTCTGCAAACTTCCCCAGTAAGCCCCGGTCCCCAATTTCCATCTCTACTATTCACTAGCATAAGTGCCAAACAGGATCTAGTCTTGGGTGTTTGGATTTTCCTAAAGCTGGGTGTGAAGAGACCATTTCCCTCTCTTACCATCATTCCATACTTTGAAAATAGGGGCTATTGCACTTTTATACCAGCTTTATAAAACCATATTGTATGACTCACATGCCTTGCTTTGTCCAATGTACCTTGCATCCATTTTGGTTTACCTCCCACAGTCCAAGAAAATCAAATGTTTCTGAACTGAGTTCAGTATCACAGTTTCAATCAAGACTTACTATAACCTACACCACACTTGCCCATCAGTTAATCTAGATGCTTTGCTTTAGCCATTCTTTGTACAGCTTCAAACCAAAAACAAAAAAAACCCAAAAAACAAAAACAGCACAGTCAGGGCTAGATTAAGATATAGGCGCTACAAGCATGTGATTAGGGTCTCAGTACTTGGATTTATTAGATATCAGAATCTCAGCTTTCCTTTAAAGCAGTGTTTCCCAAACTTGGGATGCCACTTGTGTAGGAAAAGCCCCTGGCAGGCTGGGCTGGTTTGTTTACCTGCCATGTCCGCAGGTCTGGTCGATTGCAGCTCCCACTGGCCGCGGTTCTCAGCTCCAGGCCAATGGGAGCTGATGGAAGAAGCAGCCAGTACATCCCTCGGCCTGCGCCGCTTCCAGCAGCTCCCATTGGCCTGGAGCAGCGAACCACGGCCAGTGGGAGCCGCGATCGGTGGAACCTGCAGACACAGCAGGTAAACAAACCAGGCTGCCAGGGGCTTTTCCTACACAAGCAGCATCCCAAGTTTGGGAAACACTGCTTTAAAAAGGTAGGGGAGTGCACTAAGCATCTAGCCTTCATGGTTAGGAATAAAAGATTTAAAATGTGAACCAAGTGTAAATCAACACAGTAGCAACTGCTTTAGTATGCAGAGGGCTGGAAAGAATAGTTCTCAGAGATGTGAACTGCTCCATTCATCTCAATGGGGTGTTAACTCTAGATTCACTGCTCTGGGAGGCGCTGGCAACACTACTCAAACAGAGGATTGTGTGTGGCAAGAGGAAAAGAGTGCAGTGGGCCACGCCACACCCATCCCAGCAAAACCACATCAGCTATTTGGAATGCTCCCCTCCTGGAGTCCCCCATCACTCTGGGTGAGAAAGGTTCTCTTCCCACTTCAGGTGATGGACAGGGCTACAGAGCAAGGGAAGGGCCACTGTATGCGGGTGGAACCACAGGGCAGAGCAATGGAGGATACTCATTTGTGGTGTACCATAGGGCCCAGGTTACTTTAATCTGACCTTGAGCATAATCAGTAAATATTCTGGTTTTGGGGGATTTGATTTTTTTACAAAAACTCCAAATATATTCAGAAAGCAGATGCTTTTCACAGAAAAAAACCTGATATTCAGCTAAAAACACAAACTTCTGTTGAAAAAACCAGTTTTGCTCAGTCTCAAATAGCAGCTGATTCTCCCTGAGCAATGTGCCCCAGTGACCATGCTCATGGACACAGTGAGTGACCATGCTTCTTCTCCTGACCACCAGCCTCCTCCCAGAAGAGGTTTACATGCTGCTACCACTGAGTTTAGCTCTGCTCTGTATGGGGGGTGTAGAGAGGCACTGTGTACTTGCTCCACAGCCACCCACCACTTTTCTGCTGCACTAAAGTTTATGTCCTCTGCCTCTAGGAGAATTTATCTTCTAGGAGGGGCATTTAGATCATTTCATATTGGACCCCTCTACCCCCACCCCCTTAACTGTACAAGTGTTTGTAACGTGAAGTAAATAAATGCACTCAGTTTGCACAATTCTGAAATTATGCCACTTTCTCCCTGTGCTCTCTACTGCATGTCCCTTAATATCTAATATTCTCTCCTCAGACTGATTTAAATCTTTTTTTTCTCCCAGGCCACACTCTTTAAGAAAGGGAAGAGGGAGGATGGGTTCTTTTGCCGCTTAGGCTCCCTTCCTATTTCAGGATGCCTTCCAAAACTTTCTCTCTCCCCTCTTGTAATTCAAATCTATTGTACTCTTCAAAAAAATCTGGGATTTATATTTCCCCTCCCCTTTGGAAAAAAAATAAAAGGTTTAATTTGATAATTGCAGAAATAAAAGGCTTCTTTCAAACCTGACATTAAAAATCTCTAATAAAATGGGGAAAATGAAGGTCTAGAATGACAGTCTTTATCAAAGTGTACATAGAGACATTATATGTTCCAGTAATTGTTTAGGCCGGTGAATTAATGAATCCCTCTCTGTAAGTCTCCATTTGAAATGATTTCAGTGGTGTCTGCTGCTCTGCTGCTTTGGAAAAGCCTGTTGTCTGAAGCTCTGGAGAAGGGCCTTGAACCCTGCCATTCAATCCCTTTCAGCCCATCAGCTGAGTCTAATTGCCAGAAAGCACACGAGACCCCTAAGCCTGATTGTTCCTCGACCTCCTTTGAGGTTCTGAGGCATGAAAAGCAAAAGGGGGGAAAAAAAAGCTCTCTTTTGATCTTCTGTTTCTCTCTCTCTCTCTCTCTCTCTTTTCTTGACTACTCCTACTCTAAGAATGACACATTTCTTTATATGGCTTCTTCTCCTTCTTATAAAGACAATAATTAATAAAGCCTTTATAAAATGAGGCTTGAATTGGTGTCACCTTCAAGGGTGGTCCAGTGCTCTGAAGTGAAACCCCTGGTGGGCTTAGGCATTGCATGGTCTTTGCACAGGTCAGGTTTAAACACCCTGACCTCAATTTTCACTCTCCTCCACTAATGAGCTGATTCGCACATGGATACAAAATTATATGAGGGAAAAGACAAAAGGAGCAAGGCATAGTTGACACCACACTGGCCAAATTTTATTATCATCTTTGTGTCGATGACATCACAGCTGTGGACATTCTCAAAGTGGTGAAATCTCTCTCTCTCTCTCTCTCTCTCTCTGTCTCCTGCTATAAGCTTTCTATAATCACTTTCACAAACTCGCACTCCTTGCCTGTTATTTGTTCAGATGTCATGAAGCAGCGGCATTAGGTAGGACTGGCGACCAGTTGCAGGCCCTTGCGTGGTTATACAAGCATAACTGGGTCACTTTTCTGGAGGTTCTGCTTCACTGCCTCACCATCAATTGTGAGGATAAAGTGGCATTATTTGTATCCATTCTATTTCACAGGCTTATCAAGTTGACATTAAAAGTCCCCTTGATATTCCCCCCGCCCAAAAAAAAAGATCAAACCAAAGATGTTGTGTGTCCATTAAAAGAGAAATGGCACTGGTTGACACTGAATGAGTTATCAAAGGTAGCATGGCATTGATTGCATAAGCTTCTTGGTTAATTTAAAATGCTTAATAGGTTTATTAAAAGAAAACTGTGCCCTCAGCCAAACCCATGGGTTATAATCCTGCCACATCTCACAAACTAAGCAGTGTCAATCTTGGGCAGTATTTGGATGGAAGATACATAGAATTCTGGGATGTCATCAAGAGGCACTCTTTCCTCTCTGTCAGGAGAGCTTGCAGCAATACAGTATCCATATTTTTATGTCTTTAGTGGCTCAGGGCTAACTCCTGAGCCAATGCTTCCTCATGAGACTTGTACAAAAGTTTTTGATGTGATCCTAAATATTTGTGCCCATTAAAAAATCCCATGCCATTTTTTTCTTAACATAGGACAACTGACCCCAGTGTTCCTAATCACATAATAACAGTCTACCAATCTTACTGTTTCAATCAGATGTTATATTTGTCACTTCTTGTCCTGCATTGTTGTGCAGTGTTCCTGGTAAACAGTAACTCTATTCCTCAGATGCGGCTGAATGTCACTAGAGGTTGGAGTGATTCCTATATCCTTTATCTACCTTTTCAGGGAACTGTGAGGGTCAGTGAATGAATGTTTGCAAGGTGCTGTGAGTTCTTCGGGCAACAGTGCATTAGAAAAAACAACATATCACCACTAGGTCAACTCCTTAAGTCCTGACTGGGTCCTTATTCAGGCAAAACTCCCATTAAGTTACCATAGTTCATCTTCAGAATTAAAAAACACATTAAAAACATTCATTCATTGAGTCTCATGATATACCTATGAAGTAGGTAAGAGACAAATAACAATCCCTTCCTTAAAATGCAGCCACCTCTGGCCTATAAACCAACAGGTGTTTAGTAACTTTTTCATAGTAATTTCCCGATAATAAAGACTAGTTAAAAAATGGAGTCAAGATTTCAGGATTTGTTTATGATTAATTATTCCTATAATTGTATTATGTCAGTAGCTACCATGGAAATCTGTGTCCTGTGATCTGAACTATTTTTTTTAAATGATCAGTTTCAGTATCTACTTTGGCTCTTCTCAATTTATATTGTTTATTTTGCCAGATAAATGTTCAGAGGAAGCAGCCATGGAGATTTGATGCATGCTTATGCCCAAATAAATTTGTTAGTCTCTAAGGTGCCACAAGGACTCTTCGTTTTTTTCTGCTGATGCATGGATATCAGTCCTCCACGCCAACAACATGCTACCTTTAATATTATTGTACTAATCCTAAAACCCAAGAAATAAGAACCAAATCTCACTGGATATTTTTTAATCTCAAGAACAAATAAATTAATTAATTAAAAAGAAAATATGAACCAAAATCCCTTGTATTTCTCCTGTTTTGGAGTGTGTATGTTGGGCATGTGGGGGCGGGGAGTGGGAGCAGATGAGTAGTATACAAATGCTGGAGCCAGTCTAGCAAAGTGCTAAGATCTCTCAGTGATGATTGAAGGGAGCCTCAGCACTTCAGCAGGATCATACCTTACAACTGCAGGCAGACATTTCCCATACTGAATAGGGACTGCCACACACAATTGAAATGAGCTAATAATTCTCCTTGAGCAGGGGGCGAGGGCTGGACTCAGCTGTTAGTGGAAGAAAGCATGTTGGAATAATCTGATCTGGTCTCACCAATAACTTTTTCCTGACAGCTAATGAGGGCTACAAGCAAAGAAAGGATTATTTTTCCCATCCTTTTGTTGTTTTTTTTATTGTACTTGCAAAGAGCTTATATATGTATGGAGACCTTCTAGGACTGGAAGGAACGAAATATCACATATGCAACTGCTATGGTCCTCTCAGAATATGAATGAATGTGAGTGTCACTGTCGTTTCAAAACTAACATAAAATAAAATTACCTGATCTATATGACTGTTGTGGAATTCAAGTTGTATGGGCTAGATCAAGGGTTCTCAAACTGGGGGTCGGGACCCCTTGGGGGTCGCGAGGTTATTACATGGGGGGGTCATGAGCTGTCAACTTCCACCCCAAATCCCACTTTGCCTCCAGCATTTATAATGGCATTAAATATCAGGGCTGCCCAGAGTGGGGGGTGAGTGGGGCAATTTGCCCCAGGCCCTGGGCCCTGCAGGGGCCCCCATGAGAGTTTTTTGGGGGCCCTGGAGCAGGGTCCTTCACTCACTCCGGAGGCCCTGGAAAATTCTCTCAGGGCCCAGGCCCCTGGAGCTTCTTCCGCTTCGGGTCTTCGGCAGTAATTCTTCGGCAGGGGCCCCCGCCGCGGGTCTTCGGGACGCTTCAGTGGCAGGTCCTGAAGTGGAAGGACCCCCCGCCGCCGAATTACTGCCAAAAGTGGGGGCCCCCCGCCGCCGAAGACCCCAGGCCCCCTGAATCCTCTGGGCAGCCCTGTTATATATATTTTTAAAGTGTTTTTAATTGGGGGGGGACGCACTCAGAGGCTTGCTATGTGAAAGGGATCACCAATGCAAAAGTTTGAGAATCACTGGGCTAGATCTTCTGCTCGTGTAAATCAGCATCGCTCCACTGAACTATGCCAAGGTTTAGCAGCTGAGGATCTGCCTCTATAACTTCATCAATGTAGCATGTTATGTTAGTAAGAGACAGTAATGCAATCTGTTTCCGAGTCGCTAGTGGGACTGAGGGAATATCAATTTATCTGACTGTTAACAGGCTACTGTAATGCAGTGTTATGCAGTGCAGTACGGGGCTAAGCTAACAAAGAGGAAATTAATTGAATGCTTGTTAAACAGCAAGTAGATGTGCTTTAAACAGTAAAAAAGTCAGGAAACACAAAAGTTAAGGTTCGTAGAGTAACCTCAACTCCTCTACATTATACACATAGAATGTTTCAGATTCTTTGTAATATACTGGCACTTCGTTTCTGCTCTCTCAGACATGTAACTCATGATTTATCTGAGAGTTACATTAGGTCCTAAGTATGCATTGAAGACATGTAAAGAATACTATGAAAATCATATCTTTGCTACACCTGACTTGAGTATTTAAAATTTTAACCTCAATGTTACAGAGATTTGTTTTTGTGTGGGGTTTGGTTTTTTTTGTATATTCCATCTATACACACACACACACACACACACACAGAAGAGGAACTATATATAATATTATAACTATACTATACATTACACACATTATATATATATATACACATACACATATACACATACATACTAAAAACAATATATGTTAAATAGCTTCCACATTTCATGCAAATTGTGGCTACCTTTCACTAATGGGTGAAATGTGAATGTGTGTGTATTAATAGCGTGTGTATATATATAAACACACACACACATATATACAGTACATAAATATGTATATTATTTACATGCACACGTATACACAAGAATTATTTCACCCATCAGCAAAGTCACTCTTTGCAATGAAATGTGGCAGTTGTTTAACAGTGCACACAGAAATACACACACGTTTATTTAGGACGAGGGAAAAATAACTTTCCCTTTCCCTTAGACACTGCATTTTCTTTTTTTGTAAATAATCAACTTTTTCCACTAAGAACATTTCCTCTTCAGCAAAAAGAAAATACAACTTTTTGCTAGAAAATTGTCAAAAGCAAAGTTATTTGATATAATACATCAGTTCTAAAGCATAAAGTAGCTGCCTGTAGGATGATTACTTACATCTACTCCAAGTTTTTAAATGGTACTTTATTTTCTTCCTTAAAGGGGATTTGCTGAAGTTTAGTGCAATAGAAAATTTAGTAGGACCTAAAGAAAGGAATGTTTTCATACTTAAAAGCTAGTTTAATGAAATGTATACATTGGTCCAATAATCTTCATTGTCCACTTTTTTCTAAGGATTGATAAAGCTATGTAGTGTCTAGTAAGTATCTATGAAGTTAAAAGGCTTTAGTGATATTGATGGCTATTGCTAGGTACAACTACTTCAGTACCATTCACGCAAACTTAGAAAACCTCTCAACCCTCAGACACACCACCTTCTGTTCCTTGCTCAGATCAGCACAAAGTTGACCCTCAGCGGTTGCCTGTAAAAAGCGAACATTTGCCAGCAGTTATCATGCAGAAATCCTGCACCAATAAAGATGGATTAGATGACATAATAGGCCTTTCCCCCTCTTTATGACTCAGCAGAGTGCAGCTACCTTAGATATGAAATACATTCAACTTTACAACAGCTCAAGGCAACCTTACACAGAGTAGCTGAAGAAGTGAAAATAGTGTATTTAATAAATTGGATTGTGGACTTTGAGTAAGTTCATCTGTTTACATATGAGTGGAAAGCTGGCCAGGACACCTCCACTCATACTCCTTCTTCTACAACTGATGTCTCTGATGCAGAGGTTGTCAACCTCCACCTTCCATCTTCCACAGTCACGACAGAGCCGTAAAACTTCCACTCTCCTTTGGATACCAGTCCATCTGATGATATTTCTAACATAACTATCTCTCTTCCTTTCTCTTCTTGGTCTGCTTGTGATCTTGCCTGATAATCTGAGTATCAGAAGCAAGAGCCTCTGTGATCAGTGAGTTCTGTACCTTTAAAGTAAGATATTATTTTACTTAGTGCCTCAAATAATTGTGCTCTTTTAAAATTCATCACCTCTTCATTCACAGATTTGGTTATCCAGCTCATTTTTAATATTCTTCTATAACACCAAAACATGAATGCTCTGTCTTCTCTCAGTGTCCAGTGCTATACAGGTGACCTGACCTTATGTAGCACTTCAGCATTCCAGTGCGGAGGTGAAGTTTTAACTTTAAACCACACAGAAATCTTTGGAAGTTGCTGAATACATTTTTTGCAAACTGTGTCTTTCTCTTGATTCCTTCATCACATCTTCTGTCTGATGTTATTAGACTCCCTAAACAGGGGAATCTATTCATGTGTTCCATCTCTCGGCATTCAAGATATAGGTATTGCCTGCCTTGTGCATCGATGTGTTTGCTTATTATCATACTTTTTGTCTTCCTAATTATTGATTATCATTCTGTATGTCTTGCTGACATTGCTCATACCATAAGTATATTCTGAAGTTCATTCTAGTAAGGAAGTATCATGAGAGTTTGAAATGGCAACAGTAACTACTGCTTGATTTTAAATATTATCTGAAAAATGGTATCCTCCAGAATATAGTCCCCCAAAGGCAATACTGGAGCATTTGTTTAGTATTGGCTTACAAGGTGGAGAACCACCTATTGAAACATCATTAGACTGCCTCTTGCCCCCGGGTTTTCCCTAGAAATCTCCCATTGATGGGTAAAATCCTGATGGGAATTTTGCCATTGACTTCAATAGGACCAGGATTTCACCCCAAATATTTAATAGTCCTGAGAGGTATTCCCACAAGATTTCCAGCAAACAGCATCTATGTTGCACATGAACATGGTAAAATTATACATTGGGTGCAAAATACTGTATGTAATAGCTTCATATGCACACAGTCTACATTAGAAAGCCACATAGGGAAGAAAGAACAGTAGTTATAATCTCTGTGGGCCAGACTCTGAGACCTTTACTCACGTTGCATAGTAACTTGAATCATTGGGACTACTCATGGAATAAAGTACTATGTAGTATAAGTGAGGACATCTGAATTTGGCATGATATAATTATTTTTGCCAGTACTTCTCCAGGACTCAATATATACAAATATTGTAAATTAGTATTTCTGCTTTATCTGAATATATGTATTTAAGATAAAAGATTAATTACAATACAATTCATTAGACTTCCAATGGGATAACCATGTAAATTCTGACTTGTGTGATGGAGAAAACATGGGGCAATGAAGATGTTTATTAAAATGCTCTGAAAGATGGCTGCTTGAGAGCAACATTTCATTTTTACGGTATATATTTCAGTTCCTTCTCTCCCCACCTACAAATCCCCTCCTTTTCAGACCACTCACAATGAAAAGAGTAAAGATCACATGAGTTTCCTCACAGATTCTATATGAAACTGCTAATATCCACCAGCTAGTGTACCCTCCAGGGAAGTCACTTAGACATGAAACTAATAAAGACATCTGCACATGTTTTTCTGCAGATGCAGTTCCAAAAGCGATGACTTTTTAACAATATTCATTCTGACAATAACACAGCTAATAACTGCATTATGAATGCTGTAATATGTCATCTTCTTATTCAGCACACATCTATTAACAGCACTGGGAACCTTAAATTCCTCCATATTCCACTTTAGCTGTCATCTAAAGCAGTGTTTCCCAAACTTGGGACACCGCTTGCGTAGGGAAAGCCCCTGGCGGGCTTGGCCGGTTTGTTTACCTGCTGCGTCCGCAAGTCCAGACTATCACAGCTCCCACTGATCACGGTTCGCTGCTACAGGCCAATGGGAGCTGCTGGAAGCGGCGCAGGCCAAGGGACATACTGGCCATCTTGGTAAAGGAGATCCTTGGTTGGAATTTGCTATGAAAGTGCACAATTATATTTTAAAAGATTGAACAGAGGAGGGGCATATGAAAATACCAAATGGCAAATACAAATGTTATTCAAAACTATTGCAGCAAAATCTGTTCCATAACATTAAGAGAAAATTAGTTAGTGTTCTATTATAAAGATACTGCAGGATGGATTAATATTTATGATCCAGAGTTCATTGACTTGGATGTTTTAATTTTTTCCTCATTATTAATTGAATTTTCCATTATACACTGAAGTGATAAAATGCTTTTAATCAATATGCTTTGCAACAAAATGAGCAAAGTACTAATTGTGTTGTGCAAGGTTAAGTTATGTATTGTATATTTTCAATTACAGTATTCTCAGTTTATTTCTCATTTGTGAATCTTATGATCCTGTTATGTATAATGGAGAGAGAACATAAGAATAGCCACAGGTGTCAGACCAATGGTCCATCTAGCCCAATATCCTGTCTCTGATGGTGGCCAGTGTCAGATGCTTCAGAGGGAATGAACAGAATAAGCCATATTTGAGTGATCCAGCCCATCATCCAGTCTCAACTCCTGGAAGTTGGAGGTTTAGGGACACCTGGAGCATGGAGTTGTATCCATGACCATCTTGGCTAATAGCCATTGATGGACCTATTCTCCATGAATTTATCTAATTCTTTTTTGAGGCCCAATTAAACTTGTGGCTTTCACAACATCTCCTGGCAATGAGTCCCACAGGATGACTGTGTGGTGTTTTCTACAGAAGCGCTTCCTTTCGTTTGTTTTAAACCTGCTGCCTATTATTTTCATTGGCTGACCTCTAGTTTTTGTGTTACGTGAAGGGGTGAATAACACTTCCCTATTCACTTTCTCCACACCATTCATGATTTTATAGACCTCTCTCATATCCCGCTCTTAGTCATCTCTTTTTTAAGATGAACAGTCCTTGTCTTTTTAATCCGTGCTTGTATGAGAGCAGTTCCATCCTCTTATGATTTTCGTTGCTCTTCTGTGCACTTTTCCCGGTTCTAATATATCTTTCTTGAAATGGGGCAACCAAAAGTGCACACTGTAAACAAGGCATATATATAGTGGCATTATGATATTTTCTGATTTATTAAGTATCCATTTCTTAATGGTATCTAACATCTTATTAGCTTTTTTGACTGCAGCTGCAACCTAAGCAGATGTTGCCAGAGAACTATCAACAATGATTTCAAGATCTTTTTCTTGAGTAGTAACAGCTAATTTAGACCCCCATTCATTCTGTATCTATAGATGGGATTATTTTTTCCAACATGCATTACACTGAAAAAAGATTGATGGATATAAAATAATACCTATAAAGTGTGTAAGGAGAGAGGGTATATATTAGCTCCTCCTTTAAACCTGCACAGAACGGCTTAAAATTGTACTGATTCTGCAGACTGATTCTTAGCAAGAGCTACTGTACTTATTAAATTATTACTTCTTATTTAGGAAACACTGAATTTAAACCCAAATTTTTGTATGAGTGCATTCCTAAGCAGTTTGGCAAGTGTCAAATTTAGGAACATAAGGCCGCTGTCACAGGCTGGCCTTTGAAGAGAGAGATTTCAGAGTTAGAGTTCAGTCTCACCTGTGCCAGGGTTAGAACACCTCCCCAGGTGGAGGGAATGAGTACCAGGCTCACATGGTGTGGGAACATGTGACTAGGAACCAGCTCAGCGAGGAGATCAAAGGTCATTCTGGGGAGAGAAAGAGCAGAATGGCCACCCAGCGAGACATCTGGGGGACAGTGCTCTGTTAAAGAGCAGGAGAACAGCCTGGGAAGGGCCTAGGCTGAGCACATATGAAGAGGCCCTGGAAAGGAAAGTCAGGGAACGTTAGGTTATAGTATAGACAGGCTGGTTGCTGAGGGTCCCAGAGCTGAGGACCTGTATCCACGACCGGCGCCAGGGTTTCTTGCGCCCTAGGCGCACGGCCATTTCACTGCCACCCTCGCTGATCCCGCGGCTCTGGTGGAGCTGCCGCAGGCATGCCTGCGGGCAGTCCACCAGAGCAGCGTGAGCAGCTGACCGTCCGCAGCCATGACTTGGCAGCTCCACCGGAGCCACGGACCAATGGACCCTCCGCAGGCATGCCTGCGGCAGGTCAACCGGAGCCGTCTGCAGCCCCCCCGGCAAAATGCCACCCCCCGAATAATCCTGGTGCCCTAGGCGATTGCCTAGGCTGCCTAAATGCTAGCGCTGGCCCTGCCTGTATCATAGAATCATAGAATATCAGAGTTAGAAGGGAGCTCAGGAGGTCATCTAGTCCAAACCCCTGCTCAAAGCAGGACCAATCTCCAGACAGATATTTACCCCAGTTCCCTAAATGGCCCCCTCAAAGATTGAACTCACAATCCTGGGTTTAGCAGGCCAATTCTCAAACCACTGAGCTATCCCCCTGTAGTAGAGGGCAGGCATGGATTCGCCCTAGGCTGACACTCTTTGTGCATGCAGAGACAGGGAGTAGAAACCCCTACTGAAAACGGGAAGAAGGGACTGATTGGAGCCTAGGAGGCTGGAAACTGAGCCCCAAAAGAGCTAAAACCCCTCATGGAGGAGGGCAGACCCTAAGAAGAAAGCTATGCCTGGCAAGAGTCTGGAATAGAAGGTTGGCTTTGTGTTTCCTTTTGGACTTTGATTAACTCCTGAAGGGACCGACTTGTGATCCAGACTGAGGGCTAAGGACTCAGCCTAGATGGAAGCTGGTGATTCCCCATCTGAGAGAGGGGAAACTGAGGCAGTAGACTGGGTTCCAGACTGAGACCACAGTTGCTTGAACACAACTCCTATTTAAGAAAATGAGATTAGCATACATGTGATGGGACAGCACTTGATAGGCCTGCAACTTGCCCTCCCATAGAGTTATATGGACCCCTGCACTATTTGCAGGGATATCATTTTATGCCACATCTTCCCAACGACTTTCAAAATTAATGCTACCTTCTCTCAAAAGAAAGGGAGTGACATTAAAGATGTGATTCTGGTAAAGGGAAGAAGATTCACAAGATTGTTTTAATAGAATCTCTTCAAAGGGGAGCACGGGTAGAACATGGATTGCTTTGGCAGTATAACCTGTCCAAGGTTGGCACACTAGTGACATTCCCCATGCACTCCTAGAGGCTCTGAGACACACTGCTTTCAGCACCTCCCACTGGGTGGCTCTCCTCAACCTCAATCTCTTACCACACAGAGTATCTGAAAGACACAACGGAGATTAAACTGAGCTTTAATGGTTAAGGGATGGAAAGTAATGACTTGCTCAGAAGCAGAGAACCAGTGTTAACTGTACAATGGTGTGAATGGCTCAGATGTTTCAGGGCAGTCTATCAGGCACCAGCGAGTGTTATCAGGATCACCTGCCTGCGATGCTGCATTATCTGCTTACCCTTGGTTCATCTATTTTAAAGGAGTCACTGGGTTTACCTAAAACAAACCAAGCAACAGTAAAGAGCTTTCCATTACGATTCTTAGAGAGGAGAGGGGTAAAAAGTAACATAATGATAAATAAAGTTGAGCTGAGAGGTTTAAAATTTGCAACTGATGCTGTGCAGCCAGTAGATAAGAGTCTTCCAGAGAAGTTAAAATGCACAGATATGCCAATCACCCCCAGATAGACTCAAAGGGAGGTGAACACATGTTACTCACATTGCACTGGCCAATCTCATGTTACACAAATGACATAAATGGATTCATAATTGCACATTTGTCTCATTGTGTCACTGTTTTAACAGGGGAAAAGCCATTGTCCACTTCCAGTGGAAACAGCAAAGCAAACCAGATCAGATTATTCTCACCATTATTCCAAGTGAACTGCCGAGCTGAGGGAGTGTTCTGCTTGTCTGATACGAGTGCAGCATCTGAGAGCAAATATGTCACCTGAATGCAGACAGGGGCCCATTCTGGAAGCCCTTAGTCAGGCAAGACTCAATGCTTCTGTCTGAAAAATTTAGACAACCAATTTGGCAAGCCACTTCTTTTCATAAGAACCTTTTGTGTATCTGTGAATACTGGTCTCTTGCAGCTCACATATAGCAAGGAAGATTCGAACCTGGCTTTCCCTTTAAAGTTCTGGGGCACAAAGAGACAGCTGAGAATAACACACAAATGCAGACGGGTACTAATCCTGGAGTCCTTACTCTGGAGAAATGCCCATCTAAAGCCGGGCAAATAATGGGAAAAGCTATTCAGGAGCATTTGGGTAAATTAGAGAGGAAATGTCTGTTCTTCACATATGCAACTTTTTTGTATTTATCCTTCCTACCATTCACCAAGTGGAAGTCTGTTGCTAGGAAGAGTAGTGGAGTTGCCAGCGGGATGATGTAAAACCATTTAGGGGCTCAGCAAACACGATGAGATAGAGACATGACGAATACAAATAAAAAATTACAGGCCCTGAGCTGGTGAGGATTTGTCTTCTACTAAGGCACTGAGGGTCCAAGCACAAAGACTGCTTAGTTGGGCTTTGCCTTGTGGGGGGCGGGGATTAGAATTTAGCCCCTAGTTCAGTAAATTATTGATTCCTTGTGGGAATGCAGAACAGAATACATGCCAAGCTTCAGATGCAGGGACTATACCTAAGAACTAGGGCCTGATCGAGCATCCATTGAAGTCAATAGGAGTTGGATGAGGCCCTCAAAAGCTGAAAGATAAGGATATTGACTCTTTAACCAGCCCGATAAGGATCCAGTCCCACATACAACAAGCCAGTCCCTAATTTGTTTTTTCCTGGCTTTGTGCATTGTGCCATCTCATGCTATCCTCTATGATGTGTGCAGCTTCTAATGATTCTTATGTGACCAGAAGACTTTGGGTCTCAGACGCATCCAAGGAGTTTCATATTATCTCTGCCATGTGGCCACCTTTGACATGACAGTGCAGACAGGATTCTGAGGCATATCTGGGAACCAAAAGCAGTAACCTCTTATGTCAGAGGAGAAACATGGATCCTTTTGAAGGAAGAAAAGACACAGCTAGGGAACAGGGTGGCACAACGGGGAAGAAACAGCAGAGATGAGAGAAGAAAGGGATTCTAAATTTGGTTTTCACTTGCTGCTATGGGACAATGCACTTAGTCCCAGGAATGATCACCCTTGCAAATTTTTGGTATGTTTTGTGAGCATGTTTGCCAGAACTCTGGCCTGCCTATCAAAAATCAGCTGGTTTGGTTTGGTTTCTGAACAAGCTTTTGCTAATTTATCCCTTGTCCCTGGACAGCAGCTAGCAGTCTGTACTAATGTGTGGTGCTCTGTATTATAGCACTGTGCTAGCAACTATTTAAAAATGAGATGGGCACTTATCTTCAGTCGTTTATTACAGTGTGTAAAGCTGTGCTCAACACTTCTGTCCACTTCTTGGACACAGGGTGTGCTCTCAGCAATGGCAGCTTGACAACACAGCATCTTAAACTATTTTCCCCAAATCTCAGAGAGTGAAATTCCCCTCCACTGAATCAAGTCCATCTATTTAAGTGCAGGGATTTTAGGGGTGGATTTCACCCTCAGCCGGAGACCCTGGGATGGGCTGCAGACCGATCCATCCTCCCATCACCATGGCACCTATTCCACATGTGTTTCAAAGAGTGGCTGCAGCGTCTCTTCTTTAACTGTGTGGGTTGTAGGGCCATCGGAGTTCCATGATTATATATACAGTGGCCCAGCTCCTGGCATGCTCTCAGCCTTCTGCCATTGCCTCCCTTTGTAAGGCAAGCACAAACATGCCTTCTGTGGCCAGCATCTGCATGAGATGATAGCCCCATCTGCATGAGAACAACACCAGCAGCTCCTCACATGCAGGCCTGTTGCAGGGTATAAATAACACAGAAGCTTTGCACAGACTATTTGTCCCAAGGCATCAATTCAAGGAGGTACTTAAGCACATGTCTCATTTTAGGTCTGAGTGGGACTTCTCACATGCTTATGAACCTCGCTGAATCAGGGGCTAAGTGATTTTCGCTAAGTGACTTTCACCCTTAGGTGGCTGCTCTAATATCAGCTGTGCATGTATTTCATGGCATCTCTCAACCAGATTAACAGCAGATTTTTCAAAGTTGGTGGTGATTCACAACTACATAGATTAGAGCAGAGCCCTAAACCTAAAATCCAGCATGGAGAGACTGGGGATAATGAGTCATTGGAACTTCTGCTTTATCCGAACCTTCGTATACCTGGAAAAACATTACAGTGAAGAATAAAATAGAGTTGGTAATAAGGTTGCTTCTCAGCTGCACTAAACTATATCTTGAACTGAACAGCCCCAGAGATGTGGGTTTGGTGATGCTGGTAGTTTCTTTTGTTTTGTGATAAAAGTGACAGACATTTCTGTGGTTTTAGTATACACGGTGCACAGAAGTTTTGTGAATATACCTTACTGGCTTCTGTGTGTTATCACTTCAAAGGCACCGGTCTCTTTTTTAAATATCCCCATTGAGGACTCAAATCTCTGATCTGTAAGTTGAAATTGACTAAACTGAGATCTGGTAATATGCAGTTTTACTTCCAGCTGCATCCTGTGCTCACAGTACTAAAAGCAGTGATTACCTTTGATATGGCTGATGATGTTACCAGGATAGCAGATATTCCATCTGGTTAATTTAATTTCAAATCTCAGTGATAACATCTAACGGCTGTTTTTTAGCTAGTGCTACAGATTTCACTTCATAGTGACCAGTGATATTATTGAGGTAGCTCACTTTCCTTCTTCCCGAGAGAGTTTCTCGCTAACTATTCAAAACAGAATCAATCACCAGATAACCACACAGTCTTTAACACCAAGCTGGAGAACTCAAATCAAAATCCTGGGCTTTGAGTTTTAAAGAAAATCATGGCAAAACCAAAAATATCTCTGAAGATAAAATAATCTCCAAATAATAAAATTAGGATGAAGATAAAAGTTGATCAAGTCCATACCAACATTACCAGCCTTAGGATATGAGCCCATGAGAGATAATTGATTAAATTGATACTACAAATGGTCTTTTGTCAAAAGACCAAGGCTATGTTGTTTTCTTCTCCATTTTCATCTCTAAATACTGATGTTGGAAGCTGAAGGACCCAGATGTCCGTCTCCAAGATGAATCTCTGCAGCAGTATCATTGAGTGTCAGCTCATCTTCACTTCTCTCCTGGATCTGGGCCTAAGCAAAATTAGGAAGAAACTTGATAAATCCAAACTCAATGTACTTGCACTTAGATAGGAATAATCCAGCAGGAGAAAATCTGGCCCTTTATAAATAACTTGCAATTCTTGTTAAATCATTAGATGGTATTTGATTAAGAATTATGGAATTAAAATGGATAGAATCTGGTTGGATTGTAATCACAAGAAGCCTGTAATAGTTGTATTCAGGGCTGTCTATTAATCACAGTTAATGCACACAATTAACACAAAACAAAATAACTAGATTTTAAAAAGTAGTCACGATTAATCGCAGTTTTAATTGCATTGTTAAACAATTATAGAATACCAATTTAAATTTATTATAATACATATATTCATACAAGTCCACCGAGTCCTATTTCTTATTCAGCCAATCACCATCTGCTTCTTATTTATAATGTCCCCTGAAAGTGAGAACAGGCATTCACATGGCACTGTGGTAGCCTGCGTTGCAAAGTATTTATGTGCCAGATATGCTAAACATTCTTTTGCCCCTTCATACTTCGACCTGTAAAGCGCTAAAGTTTCACATGTTGTTTTGTTTTTGAGTGCAGTTATGTAAACAAAACAATTCTATATTTGTAAGCTGCACTTTCATGATACTTGTACTTGTCTGAGGTGAATTGAAAAAATACTGTTTCTTTTTGTTTATCTTTTTTACAGTGCAAGTATTTGTAATAAAAAAGAATAATATAAAGTGAGCACTGTACACTTTGTATTCTGTGTTATAATTGAAATCAATGTTTGAAAATGTAGAAAAACTTCCAAAAATATTTATAATAAATTTAAATTGGTATTCTACTATTGTTTAACAGTGCGACTAAAACTGCAATTAATCATGACTATTATTTTAAATAATTTAACAGCCCTAGTTGTATTGTATTCCACAACTGCTAGTGCTATTCTGTATTATGAATTGCAGACTTTCCTAGTTGATACAGTTATATGCTGGCAGATCTAGCAAAGGTCTAAATGGATGAGCCCTGGAAAGCCCTGGGTATTGGACACAAGCAAAATTATTCTGGAGCAGGTCAGGATCCCATATCCATTCCTGTTATACTTCGCTGCAGGATGGTTCTTACTGCTCTCTCCAGGAGCAGAATGCTCACCGTACATAGGGATAGCTAGTACTCACCAGTGGGAATTCCACTGAAGTCATGGGGAGTTTTGCCTGAGTAAGGACTGGAAGATTTGACAATATATATATAATTATTTTAAAACAAAGTTTGAAATGAGAACAGTTTTGGAAAAAAAAACCCAGTTCCTGTCTATCAGTGCAGCAGGATCACAGATGCTACCACTGAAACCAATGGGAGTCTTGACTGAACAATGATGGAGGGACAGGATGCCAGCCCTCTTACAAGGTAAGCAACTATATTTGTCAAGAGGAATAGAACAAAGCTGGTGGAAATAGGTACTTTTACTTCTAAACTCGTAGCAGGGCTGAACCCTCCCTCACACACTCTATACCAAGTTCTTTGCAAACATTACTCCCATACCCCCTCATTGTGCTCTCTATGCTCCAGCCCAGGAGCTGACCACTGGTATGACCTTGGCAGCTAAACGACCCAGATGCCCAGCTCCAGGATGAATCTCTGCAGCAGTGTCATTGGGTCTCAACTCATCTTCCTTAGTCTCCTTCTTGGCTTTACTGACAGACCTGCCTGTGGGGTCTGGTGCAGGGTCATCTGCTGCTGTGCTAATCTGTCCTCTTTGATGTCACTTTTCTTTGATTTCTGAGGATGAGGTGCATTCCCTTGACAAGATGCAACTACAGTGTCCGATTAGGGCAAAAAAAGAACATTCCTCTCCACTTTTATAGGCAGAGTAGGTTGGCTGCCTATTCCTCAACTGGTTTGTAAATGACAGATGAAACTTAAAGCCGTCTGGGAAATGAAGTGGCATAACACGGGGGAATAATTCCATGCAAATGGCTCCTTCTTATCATGAGAAAATATTGGCCAACTCTCCACATTGCATGATTTAATTCAAAGCAACACAGCTCTAAATACAAATGGTAAATATAATCACGCGTGTTAATTAAAATTGAGCATCCATGAAATATAATGTAATGGAAATGTTTATTAGTAGATTTAAAACACTATTAATATATTGCTGAAATGGTGATCATTTTATTTTGAATAGTATATAAAAAATGGCCCACATGCCCCATGGGGCCTCCTTTGTATGCTGAGGCTTTATGAATATAAGAAAATATTGGGGCCAAATCCAGAAATTCTTATTAGGGCAGAACTGATTTCTGCAGGAGGAAAGCCTTATAGACTAAAGGATTTGGTCAAGAGTTTGTGAGAATCTTATTCACCGTCTAGGAATGTTAGCTAGAAGTGAAGCAGCAATGCGATGTGTGTATATATCTGTGATTAATTCAGGTAATCCGATTTATAGAACCTTCTCACGTAGATCAAAAGGATTTACCTTTATGTCTGATTTGAAACAAATATACATCAGATTCAGTGAACACCATATTGCAGAAAATGGTCTGGCTGAATTGCATGAACGTGTTTCACAAATGCAGAGAAACATTGTATCTTCTTCATAAGGCAGCAGTCCTAGCACCTACAAATTGCAGATCTTATCCTGCTTTACAAAGATGCAGAAGTGGACAGCAGTTGTTTTGAAGGTACTACACATCTAATTTATATTCCTTACAACACATGATTCAAAGCATAACGAGGAGTTGCAGCTAAAGACTTTTAAAGTGAGGAAAGGGCTGTGATTAATACTTTAAGAGGTGAATGGAGGAGAAGTCAACTATCAAAGAATGTCAGCAACATTCCTGTGTCCGGTTTTAAGCACTGACATTCTTCATGTGGTGAAGTGGTAATTCAGCTCAAAATATCAAAGCGGCTTTGGGCAGAAAATTTCCTTCACGTGCATTGCCAAAAGGAGCTGCAAATGAACAGCCCTATCTTGCTCCCATTTAAGTCACTGGAAAAACTGCCACTGATTTCAATGGAGGACGCCCTAAGACACCTTGAGCCAGATCCTTGGCTCAGATTGCATTCCATTTACACTGGACTTCAAATTGTCCTTAAAGGGCAGCAGGGAATTCCTGCTACATGGCTGGAAGGGGGCATGACCATGTTCCAGTGATCTCTGGCTGTTGGAATGGTCCCTAGAGAACCATGCTAGCCCATAAAAATCAGAACAGCTCCAGGGCTGTGCTAACTTGCACTTAGAATCATCTTTTGCCTCAGCTGCCAGCCCCTTAATCCATCATTTGAAAACGTACAATATAGATTAGATCAGTAGTTCTCAAACTGGGGCCGCCGCTTGTGTAGGGAAAGTCCCTGGCAGGCCAGGCTGGTTTGTTTACCTGCCGGGTCCGCAAATTCGGCCGATCGTGGCTCCCACTGGCCGCGGTTCACAGCTCCAGGCCAATGGGGGCTGCGGGAAGCGGCGTGGGACAAGGGATTTGCTGGCTGCCGCTTCCCGCAGCCCCTAGTGGCCTGGAGCAGTGAACCGCGGTCAGTGGGAGCTGCAATTGGCTGAACCTGCGGACGCGGCAGGTAAACAAACCAGCCCAGCCTGCCAGGGGCTTTCCCTACACAAGCGGCAGCCGCAGTTTGAGAACCACTGTATTAGATAATTATTGTATATACAGATACATTGGTCATTAAAAAATCAACATTTTCCAGCAGGCACTGCCCTGTTAGCACAGATGTCTCTTTTGCCAAGTCTAAAGGGGAAATTGTGATCATTTCAAATGGGTGTGGTACCTGCTAGAAAATGCTGTCTTTTAAAATGGCCTTACACTATATAATGTACAGTCATTTTCCAAATACAGAAAAAAACAAAAATGGATTTGAAGGAAAACAATTGGACTTTGTGCTGCTTCAGGACATACAAACAGCTCTTCATAACAGGTAACATAAAAGAGAAATTGGGGTTGCTGGGAGTTCTAGATTCTAGTTGAAAACAATAAAATAAATATGATTTCATTCCACCTAGCACTAGTTAAAAGGTAAATGTGCCTTGCGGTACTTGTAAGACAAACAAGATGATGTGGCAGAATGGAACAGACTATAATAGGCTTCCGCAGCACAAAGTTTAAGCTAATTTTCTTTGCTTAGTAATGATTATTATACCGGTATCTTCTTCACCCTGCACCACACTCCTATATATGACTCCCATAGGTAAAATCGGTTTGTCCAGTTTAGTAAACCAGTGTAAATAAGCACAGACACACATTAAAGCTCTGACTCCACATTAAAGCCAAATCAACCCCCTCTACTAACAGAGATGTTCAAAAAGATAAAACACCTCAAAGCAAAGCCTCTGTGTTTGTGCTGCTATTTCATGTCAAGGCAATTACAGTGATGCTATTAGGAGAGATCAGGGAGGGAGCAGTGTTGTCATATAGGAAGAAGAGAAAACAAACCTTTAAGCAATCATGTAGAGCATGCAGAACATCTTAAAGCTGGTGAAGGAACAAAGCTTAGTACTGTCAGGGTATTGATCTGTTCCAGAAGGTGCAGAGTTCTGTACCACAGTGATTGCCTTCCCTGCTGGGTTTAGAGAGGTCTGAAAGAATACAGTATTGATCTACCCCAGTTCCTGCGAAGTAGCTTACTGATAAACACTGACTCAGGCCACCAGCCCTGAAAGCAAACTGTTGCAAATCACCACAGCTCATATGAGTTATAAACATGCAGCTGGCATAGTATTTGCTCCATAGCAGGCTCTCTTTGTTATAGAAAGGTAGCTTGGCCTACTGGACAAGGAAACTTTGGTTCTATTCCCAGCTCTGTCACTGATCTGCTGTATGATTTTTTGGAGGGTGGGAAGTGCGGGGTAAGGACAATATTTTATTATATGTTTCTGCAGCGTCTAGCACAACTGAGCTCCTGTCTCAGTAGGGGCTTTTAGATGCTGCCATAAAACAAATAACAATAAAGTTCTGTATTTAACAATGCATGGGCTGGAAATGTTTTCCTTCGATTTCTTATTCTGCACTTGAGTGCAGTGCAGAGAATGATGAATGTATCTAGATCTTAGTCAACACTAAAAAAATTTACTCACATCTTTTATTCTATTCAACATCTGCTGAATCTAAGAATTACATGGGCCTAAACAGTGGAGTTTTTTAAAGAAAACAATTCTGCTCTCGCTCAAACCCAAGGTACATATTCTCTTGCAAATTTCAAGCTAATGTCAGAGGACCTTATGGGTGCAGAACAAGGATGATTATGCCTCTAAGTGCATTAAAAAGAAACCTGGAGTCCCCTTGTGATGGGATTGGTCGCAGAGACCCCCTTGGGACTGTTACCTGATGTACTGAATTTACCTCTGAGCCTGTTTTCCCTGCCAGCTTGGGACTCCAGAACCCTGCTTTGTTGAGCCAGATATGCTAGCCTGCTGCAAACACAGACCCAGATCTGGTCTACACCTCCAAAGCTGCAGACTTTAACTAAAAACTGCTTAGCAGGTCACCTACCTCCAGCACCCAGACATCCAGTTTCCAATGGGATCCAATCCCCAGATAAATCCGTTTTACTCTGTATAAAGCGTATACAGGGTAAACTCATAAATTGTCTGCCCTCTGTAACACTGATAGAGAGATATTCACCCAAGTATTAATCACTTACTCGGGGTTTATCAATAAACAAAAGAGATTTTATTAAGTATAAAAAGTAGGATTTAAGTGGTTCCAAGTAATAACAGACAGAATAAAGTAAGTATCAGAGGGGTAGCTGTGTTAGTCTGGATCTGTAAAAATGGCAGAGTTCTGTGGCACCTTATAGACTAACAAACATATTGGAGCATGAGCTTTTGTGGGTGCATCCGATGAAGTGGGTATTCACTCATGAAAGCTCATGCTCCAATATGTTTGTTAATCTATAAGGTGCCACAGGACTCTTTGCCTCGTTTACAGAATAAAGTAAGTTACCAAGCAAAATAAAACAAAACATGCAAGTCTAAGCCTAATACATTAAGGAACTAATTACAGGTAAATCTCACCCTCAGAGATGTTCCAATAAACTTCCTAGTCTGGGTCCAATCCTTTCCCCTGGTACAGTCCTTGTTAGTTCCAGCAGGCATCTTAGGTGAAAAGCAGGGGCTTTCTCATGACTGGGACCCTCCTTGTCCTGCTCCACCCCTTTTACAGCTTTGGCACAAGGCAGGAATCCTTTGTCTCTTTAGGTCCCCACTCTTCCTTCTAAATGCAAAAGCACTAGGTTTAAGATGGATTACAGTATCAGGTGACATGGTCACATGTCACTGTAAGACCTAATTTTTCATTACCCATGGGCTGGCCTACAAGCATGCCTGCAGGTAAACAGAGCCATTTACAGTCAATTGTCCTAGTCAATGGGAGCCATCCAGATTCTAAACCACCATTATGGAGTGCAACATCACACCCCTAATGAGATGTTCTTTCTCCCAGTTGTCCCATGTTCCAAGTGCGGTACACTAAGAAGTTGCAGATGCAGGAGAAGACGGTACGTGAGAGATTTTAAGCCAGTCTCAAAACTGAGCAGGCCAGTTTTTCACGTCCAAACTGAAAAACCTCAGAAATGATTATTTGTGCATGAAAATGCAGAGCGCAGTGTAATTTTTAGTGGCTGGAACATTTAGCCCTATAAAATACTATAAAACTGAAGTAATGTTATCACAATTGTGAGTTCAGCTCCATCAAGAAAAACAACTCTTAAGCAGCAATGGGAGTTTTAGCTCACAAACTATTACTTTACCCACTGTCTAGAGTGAGAAGAGGAAGTCTGCACAGAACACTAGAGAATGAGAAAGCAAAAGAGAATGAGAAAGAGATATTGGGCCAAATTCTCATCTCAGTTACATGCCAAATGAATTTGGCAGCATATCCACCTTCAGGTCCGAATGGCTAGACACATTTGCTAGACACATGTCTGAATTTATCATGATCCAGATGTGTTTAGATTTGATTGGAATATCCCCAGCCAAAAAGGGATGGTTAAAGATCATTTAAAGCACTATTTCTCAATGGAACTCCCCTATGCCCTCTGTGGAGCATACACACTTCGTTCAGGGCTGGTATGAAGAATCAAATTTAACTGTCCAGCCCGAGGCATCTCATCAGAGTATCCACCAACATTTTAATGTTTTATCTCCTTGCCAAAACTTTGACCTCATATGGCTGCTATACTGTTCTTTGGAAATATGCTTTGTATAGAGAAAGATGATCCAAAAACAATATTCCCAATGACAATCCTGTCCTCCCAATGAAAGTCAAAGAGACTATTATGAAGAGTAACAGAATCAGTGCCACTGTGACCTCAGTATACATCTGGGCTGGAGATAAGAATGAGAGCACCTTGGTAGATTACCATGCTCTCTATGTGCTAGTAAGTACAACAATATCATAGAATGTCCATGCACAGTAACCCTGGGAAATACTATGGTAACAGACCGTATTTGTTTTCACTGCATACACACAGAGAAGTTAGATTAAAATCATCAGATACTCTTGCTGGAAGATTGCAACATAACACTACTTCTGTTCTTATATGCAGAATGATACATGGCAACCAAAAAGAGAGAAAAAGCAGGCTGCTTCCTATGCCAGATGTATACAAGTCACCCAATTTTTTTCTAAACTGTTTTTTTCCACACTGCCTCTGAATGCACTAGCCTTCATGCAAGAGAAAACAAGGACCAGGCACCCTGCTCCCTTTCCCTCTGCACACACACTTAAAGTGATAGCCCTTCCAACACAGTCTTCAATGCACCACAGTATTTGCATTGTTCAGAGGGTCGGGTGAGGAACAAGTATTGTGTTTAAAAGGACTGATGGGACAAAAACAGGGAAGAACCTTACATTCTCCCTCCGTGCCTCCCTCTCTCCCCCATTTATTATACCTAGAACACTGGATATTTCACTAGGAAGTGTTTCACTGCTTGGCTTCCCTTTTCTGTTAATCTAAAAAAAACCATTGGAAAAATTTCTGAGATCTTA
Source organism: Gopherus evgoodei (assembly GCF_007399415.2). NCBI lineage: Eukaryota > Metazoa > Chordata > Testudines > Testudinidae > Gopherus > Gopherus evgoodei. Next base: position 10,419,651 of record NC_044331.1, read on the forward strand.
TCAAATGGCATCCATATACATATGTGACATTTTTTGTTGTTTGTTCCAGATTTGTTTCAAATTTCCAGGGACTTAAGGATAAATTCTCCCTCTGTGCATCTCAATCTGATTTTAATGCCTTAAAATTGAAAACGTCCATAGATTCATAAATGCTAAGGCCAGAAGGAACCATTATGATCATCCATTTGGACCTCCTGTATTGCAGAGGCCATAGAATTTCACCCAGTGATTCCTGACGGTCTTAGGCCTGGTCTACACTACGCGTTTATACCGATTTTAGCAGCTTTAAACCGATTTAACCCTGCACTCATCCACACAACGAGGCCCTTTATATCGATATAAAAGGCTCTTTAAACCGGTTTCTGTACTCCTCCCCGACGAGAGGAGTAGCGCTGAAATCAGTATTACCATATCAGATTAGGGTTAGTGTGGCCGCAAATTGACGGTATTGGCATCTGGGCGGTATCCCACAGTGCACCATTGTGACCGCTCTGGACAGCAATCTGAACTCAGATGCACTGGCCAGGTAGACAGGAAAAGCCCCGCGAACTTTTGAATTTCATTTCCTGTTTTCCCAGCGTGGAGCTCTGATCAGCACGGGTGACGATGCAGTCCCAAATCCAAAAAGAGCTCCAGCATGGACCGTAAGGGAGATACTGGATCTGATCACTGTATGGGGAGGCAAATCTGTTCTATCAGAGCTCCGTTCCAGAAGACGAAATGCCAAAGCATTTGAAAAAAATCTCCAGACAGAGGCCACAGCAGGGACTCAGCATAGTGCTGCGTGACAAGCATAACGGAAAGCCAAAGAATCAAATGGACGCTCATGGAGGCAGGGAGGGGGTACTGAGGACTCCAGCTATCCCACAGTCCCCGCAGTCTCTGAAAAGTATTTGCATTATTGGCTGAGCTCCCAATGCCTGTAGGGTCAAACACATTGTCCGGGGTCGTTCAGGGTATAGCTCGTCAATTTACCCTCCCTCCCCCCACCCGTGAAAGAAAAGGGAAAAAAATGGTATATTGACTTTTTTATATGTCACTCTATGTCTACTGCATGCTGCTGGTAGACGCGATACTGAGGCACTGAACAGCAGCACCCTCTGCTCTCCTCTCCCCTCCCCGGTGGCAGACGGTACAATATGACTGCTATCCATTGTCATCATCAGCCCGTAAGTGCTCCTGGCTGGCCTCAGGTGAGGTTGGCCGGGGGCGTCTGGGTAAAAATAGGAATGACTCCCGGTCATTCCCAGTAGATGGTACAGAACGGCTGGTAACCATCTTCATCATAGCAACTAGAGGCTGAGCTCCAATAGCCCCCTCCTTTCATATCTAAAGAAAAGATTCTGTACTGCCTGGACTATCATAGCAGCAGGATGCTGGGCTTCTCTCCCCAGCACCATTTAATGTCCTGCCTGCGCTATCATAGCAGCTGGAGGCTGCCTCCCCCTCATTTTATCTCACTAACAAGTCAGTGTTTCTTATTCCTGCATTCTTTATTACTTCATCACACAAATGGGGGGGACACTGCAATGGTAGCCCAGGAGGATTGGGGGGAGCAGGGAAGCAATGGGTGGGGTTGTTGCAGGGGCACCCCCTAGAATGGCACGCAGCTCATCATTTCTGCAGGATCTGACACAGAGTGGCTGTGCTCTCTAGTACACTGGTTCTCTAGCACACTTGCCCCATATTCTAGGCAGGACTGATTCTATTTTTAGATACAACATAAAGGAGGAAATGACCCGGGGGATCATTCCCATTTTTGTCTTTGCGCCCCTGGCCGACCTCAGCCAGGAGCACTCATGACAGCAGCAGATGGTACAGAACGACTGATAACTGTCGTCTCATCACCAATTTACAATGGCATGGCAGACGGTACAGAACAACTGATAACCGTCTCTGCTGGCTTGCAAAGGCAAATGAATGCTGCTGTGTAGTGCTGCAGTATCGCCTCTGTCAGCGGCATCCAGTACACATACGGTGACAGTGACAAAGGGCAAAACAGATTCCATGGTTGCCATGCTATGGCGTCTGCCAGACCAATCCAGGGAAAAAGGGCGCAAAATGATTGTCTGCCGTTGCTTTCATGGAGGAAGGAATGAGTGATGACATTTACCCAGAATCACCCGCGACACTATTTTTGCACCATCATGCATTGGGATCTCAACCCAGAATTCCAATGGGCGGGGGAGACTGCAGGAACAGTGGGATAGCTACGGGATAGCTACCCACAGGGCAATGCTCCAGAAATCGACGCTAGCCTTGGTAAATGGATGCATACCACTGAATTAATGTGCTTAGTGTGGCTGCGTGCACTCAACTTTATACAATCTGTGTAAAATCGGAATAATCCCATAGTGTAGACGTACCCTTACAGTATTCTCTGGAGACCTTTATCTTGGGAACCATGACTCCCTTCTTCATATCAGTACACAAAGCTGACAACCACGGCCCATTTAGCTGAGAACCACAGTCACTAGGGTCAAGTTCTCAAAAACAGCAAAGGCGCTGACTTTCCTGAAGGACTACTCTGCTACCTGGGAAGTCCACCAAAGGGAAGCCCTTGAGAAACAAACTGCCTCCATCACTCCATCCATAGTTCAGGTGTGTAACTTGTGACTGCAGCCTCCCCGCTACCCGCAGCCAGATAAAATAAGCCACATATTTCGGCTAAGCAGCCCATTGATCCTTCACTGTACGTCTTATGAAAACAGCAAACACAGCTTGATTGATTGAATTTTGTAGCTTTCATATCTGAGAAAAAAATTAAACATTTACAAGATCCTGACACACTCTTTTTCTCTCTGAACTCAACGTTGTTTTTAAATAAAGAGTCACTGAAGCAGCAGACCTTCTGGGTCATCCAAGTCAGTTCCCTCTATCAAGCAGGATTTTCCCATACACTCTGACCCTCTCAAGGATTTTATCTCGCCTATTTTCTGAACACTCCTAATGATGGTGACTCAGCTTCCTCACTAGACAGCTTATTCTACTGCCTATCTCTAATTGCTCTTATGGTTAGGGAGGTTTTTTTTTCCCTTGTGGTCAATGTGAATTTTCCCATTTTTATTTTTAGATCATTCCTCTCACTTTAACCCTCCTGAGGAAACACAGTCCTTTCCCTCCCATCTACTAATACCTCTCAAGCATGTGCACACTGTTGTCATATCCCCTTAATTTATCAAGGATGAGTGAGTAAACTGTATTCAGTTAAGGGACCAATGAAAATACTAGCAGCAGAAATATTTCCACGCCGGTGGTTCCTGCAGGGGGCTTCCCCTGAAGATAGCTTTATGTGGAAAGAGGAGTGGACCTATCTCACTGCTAAACCTCTGCCCTCTGAAGAATCAGAATGGGAAAGGGAGCCAAATGTCAGAGGACACTAGATAAAAGACCACTGACTAATGAATCTCAGACCTCAAGAACTCTGCTCAAGGGGTTGCTAGGAACACTTGGTGAGCCTTTCGGGTAGTCAGGGACCAGTCTCCAGTTGTCGCAAGGACCATGGTTGTCTTCTCATTTTTCTGGCTCTAGAATCCAGAGAGGAGAGTCTGCAGAGCTTCAGGTCAGCAGCTGGGGCCATGGTTTTCTCTTTAACCTCTCTCAGTGATGAAATAGTTGGCCATTAGTAACTCAAATATCCGTGGCACACATGGCTAAGAGCACTGATTAACAATAGGTCGGATAGCAGCAGACAAGTGGATTGGACAGCTGACTACCCGAACACAAATGTTGTTTCATCATCTATCAGGTCCTTATCTTTTCAGTTTTAACAGTCTCTAGTTTTCATTGTTAAACAGGCAGGGATCCAGAAAAGGCCCATGAAAACTGGGGGTGGGCCAACATTATTCAGCCTCACGTTGAAAATATGTGAGCAAGGTTTGAAAGTTTAATTTGAGTGTCCACATTACTGGGTTCAGTTCTACTTTGGAGACTTCCTGGGGAATAAGGAAGAACATAAAAATGATTCGATGGAGAAAAAGGTGAAAATGAAGCCAAGAGGCCAGATATAGGGGAAAAAACAGTAGAGAAAAATACTAGGGAAAAGAAAAGTGTCATACTGTATATGGGTGTTTAGAGTAGCCACTTAAGTGAACCTTGTCATGAGCTGTTTCTTCTAACCCTAATTTAGGTGCCAGTTGAGGAAGGTACTTAAGCATATGGGTAACTTAAGTATATGAGTAGTACCCCTGAAGTCGATTAGTGAGGATCACATTTAAGTACCTTGCTGAATTGGGACCACATAGCACAGGCTTTCCTTCATCTAGAAAACCATCTGTGAAAATCCCCTTGATAAAAACCTGGTTGTAAATTACAAGGGAGTGGAAGAGGTTTCTTTGAGCTGGAAGGTTCATAAAGGCAAACTAACTTTGCAACCTCCCCCACAAAGTCTGAGAGATTTACAAAATCTGCAGGACAAAGAGCAAGACATCCTCTCGTTCTTAATTTTTTGTAAAAGTTGGGGGTATCAACTTTGTACAAATGGAGTGAAGGCTCTGCTACTCAAGTAATCAGCATAGGAATGTATGCAAATGGTATTTATGTATGGCAGTGGTTTTCAACCAACGGTCTGCGGATCCCTGGGGGTTCGCAGACTATGTCTAAGGGGTCTGTGAAAGGTTGTTGTTACCATAGAACAATGGTTTTCAACCCGTGGTTCTTGGATCCCTGGGGATCTACAAACTATGTCTAAGATTTCCAAAGAGGTCTGCACCTCCATTTGAAATAATTCAGAGGCCTACAAATGAAAAAAGGTTGAAAACTGCTGCTGTATGGTGATAAGAAAACAACAACAGGCTTGGGTTTTCTTTAAAAAAGGAAACGTTTTCTTAGTCTTGATACTCTATGGAAAAAAAATCAGGAACAAATATTTAAAGGGGGGAAGGGGGCATAAGCTTCTCCGTGGTCACTAAAGGAGATGAGGGCAAAGTTGTAACAGACTTACTGAAGTGAACAACCTTGATCTGACCAAAAGGAGTAATTTACTTTTAGGTACTCTCCAAAGGTTTTATTCCTTTTGGCTGCTAGGCTAGGAATGTCAGCCGTATTGAGATGGGGCACCTGGGAAAGTGCACAGCTGAAAGCCAGCAAACAGATTCCGCATGACTGCTATTAGGTCTAGGAGACTCCACAGAGACCTGAACTCTTTGACCAGATAGGTGTGAACCAAAGAGGGGACCAGGTCATATCCTTTCAAAGTTTTCTTTGCTTTACAAAGGCTTCCCCCTCCCCCACCGCCCCCACATAGCTCGAATGGCTACAGACCTTCTGTCTGAAAAGAGAGGGAATTAAAACAAAAAATAGAAGCACTTTCTCTTTGCAAATAAACCACAACAGAGAAAGGCCTGGCAGGGGAACTGAAGGCTTTGCTCTGACTGATTTAGCCCACTTTTACGGGCATTAGCTAAAGCCAAAACAATAATGAAATTGGAGTGAATGTTTTGTTGTTCTTTGTTGTTGTTGCATGCAGCAGATCTCTCTGAACCTTAGGTTTGTGAGTTGGGAGTTCTTTTGGGAAGAGATTCTCTCTTACTATGTGTATGTGCAGCACCTGGCACAATAAGCCTCGATGTCGACTGAGGTCTCTACTCTACACTGTAATGAAAATCATTGGCGAGAATGAACTGAAAATCCTGTCCTAATCCTCCAGGCACCAAGCTGAATGGATGGGAATTTAGGGCGGGGGGGGAGGCAAAATTCACAAACAGAATTCACCCAGCTTGTGGGACAGGTCCACAGTTGCTATTCCAGTTTCTGAGCCCTTGACCTCAACTGGGGCTTCTAGGAACTAACATGATACAAATAATAAATAATAGCAATTGCACTCTGACAGCTTAATAAATGCAACAGTGCTATGGTCCTGCAGCAGATGCCTGCAGCTCAACTCCTAGAGGAGCTGTTTCATTCGTGGTTATTTATATATATATAAAAGCTGGGATGGGAGGGGTGAGACAAGGAAGCGATTCCAATTATCAGACAATAGGAGCAAAGTCAATCAAGAAGGGGCATTCTCTCTCCCTCCCCAAAACTGCGTAGGTGGCACTGCCTCTAGTTTTCAGATTGCAGCATGTGATGCAAAGCAACAGTTCGGCTTCCTACATTACTAATAAAATGTTAAGGCTTCAAGCTATTTTTTTAATTTAGATCTGTTGTTTGGTAACTGGAATAAACATTCAAATTTGAGCATCAAATTTCTCATTAGTTTCACATCAATACCTGTGCTGAAACTATGGATCAGTGAACTGAGTTTCTCACTGCCCAAGTGAATTCATTAATCATTCTCTCCAAAGATGGGTGTATAAGCAGACAGCTGTTCTAAGCAGCTGTCTTCTGGTAAAACTCCTAACGTACCTACTGTTAAAAAAAAATGTCAGCAGTCTGCTATTGTCTTAATGGGAAGATCTACCTGGTATTGACAGGTCTGGTAAGAAGGAACTGGATCTCCACTCAACAATGCATTCCAATTTGTAAATGGTCACTTTATGGTTACAGATAGAAAGTTTTAAAACCATTCAGACTTAGTTACCACTTCTTATCTGGGGTATCATGAAGAAGAAGAAATACAAAACCAAATGCTGAAAGTCCCAGATGGATGCATTCAGGGAACAAATATAACCTTAAACCGAATACAGATGAGTGTTCCCACTCACCCAAAAACACATGGGCTTGGTTCCTCACCCTGCATCCCTTTCTTCTAATAATAGATATTTAGATTTATTTTCATATACCTTGATGAGCTGCAGCTACTTGGACAGATTAGAGTCCACATTAGTCTCCTATTTTCCATTACAATCTAAGCAAGTGCTTAGGTAATTGGAGCTTATCCTTTTTAAATATATGCAATCAGGAAATTTGAGACCGCCTTGATGGACCATATAATATTTCCTTTAGAAGCTCCCTGATATGCCAGCGTCTACAAGTTCAGCCATACAACAATGATCTCACTGGGTACCCTTTCTCTAGCAGCGTCACACACTTAGAAGTAAGATGAGACCATCGTAACTTTCTTTGAAAAAATATATAAACAAGGACTTCTGGACTGACCTTGTCCAAACCAAGCCCACAGACAGAAAAATGATGTTTCAAAATGCTTTATAATGCCATGCTAAATGGCTAAACCTTTGCCCCACGTTAAAACTGATATTTTGTGTGTCTGATCTGAGGTGAAGTTTAAATATATTACTGAAATATAGGTTTTTTTCATTTAAAAACATGTCAAAGTTCTAATTCTTTGGCAAAACTGTAGATTTGCTTGAAGTGGAAATTTGCTATATCGGGAGAGAGATTTCATCACTTCTGTATGGCCAAAAAAAAAAAAAAAGCCTTTTTGTTGTGAAGTAAGTTTCCTGTCTGAATAAAGAGCTTAGTGGTTACAAAAATAGATAAATGAGAATTAAACAAATGAATCATTATGCAAACATATAAATCCACATTAATTTCTATAGAGATTTGGCCAAATCCTGATCCTAGTGAAGTCAGTGTGAAAACTCCTATTGACTGGAGTGGAATCAGGCCTTTAATTTGAGAGAACTGGTGTGCATGTGTGTGTGTGCTTTTCTTTCATTTGAAGCATCAAACAGAGGTAACAGTCAGAAGCAGCATACTGAACTAACCGGGCCAGTGCTCTCAACACATGCAGATTCCAAATACTATTTAGTTTTACAACTTTTAAAATGTTTCCTGTTTTTGTAGCTTTTTTAAAATGTGATCTTTCATCAGATCAGTAGCACTATATGTGTATATTGATATTACACCCAGCATTTATGCCTCAGATCCAAACAAACTAATGGTGTTTGAGAATCAGTACTCTCATCTCATACTTAGGACTGGTCTACACCTAAAAATTAGATCCACCTAGCTATGTTGCTCAGGGCTGTGAAAAATTTTGTACCCAGTGTGACATAGTTAGGTTGACCTAACCCTTCACTGTACACGCAGCTAGGTTGACCTAGCTACCGTCTGTTGGAAAGGATGGGAAAACCCCTTCTGTCAATGTAGGAAGCATTTGCACTAGAGAGCTACAGGTGTAGCTGTAGTGCTGCAACCGCTAAAGTGGAGACATACTTTTAGATTGTAAGTTATTTGACAGCAAGGATCATATTTTGGTTATGTGTTTGTACAGTTCCTAGCACAATGGGACTCCTTATCCCTGATAGGTACCACCCATTATTCAAATAATATATAAAATATATATATATATATATATATATATATATATATATATATATATATATAAAATAAGGTGGTTCTAACAAATCATCAGTAAGAAAGAGAACATACAAAGTATGTAGCAAACACAGAACGGTCTAAATTTTAGAATGTTGCATTTCTGAAACAATCCCACCAAACAGAGGAGATCCCTGGTTCTATTTACATGAATGTGTCTTGCTGAAGTATCTGCAGCTGACGCTTTATAATAGAGATTTCAGTCCTCTCTGCTGTGGCTACCATGGTATAGCAACTCTTAACTAGTCTTAGTGGTACTCACAAGAGCATGTGGCCATCTAAGGATCGCTTCTCAGTTCAGTGTAATCAATGGCAAAACTCTCATTAGCTTCAAACAGCCAAATTCTGACACCTTAACTCATATTGAATAGATCCTACTCCATCAGCAGTCCCACTAAAGTCAGTAGAAATATATGTAGAGTAATATGGAATATGTATATCATACTCTGACCCAAAGGGATTAGGTTTGGGTGTATGTACTATATATGATACAATTCTAGACACAATGGGGGTGAGAGAAGGCTAACGTTACCCCATTTTCCACATTACATTCCATATACATATTTAAGTCATAAAGGGAAGTCTAGGCCTCCTTTAGTGCTGATATTTAACAATTACCTTTGGGACAAATCACCTCATTATTTTTTAAAAAAGAAAAAATACTTTAATTGTCATCACATTCCTATTAAATCAATAATTTGTAAAAAAAAAAAAAAAAAAAAAATGAAGTGATTTTGATAACTTGACCAAAGCGTATAGCAGTGGTAAAATGTGAGGAGCGGTTTCCTGAATGAGGTCAAAATAATTTTCAAGGGCCTTAGCTTTAAAAACAGCCACTTGTAAAAGTGTAGCCAGATTCGGGGAAATAACGTACAGTAGCCACCCTGACATCTTTCAAGGGGTTGGGAGCTGACATTTTAGGCACTTTAACAGATTATTAACTAATCCCTGTTAGTGATTCAAGAGCAAAATTCTCCCATTGCTTCTTATTATCAAAGGGAATTCAGGGAATGGGACTATGGGATTTTTTTTTTAAATGGATCAAGTAGAATCATTGGCCAATTTATTTTGTTTCAATATTTCCCTGATTAAAAATAGCCCCTTCCTTCACTCCCTGTGGTTCTTTTGTCTCTTTGGGAGAAAAAGCATTTCCATGGCAGGACCATCGCTCAGCACATGAACAAAACACTCACTAACATGGTTCTTCCCATTTAGGGAATCCAAATTCCATCTTAAGAGCACAGGACAAGGAGTGGGCTGCCAAATCAGCTGGAAGTTATGACACTTTCCTAGCCCACAAAATTCTTCCAATATCATTCCCCAAAGTCATCTCCTTCCACCCAGTTTTCAGACCTTTCCCTCCCCTTGTCTCCTCCGTCAAACGTGCGGTATAATTACAATTTATCATTTGTATTACTGTAGTGTTTAGAGGCACCAAGGAAGACCAGGGCCCCGTTGTGCTAGGTGCTGTACAAACACATGATTAAAAAAACATGGTCAATGAGCTTATACTCTAAGTAGACTGAAGAAAGGAAGTAGTATTATTCCCATTTTATAGATGGAAAGCTCAGGTTTGGAGAGAGGGATTTGCCTAAGGTCATTCAGGAAGTTTATGGCAGCACTAGGAATTGAACTAAGATCTCCTGAAGGCCTAGCCACCACCTTAACCACAAGACCATCCTTTCTATCAGAAGCCTGCCTTTAGTTCCCATCCATGACTTTACACCAGGTCCCACAAAACCTAGGATCATCTTTGCTTCTGACAGCGTTCTTAACTGAATTTGAATCCAAGTCTTGGACATAGAGGAATTTCCCTTATGGGGCAGAGAGTGTACCCTGGTGTAATGGCACTGCAACTGCATGCTCTTATGCCCATCCATAACAAACAACCCTGAGTGAGGAAAAAGAGAGGCTGGGGGAAGGAATTTGAATATTCTTCATTGTCAGCCTCTATGTTAATGAACTTTACAAATAGAAAATAAAAATAAGAACAAGTAAAATTGTATTTTTGAAAGGACAGAAAGTGTCTCATAGCGATATACTAATCCTATAATTCCTTAGAGAAGCAAATAACCTTTTCTCTTGATATAGGCATCGAGCATTGATCTGTCACACTGTTTGTTCTAGCAGAGCTCCCAGAGGTGCATTCAGTTTTTGAAACGTTAAGGCTAGTTCATTAGCCGTCCCTAGCTCGTTTCTCTGAGAGAATCAAGATAATACTGTGGTTAGTTAATGGCTTTCTCTTGTTTCCCCTAGAGCCCGCCTGTCTGAAGCCTGCAGGCCCAAGAAGCTTTCTTTCCCCCTTCCTTTCACTATTAGTCACAGCTGGTAAGGCTCACAGAAGCCTAGACTGTTTGAAAACAGTCAGACCGCACAAACATTTGAGTGTCTCTGCTGCAAACAAAAAACTTGGTCCATGTTGCCATGGTGGGGGATTCCTGATTCTACAGTATTGGAATGAAGAAGGGGGGCAGGAGGGCTGGGGGAATCCTGAAATATCTCATTGTGAATGTCTCTTATTAAACAACCACCACCAAAACATAAAAATAAAAAAGGAGAGGAGAAACCCTTTCTGAGGGAACTGATGAGCTACAGTATTTCCTGGAAGGTGGAGGAAACAACCAGCTAACTTTTAAGTGGAGCTCATATCTCCAGGATTATCCATGTGTGCAGGAGATGAAGATGATGCCACTTGCCCTCCTCTCAGTGTCTATTGTTCAGCATCACGGTTTAGTGGTTGAATACTCACAAGCAGCAACCTCTCCCAAGAGCCACCCCACTAGCTGTTCCTAATGGATGTTCACCATCACGGTGCTTTGCTTTTTGTTTTTAACACATTTTGTCCTCGCCATTCTCATGTAATTGCTGAAGCAAAAGAAGACAAGTACAGTTGTTCCAGGTAAGCATAATCAATAGCAGCACTAGGATAAGTGCATTGCTCAGCAGGTTTGGCTTTACAATGCATTGATTTCTTTTGTTTACTGCATTTAAAAAAAAACACTAGTATCTGGTTCTCATGAAAACGAGATACTGACCGTGCTGGCTACTGTCAAGTTTTTCCAGGCAGACACTATCCAAGTTTCCTTTAGACAGTAATTTTATTAATGTACATCAAAACTGATCTGCTATCCCCTGCTATTCCAATGCCTTTCTCCCTATCTAGGTGTAGATTCAGTCTGTGCTCATGATCATGTTACCCGAGTTACTATGGAGCTGAAACTATCAGTCATGTATGCAGTGTAGTTGTAGCTGTGTTGGTCCCAGGATATTAGAGAAACATCGTGGGTTAGGTAATATCTTCTATTGGACCAGCTTCTGTTGGTGAGAGAGACAAGCTTTCGACCTGTCCCACACCTCTAGTTGTCACCTACTATCCAACAATGGAATCCATGTTAAGTATAATCAAACAACTATAACCCATACTTGATGGTGACTCTACCTGAAAGAAATCTTTCCTGAACACCCTCTTCTGGCCTTCAAACAACCCTCCAGTGGCCAACCTCATCATCAGAAGCGCCCCACAGACCAGGACACACCAACTCAAAGCAGCACCTGACCCTGCCAGAACAACAGATGCAAAACCTGCAGACATCTCCACTGCTACATGATCAATATTCCCTCCTCCCAACACACCTTTCAAGATCCATGGATCCTACACATGCTTATCACAACATGTACTAAATGCTCATCCAGTGCACTAAATCTCCTACTAACTATGTGGATGAAACCAGACAATCACTACACTCCCAAAAGAACTCACACAGGAAAACACCCTATCCCCTATGGGTGAACACTTTTCACAAAGCAATCATTCTGACCTATCAGTCCTCATTCTCAACAGAAATATGCACAACACTTTCAAAAGACAATTTATTACTCTGCTACACACTAAAAATTATGGTCTGAACAGACTGGATTTATGGCTTATTACAACATTCCGTAAATTAACCAACCTCCTCTTTTTGTCCTATGACTGCAGAGGTGGTAATGGGCCACGCTACATTGAATGGTCCCTTAGAATATGTGCTAACTGCTTATGCTAAATGCAGGTTTGGCCAATCATGGTTCCCATTGGCCACAGTTCGCCGCTCGAGGCAAATGGGGGCTGCGGGAGGCAGCAGCCAGCATATCTCTCGGCCTGCGCCACTTCCCGCAGCCCCCACTGCCCTTGAGTGGCAAACCACGGCCAGTGGGAACCACGATTGGCCAAACCTGCGGACCTGTGGCAGGTAAACAAACCAGCCCGGCCCACCTGGGGCTTACCCTGACAGGCCGCATGCCAAAGGTTGCCAATCCCTGTGCTAAACAATCTGTTCCACCTTGTGTTTTGCTGTGATGCTGGAAGTTCCTTTCCCAGACCCGAAGCAGAGCTCTGTGTGGCTGGAAAACTTGTCTCTCTCATTTCCAATCATGAAAGACTGGTGAAGTTTTTCCTCAATCTAGGTTTTTTGTTTGTTTGCAGACACCAAGGCCTGATCTACACTGGGAGTGGGGAATTGATCTAAGTTACGCAACTTCAGCTATGTGAATAACGTAGCGGAAGTCGTCATACTTAGAGTTACTCACCGCGGTGTCTTTACTGTGGTAAGTCAACGGCTGATGCTCCCCCGTTGACTCCGCCTGCACCTTTCGCTCCAGTGGAGTACCGGAGTCGATGAGAGAGTGCTCAGATGTTAATTTATTGTGTCTAGACTAGACATCACAAATCAACCCCCACTGGATCAGTCGCTGCCTGTCAATCCAGCGGGTAATGTAGACAAGCCCTGAAGGGAGTAAGAAGGCTCCTGCATGGCCCGAACTTAACAGACAGTTGGAGAAAGCTGCCAAACCCTCTGAGCCTGAGGACTAAGTGGGGCCACCCAGAGATGACCTGCAACTTTTGATGGTGGAGGGGGGCACAGTAAAGGTTGGGGGGAGAGCACATGACTGGCCTCTTTCCCACTCCCCCAACCTCCCACACCCAGTCAAAGCTGGCACCATCTTGCTCCCATTCTCCTCACAGCTCCTTTCCCACTTATTTCTCCCATCGCCTCCCCGCTGCGGGTGCAGAGTGGGCTCCGGACACCTCCTGCCGAGCAGGTAACTCTGGCTGCGGGCGAAGAAGGGACAGGACTCAATGGGCTGCCCCGCATCACCCCTTGTAGAGCTGCACTCCCAGCCTGGTTTCTCTTTCCTGCTCTGGGCACCTCCTAGCAGGGCTCAGCAGGAGTGCTAGGTGCCATTGCCTTTCCCAGGCACATCCCCATCAGTCACCTTCAGCCCAACTCCTGGCCTGGCAGAAATTGGGGGGCAGGGGGGGACGATGCAGGGTCATGTGCCCCCCCCACATCGCCTCTAGGGCCACCTGAAAAAGACAAATTGCAACAAATTGCTGGGGCTCCTCCCACAAAGAGAAGCCACGGAGACAGAGAAGATAAGCCAGAGGGAACTGGGAGGAGAGCTTAGAAGGTAGGTTTCAGAGGAACCCTGAAAGCCAGAAGCAACTTTTATTTATTCAGGACTTTTTTCATGAATCCTTTTGTATGAGGCTTTGTAATAAACAAGTGCCAAGGAAGGTATTATTAAGTCAAATGTCAAGAGTGCCTGAAGTGGAGTTATTGGCTCCCTGAGAAGGGAAACTGAAGTAGGGAGACTGTGTGATGCCGCACTAGCTCAGCAGGGGGTGCTACAGGGCAGATACACACTATGCCACCTCTCTGGGAGGCTGGGGGAGAAAACAGTCCATGTTTCAGCTGAAATCCTATGGGCACCTCACGTCTCTTCATTTTACCCACCACCCTTGAAACTCCGTAGGTAGGTCATTATCCTTCTGACCAAGGATTTCATTCAGAGTTTATCAGTGTCATCCCTTAACCTTCCAGAAAGGTTACTGCATAGTACCATGGCACCATCCCTATTGAAATATTAATCTGCACAGAGAGATCTCAGTCTCTTCTATCATGCCTCACATGACCTTCTCATATGCAAACTAGGGAAATATAGCCTAGACAAACCTTCTATAATGTGAGTGCACAAACGGCTGGAAACTCCACTCAGAGAGTAGTTAGTGGTTCAGTCAAGAAAAAAGGCATATCGAAGGGAGGGGGTCCTGCAGGGATTTGTCATGATTCCGGTTCTATTCAATATCTTCAAAAGTGATTTGGGTAATGGCATAGAGAGCACACTTAAAGTTTGTGGATGATACCAGGTTGGGAGGAGTTGGAAACACTTCTGAGGACAGGATTAAATTCAGAATGATCTTGACAATCTGGAGAAATAGTCTGAAATAAATAGGATGAAATTCAATATGGACAAATGCAAAGCATTACACTTAGGAAGAAATTAACAGTTCTCAAATACAAAATGGGAAATGATTGAAATGATTGCCTAGGAAAGAGTACTGCAGAAAAGGATCTGATGTTGATAGTGGATCACAAACTAGATACGAGTCAACAATGTAATACTGTGGTGGGGGGAGCAAACATCACTCTGGGTTTATTAGCAGAAGTGTTGTAAGGAAGACACAAGAAGTAATTCTTCCACTCAACTCAGCACTGATAAGGCCTCAACTGGAGTACTGTGCCCACTTCTGGGCACCATACTTCAGAAAAGATGTGGACAAATTGGAGAAAGTCTAGAGGAAAGCAACAAAAAATGATTAAAAGTCTAGAAAACATGACCGACAAAGAAAGACTGAAAAAAATGGGTTTGTTTAGTCTGGAGAAGAGACGACTGAGACTATAAAATAGTCTTCATGTACATAAAAGGTTGTTATAAAGAGGAGGGTGATAAATTGTTCTCCTTATTTACTGAGAACAGGACAAGAAGTAATATGCTTAAATTGCAACAAGGACAATTTATTATTAGACATTGGGAAAAACTCCCTAACCATGAGGGCAGTTAAGCACTAGTACAAATTATCTAGGGAGGCTGTGGAATCTCCATCACTGGAGGTTTTTATGACAGGATGATCTAGATAATAATTAGTTCTGCCTCACTGCAGAGGCTGGGATGAGATGACCTATTGATGGTCCTTCCAGTCCTACATATCTATGATTCTATGTACCATGAACTCTATACCAACATTTACACACTAAAATGTTCAATAAAAGTTACCTGAAAAGAAAAAGAGAAGATCTGAAGGTCGTTCCGGGAAGACTTCTTGGCTGACTAGGGAATTAGAGGTCTCAGCCAGTATATATTACAAATGTTAGGATTCATGCCAACCTCTTTAGCCTATTTATCAGCTTCTCACAGGAACGTGTCAGTACCTTCTTCACACTGTCCTTACGCATGGAACACACTTACTGAGTTCATCCACAAGCCCTCTAGCCTTTGGCATTTAAGTCCCTCCTGACCACCTACTTCTGCCATGATGCCTACAGAAACTAACTATCCTTATAAGTTTGGGAGTCTTCCCATTAACTTCAGACATTGGATCAGCCTTTGAGAAGTAATTGGTCACCATTTATTGTAAATAGTATGTTAACTGAGCCTTATATTACCTGATGCCACTTTACCAATTCTGTTGTATCCTTCCCCCAACCTGTGAACTCTACAGAAGCGGTTCTCAAACTAGGGCTGCCACTTGTGCAGGGAAAGCCTCTGGTGGGCCGGGCCAGTTTGTTTACCTACCATGTCCGCAGGTTTGGTTGATTGCAGCTCCCACTGGCCGTGGTTCGCCGCTTCAGGCCAATGGGGGCTGTGGGAAGCAGCGGCCAGTACATCCCTTCCACTTTACCAATTCTGTTGTATCCTTCCCCCAACCTGTGAACTCTACAGAAGCGGTTGTCAAACTAGGCTCGCCGTTTGTTCAGGGAAAACCCCTGGCGGGCTGGGCTGGTTTGTTTGCTTGCTGTGTCCGCAGATTTGGCCTATTGCAGCTCCCCGTGGCAGCGGTTCGCCGCTTCAGGCCAATGGGGGCTGTGGGAAGCAGCGGCCAGTACGTCCCTTCCAGTACGTCCACAGGACAAGAACTAGGCCTTCTCCTTTTCTTTTTGGAAAATGCCTAGCAAAAGAGTAAAGAGAGTTGTTTCAACCATGTAGGTGTTTTATATAAAGTTTGGCGTGATTGGTTAATTATATTCAAGACAATCAGAATACTTTTTGTCAAGTCATTATTGAGGAACAAAAGCATATTAGGAAGTTTAAAATAGGGATAATACGGCTTACTCATTTTTGTAAAAGCAGCAAAGAATCCTGTGGCACCTTATAGACTAACAGACGTTTTGGAGCATGAGCTTTCGTGGGTGAATACCCACTTCGTCAGATGCACGTAGTGGAAATTTCCAGGGGCAGGTATATATATGCAGGCAAGGTAGAGATAATGAGGCTAGTTCAATCAGGGAGGATGAGGCCCGGTTCTAGCCAAGGGAGGAGAAACTGGTTTTGTAGTTGGCAAGCCATTCACAGTCTTTGTTTAATCCTGAGCTGATGGTGTCAAATTTGCAGATGAACTGAAGCTCAGCAGTTTCTCTTTGAAGTCTAGTCCTAAAGTTTTTTTGCTGCAGAATGGCCACCTTAAGGTCTGCTATAGTGTGGCCAAGGAGGTTGAAGTGTTCTCCTACAGGTTTTTGTATATTGCCATTCCTAATATCTGATTTGTGTCCATTTATCCTTTTCCGTAAAGACTGTCCAGTTTGGCCGATGTACATAGCAGAGGGGCATTGCTGGCATATGATGGCGCATATTACATTGGTGGATTCAACTGAATCTGCTCTAACCCCTCAGACAGAGACCAACACCTACAAAATCTCCACCAAGCATTCTCAAAACTACAATACCCGAACGAGGAAATAAGGAAACAGATCAACAGAGCCAGACGTGTACCCAGAAGCCTCCTACTGCAAGACAAACCCAAGAAAGAAACCAACAAGGACTCCACTGGCCATCACATACAGTCCCCAGCTAAAACCCCTCCAACGCATCATCAGGGATCTACAACCCATCCTGGAAAATGATCCCACACTTTCACAGGCCTTGGGTGGCAGACCAGTCCTCGCCCACAGACAGCCTGCCAACCTGAAACATATTCTCACCAGTAACTGCACACCGCACCATAGTAACTCTAGCTCAGGAACCAATCCATGCAACAACCCTCGATGCCAACTCTGCCCACATACCTACACCAGCGACACCATCACAGGACCTAACCAGATCAGCCACACCATCACCGGTTCATTCATCTGCACGTCCACCAATGTAATATATGCCAGCAATGTCCCTCTGCTATGTACATCGGCCAAACTGGACAGTCTTTACGGAAAAGGATAAATGGACACAAATCAGATATTAGGAATGGCAATATACAAAAACCTGTAGGAGAACACTTCAACCTTCTTGGCCACACTATAGCAGACCTTAAGGTGGCCATCCTGCAGCTAAAAAACTTCAGGACCAGACTTCAAAGAGAAACTGCTGAGCTTCAGTTCATCTGCAAATTTGACACCATCAGCTCAGGATTAAACAAAGACTGTGAATGGCTTGCCAACTACAAAACCAGTTTCTCCTCGCTTGGTTTTCATACCCCAACTGCTAGAACCGGGCCTCATCCTCCCTGATTGAACTAGCCTCATTATCTCTACCTTGCCTGCATATATATACCTGCCCCTGGAAATTTTCACTACGTGCATCTGACGAAGTGGGTATTCACCCACGAAAGTTCATGCTCCAAAACGTCTGTTAGTCTATAAGGTGCCACAGGATTCTTTGCTGCTTTTACAGATCCAGACTAACACGGCTACCCCTCTGACACTTGACATCATTTTTGTAAGGTTCTTTGAGATCTACAGATTACTATGTAAGTACTCTGTAGTATTATTATTCCATCCTGCTTTGTCTAGCTTTAAGACAGCCTCTTGCTCTCATGAGTGTAGTACTCAGTTCAAGAAGTATTGTCCTTTGCTCTGTCTTTTTTGTCAATAAAATTGAAAACTAAAAACACAGCTTTTAGCCAATATAGCCTATGACCATGCTATTGTCATCTTACGAAGATGCCGTGTCCCTGTGACACTAAAGCGGATAATTAATTTTCTGTAATGTAAAGAAAATAATCAGGGACCAAAATCCATTGAAAAAGTGCTACATAACCACCACTCTGTCTCCATATCTGATCACCAAACCCATTTGATTATTTATAACTGTGTTGGATTTTTTGCTTTTGTTGGGTTTTTCTGAGCAACTTGGTACTTCAAGTCTCCGAGCACTGAAACTGATGCAAACAAGAGAGAAAATGCTGTTAGGAAATCTGTGCACCTTGTAGAATAAAAACAGAACATCCTTTTGTTTGATCCAGGGGACACACAACCTAATATGGCATTTTTCCTACAGGGTCTGTGATCAAGACGTTCTTAGAAGATCTGAATTCATGACAAAATTAAGAGAGAGAAAAGTTGAGAACATTCAAGCCACTTAGCAATTCAGTTTCAGATTTGCTCTCCTTTTGTGTTTTAATAAATGCTGCAGTTTTGCTTAAGAAATCCAGAAAGGGCATGAGCTGCTGCTTCTTTGGAACAAGGGCTTCTAGCTGAATACTAGTTCATGACTTCTTCCAACGAAGTCATAATTGGTTAGGACAGAGAATTTTTTTTCTCCCCAAAGCAAGATGTTTTTCCCCAGTGCTCCTCAAACAATTACAAAAAAGCAACCTGTATACTAGTAACATTTCCGATTGTCCTACGTGACCAAGAGGCTGCAATTTCAGGACCGTGATTTGGAACATATAAACATTTGTCATGCAGTTGATTTGTAAATTAATGTGTCTTGATGCTACTTCCTATGCTTATATCACAATCTGTTGTTGGCCTTTTTTCAGTTTGAGATCTACACTTCGGAGACTAGCAGGAGCTATTAGAGAAGGGTACCAACAGAAGCAACATGATCAAATTTCACTTTTCAATTTTGGGGAACTACCATAAAGAAACATGCATTTTTTTTTCTGAAGCTGCCCCTAAAATCATTACGTTGTCTGGAAGAGGAATTAATATTGGCAAATCCTTTTGTTTCAGTTCTTCATAGACACAATATAGCCTGCATATTATTTTCTTTTCTTTTAAATGGCAGATAGCAATGACTAGTTCAACACAACAACAGGGAATTATCATTTTAGTCATTTATGACAGAGAATTTGTTGCAAGAGTATTCAAGTGTATTGATAATCTTTTCTGGATTATTAAAGCCATGATCCATCAAGGCACTTAAACACATGCCTAACTTTAAGCAAATCTGCAGTCCTACTATTATTGTGCTTAAAGTCAGGCATGTGCTTACCTATTGCAGCCTAGATGCACAAGTGTACTTAGCACCAAATATAAGCAGTTAAGTGTGGAAGGTTAGTTGAAAATCCTTTTTCTGTTGTCTTGTATATTGTGTTTACAATTTGCTTTTTGGGATGATGATGATGCTGAGTTGCATGCACACTTGTTAAATAAAACTTGTAGTGTGTGTGAGAACTTCATTTCACATATGACCTTTTACAGTAATTGGATCTGAATTATAATCAGTCACCTGAGTCCTGAAATAGATAAAATAGTTTTTTAATGTTAAAAAGTTTTAGCCCTTCGTTGATTATCTATCAGTGCTTACAGTCCTGTGAAAATAAGATAAATGAGAAATTTGGTCTCTAATTAGACTTCAGTAGATTTACAGCTTTTAATTTATACGCCAATGCAACTCAGGCCGGCACTAACACAGATAGAGATGGAGCCACAGTTTTCAATTGATTTAACAATTTAATTGCAGCATTAACATCCATTAACATTTAACTAACCTTTTAAACTAACCTCAGGCACAACCTTAAAGACTAAATGAAGTAAAATTGCATATAAAAAGGTACTAACATACAGCTGTAAGAAGCCGGAGTGAATCTTTAGGGAGATTTAGCATCACTTCCCCACATCAGCAGGAGGGAGTCTGTTTTCCTTCTTGAAAAATTCAGTAGGAAAGCATGCTCTAATTTATAGGAAAAGGAAATAGACACATTTGATGGTTATTAACTCTCATTTATATCTTCTTGTCTATACGTGATACTTAAAGGATGCACTATCCCTTACATTGCTCATGCACTAAAAATCAATTTATTACACAGAAAAAACAATATTACTGCATTAACTAATAAAATCACATACAAGGGAATATAAAATAATCCACTGAAGTTTCATATGAAATGTAAACAACATATTCTAGAGATAATAGGCGAATACAGCTCATTTATACTGGTACAAATCTAGAGCAACGGCACTGAAGCTAATGGAGTTACTCCAAATTTACACCTGTGAAACTGAGGGATAAAGGCATGAAGAAAAGTGAAGCATAAACACTGAGTGCTTGATTTATATAAGTGCTCTGCACCCTAAACCTCCAGATGAAGGCAATAGCAGCTGCAGGTGCTTAGGCTTCAGAAGTCAGATCTTTTGACCAAGACCCTCAGCTGGTGCAAATCATCATCTTTTCATTGCTGTGGGAATTTACACCAGCTGAGGATCTGGCTACATATTAATAGGTGTTCTGTGTACAGAGGCCATAAATTTGGACTGGAGCACTTAGCACTGTGCACTGCCTTGTTCTAGGGTTTGCTCAAGATTTAATGTTTTGGGTTTTTTGTTTTTTGTTTTTTTTTACAAGAATGATAATGAAGATTTTTCAGAGCCATCTAAAATTGCATCTATACATTCTCATCCTGTAAGGATTCTGATTGGATTTTTAAAATTAATTCTTATTGTTCTCTTTATCATTAGGCAATTTTGATTAGGTAGATTAGGCAAATTTGTCCTTTTTGTTGTAATATGGTAAATGCTTACATTGGAAATTATGGGCTAGTATGTGCAACCCTTACTCAGGTTGGTGAGCACATGATCACGGGAGCAGTGCTAGTGAAGTCAATGGGTTATGAGTGTAAGTGCTTGCCAGCATAAGAGTTTCCAAAACTAACTGTATACTAATTGTGCATGTGGTGTCACTACTCTACCATATTTAAAATTTATATAACATCACCTGAATGTCATCAAACGAGGATGACAATAATTTGCAAAGCATCATTAGGACCTTGTGCTTTATGGTGGTAATGATGACTGTTGTACAAAGTCAGTATTATGTCTTGAAGTGATACACCATTGTGTTGGATAGTGTTAATGGTCCAGGGATTAAGGGTTTCCTAACAACACATACTGACACCATATACTATAATGACTCCAATGGAGATGTTAGTCACACCAGTGAGCCTTCTACACTACACCCTGACTAGATACCTCTTAAATGTATTAAGTCAATGATCAGAATATTAAAACCTTCATTATTGTATGCATTGACACACTATAGTGTGTTGCTGTACAGTTCTTCATGCTTTCAGGCATCTCTGTTTCAATTCATGTGGCAGCACTTAGAAGATATATTGAGGGTATGCCAGGTTCTTTGATGGATGCAAAATATGCTGATTCTTCATTCCTCCTCAATGTCACGTGACAAGATTTGTACTGGAAGTAAAAAGCTGACCTATTTGGTGATATTTGATTTTCACTATAACTTCAGTTTAAGATTCTTTGTTTATTAACTATTAATAGACTATTGTGGCTATTGCTGTATTTCATAATAACAAACACCATAGAGTTAACAGACTCTTATACCCGCAATGTCTAATCAACAAGTTACATAATTAGAGCAACTGATAAGTATGTTCTAGTATCATCCTTTTAGTTACCAAGGTAACTACATGACCAAAGAAACAAAGGGCAAAACCAAATTTTTAATTTTAAAAAATCAAACAACCACAAGCAAACAGCACAGGTAAATTCCAGATTTTTAAAAGTTTTTAGCCATTTCTTCACTCAGCTTTGCATGCGCAACTGATTTAGAAGCCTAAATCTCATTTTCAAAAGTGACTTACTAAGGCACTTAAATATCTCTGAAAATCTGGGCCTAAGTATATCTGGGGAACTCCCAAAATACCATATGCAAGTACAGTCTATCATTTTGCTGTGGATTGTTAACAGTCGAGGATTAATTCCCCATATAGCTGCATCAGTAGCGGCTAAATATAACCACATATACTATAGCTGGTTTCCATTTCAATGAAAAAGAGATCTTTTCAAATGTACTGGGGGAGATGTACTGATCAGTGTTCACAGCCAAAATAGTTTCCCAGGGCATCAATACTATTTGTGGCTGATGCTGTACCTTCTGGAACCACATATATTCATAAGTGGTCAAACCTGGGGCTATGCATGTATTTCTAAATGCTAAGAAACTTAGTGAATCCTGTGATTCACATGTTAGAGCTCAGAGGTACATTGATTCTGATTAGGATATTATTCCAAGAGGAAAATTCTATATCCTGTGAGTTAATGGTCTTGTTCTTTGTTGCACCTCCATCAATAATAGATGGTATAAATACCTACCTGGTGTAATAGTCAAATCAATCTACTGTATTTTTAACTTCTGAAATTTCAGTAAAAGCCAGTAGAGACAACATATCATTAATGTGTGTAATAAAATGTGAACATCCCATCTTTCCATGGTCCAGTATGCATAGAACTCCTCAATCGAATCACACAATCTCTTGCTTCAAATGTATGAATCATATGAAGGGTGACCATGATCCACTGGCTCCTCATTCATAGATTCCAAAGCTAGAAGGGACCATTATGATAATCTAGTCTGACCTCCTGCAAAACACAGGGCACAGAGCTTCCCAAAAGTAATTCCTAGAGCATCTCCTTTGGATAAACATCCAATCTTGATTTTAAAATTCTGAGTGATGGAGAATCCACCAACTGTTCCAAAGATTACTCTGATTGTTAAAAAATTTCGCCTTAGTCTGAATTTGTCTAGCTTCAACTTCCAGCTGTTGGATCATGTTATACCTTTCTCTGCTAGATTGAAGAGACCAGTATTAACTATTAGTCCCCAGTGTAGATACTTATAGACTGATCAAGTCACCCCTGGTCTGTCTCTTTGTTAAACTAAACAGATTGAGCTCTTTGAGTCTATCCCTATAAAGCATGTTTGCTAATCCTTTATTCATTCTTGTGGGTCTCTGTCTCCTCTCCAGTTTATCAACATCCTGCTTGAATCGTGGGCACCAGATCTGGACACAATATTCCAGCAGCAGTAAAATCAGTGCCTAGTATAGAGAGTCCTCTATGCATCCCAGAATCGTATTAGATCTTTTGGCCACAGCATCACATTGGGAGTCATGTTCAGCTGATTATCACAACCCCCAAATCTTTTTTTAGAGTCATGGCTTCCCTGGATAAAGTCCCCCATCCTGTAAATATGATCTATGTTCTTTGTTCTTTTCATGATCTAGTTCCAAGTTGCTTTCCTTATTTTGTTTGGTTTGTAAACCATCAATGAACTTGCTCCATCGTGTAGTTTGTCTGTCTGTCTCTTCTCCTTCTTAACTCCTCTGCTCATCCAGTCCTAGTCACCTCTGAGACCTTTAACACCATCTTATTACTGTGGCCAGATAAGTCTTTACCCTGCAGCTTCTGCCATGTAGAAGAAGATTCCCGTCTCTCTCTGCCTCTTGGACTCTCCATATCTCACTTAAAATCTAAATTTCAAAACTTCTTGCTTGCCAACATCTCACAATTATTCTCTCTTTTTGTTTCAATTTAACACTGCAATTGTATTATTTAGAACAACCATACAATATTTTGGAGATATAATCTGAACAAAGGAGTTATGCAAGACATTAATATTGTGTTGAAATGAAAAAAAACACAAAGATCTGTAGTAGAGCTGTCAGAAATATCAGTGGCCATCTTTCAAGTAATTCATAAATGCTTCTGGAACCCAAGCATTAGCAGACCATCTAAAGCCAGATCAGTGAATGCAAAATTTTTTTCAACCTCAAAATAGTGGAAAGCCATACAAAAAACAAAACAAAACCAAACACACTGAAGAGGCAATGCCATACAGAAAGATCAACATGAGGATAGATTTTTAAAATGAAAACAGAGAAAGTTGCCCATGCGATCAAACTGATCTAACAGATTTTTGTTTTTAACTAAGCAATTTCATTCCACCTTATTTACTTCAGATCCTGCTCTGCTTTGCACTGTTCTCCTAGAACAAAGCTGCACTAAAGCCAGTATCTCCTGCTTCTAGTAGGCACCTCAGGAGGGGAAAAGCTACTGCATCACTCCGATTACTCTCTGAGGTTGGCTCAGAAAGTAAGGTCATGGGATGGATTGACTGGTTGTCCTTGCACAATAGCAATCCCCAGCTGCTGTAATGACCTCAATCATAGGGAGCATTGACAGGCTGCACAAGTCTTCAGGCTTCCCTGGCAGCTCCTATGATTCTGGCTTAGGACTGGGGGAATTCATAATTGACCTATGGCCTTCTTTTCACAGTCATGATATGCAGTCTAGTAACTGTGATTTTCCTGGGTGACCAAGGGTTTGTTACAGAATCATAACAAAGGATGGCAAATGAGATGGGGCCAGTAAGCAAATGCATAAATTCCTCCTCATACCAGATAAACATCAGTGTCTCTGATCATTTGGGCAAAGGACAGATCTGTGCGGGTGAAAGTCAAATATACACATGGGAACATCTGTTCATTCCTTACTTTAGGGGGAAGTGCCTGCCACAGAAGCTATGGGTGCTTAATTTTTAAATTTACAGAGCACAAATATTTCAATAAATACCTCATACATGTATGGTACCTGAGTATTCTAATTACCACAGAGTCAGTCACTGAATCAGGAAGCCAACAGCAGAGAAGGAAAAGGCCTGTCAGCTCATCTATCCCCTCTGCCCGAACAGAACAGCCTCTACAGTATGTTATTTAATGCTGTGCCCAAGCCGCTTTTAAGCATTCCAGATGATTGGACTTCCCAGTTTATCTCAGGAGATCTAGTAGCCTGGGATGATCATAGTGTTTACCCCTCTTTTACAGTCTATTCCATGCTCATTTTAGGCCTCTCTGTAAGAGTTTAGGTTACACACTAATTGCTTTTGGAATCTACTAAATATAATTACACAGTAATTTGCAGGAGCCTGTAATTACTATGTAGTTACATGTAACCTACTCTATAAAGTTACCAGGTAATTTAAGGAGTAATTTCATGACATCCAGGCTCTGTGGAATTAAAGTGTTAATATTTTTATGACTAAATAATAAATTTTACTTTGCAGGGATGGGGTTGTTTTGGCAAACTGGTAATAAATATTCCCCACTGCAAATATCATTTAAAACCTCACGTCAGTGTTACTTTTTTTTTCTTTTAAAGGGAACCATGTTTAATGTTTCAGTGCAACTGTAAGAGAGTCTATCGGCATAGGTTTTACAACAGAGTTCTCCACCAACTACTATGGACTTACACTAAAGGTTCCTGAAAGGTCCAGACCCTGTTTGAACTATTTTTCTGCAACTTTAGCAGCAATGCACATATTTATAGTGGACAGGTCCCTCCATTAAACTGCTGGAAATATTGGCCCTGACCCTGGGCTTAGGCACTCTGAGGTTGGGGCAGTCTGTTAAGGCATGAGGGGTAGGCGAAGGTGGGTGTGCATAAACTCGGAACCATGCAGATTCATGAGATGGCCAGGGACCTGTGCAGTCCTGAGCAACTGCTCTAACTTACCAGCTAGCTGTGCTGCAAAATATCCCTAGGGATAGGGGCGGCTCCAGGCCCCAGCACACCAAGCGGGAGCGGCAAAATGCCTAGAGCCATCCCTGCCTAGGGAGACATCCAGCAGCAGTGAACTCCAACCATGCCTCCTCCCTTCTCTGAAGCTCCCCCTCCCAACTCAGAGTAGAATATTTATACTTTTGACTAGACTTGGGTGGAGAAAGGTAATTCCATTTTGCAGAGGATTTTGATGCGCGTGCACAGAGTTTGTTGCTATTCGCTAGAAGGGTGGCAAACGTCCTGCAATTCATAGACTCATAGACTCCAGGACTGGAAGGGACCTCGAGAGGTCATCAAGTCCAGTCCCCTGCCCTCATGGCAGGACCAAATACTGTCTAGACCATCCCTAATAGACATTTATCTAACCTACTCTTAAATATCTCCAGAGATGGAGATTCCACAACTTCCCTAGGCAATCTATTCCAGTGTTTAACTACCCTGACAGTTAGGAACTTTTTCCTAATGTCCAACCTAAATCTCCCTTGCTGCAGTTTAAGCCCATTGCTTCTTGTTCTTCATTGGAGGCTAAGGTGAACAAGTTTTCTCCCTCCTCCTGATGACACCCTTTTAGATACCTGAAAACTGCTATCATGTCCCCTCTCAATCTTCTCTTTTCCAAACTAAACAAACCCAATTCCTTCAGCCTTCCTTCATAGGTCATGTTCTCTAGACCTTTAATCATTCTTGTTGCTCTTCTCTGGACCCTCTCCAATTTCTCCACATCTTTCTTGAAATGCGGTGCCCAGAACTGGACACAATACTCCAGCTGAGGCCTGACCAGCGCAGAGTAAAGCGGAAGAATGACTTCTCGTTTCTTGTTTACAACACACCTGTTAATGCATAGCAGAATCACGTTTGCTTTTTTTGCAACAGTATCACACTGTTGACTCATATTAAGCTTGTGGTCCACTATGACCCCTAGATCTCTTTCTGCCATACTCCTTCCTAGACAGTCTCTTCCCATTCTGTATGTGTGAAACTGATTGTTCCTTCCTAAGTGGAGCACTTTGCATTTATCTTTATTGAACTTCATCCCGTTTACCTCAGACCATTTCTCCAATTTGTCCAGATCATTTTGAATTTTGACCCTGTCCTCCAAAGCAGTTGCAATCCCTCCCAGTTTGGTATCGTCTGCAAACTTAATAAGCGTACTTTCTATGCCAACATCTAAATCGTTGATGAAGATATTGAACAGAACCGGTCCCAAAACAGACCCCTGCGGAACCCCACTTGTTATACCTTTCCAGCAGGATTGGGAGCCATTAACAACTACTCTCTGAGTACGGTTATCCAGCCAATTATGCACCCACCTTATAGTAGTCCCATCTAAATTAAACTTTCCTAGTTCATCTATAAGAATATCATGCGAGACCGTATCAAATGCCTTACTAAAGTCTAGGTATATCACATCCACCGCTTCTCCCTTATCCACAAGGCTCGTTATCCTATCAAAGAACGCTATCAGATTAGTTTGACACGATTTGTTCTTTACAAATCCATGCTGGCTATTCCCTATCACCTTACCACCTTCCAAGTGTTTGCAGATGATTTCTTTAATTACCTTCTCCATTATCTTCCCTGGCACAGAAGTTAAACTAACTGGTCTGTAGTTTCCTGGGTTGTTTTTATTTCCCTTTTTATAGATGGGCACTATATTTGCCCCCTTCCAGTCTTCTGGAATCTCCCCCGTCTCCCATGATTTCCCAAAGATAATAGCTAGAGGCTCAGATACCTCCTCTATTACTCCTTGAGTATTCTAGGATGCATTTCATCAGGCCCTGGTGACGGAAAAGCTTTGTAAAATGGATGGTAAGAAATACTTTTGTCCTATGGAAACCCTGAAAAATGTAATATGCCCCCAACATGTCCCATTACTGTCCATCAATTTTCTTCAGACCATACTGCAGTCCTCAATGGGCCTTGTTACAAGACTCATTCTCTCAAAAAGCTGCAGCACCTTCCACCTCATTCCACCATGCCAATCTTTGGCTTACTCCTGATGTACAGGTCTTGGCCCTTCAGCCAAGCCACTTTAAAGCATTCAACCCCTTTCAGGGTCAGAGAGTCCTGTAGTCCAAGTCCAAACCAATATCACAGCACAAGAGTCTTCAGCCCCATTCCTTTCAGTAATGGCTTATCTCACAATCTAACCACCAGCTCCTGAGCTCCAATTAACCCAACCATCAGGGTCAGGTCTACCTTCCTACCCAGGGCCAGCTTCTTGTCTCATATAGGAGCATGTACAGGCTCCTTCCCATCCAACATTCAACTGCTGGGCTTTCCTCCTTTTAAGTCTCACACCTTGCAAAGCTGTAGTGAGGTGGGACTAACTGAACAGGGTGGACTGGCCCGAGGCCTCCTGACCCTTAAAGGGCCAGATCCTCCTGTTGTAGGCCTCAACTTAAGTCCCGTAAATTTCTCAATTCCGGACATTCTAATTGGAGCTATTTCAGCAGGAGTCAGTGATGATCAGCACCTCTGAGGATCAGGTCCTAGATCTGCTGTCCCTCAGTCACATTTGCAGCTGGCTGATGTTTTTGAACATTCACATTATTTGATGACAGATAGGATCACATTCTTCATGAGCATTTCATCAAGAAATTCATCCCATTTGCCAGCCAACTCTGGTCACATTTTGTATCTTACTCTTCTTCACGCCGGCTTTTACCATACATAAATCACAACCGCAGTGAGCTTCCCCACTGTCTGCAATTTGGGGGGAGTGTCATAAACAGATAGCTAAGGGTTAATGTCTCTTTCACCTGAAAAAAAAAAGTAACCTGAAGCAGCAACAGAGGACCAATCAGGAAACAGGATTTTTTCAACTCTGGGTGGAGGGAAGTTTGTTTGTGAGTCTTTTGTTCTTGGTTCTTCTGTCTGCCTCTCTTTCAGCTTTGAGAAGTGATTTCTGTTCCCTGCTTTCTAATCTTCTGTTTCCAAGTTGTGAGTACAGAGATCATAAAAACAATAAGGGGTTATTGTTTTTCTTTTGTATTTACATGTCTATAGTTGCTGGAGTGCTTTGATTTGTATTCTTTTTGAATAAGGCTGTTTATTCATATTTCTTTTAAGCAATTGACCCTGTATTTGTCACCTTGATACAGAGAGACCATTTTTATGTATTTTTCTTTCTTTTTATATAAAGCTTTCTTTTTAAGACTTGTTGGAGTTTTTCTTTAGTGGGGAACTCTAGGGAATTGAGTCTGTGCTCACCAGGGAATTGGTGGGAGGAAGAAGTCAGGGGGAAATCTGTGTGTGTTAGATTTATTAGCCTGACTTTGCATTCCCTCTGGGTGAGGGGGGAAGAGAGATTAGCTCTTGGTAATTCTGTTCTCCAGGCTGGGAACGGGGACGGTGGAGTCCCTCTGTTTAGGTTCACGGAGTTTGCTTCTGTGTATCTCTCCAGGAACACCTGGAGCGGGGAAGGGAAAAGGTTTATTTCCCTTTGTTGTGAGACTCAAGGGATTTGGGTCTTGGGGTCCCCAGGGAAGGTTTGGGGGGACCAGAGTGCCCCAAAACACTCTAATTTTTTGGGTGGTGGCAGCTTTACCAGGTCCAAGCTGGTAACTAAGCTTGGAGGTTTTCATGCTAACCCCCATATTTTGGACGCTAAGGTCCAAATCTGGGATTAGATTTTGACACTTACTCTTCTTCACGCCGGCTTTTACCATACATAAATCACAACTGCAAGCGAGAACAAGTGAAAGCAATACGGATTTTGGCTTCATATGCTAATAATAAGAAGGGTTGGATACCAGTCCAAGGAGGAAAGGATGGTCTTGTGGTTAAAGTACTGGGCCATCTGTCAGGAAATATCAGTTCAATTCCAGCCTCTACCAGTGTCTTTCTCTGTGACCACAGGCAGATCACTCAATCTCTCTGTGCCTTAGTTCCCCATGTGAAAAAAGTGGTAATAATATTTCCTTTCTTCTCTCTCCATGTTTCTGTCTTTTCTAGTTAGATGGTCAACTGTTTGAGGCAGGGCTTTTCACTCTGTGCTTATACAACGCTTCACGTAATGGACCTTGATCTCAGTGGGGGCCGCTAGATGTTACCACATTACAAATAATTAATCATAATAATCAAAACTCTGATTTAGATTAAAGATGCGTGCTGTAATATAAATTTTATTTTACAATCAGTAAATCTTAGAAAACTATAACATCATTTCCAGTCATTTAGAATTTTGCAAACAAAACAAAAAAATCAGACAGAAAAAAAAAAAAAGAAAGATCTTGACAGGAAATGTGAAGCTAATTAGCTTTCTGTCCTCAACCTGGAGCTTTAAAAAGTTCCCAGAAAGAATTCCATTTTTCCTAGAAAAGATGTGCAAATATGACTTGTCTGCAAATCCAATTAAAGATGATAAATAATTCAGTTCAGGTAACTCAATATTCAAATTGAAAGCAGGCATCCAATGGGGTAAGGGGGGAGGAAGCCCCATTGTGAACACATGGTGTTACACTGATACTTTGCCACACGAGCTGGACTTTAAATGAAATGTACTATTTTTAGTCAGATGGTAAATTGCTCTGAACTATAGCATTTAATAAATAATATTACAGAACATTAATAGTAATAAAATATTTAAACATTTATGGCATTCAAGACAATAGCAGAAGGACGGGTCCTGAATGTTTCTGTAAAATATTATCCCTTATGCTAGTATTACTAGACACTCAGGATGCTCAGAGTTCAGCTCAAAGCAGCACATGTGGATATAGCTCTAATTTGCTATATCTTTGATGTAGGCCCTAATTGTGCAAGGAGCTCCATGCGGGCAGCCCTCTGTGCTTGCATTGCCGGATGGCAGGGTCTGTTGATCATGCCGGCCCTCTGACGGCGGATAAGGCCCAGCACGACTCTTACAGCACCTCAGCTCCTTCCAGGACAGGCATGCCCTGAAACTGATCATATGATTGGGCTGAGTGCAAAGCCTGATGGGAGAAGAGTCAGGAAACAAAAGGCAGGTTGTGCTACTCATTCTCAGAGATCTGAGGGCAAGTAGGAAGTCTCTCCGCTGGGTTGTGGCTGTTTGGTGAAGCATTGGGAAAGGAGCCTGAACGGAGCGATGGCCAGCAGTAAGCACTATTCACAGGCTCCCAGTGAGAAGGCTGTGGATTGAGCATGGATGGGAGGGGCATTTCCTGTGCAAGTATTGGAACTGAATTGGTCTATTAATAAACCAGACTCCAGAAGGGAATTTTTGTGTGTATGTGGGGGGGGGGATTCTGATTGTGTTGCCTGTGATTACCTCAGAGAATAGAAGGAAGGTGGTGAGGGAACTGAGGCACAGATATATAGACCTATATATACATTAATTTGGCATGTGGCCTCCTTTAGGTCTGTCAGAGAAATGCGGGGCCCTCATACATCATACATTCCTACTATACTGGGACTCCATTCCCTCTCCTTTCATTTTATTTCCACAGAAGTTATAGATATCTTGGGAAATCCCAGTACAATTGTTTCCCCTTCTCCCCCACCCTGCATCAGCCCTGTGAAAAAGGAGGACTTAATCACTTAACTTGAAGAGGTACTTTTTGCAACTGCATCTGCAAATTGACTGATTGTGAGTTACTGTATCTAATCATTTGTGTGTGTAATTGTGGCTCTTGGGCGTACAAAATAGGCCTGCAGTTACACACACAACTTGTTTCCAAATCTGGACCAAAGTCTAGTACGCTACTACTTTATAAAAGCCATTTTTTTCATCCAGGTGATCTCAACTCAATTCGTCTTCATCTCTCAAAGAAAAGGTAAGCACAAGCAGATAATATGGCTGGGCAAGTTTATTTTGTTTTTAAATCAATGCAGATGTATAAGGACATATTAACGGCAGCTTTCCCGCTCCTGGCAAGGTGCTAATGAGGCCCACAGTGCAGCAAAACCTGCTAGAGCTCGCACGGATTCATGGCAAAGTGACTGTGGTGGAAACAGAATGAGCACATGATCTGTGAGCTGGCACTTAACATGGTTCACTACCTAGTCTTCATTACTTTTAGACTCAAGCTCATGTGCATTTTCTGCTGAGATTCCTCATGGCAAGTTTTCCTGACAAAAGAGGGCAAAAATACAACACAACCCAACACAACAGCATTCTCTTGGATTTATTTAATTTTGTTTATATTTTAAAGGGGCCTTTGTATAATTTTTTTTTAAATTAGTCAATAGTTAAGAAAACATGTAAATAACATAGCGGAACAATGCAATTACACTATGCGTTACACAGTGCAGCTTGTTTATTCCATTTTCCCTGCAGAAACCACTCTCTAGGCAAATCCTTAAAACATCTAGGAGTGCCTTGAGCCAAGGAGGGACTTGTATTTTGTGTGTAGAAATATGCTCAATTATCCTAGTGTCATTGCACTGTTGAGGTCCATCTAGGATTTTTCTGGGTGGTGATTCATATTATCCCATCAATGCATTAGGGGGAGATTTAAACTCTTAACACCCACCACCACACCCAGGGGAGAATAGACTACTTAATATGAATAACAGCACAGAAGAAAAACACTCCACCCCATGTTTCTTCTGCAACTTTAAATTGGCCACAAAGAGGAGGAGAAAAAAAGAGAGCAGAATAAGAGCGAATTAATAATGGAGAAACCTGATTAGAATATAATTTGTCCTCATTAGTACAGCATTCCTGACATAAGGCTGCTCCTTGAATCCTGTTTACTTTGAAACTCCAAAGAAAGAAAACCTATATAGTTGTTAACACTCGGCTTTTCAAGGATAGCTCAGTAATGAGGGTGGAGTGTATATGAGCTGGCTCGTTCTTTACCATCCGAGAACACTGAAAACACATCTGTGCACTGAAGCATTATTGGTCCTTTCAAACAACCTCTGTGGCCACTGCTTATAAATCTCTTCCCCTGTCATGTTTAACTAAAACCCAATACCCATTCAACATGAAATCCATCAATGTTATACAGAAAACAATGACAAAGCACTCTCCTTTGTGTCAGGAAAAACAAATAATTCTGCAGGGAAAAAAGGGAAACCCCTTTCCTCAAGCTTCTGCAAAGGCACAGAGGCAGGAAGGGGGCAGCTTTCTTTTAAAGCAACATATCCTCAGCTATAAAAATTCTCAGGGCCATATTATCTATACCAGGCATCATGATGGCTGTGCAAGATAATACATAATGCATCAGGAGCATTTATGTGTTGAAGCATTTTATCTCAAGCATGTTTGTCATAAGGACGAAGTCATCTTACACCATCAGCTGTACAATCCTATTAAATCTAAGTTGATATTGTCTGAGTGGAGCAAAATATGTTCAAATTCGTATTGTCTCTGTCTCCCTTCTCACACACAAATGAAACGAAGGAACCTATTTGGATGGATTTAGCCTCTTTCCATTCACAAATTATCTGCAAGAAATTTAAAAATTCCTGAAAGAGCTTTGTTTTTCACAAAGAATCAGTAAATTTCTGCAAAAAAAAATTCTTGTTTGGTCAAATGTTCATGTAAATGCTAAAATATTTGCTGTTCAGAATTGGTGTTGGTTAGTTTTTATTGGCTTCAAAACTGAGCTTGGCTTCAAGACTGAGCTTGATAAATTTACAGAAGGATGGTAGGATGAGACTGCATACAATGGCATGTAGCCAATCTGCGACTGCTAGCAGCAAATATCTCCAGTGGTTGGTGATGGGACACTAGATGGGGAGGGCTCTGAGTTACTACAGAGAATTCTTTCCCAGGTGTCTGGCGGATGGGTCTTGCCCACATGCTCAGGGTCTAACTGATTGCTTTATTTGGGGTCGGGAAGAGATTTTCCACTGGGTCAGACTGGCAGAGATTCTGGGGGGAAATGGGTCACTTGCAGGCTTAAAACTAGTGTAAATGGTGGATTCTCTTTAACTTGAAGTATTTAAAGCATGATTTGAGGAGTTTAGTAACTCAACCAGAGGTTAGGGTCTATTACAGCAGTGGGTGGGTGAGGTTCTGTGGCTTGCAATCTGCAGGAGGTCAGACTACATGATCATGATGGTCCCTTCTGGCCTTAAAGTCTATGAGTCTGTGAGACACAAGTTATTACCTTGTGATAACAATTTTTAGAGGCCCCAACCCAACTGAGATCAGGACTCCACTGTGCTATATGTTGTACAGCTACATAGTAAGAGATAGTCCCAGCACCCAAGAGTTTACAATCTCAATAGACAAGACAGACAAAAGGGTGGGACAGAGGAGGTAATATTATTTGTCATGTTATGTCCATTTTACAGACATGGAACCTGAGCCACAGAGAGATTACATGACTCGCCAAAGATCACACAGTACGTCTGTGCTAAAGCCAGGAATTGAACTCAGATCTCAGCCCCAGCCCAATCCATTCCTTTCTCTTTATACAGATCATGGTCTTGTTGCTGTTTTGCGGGGGGTCAGTTAATAGCCCTCTTAGGGGGAAAGGAAAGTTGTCTGGTTAAAGCACAGGAGGCCTGAAACATGGGTTCTACTCTTGACTCTGCTGTAGACTTTTTGTGTGACTTCTGGAATGCCTTTTAACTGGTTGGCGCTTCAGTTCCCCTGTCTGCAGTGTGAGGATAATACTGAACTAACACACAGTGAGGGTTAATTCAAGCATGTTCGCAAAGCACACGGCGATACTCATATGGAAAGTACTCTAGAACAAAGCTATTTTCTTGAAGTCTTGGGACAGAAAATTGTGGGGTCTAGTCAGGAATTGTGCTCATGCTCAATGCAAATGCTACAGTGAAATGCTAGGGAATTCAGTATTGTTGACAGTGGCATCATTCAGAGAAGTCAATAAACTAAGGTCCTTGTATTATCCACAGTGAAGTTAAGAATCACATGATACTTTTCATAAAGAGCGCAGGATATTCCCTTCCTTAACTAAACAGGTTCTAATGTTCTGTGTGCTCTGTTGCTGAACATGGGAGCACGGATGGATTTGTATACACATTAACTACACTACTACTGTCAGACTCTTTAATACAGGAAGTATGAAAGGTACTAAACCAAGCTGTATTCTGGTGCAATACAATCAATAACTGCTGAAAACAATATGAAGCCTGATTTTAAAACCCTGAAAAGTCAATGGCTGCTCCTGTGATTGCACGCATATTGTAAACTCCCTTCCCAATCACTGTGATTGTCTCTGCAAACCTGGAAGATGCCAATGGTCAATTAGGCTGCTTATCCCTAGCCACAAATGACCTTCATGAAGGCAAAATGATGATTCTCCAAAAGTTCTAGGAGTCCTTTGGAAAACTTCCACTGCTACATGAGTGGCATGAAGGGAGGAATAGCAGACCATCAAGTAGACTATGGATACAGTAAAAAAATATTCAATGAGGAGCTGATATGACAATCTGGGAGGCCAGGAGAGCATGTGAGAAGGCTGGAAATGTATTGCAGAAAGACTTTGGGGAGGTCCGAGGTGACTGGAGAGGTCTCAGCAAGCTTTGGGAGGGTAAAATGGATCAAGAGAGAAGATGAGGTAATGGTTGGAAAGGAGAGGGAAAAGAAGATGACAAAATACACCAGAAAAACAAGAATGGATCAGAAAGTGTCAGATCTCAGACCCAGAGATGGCTCATAATGAAGGAACTAACAGGGCCCGTGGGAACATAAGCCATCTACTTAAAACAATGTGTTTAATACACTGTGAATAAAAAGGAGTGTGTGTGGAGGGGTGGGGGCGAATGGGGGAAGGTTTCCTTCTGTTAAATATTTACCAGTCAAACACCTTCTATGACTTGTGGACCAGAGCAGAGTCTATAGGGTCCCCTTTGTAAAAGCCAAATCTTTTTACTTGAAGGTAGCTACCCACATTATGCTGAACCTGTTCAACTAATCTCTAGGTATGACACTTAATCCTGACTCTATCTTTTAAGCATCCCATTACTGTAAAGACATTAGCTACCAAACTTAATTAATAAAATCAATCATAATTAATTCTTTCAGTGTTCATAGAATCATTGTGGATATTTCCTTAAGAGTTTCATTGTAATTTGACATTAATGGAGACCGAAAATAGTCAAATGATTTAGAATATATAGAATAATGTACACCCTGAAGTACATAATAAGGGCCTTTCCATTGAGGGGGTGATGGTGGCATTATAAAGCAAGAGTGTAAAGCTCAGATAATTAATCACTGTCACTAGGGCTGTGATGGAATTTCATCTGTATGTTTAAGGAGTATTTTATTCTTTACTTCCATCAGTTTTAAATGCTACACCACTGATCAGCCATAGCTTTCACGAGTACCTCCATGTAGCCAGGACTGGCTCCAGTGTTTTTGGCACCCTAGGCGCATGGCCATTTCGCCGCCCCTGTGGAGGGTCTGCTGGTCCCGCAGCTCCGGTGGAGCTGCTGCAGGTGTCCTTGCGGGCAGTTCACCGGAGCTGCGGGACCAGCGGATCGTCCGCAGGAACGCCTGTGGCAGGTGCACCAGAGCAGTGGGACCAGCGGACCTCTGCAGGCACGCCTGCGGCAGGTGCACCAGAGCCACGGGACCAGCGGACTGTCCGCAGGAACGTCTGCGGCAGGTGCACCAGAGCCGTGGGACCAGTGGACCCTCTGCAGGCACGCCTGCGGCAGGTCAACCGGAGCCACCTGCCACCCCCCCGGCAAAATGCCGCCCCCCAATAATCCTGGCACCCTAGGCAATTGCCTAGGTCACCTAAATGGAAGCGCTGGCCCTGCATGTAGCTAGACCAGAGGTTCCCCCTTCATTCATGCTTCCTGAAAGGGTGATTAGAGCCTTCATTTGTAATGGCCTCGGTTGCGTTGCATGGATTTTTGCCATGCAGAAATGGGTCTTCTATTTTGATTAAGTAGGGTATTGAGGATTTTCCAAAGACATGGAAGGCTGATAACTGACACAAAGCCTATTAATCAACTTCAAACACATAAAAGGACATTGGACATCCCTGTAATTGGCCACCCACAACACTCACATACTAGGCTCAGATTTTATGCCCACCAGTAACCATAGCCATCAATGGTTGTTGCACATACACACATCCAAGGGCAAATTTTACTCCTGATCCTCTAAACTCTTAATTACGCAAAAACACACTTAGGCTCTGAATGCAAGTTTTCTCTTACAAAGGATTTGCAAGAATGAGCACCTTGGTGGGTAGGAACTTCAACAGGTCATGTCATCTATCCCCTACCATGATGGCAGGATTAATTTCATTAGCCTAAAACCATCGGTGACCAATGTGGGTTGCATTGTGCCTTGATCACTCCTCTGAAGTCAATTCCACAAGCTTGCTCTGCCATCTGTCACATTTCATAGCCCTCCTTACAGTTATTAGACCAGATGATGATCTCGGTTACATTTGTGTCAATCCAGAGTAACTCCATGGACTTGGACGGAATTACACCACTGTGAGTGGAATCAGAATTTAACCTATGGGGGTTACAGTATGGGAATTGGAAGAGTGTGTGAAGGAGAGAATATTAATTTAGCCAATTATCATTTCGCTAGTGTAGAAAGCATGTGTGTGCATGCACACACACGCACACTCACTCTGTATGACCACACATATGTATGTGTGGCTATATATACAAAAACATGCTATTAATTCCTAAGCAAAACTTTTAAAGTAAAGTGACACAGTACAGTTATATTTCTCTCCCCCTTTTACCTGAATAGCAATGTCTTTTATTGCACATTATGACAAATGAGTGGAGAACACCAATTAGTGTAAAAACAACAACAAGCAACAAACAAAAAAGACGGTGGGAGACGATGACGATTTTCTCATGTTTAAGCTACTGATTCTTCCAAATGCAAGGTACAACCTGTGGTATCTATCTCTTCCTCTGGTCTCCATCCATCAATCAATATAATCCTATAAGAGTTCAAACTTCAATACTAGTTACATAAGAGACCCACTGAATTAGATAAACTCAATCACTGCTGGTGATGAAATGATTATTTAATTACTGTCAACTATGCATCCAATATCACAGAGAGAAAATCCAAGAGCATTGACAGTCAATGGTAATTTATTAATCAATTAAACAGTACTGCTCAGCTAAGCACAATTTGCAGGATTAAATTAAATAAACATAGGAGGTAGTTCTTGTAACATTAAAGGCTGGGAGACGGTACAGTAAAAGAAGAAACCTTCAAAGGCAGAGCTCAAAAATCGGTCGTCAGTGTAAGAAAAACAAAAAGCCAAGAGGGCTGGAGCTGGAGGGCATGTTTCTGATCTCACACCAGTTTAACTGCATTGTCATCTGTGGAGCTGCTCTTTAATTTTACCAGCATGGGTAAATTCAGCATCCGAACCAGGTGCCTGCCCCATTTCTCAATAGCCTGAGGTCACTAATTCCAAGTCTCTGAGTCAAGGGGAGAACAGACCCTCCTGACCTGTCAAGTTTTTTTCAGAATGTAAATATCATTCCAATTACAGTGTAAACAGGTGAGATCAGTAATCTTATCACTAGCTCACTTCCTAGGCTTTGCTTAAATTCTTATAAGGCAGGATTGTACTTCTTCAAGAACTGGCTGTTCCTAAGGTTTATCCCTGCAGGGCCTCTTGTCCCTAGCCCTAGATCTCTCTTGCTTCAGAAAGACCCTTGGGGTTGTTGTTGTTGTTGTTTGTTCTCTGGAGATACACACCTGGTCTGACTATGAGGGTGAATGTTCTCTGCACTTCTCCTAATTATTACTATTATTACAGTAGCACCAAGATGCTCCCATTGAAATGGAAGGGGTGTGTGCGCTAGGTGCTGTACATGGAAGTTTAAATAGCCTAAACAGATTGTAAACAATTAAAAATGTCTCCCTGTTCACACAACTTCTGTTACTTACATGAAACTTGTGATTTCAATAGCTATGAAGCTTTTAGGTATTTAAAATAATAGATATTGGGCATACTGTCAATCTTTTGGTTAAATACTTAGTTATCCCATATTTTATAACATGGATGGAGTTTTGTCTAGTGACATGGCACTGGGACTCAGGAATCCTGGCTCTACTCCCAGCTCTCCCACTGACTTGTTCTGTCACCCTGGGCAAGCAGATTAGCTCTCTGTGATATGAGCATGGTCCCTATGTCACAGGTATGTTGAGAGGCTCAGTTCATATTTGTAACACACTTTGAAAGCCTCCTGATGATGATGTGGAATGGGGGTTAGAATAGTGGAGCAGCCTATTCTAGGGATTGCAGTCATGGTCTTAGCTGATGGCTTTGGGCAGAAACCATGCAAAACCTAACAGTTTCAGGTGAGTTCCAATTTAAGATTTTTTGGGTTCATTTGAACCAGAGACATGAGACAGGAGATGAGAGTTCAAAATCAATGACACTGTAAAAAGGGCAAACAAATCCCTGGAAACCAAAACTGCTGATTTTCAGGTCACTCCATCACTGAGGATCATCTGTGTATCATGATCAGGGAAATGGCAGTCAGAGGATTCCTCTTCCCTAGAGGGACTGTTATAAACAGGACACTATAGGAACAGGGAACCCACAGGGAGTTAGACTGGAAGAACTTACTGGGTTCAATAAAGTTCCATTTATTCAATTCAACCTGCCTTCAGCATCCCTGTTTGTGAACAAAACATACTGTGCCTCTTGGACTAAATTCTGCTGTCTGTTATACCAGTGCCTAAAATCTGAACACACGATACTGAAGTCAATGGAGTGACTTCAGATTCACACTGGTGTAACAGAAAGCAGAATCTGATCTGTACAAAATATTATCTTTCCCATCCTTTTCTAAACCCCATCTGGTTGTTGTTGAACTTTCACTTTGTCTTGTTTATCTAAAACCAATACCTATTCAGACTCCAATCAATCAATGCTGCATTGGGAATGATGACAAAAGAGTTCCAATTCTCTTGTTTAACAACTTGTTCAACACCTACTGCCTTCAGAGGCCTTTCAGCATCTACACTTCCTGACTTTGTACCTCCCAACCTTCTGAATTTAAAGGAAATAAGAGAGAGAGAGTCTAGCAGCAAACTGCAGTGGAAGACATCAAATTCTGTGTGGCTGAGGGCAACATACTTGACAGAAATACCATTAGTAGACTTGGGATCGTTACCTTCTAATGAGTAGCACAGTACTTGAAACTCAAACCAGTGGGGTTGTTTTTGTTGCAAAAGTGCAGTGCAAAGATAACAGGAAAACAGACTGTGGGTGTTGCTCTGACTGTATCTCTCACAATAATTGAACTAACAGAAACTCAAAGGGAATACAGCATTTCAGGTTAAATGATGCCTGGGAATCTAAGTACTGCTGTTGCTGTGTGATAACTTTATTCACTCTTTGTACAGTAGTGGATTTAGTCCTAAGCTTGTGAGAAGCCTGGTTTCTCATCTGGTAAATTTGACAAATGCAGCAAAGTTGAGTCAGCCCAATGATTAAAAACATCGTACATAGGAACTCATCTTGCAAACCTTTCTTATGTGTGAAGTACTATTTAAGGCATCCATCCGACAGTCAGATCTAGACAGGACATTTGTGCTCATGCAGATGTTCTGCATAGCCATATGAAGGTTAAGGCTGAAGTCTGCAACAATTCACATGTGTAAAGACTACTCAAGTGAGTAACAGGATTCAGGACTGGGTCCATAAGCCTGGAACTTGTGATCGTTAGAGAATGTTGACAGAGTTTGTATCTGAGCTTTCCATGAAACGTAAGGGGTTTGGGATCTGGTGTTCCAGTTCCAGAGATTTGATCTTTTTCCTGATCAAAATCCTGTCTCAAAGTATTGAAAACACCATTCCAATCAGTAAAACAGACTTGGTGGTTTGAAAACTGGTTTATTAAAGCACAAAAATTGTCCGGTTCTCTTCCAGCTTTAAAGTGGCTACCATCAGCAAAGATGCTGGATAGCAATATAGAATAAAAGCATTTGCATTTTCCTTGGCCTTTTCATGGCTGTATTAACATTGTGCTGGAGGCTGATTTGGCTAACAAGTTCTGAGCTAGGAACTGGGGTTATTAATGTCACTGTTCATAATTCTTTTTTTATTGAATCAGAGCCCTGCTATATCAAAGACTAGGTTATAGTGAATCATCTACTCAACAAATGAAAAGATCCATAATGCACATTTTTAATGGGGGTAGGGGGTAATGCATGTTACAATTTTTTGCACAAATTTTGTGGCCAGATACTACAAAATTTGTGAGCACACATCCTATGGTCATATGTTGGGTAGTATATAGTTAATGTTCCATGCCAGCTAGCACTGAATGTTCCAGTTCAATACTATAAAAGGAAGGAAAATCTAAATGTAAATAATGCGTGTAACAAAATAAATAAATAAAAAAATCCAGACTTCCAGAATGATTGTGTTTTACTGACTTCTGGTACGCTGCTGCATATGGGTAAGATTCGTCTCAATCTCTTTCAATGCGACCTAAATAGTGTGATTATTTTCAGTAATTTTATGTTGTGAAAAAGTGTTACATAATGATGCAACCTAATTTAGGACCTGATCCTAGAGACACTTGCAATGTGTGAGTTTAATGAGTCTAGTCATCTGAGTAAAGTTATTCATGCCTATCTCTGCAGCACAGAAAGCTATAGGATTTTCTGAATGCTTCACAATTTACAAGATTCTTCTTACCATGATAATCAAAAGAATATACATACAATGTTCCCACCCAATCCGAAACCCTCTGAAGTCAATGGTCATCTTTGCATTGACTTCAGCGGTCTTTAAATCAGGCCATAAAGACAAAAATTACCAAGGAACTGGTTTTTCAAAGATGTGGGAAATAATATATCTAAATGGAGCTGGAGGTAAGAATTTAGAAGCTTTAGAATAGCCTCCCATCATGCAGCCATATAAAATGGTGAGCGATGGGGAGCAACAATGTAATGCAACAGTTTGATAGTTTTAAAATCCCTAATCAGATTGAAAAAAATTGGCCTGCACTGCAAACTGCCTTTTGATGATTTCATACACAAGTCTCCATGTGCTAAAACAGAAGCAATTGTTCCTACAACATTTTAAATATGACTTTTCTGGTTTAACATTACGTGACTCACGTCGTGTTATAGGGGCTTAAATTCTGATCACTGTTGCGCAGCTGCGACTGCCAGGAAAATGAATGAAAGTTGAGGGCACTCAGCCTCATGCAGAATGAGTGGTAGTTATTTACAGCTGCTTCCTGAAAAGATAATTTTCACTCTGAGAAATTTTCATAATTAAGCCTGGAATGGCTCATGCTATGCAGTTCATCAACAACGAGGACATAAAGAACGCTGAAGACTCATTATAGACAGCACAAACTTAACTCATGATCAGTACTTGGAGTGAGCAATCTCAGACCATTACTTTTAATGGGATTAGCCTTTCTTGTGTACAAAAGGCAGCACAGCTCTGTCGATTTAAGATCATTTCCTTATTATAACAACATGGGCCACGTTCATTCTAATGGGAAGCTGCTCATTCCAACTTCACGTCTTATGGTTGCGGTGGCACGGAGCACTTCATTAGAAATATGGGACAGTAACAAGCTGTTTTCTTGGTTTATTTTTGCCTCTCTGGTCCCTGCATCCTTTTTACATCTTCCTAGGCCTTACCTTTGATCATCAGGAGGAATGGGATTAGCTCACTGATTCTGTCCATTAGTGCCAGAAAAAT
Organism: Gopherus evgoodei; assembly: GCF_007399415.2. Lineage (NCBI taxonomy): Eukaryota > Metazoa > Chordata > Testudines > Testudinidae > Gopherus > Gopherus evgoodei. The sequence goes on from NC_044331.1 coordinate 10,462,081, forward strand.
GGAATAGGTCTAGGTTGTGTCTTCACTAGAATTTTCATCTATTCCCAGATGCCTCCTCACTCCTCCAACAAGGGTTGGGAGATCCTCTACAGAGCACACAAGGATGAATACAGTGTCTGTGGGCTCTCAAAATCCCATTCCAATTCTGCATGAGTTTTCTGAAGGCCATGCAGGATATTCTCCAGTATGAGTATCTAGCTGCCTCTAATACTGATCAGAGCTGCCCATCTCCAGCCTAGGGAAGTAATGGGGAGAATGAACCAAAAAGATTTCAAGGGGAACAAGTCCTCTTCAGCTCAGACAAACCTCAAACATTAGGATGCAAAGTGCTTTGCTCTGTAAGTAATGTGAGAACAAATTCTCTTTTGAGAGATCTAGTACATGTTGGTTTAGCAACATAATAGCAAGGGAATAGCATGACAACAGCCTTTCTCCTCATGTTTTAGTGTCCATACCAGGAACCTCAGTGGGAAAATGGAAATTGAACAAAATTCCATCATACTTTTTCAAACTTCACAAACTGTTCAGTATTAATTTTAGGTGATATTTTCAGCTGGTTTTTAAATTGATTCCCATCAGTTTGCCCATCTACAGACTAGAAACCTTTAAAAATGACATCCTATTTTATAATAATATGTTACATTTCTATGGCGCCTCCCATCTGACTAGTTAAAGGTTAAGACTCAACATTTTGTGGTTAATATTGGCATCTCCATTTTGCAGTCAGGGAAACTGACCACAAGCAGTTATGACACTTGCCTACGGTTAACGTAAAACATCCACTGAACTTCTGGGATAAGAACCCCAGTCTCCCAAGTCCCCGTCCAATAGCGATGAACTATCCTTCTCCAAAACTAAATCTTTTCAAGAAGACAGATCTGTAAGACAGAATTATTTAGAGTTTCTCACAAAGCAAAAGATTTAAAGCAACAAGGACCTATCCCAGCAAAATGTTTTTGTTCTAACAGATGTCATGCAGCTTTGGTTACTTTACTCCCTAGTGTTTGTTTATGAAGTAATCTTGTCGTCTCACAGGGCTAAGCATGCACGCCTGTTTTAACACACCAATTATAAGTAACTCTGACTAACAACACGTGTATAGATGTATCAGCCTGGCTGCTGTGGGAAGCCACGGGTCTCTAATCTCCTGGAATTACTGCTTCAAAATCCCTGAAACATCAAAACTCCAGAGCTAGGCATTTCTTTTGCAAAGCAATATCCTTTAAATAAAGCTGTCAGCATGCTAATAAATAAGTAGTATTTAAAAATAAAAATCACATACCAGTAGGTGAGGGGGGTGTATAAAAGGGGCAGAGGGGGTGAAGACCAAGGCATCCAGACCCAGTCAAGCATAAGCTTATTTATGAGAGAGAGCTGCCATGTAAACAAAGGCACGGAAAGGCTCCCTGCAGGGTACAGGTGCTTTCCAACCCCCATATGTCACAACTGAAGCTGATTATTGCCAAGAAGAGTGTTTCAATCAATATGTAACTTTTTTAAAAAAAGAATCATTAGTTTTACAGTACAAATTCATCAGTTTCACAAATTAGAAGCCCATCCGTTCACTATCCCGTATTTTGTTTTCTCCTTCCATATCCAGAAGCACGATACAAAGAGGTAGGCACACGTGTGGAAATCTACTCTGAACATAAACTGCAGAGATGAAAGAGGGAGATCCAGGACAATGGAACAAATGGTGGGGGGAGAACCCCCACTGAATCAGTTAAAATTGCTTTCTAAGTTCAAGCAAATGTTTCGAGCTGTCTCACAACTGTGGGGATAGCATCAGGCATTGTGAAACCACCATCCAGAAGTGCAGCAGGTCAAGATCTCCTTTAGACCTCGCACCAGGGTTCAGCGAAGCAATAAAGGGGTGGTGGAGAGCTGCTCTGCAGCTGGTGGGGCCATATCTGGTCTCCCAGCATACTCAGAATTCCACTTCCAGCGCTGTCATTGTTCATCCTGTGAAGTGCCGAGTCCTCTCAACTCCCACTGAGGCCCGTGCTCTGTACCTCACAGGATATGGCCTTATATATCCCCCTTTACTGTGACATCACAAATACACTAAAGAGTGAGAAAAGCAGAAATCATGGATTTCCTCCCCTCCCTTGTAAATTTGGAGAAAATAATGTTTCCTATTGTCTTATTATGGCTGGCCTGAGAGCTTTCCACGCCTCTAATGAGACTAGATTGTGGCACCCCATACAAAGTCAGAGATGGAAACCTTTATAGAAAGGATTTCCACTCACAAAATGAAAGCCTTAGGAGTTCACTTCAGAGACAAAATACCAATAGAGACATTATTAACATCACTGACATGCACACAAAGGAAGCCAGAGGCTCAGACCTCTGCCTCTGTGTGGTTAAAAACATAGGCACTTAGCAGGGAAAGAAAATTACACTGTTCTGAGGTCCAGACCTGCCATATTTAGTCCTGGAATGGTGCCAAAATAAGCCCAGCTAGAGTGGAGGATCAGGATGAGATATAAAGTCTGATAGCATTGGGGCTATAAACGAACTTCTGTACACTGTTGGAGAGCTAAGAATCCCTGTTTTCCAAGAATACCAAGAGACTTCCTACCTAGAATTGGCAGGTCATGTATATATCATATCTATTGGACCTTCAGTTCACATAATTCTAATTATTAGCTTGCCCGCTTATTTTTTGTGAATACAGCGGTTATTTATTGAGAGGGGGAAATGTGACTGATGCCTTTTTTTTTTAAATGGGAGGCAAAATTAGCATAGACCCCTGGGATCTACCTGTTTTGAGCACTCCAAGCGTGAGTGCTCATGTCACTTTTAAAAATGCGGATCAAGTGTATTTGGAAGCACAAAGCTAATGGTAAAATTATGTATATTGGTTGCATATACTTTTTGATTGCAAAGTACCTTTTGACAAAAGTGCATATAGATATCTTTCATGTTCAGCACAGGATTTGTGCAATTGATACAACTCCATTTATTTGAGTAAAACGGAATTTACTCTGGTCATTTGCTGCGGAAGGAAGTGCAGCAGATGCTCATCTGGGAACATGCTCCCAATGAAGTGTCCGCCTCCCCTTCGAACAGCCAAGGTTTGTATAAGAGGGATTCCAATGTGTATTATTATTGGATGGCTAATGATAGCTTTCCAAAGTGCCCCTACCACTCATTTGGTGTGAACTGGTGTGTATTGTGTGTGGTGTTGTTTTAAAAACTTATGCTGCAGATCCCTGGAGTCCAGGCTTTGATGCTTAAAATAATTAAACGTGCTCAATCTCTTACACTTGGTTATACACTGACCTCAACAAGACTCATCACGTGCACAGTGCTAAGCGTGTACTTAAGTGCATGAAAGATTGGGGTGTCTTAGGTCTACCTTTTCAAAAGCAATTTATGATGCCTCTGGTTTAGGGAACCCAAGCTGAGACACTTTAAAGAGGCCTGGTATTCAGAAAGGCCTATGCCAGTATCTCCCAAACTTGGGATGCCGCTTGTGTAGGGAAAGGCCCTGGCAGCCCAGGCCGGTTTGTTTATCTGCCATGTCTGCAGGTCTGGCCGATTGCGGCTCCCACTGGCTGCGGCTTGCTGCTCCAGGCCAATGGAAGCTGCTGGAAGTGACAGGGGCCAAGGGACTTACTGGCCACCGCTTCCAGCAACTCCCATTGCCCTGGAGTAGTGATTTGCAGCCACTAGGAGCCATGATTGGCTGGACCTGCAGACATGGCAGATAAACAAACTGGCTTGGGCTGCCAGGGGCTTTCCCTACACAAGCGGCGTCCCAAGTTTGAGAAACACTGGTCTATGCCCTTCTATTCTATATAGGATTTTATACCACATTCATCACTGAAGTATCTGAGGGCCTATGGCTGAGCATTCCTCTATGAAAGGAAAGCCACTTCACCTGTCTCTAGCGGGGCAGCCAACATCACTAGCAGCATTTGAAAACCTACACCATATATATTATAAATAAATAGGGGCATTCTTTACCTCTTGTTTTTTTGTTTTGGTTTAGTGGCCTAGACAGTATTAAAATACAAAAAACAAAACAAAAAACCCCACAACTCTTTATCCTACACAGATGTGAAGAGATGTACAAACCATGCAAAGGGTTAAAGCAGTTAAATAGAAAGATATATGTTTTAACGGAGTTGTGCTTTAAAATTACTTCTAATTTATCCACTTACCAGACATGTATGGAGGTAAAATGATCAGCAGTAATGTGCAGCAGAAAGATATATACTTTTTTAATTGTAGCCAAGAGGAAAAAAGCAGCATGGAATAACTTAATCGTTGCTAATTATAATATCACTGAGGTAATTACAATAGATTTTGATTGTCTCATTTTCACACCAGAGGAGGGCACAATACTGGCTTTTCTCTTAATACATATTTGTTTTTAGAGAAGAGCTGACAATTACACTAATTGTAGTCACAGCATGAAACTTTGTTTTTAAAGAAAAAATTGTCGACATGTCACACAGACTGAACGCATCCTTTTTGTTTTGTTAGGTGCAAATTAAAGACATATTAATTGCTTTGTTCATTGTAACAATGCAGAGAAACACTAATGCAAACATGACCAATTCTCTCAGAGTCACACCAATTGGAAAGAATTCTGGGCCCAAAATGAACATGGCCATAGAAAAGGAACCTCTTGGTAGCTGCTGCTGTCCTAACAAATGGGGGTGAGGGCTCTGGTAAAGTTGAAGTGGAAGGAAACAAGAAAGTGGGGTTAGATCCTCAGCTAGTGTAAGTCTATTGACTTCAGTTAGGTTTGTCTCAGCACCACAGAAGGTGTGTCTACACTTAAGCTGTGTGTGTGGGGGGAAACAGAGTTAATTCCCAGCTTGAGGAGACATATGCTCACTAGCCCACCTCAGACACGCTTGTATTCAGGCTGGAGAGCCCCTTCTGCCACTTGCACTGCCACAGCAGCACTCTATTTTCAGCTCTCTAACTCAGTCCTACTTAGGGTTGCCAGTTTTGGTTGGACGTATTTCTAAAGGTTTCGTCACATGACATACTCTTTAATTAAAGATTAATCTTTAATTCCTAGAGACTCCAGGGCAATCCTGGAGGGATGGCAATCCTAATCGTACCTAGTGTAGGTATGTCTCCTCGCGATGGGAATTACACCCCCAGCATGAAGTGTAGACATTCCTAGACTGACCACACTGGATCACACCTGGGGTCCAGCTAGTCTACTATCTTGCCTGGCAGTGGCCATCACCATGTGCTTCAGAGAGAAATACAGGAAACCCCACAGCAGGCATATGTGGTACAATCAGCCTCTTGTGAAAGCCTCATCCTAACTCCTAATGGAGCTTAATTTAAGCCCTGAAGTCTGAGCTTTTATATCCCCTCCAAACTATTTTTTTTTGGAGGGAAAGGGCATTACACTGGTTACATTACACTATCTTGCTAGTATCGGCAACATCCTGGTGGGTGCCTTGCCATTCCCTGCCTCTGAGACCCAGGAATGATCACCAGTGCTGACAGCAGAGGCCTGACAGCAATGAATCTCTCCCCTTTTGGTAAAATGGGGGTGATAATACTGGCTCTCATACCCCACAGGGACATTGGAGATAATTTTTGAAGACAAAAAGTTATAAGAATTATTTTTGACCATTTGATGAACATATTATTTTTATTATGGTGGTGCCCAGGGACCAGATCAGAACGGGGGACTCATTGCCCTACAGACTATACATAGACTAGTGAACAGTCTGAATAGGTTTGCATGTCCTAAGGAGGTTTAAGTGAGCCAGATGGGTGAATTTCCTTTACCTCTAACACTAACAGATTGTCCAAATGGATAGGAGGAGGTTTAGGAAAAAATCAGGAAATCATCTGTTTGAAGTGGGAGTGACTTGCTCAGATGACAGCAAACTTTATTATGCACCATTTAAAATTTCAGTGAGGGAAACCAGTGATTTGCCACTTGAACACATTGTATCATTACATTGTATAATGGAACCTTGCCAAGTGACCTGCTCATCTGTCAAAACATCAGGCACCCTTCAAAGAATGTTAAGTGGTATTACCTGTTTTCTGATGGGAATCTCACTTCCAGTCAACATGTAGGCTGCTCCAGCTGAAATATCCCAGCAGACTAGAACAATATTACAGATATTTGCACTTACTGTTCATGATCTTTGAGCTTCGTCCTACTGTTCCCAGTCCGAAAGCAAGGAAAACAGTTGGAGGTCAGCTCATCTCCACTTTATCAGCTCCAATGAACACATTTCATAGATCCAGAAGTGCACAAAAATTAGTCCATCCTTGACTAAGTGAGACAAGCAAGGTATTTGCATTATTTCCGTAATCTACCCTCACACTTTTTCAGCGTGTAGATGAAATATTCCAGGAAGGAAAAATCTGCCTGCATATGAAGAAAAAAATGCTTTCTAATCATGAACTTGACCATCATTGTGTTACCCAAGTCCTAGATAACCTACAGAAATAGGCTTCCATTTCAGATCATGACTCCAATTTTGTTGTGTCCCCTTACACCACAGCTGAATTTGATCCATTCATTACACCATAGAGTAATTAAGCTTTAGAAAGTCCAAATATGCTTTCAAGATTTGTGGCTCTTTTTACAAGACAATTCTAGAGCCGGTGGAAACTTTTCAAAAATTCAAAATTTCGACAGATTTTTTTTGAAAATTTTCAGAAATGTTTTAAAAGCAAAAAACAAAACACATTTTTACCAACTTTAATCCTTTTCAAGACCAATTAATGATTATGAACCAAGAATATACTATGTACATATATGCACTAACCCAGTGTATTATATATACACATAGCGAGGCAGTGAGCAAATAAGAGGTTTACGACGATTGTTACAGGTGACTGTCTATTTTACACTAATGGTAAGAAGTCAAACAAAAAAATCATCTTTCACTATACAAGATGGAGGAACACTTTCTCCCATGCTAATTGGTTCCCTTCTATAATCACGATATCCTATTATATTGGGTTCATTTGGTGTTAAAACAGGGCCAGTTCCAAATTTCAATGATGTCAAAGCGAGTGCTTCCACTTACTTCAATGTTCTTTAGATCATTCTCAGACTGCAAATAACTGGTAATTTTTTTAAATCTACGTTGTTACAGCACTACATTCAATATAGTGAGAAAGGCAAACTCAATCAAGCCCCTATGTCATTTCTTCTATCCAGACTTCGCTGTGAGCAGTGCGATAGGGTCACCTCCCATAGATCTGTTTCCTTCCCCCCTCCCAGTGGAAGAAAAGAAGCAGGGATGTGTCTTCGTAAAATGAAGCACATACTAAAGGCGCTTTGCTGGATCAGGGCCAGAATGTGCAGCCCCATGAAGGGTTGAGCCTTAAAAGTCTGATAATTAGTTGTGCAGAACACTCCCAACTCCCAGTAGAGTCAAACAGGAGTTGAGGGAGGACTGGCCATCCAGGCCCTGGATTTAGACATTGGCCCACACGTACCAGTAGTGTAATGCCATATTTAAGAACAAATGAAATTCTTTCTTTCTTGCTATCCTTTAATCAATATATCTTAAAATATGTGACTCAAGAATATGACAAAAGGACCCTATTGCTCTGTTACAAATGTACTCAGCAATAGCTAATACCAGTCCCTTCGCTTTTTTTAAAAGATCTTACTAGAGAGAAGAATACAAAATAGTCTCTCTATTAATGTAGATTTTGAACTGGTTAGACCTTCAGAAAAATCTCTGCATATAAAACAGGAGTTAACGTTTGACTTTTAGATCCATGTTACCCACAGAAGAAATTCTGAGAGCAGTAAGTAGCTACAGGTTTTACATACTTAGTTAATTAGCAATTCTTACCAAACAGAGTGTATCTTTCCTTCTCAGGGTTCAGCCTGGTCTCTATTAGACATATTTACGGGAAAAGTCAATGGATAAGACATTAGAGGCCAACCTCAAAGTCAGAATAAAGCAACCATAGACCTTAGAGAAGTGCTTTATTAGCCAAGGATTGGTTGGTTATTGATCTTGGTCTATGTCTCTGGTCACAATAGCACTTACCCTAATTTTTCTAGTGTAAATATAAGTAAATTTGAATGGGTGTTGCTGAAAACAATCTGTAAATCTACATTTTGTGGTTTATGTTGTAATTGTAGTTACGGGAAGGTTCAATATCTGGAGCATGGTAAGGAGACAAGGCTGTGGCATGGCAACCTCAGCTCTGCAAATATGTCCTGAAGCACTTTCTCAGAGGTCATTAAAATGACTAGAGCTATCACTCTGCTCAGAAAGAGAGAAACCACATGGGTACTCATAAGAAAGAACTGGGGGAAAAATGTTGTAAAGAAAAATGTTATGCATTTAACTTCAGCTTTTCTTTTTACTGAGGTCAACCAGATAATTAAGCAAAACAGATATGCAGTTTCTTTACTTTTCTGCAGAGAAACATTAATAAATTACTGCTTGCCTCAGCACTACCATAGTTTCTTTCCTTCTTTCTATATTTTTGTTTCATCTTTAACATTTATTTTGAGGGCATTTTCAATTTATACTCTGTTCTCCTCTTAGGACCTCTGTCCTATTGGGAACACCTCTCCTTATCATGTGATTCTAGAGGGTTAATGAGGGTTAATGGCCATTGTATTTCAGTTTGATAATACAAAGGAAATACCCAAAAACATAATAGCTGTATTGACAACAGCACTTATCTGAATTTAAATTAACTCTGCGTGAACCTTAGTGTTGTATTGCTGAAAAAATATAAACTTTAGTAGTTAAGGTGCTGAACTAAAATTCTCACTATTGCTAAGCTGTTATTTCTAAACTTTCTGTCCACTGATAAATATGGGTGAGATTATTACTTATTGTAGGGATGTAAGGAGATCCACATCCTTACCACCCCGAATTACCTAACCAGAGCAATGAGTAGAGATTGCTACATGCCCTCCTCCACAGGTGGGTGGGCAGGAGTAGGCAGTGGGTGAAGCCTTCACCCTCTTTCCCCAATCTGCTAGCTAGCATAGGAAGGGAAGTAATCTGCATCACCTATAGAAGTGACACTGAATACTTCCTCCCTGGAGCAAAGGCAGGACCCGGACTGAATTGTGACTCTGCATTCTATTCAAGGCTTATGCCAAAGTCAAGGAATTATCTTTTTCAGAAGAAAATCTTTATTCTAACTGGTTTGAACAAAAGTAAATCCTGACTAGCCCAGTATTTCCCAAACTTGGGACGCTGCTTGTGTAGGGAAAGCCCCTGGTGGGCCGGGCCGGTTTGTTTACCTGCTGCGTCTGTGGGTCCGACCGATCGTGGCTCCCACTGGCCGCGGTTCGCTGCTCCAGGCCAATGGGAGCTGCTGGAAGTGGCGAAGGCCGAGGGACGTACTGGCCACCGCTTCCCACAGCTTCCATTGGCCTGGAGCAGCGAACTGTGGCCAGTGGGAGCTGTGATCGGCTGAACCTGCGGATGTGGCAGGTAAACAAACTGGCCCGGCCTGCCATGGGCTTTCCCTACATAAGAGGTGTCCCAAGTTTCGGAAACACTGGTATAGTTTATTTATAAAACATAGCAGTCTGTCCGCATAATACAGGTCACTGTGACCAGATCATCTTGGTGTTCTGCTCTCTGCACTATTTCCCCATTGTTTAAAGAGTCCAGTTCAAGCCCTTTGTCAAGATACTTCTTCTTTCGTATGGCTGGTGTAGAGCAGCAACTACAATTTCATCTGAAGTTGATTGAGTCAAATGGCTACATCAGGAGTAGCAGAATTTATTGCATGATGCCTCCTTTATATTAATAAATTGTGCCATAGGTAGTGATGTGTTCAATGGTCTGTTGTGGAGAACTACACTCGCATGCTGGGGAGTTCTTGATTTTCCATTTGTGCATTAGATGTCAGCATCTACCATGGTTGGTTTGGATTTAACTCAGAGTTGACCCAGGTGACCATGGAAGGTTAAACCTAGAAAACGTCTGTGTTGGATCTGGCACAAGGTGCTTAATTTTTAAGTCTTGTTTAGCCCAATCTGCTTTTCAAGCCTCCTTCTGATTGTAGCTTGATTGCATGAGGCTAAATGAATGTTCCCAGAAAGGTATGTGGAACTTAAGACGTAGTGGGGGGGAGGTAGGAGAGATGTTGTCAAGGTCTTGGTGGATAGGAATACATCTGCAAAGCTTAGTGAATCCAAGAAAACAGATCTCTAGATACTCAAAGCCCTTCATTGGCTTTTGCCTTTGTTTACTACAACCTCCCATAACAATTGTGTTCCACTGGAACCATGAACCTGTTGACCAACAGGGGTAGGTCTGAGAGTGCAGAAGAAAGAAATTTCATAAAGCTAGACCTAGAATACAGAATTCACTTGAGAGAGAGAAAAGAATGAACAAAGATCTCACCATTTTCTCAGCTAAACTTATCTTTTATCTCTTAGTTTTCTCCTAATAAGCTCTTCTCTCACATACACTAAATCACATAAACTCAACAAGCTATTTCTCCTTCCCAGGCTATAGGAGGAAAATAGAGAGATTGTTAATGTTATTTCTATTTTGTAAACAAGTGGGAGGTGATCCAATACTATCTTGCAGATAATAGATCAGATAATGTAAAACCTGTGCTAGCAATTACTCTTATTAAGCCACCTACTTTTGTAAGAGACCAACTCCAAACTATCTCCAAGTGTACTGAGCATAGTTCCACTCTACCTTCATTAGAAAACCTGCTGCGTTAAACAATCCATTTCTATCAGTTTCTTGAGTGGTGACTATAATACAGCATGGGTTGCACTGTAATGTTAGAGCGAACAATTCAGGCATGAAAACAAAATAGTTGAAAAGAAGGTACTGAGGGGAACTTAAAAAAAGAAAAGATCAGTGGTAAAAAGCAACCAAGATGACCAGCTAGCAGACAGATTATGCATGTGATCTTTTATGCTCTATTTTGAGATCCACACTCTTTCTTCGGGGATGTTTAGGTCATATGAAAGACAAAGGAGATTATACCCATGTACTAAGTGGAAGAGCGTCAAACTTATTTTAAATTTTATACAAAAAATAAACATTTCAGCAGTCAGATACGATGGCGATAAATATCTCAGGTGGGTAGATTTACTGGTGTAAATCTTGAGTAACTCCACTGACTTAAAGGGGAGTTATTAGTTTCCATTGAATTAGCAAAACTTCATCTTGAAGATACCCAGAAATAGTCTCTCTGGTTTTGCCTATGACCTGCATCTCAACCTGTAGGGGCTGGTTTGGGCAGTGAAATCCAAGTTCCCAGGCTGTCCCCGCAAATCACTCCAACAAGCTGTATTTGAAGTGGTTCAAATTTGTACTCACATAGATGCTGCATCACAAAAACTGCATAAGCAAATAGAAACAAGCTTTATGAAAGTTTAAAATCCGATTTGAGTTTGATTTGGTCTGAGAGTTGTGTGGCATTGGACTCTATTTTGTTGTACTGAATCAGTTAAGTGTTTGATCCAAAACCCACCGAAGTTCATGAGATAACCTCTCTGAGCTGTGGATCAGTTCTTAGTGAGGAGCTATATTACCACAGAATACCTAGATACGCTTCCTGTGTTGGAATTATTCAGGGTTTTATTAGTAATTATTGTTGTTGTGTTAAAGGAAGTATCACTAACTTTAAATGGAGGCTGCAAACTAAATATCCTTTGAGGCTTCTCTAATTAGGCACTGGCTTTCTTCTTAGATAATCTTAGTACCTAATTAAATGAACTACGTAGTTGCCTGTTGTGGGGTTGTGCCATAGCACTTCATAAATTCATAAATACGGACCCAATTCTCGGGGGATGCTGAGCAACCATATGGGAATGAGCACACTCATCTCCCATTTAAACTACTAGCAGTGGAGAGTGCTCAGTATCTAACAGGATCAGGTGCTTGGTATGCAGAGACTTGCTACAATACTCTGCTGCTGTAATCTGTCATTAGCAGTACTACCACCAAGTCACAAAATATCTTAGCAGGTATTTACATTTATTCAAACAATGCAAAGGCAGAATCCACGCTGTGTCTGCATTGCTAACGACTATTAGGAGACTATGGGATGAGAATAATCACAAAACCTGAATGGAGATAATAAAGCCAATGGTGTTCAAGTGCTGAAACAAAGAGAATTCCCAGTAGGGCAGTGATCTTCTGAATGACTCTGCACAAGCCTTTGAATTTCACCTTGACGTTTAAATGAAGAAAGGGAGAGAAAAGCACAGGCCAATTTCATTGATTGGTGTAACTCAGAAATCTAACATAAAAGCATCCAGATGATTCAGTATATACACCATTGAAAGCCAAATTCCATTGACTTCTATTCCCCTTTCATTAAAACAGCCTTCTAATTTCTTCCTTAAGATAGATAGATGGATAGATAAAATCAAGTGTAGTCCCTTGTGAAACTCTGTGACTTTGGTTTGCAGGGTGGGGGCAGGCACGGGTCAAAAAGCCCCTCTCTTTTATGGATTCAGTTTTTGTGGGTTTGCATTCCCTGAGTTTCATTGTGAGGATCTGTGTTCTAATGAACCCCAATATTCAGAGTATACTCAGTGAAAGATTTACCTTGTTTGGATTAGAAAAGTTCATGTACACACCCCTTCCCCCCAAAACAAAAAACAAAAAAAAAACAACAACCCAACAAAATGGCATCAGAAGGAGGGGCCCTTGCAGGTCTTGAGAACACAAGTCTGATCAAAGTACATTGAGTTATATTGACTTCAATGGGCTACGGGTCGGGCCCCATTGTGTTGTGCCACAGTATGGTAAATTCAAATTCAACACGTATTCCCAAAACAGCACTTGATGCAATGCACAGTCTCTATGAATGCAATCGCTGAAACAATATGATCTAGTCATAAATACTCTGATGTAGTCACTTGAACGTATGATCTCCTGATCCACCCAACCATATGAGGTATTCTCATCCCAGCGCAGACAAATGCCTCACCAGAACTACGCCTGCCCACGAGCTGTTGAGTTTTGTTGACAATAAGTGGTCTCAAACATACAGACAATCCAAATGTAATTTCAGAGCTATTGACACAGGAGCTATAAGCCTGGGAACCTCATTTTGCTGTAGAAATTTTTTATGTGAGTCTTCTGACTGCCTAACTTGCTGCAAGACTTAGAAAGGAAGACCAATGTGTTTTGACTTCTGGATTATGTAGGAAAATAGATGTGATAAATTATAAAGGCCAGATTGTGAGCCTGGCTATGCTACTGCACAGGGCAGCTAGGACGGAGTAAGGACTCACTTACTCTTATACCTGAGCTAACCACATTGTGGTAGCAGCAAGGTGTGAGAATACAAATTATGCAGGTACATTATGCATGTAGGTGATAAGTGATTGGGGAGGGCTGGGGAGTGCATGAAGCCTTGGCTCCATCCCTAATGACCTGGGCTAGCAAAGCTAAACCACCATACAAGGGCAAATAATCTGTGCCACCTCTCCCTCTGCTTTCCTCACTGGAAAAAGGGAGCCAGACTGCAACTCTTAGAATAAAAATCTGGTTCTTGATATGTTCCTGTGGCAACACCACTGTGCCCTACTCCTTATTCAGGGCATGTGACAATGATAAAGCCATAACTGAGCCTGAAACATTTTTGGAAAGTTAAAGACCTGCTGTTACTGATACCTAACATCTGTACCTTTAAGATGCTAAACGTGCACTGAATTCTTCAGCAACATGTATAATGTGCAGATCACTGTTGGGGGAAGAGGTGAATAGAATATATAATAATTATTCATTACATTTTAGTTAATATGCAAATACAGTTCAAAATGTTTAGCGCACAGCTATGTAAGGCTCTTTCACTGGGAAAAGGTTGCACAGACCCATAGAGCCCAAAGCCCTATGGGAAAGGGTGGGTATGTAAATTGACCAGGTTTCTCCCTGAGCCCCCGGGGAAAGGGTAGGTGTCTTACACCCCGAACCCTCAGTATGGAAAAGGGGAAGCCTAAATTGACTGGGTCACACTTTGAACCCTCAATAGGGTATAGGCAGGGTGCCCTAAATTGACTGGGTCACACCTTAAGCCAGGGGTCGGCAACCTTTCAGAAGTAGTGTGCCGAGTCTTCATTTATTCACTCTAATTTAAGGTTTCGCATGCCAGTCATACATTTGAATGTTTTTAGAAGGTCTCTTTCAGTAAGTCTACAATATATAACTAAACTATTGTTATATGTAAAGTAAATAAGTTTTTTAAAATATTTAAGAAGCTTCATCTAAAATTAAATTAAAATGCATAGCCCTCTCCCCTCCACCCGCCTGGACCAGTGGCCAGGACCCGGGCAGTGTGAGTGCCACTGAAAATCAGCTCGTGGGCCACCTTCGGCACACGTGCCATAGGTTGCCTACCCCTGCCTTAAGCTCTCAGGGAGTATAGATTTGGGCGGGGGGGGGCGGGGTTTGACTCAATAGTCCCCTTTAATAATTTCTATTTTTTTAATTTAGCATATTGTGGCAACAAGATCAGCAACCCATCGTGAAACATTATCTATGTGCATATATGGATCTCCTTTAAAAAGTATATTATACATACACACAGGCATATTTACATACACAATGTTTAGAACTACTTTTTATATACATAATGGTCAATACGGGAGTATATGTGGGCATTTCACTTCAATGTGTAAAGTTAAGCACAAGGTCAGTTCCTTCTAGTACTCCCACTGAGCTAAATTCAGGGAAGTTACTCACGTGTGTACGTGTCAGTAAGATCAGGGTCTTACTTCTGATGTTGCATTTACACGCACGCACGCACGCACGCACGCACACACACACACACACTTCCATCCAGTCCTGTGAGGAGTCGAGCGCCCTCAGTTACCTTTGGTTTCAATGGAAATTACAGTCACGCCTATTTATAGAAATCAATGGGAGCTGAGGATGCTTGGCACCTCACAGCATTGGGGTGTCTAAAAAGTGAGGTGGAGAATCAAGTAATAAGCTTACTACCTTGTTTCAAAAGCATAAGTTTTAACTGAGAATCACTGTATTGCATTAACTTAATCAGAGTGTTGACTGTGAAAACAAAGGCAAATATCTTTGTTCTACTTTTTGATTGATACACTTCTTCAGTAACATTAATGCCAATATAAAGTTAAAATTGTACCTATTAAGAAAATTTTGATGGATACTATAAGTAGCCAAAGTCTTACTATGGATACAATCAATTCTGCACAGATTCTGTGTCTTGTTGACTGTTCGAGTGATTGAGGATGGTACCTTTTATTATTGTTGCTATTATTAATTATTATTATTATTACTATTGTTATTTTCTGTCCTGATGCCCCCATGCAGGCCCAAGGCCCTTGAGTATTAAGCCATTTAATTTGGACTTCCTCTGACTTTCCTAACATATAGCGCCAATGTAGGAGGATGCTGTTAGTGTACAGGCCCCTTGGGTAGCTAGTTATGAAACTTCAATTGCTGCACTTAAGCAAGATTGTCAGAATGCTTGGTCTCCTAGACACTATGGCTCCAGATCCATCTACAAAACTTTAAGTGCCACTTGCTAAAAGTATGGAAAAAACCATATCCTGTCTTTGTGTATACAGAGCATCACTATTAGTGGTGTTTTGTACGATCGTGAGTAACATGGGCAAACAAAATTATGGGTGTTTATTAGCTGAAAGCCTGATTTTCTACACTTGAGACTCAAAACAAGGTTAATTTTAGAGTTGACAAATGATTTTATAACATTTGGTATAAACCCAGCTCATTTCTTGAAATGAACTGACACCAAACATTTTTGTAAGTTTGTAATGTTTTGGAGAAATTCTTGACATCCGGGGCATGGGCCGAGGGATGTACTGGCCGCCGCTTCCAGTAGCTCCCATTGGCCTGGAATGGCGAACCACAGCCAGTGGGAGCCGCAATCAGCCGGACTTGCAGATGGAGCAGGTAAACAAACCTGCCCAGACTGCTAGGGGCTTTCCCTACATAAGCAGCGTCCCAAGTTTGGGAAACACTGACCTAGAGGATTAGGAATGAGGAGTTCTTGTGGCACCTTAGAGACTAACAAATTTATTTGGGCATAAGCTTTCATGGGCTAAACCCCACTTCATACAGTGGAAAATACAGTAGAAAGATATATATACACAGAGAACCTGAAAAAATTGGTGTTTCCATACCAACTCTAACAAGACTAATCAATTAAGGTAGGCTATTATCGACAGGAGAAAAAAAAACTTTTGTAGTGATAATCAGGATGTCCCATGTCAAACAGTTGACAAGAAGGTGTGAGTAACAGTGGTGGAAAAATTAGCATGGGGAAATAGTTTTCACTTTGTGTAATGATCCATCCACTCCCAGTCTTTATTCAAGCCTAATTTAATGGTGTCCAGTTTGCAAATTAATTCCAATTCTGCAATTTCTCATTGGAGTCTGTTTTTGAAGTTTTTTTGATGGAGAATTGTGACTTTTAGGTCTGTAATTGAGTGACCAGGCAGGCTGATGTGTTCTCTGACTGGTTTTTGAATGTTACAATTCTTGACATCTGATTTGTGTCCATTTATTCCTTTGCATAGAGACTGTCCGGTTTGGCCAGTGTACATGGCAAAGGGGCATTGCTGGCACATGGTGGCATATATCACATTGGTAGATGTGCAGGTGAACGAGCCTCTGATGGTGTGGCTGATGTCATTAGGTCCTGTGATGGTGTCCCTTGAATAGATATGTGGACAGAGTTGGCAATGGGCTTTGTTGCAAGGATAGGTTCCTGGATTAGTGTTTTTGTTGTGTGGTGTGTGGTTGCTGGTGAGTATTTGCTTCAGGTTGGGGGGCTGTCTGTAGGCGAGGACTGGCCTGTCTCCCAAGATCTGTGAGAGTGAGGGACCGTCCTTCAGGATAGGTTGTAGATTCTTGATGACGCACTGGAGAGGTTTTAGTTGGGGGCTGAAGGTGACGGCTAGTGACTGTTACTTTCTTTGTTGGGCCTGTCCTGTAGTAGGTGACTTCTGGGTATTCTTCTGGCTCTGTCAATCTGTTTCTTCACTTCAGCAAGTGGGTACTGTAGTTTTAAGAATGCTTGATAGACATCTTGTAGGTGTTTGTGTCTGTCTGAGGGATTGGAGCAAATGTGGTTGTATCGTAGAGCTTGGCTGTAGACAATGGATGGTGTGATGTG
Organism: Gopherus evgoodei; assembly: GCF_007399415.2. Classification (NCBI taxonomy): domain Eukaryota; kingdom Metazoa; phylum Chordata; order Testudines; family Testudinidae; genus Gopherus; species Gopherus evgoodei. Next base: position 10,479,178 of record NC_044331.1, read on the forward strand.
ATCTGAATGAAAGCCAGAGGCACATAGGTAAGTATAGCGGTCAGTAGGTTTCCAGTACAGGGTGGTATTTATGTGACCATCGCTTATTAGCACTGTAGTGACCAGGAAGTGGACTGGTCCAGGCTGAGGTTGATGGTGGGATGGAAATTGTTGAAATCCTGGTGGAATTCCTCAAGGGCTTCTTTTCCATGGGTCCAGATGATGAAGATGTCATCAATGTAGTGCAAGTAGAGTAGAGGTGTTAGGAGACAAGAGCTGAGCAAGCATTGTTCTAAGTCAGTCATAAAAATGTTGGCATACTGTGGGGCCATGTGGGTACCCATAGCAGTGCCGTTGACTTGAAAGTATACATTGTCCCCAAATGTGAAATAGTTGTGGGTGAGGACAAAGTCACAAAGTTCAGCCACCAGGTTTGCCGTGACATTATCAGGGATACTGAAGGCTTGTAGTCCATCTTTGTTTAGAAAGTTGGTGTAGAGGACTTCTACATCCATAGCGGCCAGGGGTGTTTTCTGGAAGATCATCAATGGATAGTAGTTTCCTCAGAGCCAGAGTTGTCCCTGAGGCTGTGCATGGTGTTCTGTTCTGCATGGCTGAGGTTATGGGGCAAGTGATGTTGCCTTTCTACAATTTCAGCCCGTGCATGTCAGCGGAAGCACTCTATGTAGAAGTCCAGTCTGTTGTTTTGATCTTCAGGAGGAGTCCACGCAGAATCCTTCTTTTTGTAGTGTTGGTAGGAAGGTTTCTGTGGATTAGTGTGCTGTTCAGAGTCTGTTGGGTGGTGATCACCTTAATGAGACACAGCAGGAAATAGACAATCCTAGGGAATCTCAGGAGAGTTATGGTCAAATCCTAAACTGGTACAAATCGGTATAGCTCCCCCAAATTTTTTCTGCCACTTTTGCGAAAGAAAGGGAATTATATTTCATTATGTAATCAGACTTACCTAAAAATAGCTGGATTCTTTCCCGATTAAGCAGATAGAAGGATATAAAGCAGCCTTATTTGTTACTAGATTTTATATTCAATTTTTTCTTGTCATATTCCTACCAAATAATTCTGTGTATATCTAAGATGTCCACCAAAGCAATGCTTGTTCTCTTAACTACACTAACTCAAGCACAAATACTCAGATCCACGTAAACAACCCCTTTCCCACACATTTGTATGAATAACAAGCAGCTGCCAATTATCCATGGAAAAACCATTTACAAAGTGAATAATTAAAACTGGTAAAAACTTTGACAAAAATGGGTTTTGTCTACAATACAGATTAACACGGCTACCCCTCCGATACTTTGTCTACAATAGAATTTTTCACAGAAAAAAAAAGGTGTTCACTTAAACTACTCAGGTTTTCACTGAAAAATGAAAGCCCGAAATATGAAAAAAGTACATGTTAAGTCTACAAATATTTTAGGAGGTTGCTTGTTTGTTTGCTTTTGACAAAGACTCAATTTTTTTTTGTGGAAAAGAAATTTGTTTCTTGACCAGCTTTATGAATAATCAGCGCCAGAATGAATCACAAGCTGAATTTAACAAAAAAGTTCACAAATGCATTTCCCCACTCTCTCTCTATGAGTGCTAAGTAGCATCAGTTACACCAGCAATCACTGTAATTAAACACTGAAATATAGGCATCCATTTCTTTGCATGAGCCCCCAGCCTTCTTTTTTGAACATTTTCTTCAGAAGGAAATCTCACACAGCTGTTGCGAAAACCCTGCATGAATCTACAAAATATCTACTGTATAGCCCAGGATAAGAAAACGGTCAAAAACACAAACAAGCTATATCTAACCACTAATTGAAGCCATTGTTTAGGAACGTTATTCACATGTGGTCTAACAACTCATCTGAAATTAGTGCTCGCTGTAGATGAAAAAGCTGAATTACATGCCCCTTTTGCCTCCGCCCCAAAAAAGGGAGAGGGAAGGTAGATTGGACTAGAAACAAACATTTAGCATTAATGACAGCAAATACAAAGGCAAAGCCATGTTATATTATGTCTTTATGCACTTTTATACATGCAACCAATTAGACTCCAGTGTGTAATACTAATTCTGAAAGATACATTTCTTTCTAGAACCATGCAGAAGCTTTCTCAGTTCACGAGACAATCAGAAAATGCATCTCCCATTTCTGTTTTCTACAGAGTAGGTTTAAATAGAACAAGCCATTTGTTGCTTTACTGCCTATCTTACACCTTATTTACACTGCATTTTTATGTTCCAATGTGTCTGATTTTTTTGTTGGCATTCCCCACCATGCAGTTTACAGGATGATGAAGAAATAGCCTTGCAGGCACTGAAAAAGAGATACAACATGTTAAGACATAATTCCCTGCAGGGCATTCAAAGCTGAATTTGCTGTCACAATGAGTCCAAGCATCCATAACTATCCATGGTTTATGTGGATCTGAAACATAAAATTAGATTCATTTTAATCTTCTGAAACAGCAATCTTCCCAGGAAGGCCAAGAAACAACAGCAGATGAATACAGTAAGAGAGAGGACAGAATGAAGACAGGAACTGAATAAAATGAGATGCTGGACTTTTCTAGTAAAAGAATTGAAGTTCCATTATGGATAACAACATATCACGAAAACCCTGCTGAAAGGGATTGAGTTTCTGCCAAATCCCCTGTTTATATACAAGCGATCTCTACCGAGACTACAAGGTGGGCCAACTATGTAAGAGGATTGGAAAGTTAGTGCTAGAGTGGAATTGACTATGCTGAAGAAGGTTCATGACACTGCACATTTGATAAGTAAGATCTGATTTATGACTATGCCCTCCACTCACCTAGAAAGGGACAGACAGCACCAACTGAACAATGTGAAAGTTCAAAATAATAAATCTCAAGTTTCCCTGGCTAGTCCGAGAGGAGTGCTTAAGAAAGATGCTGCCCCAGTTTTCTAGGATCAGGCTTTGCAGCTGAAGTAACTTCAACCTCTTTACAAATTTTCTTCAGGGATTTCAGAATCTCTCTCTTCCGCTCCAGCAGTTTGCCAGGTTTGTCATGCTGCTCTGCCTCCCTCAGTGTATTCAACAATCTCATTGAGAAACTATTTGATAGCCAGAACCACTTTAATTTATTTTCTTATTAATACTTAGAAGATTTGAGTATGTAAAAAAAGTATATTTCCCTGTCTGTAGCTGGCAGACACCACTGAACCTGACACAAAGCGAGGGGGAAAATGAAAGAACAGATCCTCCCTTCAATACTAATACTAATATTTTGAGATCTGATGCCTTAATCTGAAAATAATGCTAATTTTATGCTTCCCAAATAAGGCTGGACTAGATCCTGCTTTCATTGGTACCTGTGTCATACCAGTGCAGCTTCTCTGCAGTCACATCAGATTTACACCAAGTGTGATGAAAGAATCTCATATCTATCCCATCAAATTAAGTTAAACTAATGCTATGAAGTTTTAAAAATTGTTTCACAGCCACTTGGGTTTTGTTTTCAATCATCTTCCTGCCCTCCCATCCCAAATACAAACACAAAATATTCTGTACACAATGGAATAAATTACCAGGTTAAGCCTTCTGCTGTTCCAATGTTCCAACAATTTGAGAGAAAAACTATTATAGGTTAGAATTCTAAACACTAGTTAACTTCCAATAAGACATAATAAAAACTGCCACTGATATCACACTAGTTAACTTCCAATAAGACATAATAAAAACTGCCACTGATATCACATTGATTTTAGTTCATGTTACTTATGGCAATACAGTCCAAAAACCTATGTACCTGTCATTACAATCTGGTATCATGAAGGCTTGCTTCTGACAAATGGAGTACTATGCAGTATCTAATTTACTTTCCTTTAAACAACGCTGCTTAAGTTATTTTCCAATGGTTTCTAAAGAAATCAGGTAATTAAAATGAAGCCAGTCTTGGATCCCAATCCAACATACCTAACTTTCAACTCAGTGGCACTACGCATGTGCTGAAAGCTGAACATATGCTTGAGTGCTTTGCAGGACTGCAGTCCTTGGCCCTGTTTAAGATCTCATTTAAATCGGCATACGTCAGGTGCTGCTCCATAGATGAGGCTGCAGTGCTGTGAAGGAGATCATAATCAGGCTCTTAACATATTATCCCATTTTAGCTATGGGCCAAATCTGGGTCCAGTGGAAGTGAAGGGCAAAACTCCTATTGATTTCATTGGGACCAAGGTTTGACTCTTTGCCAAAGAGCTTAGAAAATGTTGTCATACAGTATCCCATTAGAAAGCTTTTCATAGACACTCCATTTACCCCCTTCTACTGTCCCAACAATTTTTCAGAATTAATAGCATAAACTCTGTGTTCTTTACTTGTCAGAAGTACCATCTCCCTGGCTAAGACCGATGTTTTTCTTTTCGAATTCAGCTTTGCTAGTGGCATTTGTTTTTAACGGAACATTCACGTTCACCTTCTATGACTCCCAGCTGAACAACTGTGCAGGTCCAATCCTTTACCTTGGGAAAAGCCCATCGAAACAGGGTTAGCACAGAGGAGTTCCAGCAGTGAAGACACCACAGCTGGAACTTCTGCAGCTGAGTTTGAGGGCAGCTGGACACCTGGGGAAACAGCTTGCTGCAGATCCACTTCCTACTTACCTACACTTAACCTACCCTGCCTTGCCTCCACCATCTGTGCTACCATGGCTTAAGCCCCTGTAAAGCAGTGCTCTATGGCATGCACAGGACAAGGACTCTAAAGCGGATTCTCACATTCACTCCCACCTCTCCCCACAGCAGGATTGCAATGGTTCTCCTCCCTTCTCAGCCAAATGTGATAATCAGATGGAAAGGGCCAGTACAGATTCAGGCCATAACAGAAGATATTAATTTTAATGTACAATTCCTTTCTGAAAACGGAGCTGAAGATCAGTAGGAGCACAGAGCAACAGCTAACATTCTTCCTCAAAACCAAAAAGAAAAAAACCCTTCACTCATTAACTAAATTAGCAACTATTGGACTGAATGATTATGCATATTCCACAACCAAATACACAGAGGCACAACTACTAGCTGATATGGTTTCTATTCATTCTTTCTCCTGGCTATTTCTCTTGATATTCTGCATATCCAAGTTTTCCAGCATCAGACCCACAACTTTAACGAAACACAGATTTCTATTATCACTGCTGCTACGTTGAGAGGACATTTAATTGTGTTTATGCTGGCCAACATTGCATACAGAACAAAATATGACTGGGTATGTGCATGTTGCAAGACACCTTTATGCACAACATGCTATATATTTTTCCTTCAACTCTCTCATACTGGAGAGAATAAAGTCCGTTACAAATCTTTTCCTCTGGGATTTCAGCATAGCTGTAGTGATAATAGAGAACTAGGTTTCATTAATATTTGATGAGTGCCAAGCACTAGGTCCCCTAATCTTCAGTGAAGCTACAATAAAAATAATAATAATTAGAGTGATAAAAATGGGAAAAAATAACAAAATTTGAATTGATAGGAAAAATCCTATTTTCTAAAACAAAAAAATTGACTAGCCATAACCATAAATATTAATAATGGTGCTGATAGACTTGCAGGGGACAGATGCTTCAATAAGCATAATCATACCTGTGTATGCATTTTTTCTGCTTATTTGTTCTTACATACGTAAGTGATAAGCGTGGAGTTAAGTTGACAGAACTCATGGAATTCTTGATCCTTCAATTCATAGAGAAGACCCAAGTAAAGCGAAGGATTTTTGGGTAGGATGCCATTCTCTAGTTCTTTGCTAAACACATGGGATGAAATCCTCACTCTATAGAAGTCAATGAGGCCTGGATTTCACCCATTGTCTGCTGTCAGAACACCCACCACTGTTGTCCAGTTGTGTTTCTTTTAGAGCTGATAAAATTTCAAAATCAAAAATTTTTCAATGAAAAAGGGGGATACATTTTTTCACAAAACTTTTCACAAAGTATTTTTCTATTTTTCTACTAGCTCTAATCTTTGTTGTTGTCCAGTATCAGTACCGCTTGGAATTAAAGACTTGCTTTTGCGAATAAAAGAAAAAAATAACAGGAAACTCTCCTACTTTGAAGTCTCATTACAAACTTGAACCTGAGACTAGATTTCTTGAAAGATAGTGAGATTTGGAATCTGGGACAGTTTATGATTTCACCTCCAAACAATATGCAGTTTGTGGTTTCACAAGATTTTGATGCAAAACTTAATGGTTTTAACTTAGTTTTGCTTTGAGTTTTTGGATTCATCTCTACAGAATGACACTGATGAGTTTCACACAGCACTAGCAAGAATCTGTATAACCAATGCAACCCCTTCATTTTTTCCCCAAGATATACATAGACATAGCTATAGCAGGTGACCTGGAAAAAGAAACATTTAAACAGCCTCGATATAAATATCTCATTTTAAGATTTCAAAGTAAGTAGAGTAAAATACTACAATTTACCAGAACAAGGTCAATACCACAGTAAAGCAGAGTTTTCCTTTTAAAGGTTAACTTCTAAGGGGGTTAAAATATTCCTCTCCATGTTAAAAATGGACACATACAAGAAGTTTGGATTTCAAAACCAAATACAAGAATAGTATTTGATCAGCCATAAACAAAGAGGGTATGGATAGATATAATTTTTCCAAAGGCAGCTGTTCTAACCTTCCATTAAAAAACTGTACACCATTAATTAGTTATTGAGCCATAAATGTGTAAATTTCACTTATTTACTAGTTCTGTTTTATTTAATGTGGCACATAAATATTATGGTGAGGGGCATACTGTAAGAAAGAAAAACATAGCTAGAGGGATTGGCAGAATTGCATGCTGTATATACTTCTTTTCACTGTTCCTCCCTTACTATATTAACAATCCTTTTAGTACTTAAATAAAGGTAAGAAAGCATCACCATAACCTTTGGAAAATAATTTTCATGCAAATTGTTAATCGCTAATATCTCAGGCACATGTTAAATTATCATAATCTAGCACATATTGAGGGAACCTACTGCACACAGATATGACCAGTTAACACTTAATTTTTGCATTCCACATTTATGCAATTAATTAGAGAACACTTAACATTCTCTCTAACTTCAAGCTCTGCATGATCATGTTTGATCATGAGGGAATTTGAAATCATTTATGGAGCCAAGATTTAAATACAAGAGGAAACTGAGATGGTGAGTGTTAGAAAGAGAAGTATGAATATATTACATGACAGACGAAGCTGTATGCGTATGAGGAAGCCAAAACAGATATATAGCAGACACTTATTCAGACTAGGATAAACATACATCACGACATGTCAAGTAACTTTTGATGGGTTGAGAAATACACAGAGAAAGTTGTATGACCTGCTGGTGTTCTAGTTTACACCAGTGGCTGAATTAGTCCTCAGCTGCCCTCAAGATTGAGGCAGCACAATAATGGATTTAAGCCAGTTTTGCCCTTTTTACCTCACCTTTTGGGCCCTGCTCCAAGGGCAGCATGGATAGAGCCAAGGATCTGGCCCACTGACTTTTTCCTTCTGATTCGTTTTCCTGGGTAATTAATTTCCTTAAATATATAGGAGGTTGTCCTAGTTTTACAGAGAAGCCATTCATTTGATATGTCCATTTCAAATTGGCTCTGTGATCTAAGACTATAAGTGACTCATTGTTTGAGATTGGTAGCTCCCACATTGTCCTGAGGAGAGAAGATCCAAAGATCCAAGACAGCTGTCCCTGCAACCAAGATATAGCACAACCATTTAAACTGCCGAGAGGCTGGTAGCACTAACACAGTCCAGCCCATAGAGAGTGGAGGTATTTTAGTCTTTCTCTCTGCTTTGAAACCATTTGGAGAAATACTGTATTCATAAGCGTCCTGACAGTTATAATTAAATGGTTAAGAAATGACACCTCTGCAGCAGGTTTGTTAGTCAGGGGACTTGCATCCTGATCACTTGGTTTCATTAGCTTTCATATTTACACTGGCCTTGGTGACATGAATTACATTTGTATATAACAAAGCACCAAATTCTAAATTCATTAATTCACTCCCTACTGAGGTCCAAAGGAATTTTGACAGTGTAAGGTTTTCAGGTCAGGATTTGCTCCCAAGTTAGAGTTAGGAGAATGTATAGAATCTCCTCTATCTTATTTTTGCGGAGCTCACTGAAGAGTGTTTGTTAATGTACAGGTAGCCGTAATCCCAGAACTCATTCTCCATATGATAAAGGGTACCTATTTTTTCCCGGTTGAATTTGAGGATTTCTGACTGCAGTGAGGGAAGGTATTACTAAATCACGTCATTAGCTTATGTGCAAGATGACACCCTGTGTTGCAGGATAGACTCGGTGGAGATACTGCATTGCAAAGCTGAGCCAGGATCTCTGGAGGCTTTTACCACCTGCCAATCCAAGCTCCAATGGATGAAGTAACAGCACCCTATGAATTTTAAATAGGCACCAGACCACATTACTTCCCAATCAAACAGTCTAGTTGAGCCAACATGCAGTTATACCCAAAACCTACCAGCTCACATAGGAGGTTGAGGTGATGCTGGGTTACAGTAGAAAGAACCCGATTACTATGCAAGTTCACTGAAGACTGAGTGTTTAGAGAGTCATTTAAGGCTGTGGCTAAGCTTAAAGTTTGGTTTTGAAAAGACTAATGAGCCCGATTTTCATAGGTGCTGAGCACCTAAAGCTCCAAATGGATGCCTGTTTAGCAATGTTTCTAACTAACATATCACGGACATTTCAGTACAGGTGTGGCCAGGCCCACTTTTCTCCATGGTGCAAAGTTCCTCTTGCAAGCTGCTGGCTGTGAGCTACTCCCTGGAAAGCCAACTGGAGCTGAAGATGTTCAACACATCACAGGAACAGGCCCTCTCATTTTTAACGTAAGTACTCGTTCTAGTGTTAACTAAGCAAAACGCACTGAGCAAGGTTTGTCAGTGGCAATTCTAACTGTGGCAAGTGATAACAGCTCCTGCAGAAGAGTTACCATCATGAACCTCTCTCAAATAGAAAGGAGGCCAGATCCCCAGTTAGTGTATACCTGGGTATTTGTACCAGCTACTGATCTGGCCCATGATGGTCATAAACAAATCCAATCGTTAACTGGTCACAGCCAGGGTGAAGACTATAAGCAATGACTGTGTTATTCTGTACAAATACCAGCCTGATAGTTTAAAATATCAGTTTGTGTCAATAATGTCAGCCTGTCTCTTTAAAATCAGACATAGAAACAACTTCTTCTTCTTGATAGCTACATCACACTATAATCCGATAGGCCCTGTAAGAAGCTATAATATTTAAGGTCTTTTAGCTGGTACCTCTAACATCCTGATTATCCGTTAAATATTAAATGCTTTCAAAATAGATTCATAAAAGAGGCTAATAATCTCCTGCCACTTGAAGGATGAAGACGGTAAACGATGACTGATTTTTGTTTTGTTTTGATTCTGCCAGGCAGGCTGATGACTTTATATTCTGTGTCCATGGCTCAATGACCCACAAATCTCCTTTGATATGGCAGACAGCAGAGAGAACCAAGCTGAACGGATCAGAAGGAAAGTGAAAGCACTTCAGCAAGCCCTCTCCGTACCCCCCTCAATGAAGCCATCATGTGACAGGAATCCTAAGAATCTGCTGTGAAGGTGTGGGGGGGGAGGGAATAGGGCATTGTGGTGGCACAAGCTGATAGAGACGTCAGAGCCGCTTCAGTAATCTCATGACGCTTTGGCCCACTGTGAGGGCAAACAAGGCCCATATTCAGCACGGCGTGACAGGTAGGACCACCCCGAAAAAGCTGTGAGGGGGCAGGCAGTTGGACAAATCAAAGCAGAAGAAAGTAATTTTTGATAAATTAAAGAAATCTCCATGGAAATTAGCATGAAACATTTTCTAATCTCCCGCTTTTCACTGCCGACAAGGGTCACTGGTTTAACTTCTCTCTCTTATTTTATTATTCCCCAGCCACATTCCTCTGTTTTTTTTATATCCTTCAATTTTTACTACCTCTTCTTCTTCGAGTCTATCATTTTTAGCCTTCCTTACAGCAGCTTCTTAACTCTTTTAGGATTTCCCCTATTAAAGATTCTCAAGAATTAACTGATCCATGGCAGTTTAAAAGACATGCTCCAAAGCAGTTGCCATTTCTAAGAATCTGCCTATTGAGCGGGCCGTCATTTTAACTGTGATCAAAGTCTAACATTCCCTTCATTGCAGACATTGAAAACAATGGTTTGGTTTGGTTTCTGCAATCTCCTTTAAACTTATAATTAGACCACAAATGCTGTTAGAAGCCTACAGCAAGTGCATTGCTGGAGGTAACATTGCTAAGCCAGAACATGATCACTTTTTAGTTATTTCAAATTTGTATTTAAAGTATCTTTCCCTTTCTCTCTTTCCTACTCGGTCTTTGATACCACAGGGGCTTTGGAATAATTCCTTTTCTTTCACACCTTTGTTTTAGACGTTCAAATTTGGGCACATGTTTTAAATTAAGTTGATCTAGGGATTTATACTTTTTAAAAAGGTAGCAACATCTTTGTTAGTGAATCTGACACAGGAAAGAGCCTGTCATGTAAATAATGATTACATGGATGAAGGAATAACATTTCTCATAGGGTAACTTTCTAGTGAGGTGCATTAAACAAATAAAACTACAGTGGTCCATGATACAACATTTAGGCTAAGGAGAGACAGAAAACAAAAACAGAAGCATGTACTGTTTACGAACTAAACAGCTTAAATGCCAGATGTATAATCTAATCATTAGAATGTTTAATTTCAACAAGAATACTGGGTCAAATCTACAATGGAGGTCAAACTCATCCTTTATGACTACTTAGCAGTAAAATGGAGTTTATATGCCACATAACAAACCCAGTAAGTCTTTTTGTGCAGGATGTATGCAAGAAAGATTTTCAAGACCTCCCGTGAGCAGGGTAAATTTGACAAGCTGAAGGTATTATAATAGTGTTGCACAGGAAAAGTGAAAACTTTAAAATGATTATTAAGGATGATGTATATAGTGATGGCAAAGTCAGTTAAGTCTTCGTCCCCTCTCCTCCCCCCAAACTCCTGTCAGTGCTAGATGGTATTGCTGTGAGAACAATGACCCCAGATGTTTCATGATAGGGTATAAGAGTGTGTTCTTTGGAACCGTTATGATAAAAAGTGGTCCAAATGTGTCATTTGCCATCAATATGGAAAGGAGTTATATTTAGAATGATAACTGGTAGAGTTTCTATCAGTTTGGCTACTTGCACGAGCAGTGTGCTACATGTCTCATTTTCTTGAACAAGACAGATGCCTCTGGTGTGAAAAATACAGATGTTAGCATATACAACAGACAACTGTGGTTTATCAAAAATACACTACTGGCACTGACTGATGTCAGACTTAATCATTCAGCATTCTAGTGGGAGCGAGTGAATTATTGGGTCTTAGTCATGAGTAGTTTATGTTTAAAAAGTAATACGTCATCTTGTTTCTTCTTTATAGGGTTTGGAAACTATTGAGCAGACAGCAATGCCTGAGGCTTTAGGTAAGAAGCTGAACAGAACCCAGAAGTGAAGGTGCACAACAAGAACGTATAGACATGGACAAGTATCCATGTTTTTTCTGAAAAAAAAAATGTCAATTCAAGAAAAAATTCAGCATTAGAAAGATTACATTGAAACATGGAGCCCTCGGGGTGGGGCAGGGGGCAGGCGATGGGGGAGGAGATGGAACCTATGTTTATTTGAAAAATAAATTTCTGTATGTAATTTCAGCAAAACAGACATTACTTAACAATTCTGTGTTTGAATCTAGGCATAGTTTAACAAACAGATTCTTAATTTATTCACTGCTTATCGTATTCTACATGATGTTTAAACAACATTACCCAGACACACACACAGCACTGTTTTATTAGTTTAGCAGAATTCACCTGTATGAAGAAATTATTTTTATTCCACCATTGGCTTTTAGCAATCATAAATCAGTTGGTACACTCCCATGTTTGGGTTCACCAAACTGAATCGTTCATTTCTTCTGTCCTAGGTTCTTTCAGCAATAGCATTAAAAGTTGCTGAGCAGATATAAGTTTAGGAACAAGGCATTAACATTGCTCAATGTTTTGCAAGATGAAATATTTATTTAAAATTGTTCAACCAAAAAAAAATATATATCAAGCATGCCCCTAATTTGATGGAAAAATACTTTCCCTTTAAATAAAAAAATGACTAGCAGGAACCCAGGCAATGTGAAAAGAAGGCATGGCTTGAAAATATCAAGCCAAATCTGAAACTTATTTATATAAGCTACCCAGCTGAGATCAGATTTGAGGTTGGTGGGGCTGTTAACTCAAGTAACATTTGAAGGATCACTGTACTGTGCAAAATGACTATCATCTACACACAGCTCAAGTGCAAAGCTAGAAATTTGAACACACTGTTGATCTCATTAGGAGTCGCGGAGAAGCAGTACATTGTCCCACTCACTCTAAAGCCATTGCTGCCAAGTGTCCATGATTACATCTTAGAGATCTTGAGGAGGGAATCTTTTGGAACATAATAAATAACCATCTTATCTTGCATATTTTTTAAAATTTGCCCATCAAGATATATAATTTTTGAGAGGTAATATTAGTTACCAGTTAGCTCTGCACCCCATAAGAGTGGGTCCTGTATACCTCTATAGTGAATTTCTGCATTCAATACAAATGATTCACCAGGGTGGCTCTTTGCCTTACACCACTGGCAAAATCTGGCTCTAAATTGCTCAGGTGACCCAGATAGAATCAAACCAGTGTAAGGATAATCTTCTGGTGGCTGAGATCTGACATGAGGGACTCTTACGCCACTTGCCCAGCCTCCTATTGGCATAGCAGGGGTAAGTGGATGTGGCCAAAATGATCCTGCACCATAACAATCTTAGGCTGCATATTTTGGCCCCTTGTGACTATTTGTAGTTAGCTCAGGAGAAAGACCCTGCACCATGGACACAGTGGTAGCAGGATCAGGGGAATGCAATGGTACACATTAAAACAACTCACACCCGTTGACCTGCTGCATTTCAGCTGCATCCTAAAATCTAGCCCACTGACCTATGAGGAAACATGAACAGAAATTAAGATGTATAATTTGGTTAAGTGATTAATAAGGAGGCCATGACACCGGTCTGCAAATAGATTCATAGATTCTAGGGTCAGAAGGGACCAATGTGACATCTAGTCCGACCCCCTGCACAAAGCAGGCCACAGAACCCTACCCATCCACTTGTATAACAACCCCCTAACCTATGCCTGAGTTACTGAAGTCTTCAAATTGTTGTCTGAAGATCTCAAGCTGCAGAGAATCCACCAGCAAGTGACCCATGCCCCACGCTGCAGGGGAAGGCGAAAAACCTCCCGGGCCTCTGCCAATCTGCCCTGGGGGAAAATTCCTTCCCGGCCCCAAATATGTCGATCAGCGAAACCCTGAGCAGGTGGGCAAGACTCACCAGCCAGCACTCAGGAAAGAATTCTCTGCAGTAACTCAGATCCCATCCCATCCAACATCCCATCACCAACCACTGGGCATGCTTATCTGGCGATAATCAAAGATCAATTGCCAAAATAAATAAATATATATATTTGAAGGATATAAAGAAGTTCCTTAAGGAAGGGAAGGGGACTGCATGTAAGTAGGAATAAGAAAATGAAATTAAGGAAGAAATACATATTGGTGTTCCCAACTGGGCCGTATCATGCCATCAATAGTTAAGCAGAGGATGCTTAATGAAGTCAGCAGAGAATTAAAAAACAAAGATACCGGTGAGATCCATCAGGCTATGGAATTATCCTCTAGGCTAGGGGGAAAAGTGGAAACCCATCATTTGAGATATTTGAAATTAGTCTGGACAAAACACTAGTGCAGAGATCAATCCTGCAGTGGCATAGAATAGGACTATGGAGAAAAGGTAGATGACTTAGTAAGTCTTTTCTATCTCCAGCCTCTATGATTCCATGACTTCTAAATCATGGATTTTAATGATCACTGGGAGTCTGAGTAGGAATCCAGATTTTATTTTAATTTTTAACTCAGAGACAGATCAAAACCTGTTGGGTCAAAAAAGGCCCTAAGTGACCTCAAAAACAAACAGCATATTGGCAAGGAAAACCTTTTATTTATGTGATAAACGTAATGTTTTTTAAACTCTGGTGACTGGACTAAAATGAAAGAACTGAGAAAGAAATCTACATTGACTCAAAGATACAAGTGCCTGGGATATCGTCTTGGAAGTGGCAAGATTGGTGCACAAGTGGAAAACTCAAAGCAATTTAGGATTGCCTAAAACAAGATAACAAGAAACAAATCCAGTCTCCTTAGTTCAACAGGATTAGTACTTCACACCATAGTTTGACACCATCTCAGTACCTAAGATTTCATATACTGTATAGAATGAGGAATCTGAGAAGTTATTCCTGTATCGTATGATCCATTTACATAAATGTCCTCTCAATTAGTTCAGACTTTGAGAAGCCCGTTAAAGTCAGGTGGCTAGCCTCCCTAGTAGCAAGAAACATAGTTTTACTGCAGGAAGAGAATGGTCAAGAACAAGCAATTGACTTCACTAGTGTGAAACTTTTCTCCCAAGAGACTCGTTATTCAAGGACTGAAAAAAGAATGGCTTTCCATCAAATGGACTTTGGAGAGTTTCAGGTACTATCTCCAGGGACAGGAACTAGTATTAGAGACCAAATAGAGATGTCTACAATAGAATAAGAGAGAGAGATAATTTGTACCATAGGAGATGGTACCTGTCCCTGCAGCCATATACATTTACCATTTTCATTGACCTTGGCAACAGAATATGTCAGTAGATTTATTCATGAGCAGAGGAATCTTTTCCACTTTCAGGAGAGGGACAAGGTAAAGTAATGACGAGGGCTCGTTAACTCCTGTAAGCTGAAGCATGGCTGGGCAGATGGTTTTCACTCTACCTAACCTAACCTTTCCTTGTCTCACTCAATCACTCCACCAGCATTATTTGTCCTTTATCTCCATGCCTGGACTGGGATTCATCTGGAATGAATCTGGTTTATAGGGTGGGAATCTGGCAGTGGGAATGAAAGTATGCAGCACAAGACCACGCTGTAGCATGTCCTTCGAAATGAGAGCCTGCGAGTTGCTAAATATTGAACTCTTCCATTTTCCTTGGCATGTGGTTCATGTTTATTGGTGATTCTGATGGATCTGCATCTGGGGAAAGATTCTGATCATGTGAGAAAGAAGCCATTTGGAAAGCAGGTTAGTAGACAGAGGGCTATGATTGGTGGAGGAATTTATGGGTAGGTTCAAGAACCCTATAAAGCAGGCTCCTTTCCCTAGTTAATTCACCTAAGTATGGAAGCCCAGAGGGAAGATCTGGCAGAATTATTAAGGTAGCCTGATGGAGACAAAGAGCATCTGTCATGTTTCCCTCTGGTTTTAGCTGGTCATTCTCTAAAGTTGAGCAATGCTCATGGGTTTGGATTTGCAGAGTTTTGCGCAAACATTTTTCTCAGTTCCTCCCCAAACCATAAATCCTTTGTGCTAAATTCTGCCTTCACTTACATCCCAGAAGTCCTATTTTGCATTACAAGGGGTTGCCCAAGTGTAGGAAAGCACAGAATTTAAGTCCTCCTGTTTAAGCAGAAGCTTTTTCCCTCTGCAATGAAAAAAACAACAAAAAAAAAACCAAAAAACCCCCCCATCTCTTTCTGTGAAGAAAAGCCCATGTATGGGCTGGAAAGTCCAGATTTGAAGCTCATGGAGTTTATGTAGAATCATCCTGCTGGGGAGTGCCTCACCGTGGAACAGGACAATGCACCTCCAACATTTCCAGGGAATGTCAGATCTTGGGACATTTTCAGGTGGCTGGGACATTCGCTCACATACTTAGGTGCTTCAGCACTATTCCCTGGTTTCTTCCATTCCCTGTCTTATTCATGACAACATGACTCCCTTGGGACCCATGTTCCCCTGGACTGCTGACTCCCTACAAAACTACATCACTGCTTGGGTGGCAAAATCCCTACAGGGCAGTGTTTCCCAAACTTGGGATGCCGCTTGCGTGGGGAAAGCCCCTAGTGGGCTGGGTTGGTTTGTTTACCTGCCACGTCCACAGGTTTGGCCGATCGTGGCTCCCACTGGCCATGGTTCACTGCTCCAGGCCAATGGGGGCTGTGGGAAGTGGTGCAGGCTGAGGGATGTGCTGGCCGCTGCTTCCCACCATCCCCATTGGCCCGGAGCAGTGAACTGTGGGAGCCATCATTGGCCAAACCTGCAGATGCTGAGGTAAACAAACCGGCCCAGCCCACCAAGGTGCTTACCCTGGAGAGTCGCGTGCCAAAGGTTGCCGACCCCTGCTGTAGACAATACATCCATGACATCACAGACACTTCCATGGCAAGAGGTATAGAATTATGTCTACAAGACTGAACAGAAAGAAGATATGAGGGGAAATTCCCTTCAGAAAAGGCAATTTTGGCAAAGGGAAATGAGGAAGTCTAGCTATCTACATTTGTAGAAACCTCACCTCTTTCCCAGGTGTGAAAGTCCTTTAAATAGACTTTACTGCAAAGGGTGTGATTCTGCTCCCACTTACACTGTGTAAATCAAAAGTAAATCCACTAAGTTATTGGAGTTTTAAACCAGTTCATAGCCAGCATGAAATAAGAATTAGACCCCAAACATATATACAGTACAGCACTGTATGTGTGTGTGAATAATTAATTTAAGTTATAATTATATTACTCATTATAGTGGCAGAGAATTTTATTACTTTGGTGAAAGGTTAGTTAGGCTTTTTTCTCTTTTGACTGTTTCAGCACATCAGGCAGTAATTTAGCATTCAAGCTCAAAGTCTTTTTTTTTTTAATGAAAAATTGTTTAGTGCTCCTGGGAAGAAAAAAACAAATTTCTCTTTACCTGGTTCACCATTTTTTGCTTAAGGGACAATGGATTGCTGAGTAGGCTCCAGGAAAAAAAAAATAGCTTAGTTGTACAAAAGGAAAGTTTGCATTAAATCATTTCAACTCTTTGAGAAATTTTTTTTGCATTTTCTTTCTCGCAACATTAACTTTTTAATGTGAGACAGAAGCAGTTTTGCTAGTGGTCATATAGCAAGCCCAATTCAGTATGGATGCGCTTCTTAACTTGTCAATGATCCTTATCCCCGCAACCATCCAAACAAATTCTCTTCCTCCCATTTCTCCTCTCGCTGTAATGATTATGTTCACAGTGCACACAGAGAAGGTAGATAAAACCATAAATACTCTTGCAGAAAGGTTGCAATGTAATGTTACTTTGTAATTCTACTTTTTCGAATTCAGAACAACACTACACAAGAACCCCAAAACAGAGAGAGACAAAGTAGGCTTCTCCCTAAAACAGAGAGGCACAACTCACCCTACCTTACTGTAGACTGGTTGGCTGCTGACAGATGGATGCTAGACCCAGATTTCCTGCTTCCCTACAAGGGGAAGGAAACCTCCCTGAAATTTAAAGTGACAGTCTACAATTTTAACAGAGTTTTCAATGTGCCCCAATTATCATCTTAACCCTTGGGCCTGGAACTACCCAGGGATCCCACTATTTTGGATGACATAGTCACTCATGTTGGTTATCCCAGGGACTGCACAAGGCTGAGCATAGCTTGTGCTGTTGAATAGAGAAATTTTTTTTTCTCTATTTAAAATCTTGTTAGGGCAGCATTCTCAAACTTTTGAGCCACTCCCCTCCTTCTGTAAAACAAAGCCAATCATCTCCCCTTACACTCCACCATGTTATCAGAGCAGCACGGGGGAAATTTGCAGGTCCCTGGTTTTGTGTCCCCTCAACTGGCCTTTCATGCTCCACCAGGGGGACATAATCCACACTTTGGGTAGACCTGCTACAGGCAAACCCACTTGCACGCTTCCTGTCAGGTGAGTTTGCCCTTTCAAAGCATGAGGCAAAATTCCCACACCACTTTGGGTGTAGCCAAGAATCATCCCTTTTCCTCTCCCCTACCCTCAAAACACGTCAGAGGGAGAAATCCTGGCCTACATTGAAGTCAATGAGAATTTTGCCATCAGTTTCACTGGGGCCAGTTTTCACCCTGGGTCTTCAGTATGAGGCTGCAGAGTCTACTCCTTGATTCCAGCAGCAGCAGTATGAGAAGGAACTATAGTGACAAACCACTGGCTTGAGCCCCAGACTGCCATCATTATAATCAACTCTCACGTCACTTTAGGACTTCCCTGTCACACTCGAGCCCCGGGTGCTCTGAAGCTTTAGAATTTACATAGACGTGGTTGGCTTTGGGCTTCCCTGGCAGCAGCATGCCATGCTCTCTGGGGCAAGACTAATGGGGACGCTCCAAAGCAAGTGTACAGTTTGAGATGAGCATCAGCTGGGCCCTGCCTAGAGCCAGCCACCTGATCTTCGAATGCAAGGAAAGCTGTGGGGCACAAAAGAAAGCCTGGAGCATGTGTAGAGGGAAGATTGATCTAATCCGAAAAATGGTCAGTTTAGTTCAGACAAGGAGGGTAAAGGATGATTCTGGTGTATGCTAGCCAGGAAGTGACATGCTATAGTATCCGTTGTCCGACAGTAAGATCTAAATTAGCAAGGCTGCAAGGCCATTAGTTTTGAGGTGATAGCAGCCTCTTCTTTTCCCTTTAAAGCGAGATCTTTTGATCCTGAATGGACAGTCACTGTCTGTTTCTTTCCTTGTGTGACAGAACCCATTTGTTTTACCCCGGGGATGGAGCGTTTGATCTGATTCCTGGCCTAATGGTGGAAAATAGCAACAAAATGGTGAAGATCAGGGTTCGCATTATATGCATGGCAATATAAAAGGAGCTTCTGAAAGGGGAAAAAAGTCCTTCACAGAGAAAAGATGTGTCCCTGACATGGATGTGTGTTTCTGTGTATACCGGAGACAGAAAGTGAGTTTGTAGTTGAAGAGCTGAGTAAATTGTGACAAGATTATGGGATTAATCAGAACCAGGCAAGCAGGGCCGGGGAATGGGTGTCATTTGCATGTGCTGCCATCACTAGACCTAGAAGCAGTGCAGTACAAAATCCTTCCCATGAAGAGCTTTTCAAAGGCCCAGTGTGCGTGGAGACTAAGAATTAAGGGTTAGGTACTGGCTAGCAGAAGGAGCAGAAGCCACTCCTCAGACCTAAGGGTCATTTGATTACTTCAAAACTAGTCAGTGACCTTTCTCTTTCATTTTTACTAGGTCTTCATGACTTTTGACATTTTTACCATGACAAAATTACAGCCAGGACATGTGCATCCAGCAGGCAAACAGGTCAGGATTTATCTTTGTAGATCTACTGTATCTGTTTGACACTCATGCCTCTCTTCTAAAAACAATCAGGGATGATTTTCTGCCACAAGAAACAGCTACTAAATCTTCTCTTTGCCTTCACCTCAGCTCAGAGGAAATCACAAAACACACCTCTTCTTTTGCCCTGCACACTTACTGTAGTTCAATGCTTCTTCCTGTTCAACTTACAACTCCTCCCCTGCCCCTCGCCACCACATAACAATGCAGTACTTTGATTTGATCTCTCTATTACAAATAGTGTATATACAGGAAGAGTACGTAGCCATTGGAGTTCACAGATACTGTCCCAATGCCAAAAGACCAGTCTCTTACCTCTTAGCATCTTTGTCTGTCACACCTTTATCTCACCATACTGCTGTCTGATATGCTTTCCCCCGCCTGTGCAACGCCTAAATGTGTCTTCTTGAGCACCATAGGGGGATGATATTCACCTCCCAGCCTGGGATTTGTTTTCAATGCCCACCAGAGATTCATGGTTTTGCAGAAAGGGGGTCTGAAAACAGGAGTAGCATATGTGCCATCCAGCATTGCCCGGCATAGGGCCTGCTCCTGCTCCTGCTCCATGGAAATCACTCAGAGCTTTGCTACGGTCCCTATTAGAGGTTGAATCAGGCCCACAGAGAAGAGCCATTTATGGGTCAGGTTCTCTGTTGGTGTAAATGGAAATAACTTAATTGAAGCCTACGGACACGGCTTATTTACACCAACAAAGAATTTGGTCCTACGTCTTCAGGATGTTCTAAGTATCACCCAGCTCCTGCCTTTCAAGGACATGACCCTAGAGAGGTTGTGGGAACAGACAGGGCTAAACAACATGAGCTGGAAACTTCTGCTGCCAGTCCCTGTTCAGTTCCAGCTGTCTACTGAGGGCAGTGTTTATTGCCGTAAATTTGTACCCAGGCAGAGTGGTGATGGGTGTAAATAATGAGAAAGAGGGAAAGAAAATGAAAAAAGAAAAAAAACATCTAATTTTGTTCTACAAAATAATGAGCAAAAGAGTCTTAGGAGACAGAAAACCACTCATTCCCCAAGACTTTGTTCCTCATAACTGACAGTGGACTAACGCCTTAAAAGGAATAGAGAGAGCACTGTAAGTGATAGAGAGGTGACTTTCTTCTCCACTAAGGAGATCTCCATCAGCAGACTGACAAAGGCTAATAGGCAGAAAATAATAAAAGGACTTGAACAGGACCAATCTTTGATTTTTTTTGGGGGGGGGGAAGAGGGGGAGCAGGTGGGGGTGCATACAATGGGAAGGCACTGTTATATTAAAGAAATATTCTTTGCCTTCAATTTCAATGTTTTCCCAAGCTTGTCGTGTTAGCAGATTCCAGGGGGGCAGAAATCATTTTTAAAGTATCACAAGAATCCCACAAGACTTTTAATTGCCAGGCATCTACGCTCTGTGCATTGTAGTTGAGTGTGGGCCCAGCCCCTACAAAGTGCAGAGTGTCTCCATGGCCAACTGAAGTCAGTGGCTCAGCCCTGGACAAAAGTCATTTGGCATCTCCATGAACCAAGTCCTGAGCCCAAACCCAGCATGAGAGACCAGGGAGGAACTAGAAGAGCCACGTTCTGCCCCAACTACGCTGAGTATTACCTCACGCTGAGAGAAGTCCCATTGAAATCAATGCTATAGCTTGCAGAGTAAGGTACTACTTAGCATGGGTAAAGGTGGCAAAATCTGGCTCAGATTATTTCAGACAATAATAGTGTGATACATCCTGGGGGGGAGATGAATATTATCCTTATTTTACTGAGGCACAGGGAGGTTAAGAGACTTGCCCTGGGTCACAGGGTAAGTTGATGGAAGAGCTGAGAACTGAACCACAAATCTCCCAGTCCTGTTCTTTTATCACAAGACCAAAATTCCCCTTTAAAACAAACAACCCATTAGGGGCAGATTGGCAGAGGCCCTGGAGGTTTTTCGCCTTCCTCTGCAGCGTGGGGCATGGGTCACTTGCTGTGGATTCTCTGCAGCTTGAGGTCTTCAAACCACAATTTGAAGACTTCAGTAACTCGGACATAGGTTATGGGTTTGTTATAGAAGTGAATGGGTAGTGTTCTGTGACCTACTTTGTGCAGGGGGTTGGACTAGATGATCACATTAGTCCCTTCTGACCCTGGAGTCTATGAGTCTATGAGAACAAAACAGAAAAGGTTTTGAAATTTGCTGCAGAGGACACAGTATGATAAATGTGTTTCAGGGCTGCTCTACGGAGAAACTGGAAACAAAACAATGAATCCATGATAATTCACACCTTGGGTTACTGTCCTCTGTTTAAAGAAGTTGTTAAAAATTGACTTAAGTTACATGGAAATAGCACACTTTTAGTCCAAAATAAGAGTGCCCACATGGAGAATTGAACCAAAATAACTAAAGGTGCGAATCACAACCATCCTACTTATTTTGGTTCCAGTTTCTATCTAGACAAGCCAAAAGTGAATGCTGAGTCCTACTGAGAACTGAAGCAATGAGAACCAGCCATGCTGTTTTTTCAGAGTGGTTTCACGTTCACATATGGTGTCTCATTTTCCCTTCTGATCTATAGGATTGCTGTAGGATCTGAAAGATCTCATCCTGTAGGATTTGACTGTGCATCTTTGAACTGGAATCTCTAGAGATGAATGGTTAGTACATTAATTCACTCTACCACCTCATCCTCCCTATTGTTTGTAACTAAATTGTATTCCTTGGACCCCGGCAACCATGTTCTAATTAGATCCCTTTGTGATGTGTTTCATTTGGCCATTTATTTTATATCCTTTCTAGCTCAGCTTCTTGAAACTATGCTCACCAATCTATAAAGCCTGACAGCCAGTAAGCTTTTTACTTGGTACATATCTCTAACATTGCATAAAACTGCTGTAGGAACTTTGCCTTCCCTAAGGTGAAGAGAAATTTACCAAAGTTACATCTACATAGAAGCAACTACTGCTAAAATAAACCCCTATGTATTTTTCATATGTAAGATAAAAATGCAAAGGGGGATTTTTGCTCAAGATGACTGGTTAGAGAACCCAGTCTTGCAGATATTCACTGTTTCTCCTAAGTGATGCCACATACGAGGCCTGCAGGTGCCACATTTCAAATCATATGAAATTACAAGTTAGCAAGCGCTCTCTCCCCATGGGCTCCAATACTATTTCTTAAAGGCTCAAAATAGGACACAGGCTGGAGGGCAGTTTTATACTCTCTGAAAGAGAATTTCAGTGTTCACTTAGAATGACATATGTGATCTTTTCTCCCCTCAAAATGTCCCTGGAAAATTTTTATAATTGAGGACATGTCTATTATATCTGCAGCCTCTCTTGTGTGATACCCTAGTCAACATCTGCTTCAGACACAAATAGAACCAAGAGCTCCATGCTTTCCTCCAGCACTCATCGTTCTAGTGCAGCAGTGTACAGAAACAGGGGACGCTCTGCTCTTGAATAATTTACAATTCTCTGCCTGCCACTCCCACACAACAAAATATCAGTTGCTAAAATAATCCACGGGCACGCCTTTCAAAGCCAGTTTAATTTGAAACAGGTTCACAATCTCTTCAGTGTGCAGTTTCATTTAAAATGGTTTTATCATCTCCTGGATTTGCTTTTTGTTCTTCCTCCCATGCGATTGGAGACTGATTCCAAGCAACGTTTCCCAATTTCTGCATCATCAAGTTCTATTTCCTTGTGCTACCTGTTCTTCAGTTCTCCTTCATCCCTGATAAATAGCATCATCCAACAGACCAGCAGCACTAGGGCAATATTTGAGATTTCCTATAATAGAACTCAATTTTTGTTTCAGGCAAAGTGTAATTTTGTCTCAATCAGCAGTCAGTAACCACATCGCCAATTAGATTGAAGTACACTTTACAACAAAATATGCAAAATTACTGAGAAAAAATTCACAACACAGACAGAAGCTCGATTGTCGGCAAAATAAATATAACTGATGCATCCTTCAGGCTGCAGCATTGATTATTACTTATTATTACAAACTCTTCGAAACAGGATGATTTGATGTCAACATGTTATTTTAGGAAGTGCACAGTTGAAGAGAGCATTATTTGCCTGGACTGAGTCATAAAATATGTTTACTAAGAAGACGTGCACTTTTATTTGAAATGATTTTGAATAATAAAGAGGAACTAAGACAATTTTACCGAATGATAGTTGGAAAGAACATCTAAGTTTTTAAACAGGTTTCAATTAAGAAAGAATAGTTTTTGTATGAGGCTAGAGTTTCTCTCTCTCTCTCGTCTCTTTTTTTTCTTCAAGTAATAGCAAATTTAGGGCCACTCTCTCCTGAATCACAAGTTGACTTTGGAAACCCCTCTTGCACAGCAAGAATCAGTACTGTCTACTTGCATTGATCTCCTTTCCAAGCAGAATATCATCATGCCTGATGTGACATATGGAATGAGAAGAAAGTAATAATGGAAATCAATGAGTCTAAATATTCTCTGCTTTTAACTCAGTCAGACAGTCTCTATGGTTGTGGGTTTTTCCCCAACTGTACCTTCTTGTTTAATTCATATTATCCACAGTGCTATACAACATCTCAAAAAAATTCAGTGTCGGTTGAAAAGCACAAACATTCAAAAAGAATTTTTCTCTCTCTGTATACCCACACACACAGAATTTCTTTTTGAATGTTTGTGATTTTCAATTGAGTTCAGCTGATTCTGAATTTATATATACACACCTCAGATGGATAGGACATTGAACTGGGACTGAAGAGATCAACATTCAATTCCCGGGTCTGCTGTGTGACTTTGGGCAAGTCGCGTTCTTTCTTGGTCCTCAGTTTCCCCATCTGTAAAATGGGGAAATGATACTGATCTCCTTTGTAAAAAGCTTTGAGATCTACTGTTGTAAAGCTCTATATAAGGGCTAGCTATTAAGGTTATTGTTATTACTATAGTGTTTCCTAGAAGTGCCAGTCACAATCAGGGCCCTGTTGTGCTAAGCACTGTGAAACCAGAGTAAGTCCCTGCCCCAAAGACCTTACACACGAAAATAGCCAAGACAAGCTCCACAATCAAACACAACGATAGGCTGATATCCACGTATACAGAATAAGGGTCCAAATATAGACATGCAAAGAAAAGAAGCCATTAAGCCCATACTACTGCAAAAGCTGTCTTTGGGGTAGTGAGAGGGGTTCACCATTGTTACTAACCTCTGTCCTCTACCCAGGATACTCAGGGTGGGCAGCTGTGACTGAGAACAGAATTCACGTAAGTTCTGCCAGAGGGAACCTTGGAGGGGAACTGCTGCATCAGCATATTGCTACTGCCCTCATCACATGGCTGTCAGTGGGAATCTAAAACTTCCATTTACAGGAGAAAGGCAGGAAGTACACTCCTCTCCTGTAAATGGAAGTTGTAGATGCTTTGCTACCCCAACCAGAACATTCTCCATCATTAGAGGCCTCTGCCTATATTAGCATACACCAGCCATGAATTTGGCCCCGAGATGAGAGGGCCATAGGTCCTTTACTGTACTTTTCAACTTCTCATCACCTCATAGAAATGATTTTTTTTATGATGATAATGATGTCAATATGAAGGGGGGGGAATCTAATAACTGCTCACTATGTAGGTTTCCATACTACTACTATGTTCAATAATTTCAGGATCACTGACGATACCTAGCTAAAAACCTTCAACTGCTACATTTCTATAGCTATATATGTGTGTCTATTTATTTCCCTTTAGAAAAAAAGCCTAACTTTTTAGTGCTTGTATGATTCCAAATATTCTTCTGAAATGCTTATAAAATCATTTTCAATTTTTAATTAAACATGCAGGAGATTTTCTAACAGCTTTCAAAAGAACCAAGGAACAAATCTTGTTGGGAAAACCACATATATTTTAAAATAAAAATTGGCTACACAAAAAAAAAAGAGGGGGGAAATGTGCCTTTTTAAATACTCAGAGACACTCAATATACTCTACACAAGCACGAGCAAACAGAAGAATGAAAATTAGTTAATAGTGGCTCAAATAATACACTGATGAGGATGATAATAAATAAATAGTCATGTCTGGTGTATCACAACGAATTTAATTTCCAATTCAGGAGTGCTACACTAGAAAGGAATCTGGCACATTGTGTTTGGATGCAAAACCCATAAATGCTTCCTGAATCAGTTGTTATGTAAAAAGAGGAAAAGGAAAGAATTGCATTTAAAAAGTGTATTTCTTTAAAATCCCAACTTCTCACTGTGTTTTATTTTAGGTACCTAGGAAGTAGCAGCTTTCGTTCTTTTTCAGGAGCAATTCTAAAGTGTTACAAAAGCAAACACCATTGTGCGTTTTGCTGCACATGTAGTCTCATAACAGTTCACCCTTTTTCATGCAACGGAAAGAATTATTTCGTTGACCGGTGTAGGGTCAGCAAACTATCTAGTTTCATCGAGTACTGGGGGTATGATACTGTATACTGTGACTATACATAGAGGGTGGGCAGGGGCTCCTATGTGCTGACACGGGGGTTGGAGTGATCAACGGCAAGACCGGTACCTTTGTTATTATCACCAGCTATTTACCCCTATGATGGACAGGCTCCTGGAGCTCGGAGGCTATGGCAGCTCAGAGGCTAGAGCCGTCACCACAGAGCAGGTCTGTGGCCTATGCAGGTGAAAGATGATTCCTCCTCCTGACCAGTGCAGAGTTTCCCTGTGTCAAGTCCCTCTATTTGGGCTAGGCATGTAGGACAGGATTTGCCCTGAATGCCTTCACAGCTTCATTTAGAATGTTATGACTCACTAGCGATCACGACAAACAAGCTGCTCTGATTGACATTCTGTACAATCCCACTGACTTTTCCCCCTATTAGGGTGCATGGAGTAAGAGTCACTGCAGAATTTGGATCTAAGAGGTGCCTGAAATAGTTCCGAATTTAATACCCAGTTTAGTATAATATAAACCCAGCAATCTGTTTTACCAGTACAGTACTTTTATCCCACTCATATTGTGTGCTACAAAATGTGAGCCTAGAGTATGTGGTTTGTCCAGATATTCAAGACCTCAAGCTCTTAGGGATTTGGCAGAGAATAAATATAATGCACTGCTGCTCATGAACGGGATGGTAGCAGTTATAGACCTACCGTACTATTCCTTGATTTTAAATAATCAGTGCTAAGACATCTGTTCTGGAGTTATAGTACAACAGCTGAAAATTAGATAGCTTGCAAGTAGACCAGGTCACTGATAAAAACAATGTTTTATTTTTAAAGGTTTATATTTTATAATCCAAGGAAGAAAATTCTCTTTCCTTTCCTTTCTCATTTTTTTGTTTCTCAATTAAACTTCTTTAATGCAAGAGAGGAATTTATTAACTTCAAAGTTGCATAATGACAATAGGTCTTTGATCCTGAATTCCATCAAATTTCAGGTCAGCTTGGGAAAGGCAATGACCAATTTAGTTCAATAGTCAGTGACATAAAACCAATGACTGAGTGCCCTAAAAATGATACTTCAGCTTTGAAATTACAAAACTAGGGAGACTGACAAAAGTTGCACTGTGTTCTACACCAAGACAATAAATACTGTGCATGTAAAGCTAAATTCCTGTTAGCAGTACAGGTGCTGGCAAAACAACACGAATTCTCAAGAACAGGCTTATCAGATGGAAAAAAAAAAGGTGAAACAGAGTCTTGTATAATCTATAACCTTTATAAGTACAGTATATATAGACATATTAAATAGAAAACAAAGACTACATTAATATATTGAACAAGAGAATTGCAGGAATACATCTCATTCTCCTATAATCTGCAAAAATATTCTTTGTATTCCCTAGCTAAAACGACACACGCACAAAAGTATTCCAACAAATAGAAACAGTTAAAATTTTAAATGAAGAGAAATTCTGAGAATTTATTGGATATATGACATCTGGGGGTCCATTGTGCGCTGCGTCACTCCAGCAAACAAATTAAAATTGCAGTAAATAGGGGTCTTTGTCTTTAACTTAGGAAGAATGTGTGTGCATTTGATCTTGACTAGCATTGCTCCTGCAGATTCCCAAGCATAAGACAGATGGCAGTGCAACCAAGCTAGAATATCGGCCTGCATTCACTCCCCCTGGGTCTAACTCCTATTATCCACTTGTAAATTAACCTGTCAATTTATCAATCAACACCATCTTGATTCTCCCCTGTTCCACTGCCCAGCATTGCAGTGAATTTGCCTCGTAAATAACTGGGAGCCCCATGTTTGTTAGTATTGTGAATGAGTTTATTATCACTTTGATGACTGCTATGAATCACAAATGCTGCCGAGAGCCTGATAAGAAAAAAAGAGTACACTCACACATTAACACAGTTGAAACTATTTGGGAGATAAAAGATGGAGTAACAATGATAGCAAATCATTTCAATTGGGGGGAAAATGGACTAAAATTGTATTTTTTGTGTGTGTTGGTCAACTCTCTGCTTAAAGGGGGGGGGGAAAAGGAATAGTTTCATTTGTAATGCGCAGAAGTGTCTTTAGCGCTACATTGCTGGGCTGTGGCAACTTGCTCCTAGAATTTCTGAGAGACTATTAGATTGCATGGCCTGTTTGCAAATTTCAGAAGAAGAAAAGCTGTTCTTTTAGATGCAACAAGTGTTTGTGTTTATGCTATTTTAATACTATTCAGAACTGTAAGTAAGTTATGATAAGGAAAAGCCAGTGTGTTTCAACTAAAAATAAATACAAACAAAACCTTAAGAAGGGAGAGGAGTATGGATTAAAGACAGTGGTTTCCAGTACTGATCAATTATAGAAAACGCACTAAAATAATAATGTGACTGTTAATTATACAATTGTTTTGTTTTCCTTTTGAAAAAGTTTCAGAGTATTTGTCCAAATGAGTTAACTTTGTTCTGATTCAAAAAACGAAGCACTGTAATGTCAGATGACAGCCTAAACGTAACATACCTTTATGACTTTAAATGTTTTATAGTATTACATCGTATGAAAAGTATAATTGATTTTTACAGATTTGTGTTAAAAAACTCACCAAGTTCAATAACGTAGCAAAGACTTTATAAGGTAATTAATACATGTGCCTTTGTAGCCCATTGAAACATGTACCTCAAATCTAAATAAGTGTTAGATTAGATGTAAAAGTTAGAAATACCTAAGCCTGTGTGACTCATATTTTGTATTAAATGTAAAATCATGTTCTACAGAAGTTACATTTGGAACTTAAAATCATAATATAAATGTATGTTTATCTAGAAAGTTAGATCACTATAAGCAAAAAGAAGCAAAATCTGTTCTGTTTCACCAGTGTAATGCCAGTGAAACCACTGAACAAGAAAAGGGTAAAGAAGGGTAGAATATGAATGTAGGTTTACGTGTTAGAAACAAAAACTCAATTACCGACTTTCAGAAGAAACCAACAAAATTATTTTGCTTCATTCTTTACATTCTACTTCTTTACCCTTCTCGTTATTTCTTCTTTATTCATCTCTTATCATATTCTTTTAACATCAATAATATTTTTAGAGTGCTACTGAGAAGTTAGTGGCAAACTTCAGCCAACTTTTTCAATTTACTTTGCAAAATATCCTGTAAAATCCAACTATTTTATTAAAAAATGCACTTGGTTTGGACTGATATACTTTTTTTTGATCTATCCTTTTTTTTTAGATCTATTTTAATCACATCTTTCCCAATCCACCAACAGTTTCTGGGCCTGATTCTGATCTCAAATCCTGCATAAAATCAGGAATGATTAGTGATGCCAGTGGAGTGTCACAGTTGTAGAAGTGAGGTAAAATGAGATCAGAATGAGGATCTATATTTATAACTACAGAATGTATAATTTATAGTAGATTAAGATTTAAAAAACACAGCATTTATAGAACTATTTCCCAGAGGTTTTGTGTATCTGTACTGCAAATCTACAACACACAGTTTCTGGGACACGAGTGGTAAACAACACAAATGCAGACCGAGAAGTAGTTGTCATACAATAAAATCTCTGGCACAATTAAGGTAAAGGAACAGGATGTATGCTCAACATTGTTATGCCCAATATATCATTGGTGGAAAAGTAATGGAAAGTGAAATTATTTGTTAGAATGCAATTTAGGGAACCTGATAGGTTGTCCATTTTATTCAATTTATAATTAAGATAGTGTTTAAATTTGAAATGAATTCTATATATGCATGTTCAATAGGCTATAGCACAACAATAAGACTGGAATCACATCTCATTTTATCATAAATTGTGTAATAAGCGATAAGGTAAAAACTAGGGCTACAATCCTTCCAGCAAAAATGAAAGAGAGCGACCTCAATTGCCCTAATTCATTCTGCTATTTTTTTTAGTCTCTTCATTTTCCCTCTGTTCAGATTATTAGCTTACACATGAGTGCATTATTAGAAAATAACAAAGCCAAAAGGGGAGCCTTGGAAGAAGTAGGAGATAGGATCCTCTCTACAGCTGAAAAGTATTCTCATTTCATTTGTTAGGAGTTGCAAAAATAGTTTTATTGCCAGGGAGGGACAATGACCTCTCTCTTTCAACAAGCTTGGTGGTTGGTCTTTTGATGGAAAAAACAAGGGGATACAACATCTGGTAATTTGTGTTACTGGGCTTAGCTGAAGGTCTTAACGATGTAAGCAGATTATTTCTGAAGAAGAACAAAAAAAATTCCGGAAGACTCAATGAACTATTTAAAGTTATTAGCCGGTGCATTCTGGTACTTCAGTACTCTTTTGGGATTCCTTTTCTTTTTAGAGGTACGCCTTCGGAGCAGATTGTTCTAAAAGGAGTTCTACCAGCTTCCAACTCCACTGCACTTTTCTGGTGGTCCTTGCATGTTCCATCATGCATGTTGGACCCCATTTTTTCCCCCTCCACTGCAATGGAGACAATTATTTTTCTGATTATGTTTTCTCCACCCATTCTGGGTAGGGAAGGCTGAACAACGCACATAGCAGCAGTCGACCTCAGATTTTAAACAGCAGTGGGGGAGGGGAGAAAAATTGATGGGTGGAGAGTGAAGAAAAAAATAAATTATGTGTTCACTTGTCCAGGAATTTCAGACTGAAAAAAAAATGCCCTAAGGAAAACATCCTTCACTTCCCCCCTCAACCCATGCAAATTGCCTACAAAGTCTTGCACAATTTTAGTTCTTTATTCCCTCCTTGAGTTCCTATACTCCAAATATTTCAATTGCCAGTAGTGTGGTGATTAAAATATTTGCTAGGTTGCATAGTTTTCATTGTAGGAAATTGATCCATATTCCCACACAAGGAAAAGTTATAGAAGAGTCTATAGGTTTAGATTAAGGAACATGTTCTTTAGAAAGCCACATTGTCAAACAGAACAAATGGCCAAGTTTTGGAGAGGGGAATACAGGTTAGGTTGAAGACAGAGCAAACTCACTTACTGGGGTTAAGCTAAAGTTTAACTATAGCCACAATATTTCAAATTGAAAACTATTGTCTTCATATTCATTTTACCAAACATCTGCAGTACATAGTGAAATTCTGCATGTAG
The DNA here is from genome assembly GCF_007399415.2 of Gopherus evgoodei. NCBI lineage: Eukaryota > Metazoa > Chordata > Testudines > Testudinidae > Gopherus > Gopherus evgoodei. The sequence goes on from NC_044331.1 coordinate 10,509,991, forward strand.
AACTTTATCAAGGAAGACACAATAAGTAAATATGCAAAACCACAAACACCAACCCAAAGTCTTGTGTTAAAAGCTCATTATACTGTAGATTTCAAATGGGAAAAGCAACGAAATCCAAAAGAAATCCAAATCTCTTCTGGGACATTTTTATGACCCACTGTTAATTGCTAGCTGTCATGTGTTTCAGGTTTGTATTTTCCCAGATTTATAGAGTTTAGGGGCAGTTCAATAGTTTTTTTTTCACAAAGATAAACATCCACATTACAGTCTAATAAGAATTTGTCATTTCTTTTTCCATTGGTGTAAATCAGAAGTAACTCTATTGAAGCCAATGGAATTACACAAGTGTAAGGAGAGTTTGGCCCACTTTCTGTTAACATTGTACCACACTGATATATGGCACAGTACCTTAATGTATATATAAGCCCAGTTATAATGGGCCAGAGATTCAGTTGTGCTCAGCAGTACCATTTAGACACCAAGATGCGTGGTCAGATTTTTCCAAAGAGGTTAGAATGTTGGGTATGGAGTATTTTGAAAATCGGGCCAAACAAATGTTTGTCCTGGGACAACTCTGCCTCTTAAGAAGGCAGAAAGGATGTTCTGAACTAGAGTTAGGCAATCTGGATTCTTTTCGGCCACAGCGCTCCTCAGTAGCTTGGGCAAAATACACACAGTATGTCTTCGCTGCTTTTTTAAAAAGGGGCAGAGGGGTTTCATAACTCAGGTTAGCTAACTCAGATTAAAATCGCAGCAAAGACACGTCAGGTCAGTTTTTAAACTCGGGAGAGCATCTTGAGTTCCACCCCAGGCTCCCCTATAGGCTTTAATTGAGCTATCGAATTAAAAGTCTCACTGCCGGGTCTTCTCTCTTATTTTAAGCAGAGTTAGTTAACCAGAGTTAAGAGCTCATCTCTTGTTGCAGAGAAGCCACACAGAGCCTTGAGCCTCCAAGTGCCAACTGGGAGATAACAATAGTCAACTCATCACTGTGTTGTTCATTTAGATCTGCGCACCACGCTGAGATCCTCAGATGGGATCGCAGGATACATGGGTAAAATATGACTATTTTTCTTTGTGGGCAGCTTAGTAAAGCACAGTTACCAACCCGCAGGATTTTATCATGGGATTCATAATATCTGATGTTTTATTTAAAGAGGTTACACTTGAATCTCAGAACCTTTAAAAAAAAAAAAAAAGCTTCTAGCCCTTGCGATTCAGAAGAAAAAGCTTGAAATGTGGCCTGAGTGAATCAGAAAGGCTAAAAAGAAAAAAAGAAGGAAAAAGAAAACATCTAAAGTGAAGTTTCTTGGGGCCGGGAGGTGTCTTGATTTTTTGAAACCTGTCTAATGATTTTTTCGACCCTGACTCCTGATTTTTGAACCTCTGCGATCAGCCATAGTGGAAAAGATGCATCGTACAAGTTCAGTGGCCCACTAAAAAGTTCGTTCTGATCGTAGAGATTCCACAGGTGTCAGCGCTGTCCCCTGTACTTAACATGGGAAATCACTGCTAGAACAAATGTTTTATTTAGAAACTGTAATGTACCTTTGTGTGTGCCCGCTGTATATTTATTATGTGCTTATTTTCAAAAAGAAAAACAAATAAAAGTTATTTTCTTCTTATTTCAGAACCTTACTGAATCTCGATTTTATTTTATATTATTTCATCCACTAATAATTAAGGGTCAGATCCTAGGGAAAAATTCCCACTGAAATCAATGGGAACTTTGCCCACGTGTGTGTGCGGGTGGAGGGGGGACGGACTGCTGTCCAGTGCCCTGTTCAGGGCTATGAGTGGTACTGCACATAGTCCCTGCTTTAGTCTGCAAAGTTTGACTGCCAGTCTAGGGCAGGGCAGCCTGTGCTGTGAGCTTGGCATCAGTCTTGCTATGAGTCTTGGCATCTGCCCCAGAACAAAAGCAAGCAAGCCTTCATTACTGACTTTGTGGTTCTTGACTGGTCAGTAGTTTCTCCTGGCCTTTCTAGGCTTTTGGAGGACTGTCCTATTGGTCACCCAGGCTTAGTGGATTTTCCTTGGGTGGGGAGTGTCAGATCACTAATGCCTCCAGCAGGGGACACAGAAGACCTGACAGACCTTGTCACACTGTGTGAGGATTGTAGGATCAGGTTCATTGTATTGCAAACCATTATTGTAATACACTATATATGAGGAAACAATGAGGAGTTAATGTGTGCAACAGATGTGAAGCCAGGGGTCTAGTTCCACTGGCTTTATGCAAGGTTGACATACCTCACCTATGGAAGTACAGACCTTATTCTTCACTTATGGCCCGGCACCTTACAGTGAGAAAAAACGGTCAGTGTAAACTCAACTTGACAAACTCAATCTAAGCCCATTTTCTTCCCTATTCTCCTCAATACTAATATCCTCAAACATTACAAAACAAAACAAAGCATCCAGCAAAGCTCTGTAAAACAAAGGTGTACAGGGCCTGAAACCATTTGCATTGGAGTCAGTTGCAAAAATCCCATTATTTACCCCTTTACGGTCCTTTGATTCCAATTGAAAGTTAAATGACCACCCCAGAATCTGACGTTTCTGTTAATATAGTTGTTTTGCAAAACCACACACGTTTTTTTTTAATCAGAAAGGGTCTTTATAATGGATGCCCTAACTCCATCCCGCAACCTGATCCCAGCAGCAGCGCTGGGTGTAACAGTAGCCACTACATTCATGAAACACTCATCCATAACATGTAACCTTTGTAACTCTGACCCAGATCATGTGCCGGAGCCAAGAAGTAAAGTTTCAGTTAGTTTCTTGCCAGCACTTGTGTGTGTTTAATACTGATAAGAGAGGACACAATTTAAAGCCTAATTTTCAAAAGTGTACAATACTCAACAACTCCTGTTACTCTCAAAGGGAGATTTTGGGTGCTGAACTTTTTTGAAAATCAGGCCATCTGTGATAGGTGTTTTAGGAATCCTTTCTTTGGCCACGTCCAGACTAGGGTATTAAAATCAATTTTAGATACGCAACTTCAGCTACGGCCACGTCCAGACTAGGGTATTAAAATCGATTTTAGATATGCAACTTCAGCTACGTGAATAACGTAGCTGAAGTCAAATTTCTAAAATCGAGGTACTCACCCGTCCAGACAGCGTGGCATCGATGTCCACGGCTCTCCATGTCGATTCCGGAACTCCGTTCGGGTTGATGGAGTTCCGGAATCGATGTAAGCGCGCTCGGGGATCGATACATCGCGTCCAGACTAGACGCGATATATCGATCCCCAAGCAATCGATTTTAACCCGCCGATGCCGCGGGTTAGTCTGGACGTGGGCTACGTGAATAACGCAGCTGAAGTCGAATTTCTAAAATCGAGGTACTCACCAGTCCAGACGGTGCGGCATCGATGTCCGTGGCTCTCCATGTCGATTCCGGAACTCCGTTCGGGTTGATGGAGTTCCGGAATCGATGTAAGCGCGCTCGGGGATCAATACATCGCGTCCAGACTAGACGCGATATATCGATCCCTGAACAATCGATTTTAACCCGCCGATGCCGCGGGTTAGTCTGGACGTGGGCTTTGGGTGAAATTCCCTGCCCCATAGATATATAGATGGGAGCACAGGGACTTTTGGGGAAAGGGGATGATTTTAAAAGGCACAAATGGAAACCAGGTACTTACAATGGGAGTTGGACACCCAGCCTCATGCCTTTGAAAATTCCCTGAGAATATTCAGAATCTTACAGTTTAGGCATTTCAGGAACATCCATTTTTATGCTGTTCATATAGCAGATAGTATATAATACAAGCCTATTTTCTCATAATCCAGTAAAACAAGGACCCTGGTGGGCTTCAAGGCTTCTCAGTTTCTGGTAGGAATCAAATACTCTTTTTTTTTTTTTAATTGAGAAATGTCGCTGTTAAGTGGTCATGATGAACCAAAAGTCCACATTGCGAAAAAAGCACTTAAGGTATTTAATGCCTTCTCCATACATCTCTAGCCACAATGAAATGTTTTAGAGACCACCACTCTGTGGAAAAATTATTTGTGGGGTGAGGGAAAATATTCCACACAGTCTTTCTGCTGCAGTTATTTTAGGCAACATTACATGAGAATGAAGTGAAAATACAGCTCTCCTCTCAGACACAACATAATGTTTTATGTTCCCCTGTTAGAGTATTTTGCTACTACACCAAGTTACAAAGGCCTGTTTCTGCACCTTATATGCAGCAAGTGCTTCAAGCTCTGAATTACTTAATAAAAGGGCATTTAAAGGTTATCCAGACACTCTTAAAAGTTTGTCGCTTTGGGCAGTTAGTCCGTTTGTCTGCTAATAAAGTACAGAGCATTCTGTCTTCCCCCCAAAAAATTCCTACTTCTTCTATTCTCTGCTGGTGCCACTTGAATTTACTCTGTATTTAGGCATTATTGGAAGGAGAAAACAAATTTTAAAAGTTTTGCAACTGGTTTATATATTAAGAAATGGGCCCCCCAAATTATTACTGTGTAACAAAGTCAGCATTCAGAAAGATCAAAAGTATTCACGTGATGCTAAAGCTATATAGCACAAATTCTCCCCTAACTCTCTCCTTATTCCACACAGAGGATCAGATCCCTGTGTCCTCAGTGAAACATATGGATATGAAGGGGAAAAGTAGCTCCAAGCCACCTTATGTTTTCCTGGAACTGACTGGGGTGTTAAACCAGCCATCAGTGTAATTTAGAGCAGCCTACAGGCTGCTTGAGATTATAACAGCTAGAACGGACCCTAAAAAACTACTCCTTTGGTTGGAAATCACTAGTCATCCCCCCTTTCTCACCCGTCATTACCCCAGCCCAGCAGGAAGGCACCCTGTGTTGATACTGCATTATCAAGGGATTACCTGTTAGGAGAATCCCCAGATGACATTCTGGGGAATCTCTCTATGACTGGCTGAGTGACAGAGCCAGTGGGTATGATCTGACCTAGAGTATTAATACCAAATTTTGCACTAACTTACATCCTGTGCAGTACTCTGCTGGAGCCAAAGGGATTTCAGAGGGTGTCAAAATAGATACTTGGGCACATTCCTTCAGCATATGCAAAGCTACCAGAGAGCAGCAAGTTAAACCTACTCAGATGTCACAGTTTTAAAATTGCCAGGTGGAGCAGAACTGTTCCCCCTCCATTAGTGAAAGCAGTTAGTAGAGCTGCGCTGGAGGAGCAAAAAACTAGTCTCAGGACCAAACTATGTAACTCACCCCTTTGACATACACACATGTGCCCAAAACAACTCCAAAATCCACTAGCGGTCTGCTGTCAGGAGGAGAACTTAAAAACCTAGATGATATACTGTTTGGGTCAGAGTCTATCATTTATTATCTGGCTGTACAGCACCCTGCACAATGGGGCCCTAACTGCTCGTGACCTTCAGGTGATACTGCAGTATAAATATTAAATAATATAGTTGGATTAGGGAAAAGACCTGGGGAGAGAAGGAAAATGTGTGTGTTTGGAAGCAAATACCAGGTCAGATCCTTCCAGATCCACTCCTATTTCGAAACACCTTAGTACCCAAGTATTCTCATCGATTTCAATGGAGCCACATGCAGAATAAGATCCTACTTAACAGGAATAAAGCTGACAAAAGTTGGCAGCAAAGAAAGTTAGAGACCCGAGTCCTAGAGAGGTGTTTAGGGTTTGTAACAGAAAGAGAAATGTGCAGAGGAGATTGTGAGGAAGAGGGACTGCTTTTAATATATGCAGAGTACTTAGTGAAGAAGGAAACATTGTCTCCAGTTGAACTAACTCCAACTTGGAAAAGCTGCCTAAATAAGGGAAGGAGTAAGTTTAGTCCTTTGTGAAACAGGAAGGATGAATCTAGATGCCCCAGCAGTGTGTATATTAGAGATGGACAGATAGAGAGTGTAGAACAAGATAAAACTATTTGACAATGATAGAGCCTGACATTAATGTCAATGAATGAGAATTCAGCGAACACTATAAAATGAATACATATATCGGAGGTCAAACATGGTTGCATGTGGGACAGACAAAAAACTGACCATGACTGTTGCAGGTTATTATATGCTTGCTCTGTGCTGTTCCAGTTGTTCACATAAGGTGCTGACGTGCCTTGCTTCAAAGAGGTTAACGGCAACGTGACAAATCTGCTCCCACCTTGCTCTGTTAAGGTCTGTTGCTTCCCAGTTCCTGAGATTGACCTGACATACTTTCAGGTTTGACTTCCATGCATCTGTATACAATTTGAACTGACCACCATGAGAGTAGGTGCCTTGCTTTAATGCAGTGTTTCCCAAACATGGGACGCTGCTTGTGTAGGGAAAGCCCCTGGCAGCCTGGGCCGGTTTGTTTACCTGCCGCGTCCGCAGGTCCGGCTGATCATGGCTCCCACTGGCTGCGGTTGGCTGCTCCAGGCCAATGGGAGCTGCTGGAAGCGATACAGCCTGAGGGACATTTTGGTAACTTCCAGCAGCTCCCATTGGGAAACACTGCTTTAATGGGCCATAAAAATATGGCCTAGGGCAGTGGTTCTCAAAGACGGTCTGCCACTTGTTCAGGGAAAGCCCCTGATGGGCCAGGCCAGTTTGTTTACCTGCTGTGTCTGCAGGTTCAGTTGATCGCGGCTCCCACCGGCCGTGATTCGCTGCTTCAGGCCAATGGGTGCTGTGGGAACGGCGTCCAGCACATCCTTCAGACTGCGCGCTTCCCGCTGTCCCCATTGGCCTGGAGCGGCAAACCACGGCCAGTGGGAGCCACGATCGGCTGAACCTGCAGACGCGGCAGGTAGACAAACCAGCCTGGCCTGCCAGGGGCATTCCCAACACAAGCAGTGGACCGGCTTTGGGAACCACTGGTCTAGGGTATTCTCAAGTTGACCATATGAATAAAGCACCCAGATCAATACTGCTGAGCTGTTATGAGCATACTTTGAATGCTGGAGATCCAAAAGATTAAGGAATTTGGTGTTAGAAATCTTGGTCCACCATTTGACCAAAGATAGTGCATACGGAACTGATCAAGTTTCCTGATATGGTGGTAGTATGTTGTCTGTGTCTCACAACCACATAGAAGTGTTGTTAGCACAACTGCCTGATAGACTTTTCATTTAGTGCTCATTCTGATGCCATAGGCAATGTGACAACATTCCAAATGCAGAGCTCATCTTGGCTATGTGATGAGTAATCTCTTCATCAGTTGTGACATTCTTTGACAGCATGCTTTCCAGGTAACAAAACTTCTCTGTTGTTCTTAATAATTGGGTGGACATGTGTATTCCTGGCACAGATTGGTACAGTAGTTTAGCCTTCTGTAGGATAACAGTGAAACTGCATGAGCAAAGTGATCAGTTATAAATTGAACATCATTGATCAAGTGAACAACCAGTCATCAGCAAATCAAAGCTTCTTTATAAGTAAATCTGCCCTTTCGTGCAAACACAGAACCACTTTCCAACTAAAACCCTAAAACCATATAAGAGGAACTAACATAACATACTTGTAGTGGCATTCAAAAATGAGTCAGTGAAACACATTGGAAAAGTGTGAACACTATGAAATCTCTCAAATGTGTTGCTACCATACCACCACCAGGTCTCCATCATGAAACTTCCATCTAAAATTGGATCGAATTCTCACCTACCCATCCACCCTGAGATCTGTTGGAAACTAGGAGATTGTATGAGCTGTGTCCCATCAATCTTTCCTGTAGAAGAATTTGACAGATGGGCTGGATGAAGGGGAGGTAACTGAGAAGCACCTGTTAATTTCAGGGAGTTGAGGGAAATCGGGAGAGAAAAGAAATCACAAGTGGGTGGAGGGGTAAGAGCACTGCTCTATTATTGGATATCTTTTGAACATGACTGACAGCCCCTGCGTGTCCATGGTAACATCTGCCCACCTCTCCTGGGGGAAAAATCACAACAAAAAAACAAGAAGCAGCCTCCAAGAGCATGAGTCGAAGAGGTGGATGATGAGTTGTCAGAAATTATTACATATCAACGCAAAATATATGGTGGATGACCTATTCCTGTAAAGAGAAGGATGGAAAGGAGTGGGTGACAAATGTATGTTTATTCATGCTGCCAAGTGAGATATTCTGCCTGAGAAATCAGGTCTGGAAATCAAATGACACGTTCCACTTCGGCTTTGTGCTTTGGGACAAGAGGGAGTTTTTGTCGGAAGCATCCTTGAAAAGTTCCTCTGATTTCTTTACAAAACTTAATACATTCTTGGGAGGGAAAGAGTAAACTGATATAGTCTTTGATGAAGACAGCTAGTGTGCTCACACTCTCTTGCCACGAACTAGAAGCACTGAGATCTTTTAGAACTGGTACTGTATTGTGCCATATGTGAAACCAAGGAAGTAGGACGTCATGGAATCCTATATGTTGTCCGTCATGAAAGCAGCTGCCGGCTTGTATAAGGAAGTCAACTTAGCAGATATAAGGTCAGTTCAAGTGTAGGGAAGAAGAAAAGGAGATGATCGAACCATTGCTGGATGGCTAGCCCAATTGGCTGCACGTTCTTAAAGGTTTTTCAGTACAAGTATGATATTAATTGTGTGTACATATACATATGGTTATATCCTCAGCTATATAAATCAGCATAGATCCACTGAAATCAGTAGCACTACATCAAATTACCTCAGCTGAGGATCTGGCCCATAGTTAAATGTGCTCATTTCTAGAGTTTGTGTTTCATTCCTAAAGTTTATTAACCTTAGCTATATCACTTATTCCCTTTGAATTAGGGTACATATGGGGAAATGGCTATACCAGTGTTTCCCAAACTTGGGACGCTGCTTCTGTAGGGAAAGCCCCTGGCGGGCCGGGCCGGTTTGTTTACCTGCTGCATTTGCAGGTCTGGCCGATGGCGGCTCCCACTGGCTGCAGTTTGCTGCTCCAGGCCAATGGGAGCTGCTGGAAGTGGCACGGGCTGAGGGACATACTGGCCGCTGCTTCCAGCAGCTCCCATTGGCCTGGAGCAGTGAACTGTGGCCAGTGGGAGCTGCGATCGGCCGGACCTGTGGACACGGCAGGTAATCAAACCGGCCCGGCCCGCCAGGGGCTTTCACTCAACAAGCGGCATCCCAAGTTTGGGAAACACTGGGCTATACAATTTTGTTATGTTCAAATCAAGGAATAAAAGTAACAGTGATTTTTAAACAGCCACAAATATAGCTGAAAAAAATGTCTGATGTCCTTGACACAACAGTACTTGAAAATAATCTCAGTAAATCATCGAAAAGCAAGGTGACTGGATTTTTCAAAGTATATTAAAAAGAAAAAAAGCTATTATATTGATTATATTAAACAAATCTTGAGAATGAAACTTGAGCTGCTGTGTAAGAAGAAAAAAGCAACTTCTCTGAGTCTTTGAATTTTTGAGATCTTGCTTTTCCCTGTCTAGTTTGTTAATGGGGCACAAAACTGGGCAACCTATTTGTATTCAATCTTTAAAAATATGGCAAGCCCCTTTTCCTAAGAATGTATTTTAAAAGAATTTTATTCCATCAAAGTTTGGATTAAACCTGTTTAGGCAATGTTGTACATTTTGCACTAGACAGTAAACTTCAAGTTGGTTTTTTTTTTAATCCACTAAAAGGTGTTAATTAAAGCTGGGTAAACAGTTTATTCAATGAATGTCACCTCTTTTTCTGTTCATGAATTGCCTTTGTGCAGACAGCAATTTTCTTGAATTTACTTGTTACTCAAAAATTATTCAAATAGTTTACCTTGATCTGCAACTCATTAGCAATCTGTGAATTGTGCATATTCAATATTTGGAATTTGAGATGTACTGATTTGCTTTGATTGGGTGCACGGATCAGATGGTGTTGTTTCGGTTCCCTCATTGGATGAAGAGAAACTTTTAGAATCAGATTTGTGCTGTAAATACTGAAGTTTAAGTATTCAAAGTTTGCTGTTCATAAATATCCTCTATTATTAGCCTGAATTTCTTTCAACAATCTCAGCAGGAAGCTGGTTCACAGGAATATTTGTCAGAAGTGAATAAAAGAGGAACAAGAACAGAGCGAGGGCCCAATCTTGCACCTTTAGCTGTCATTGGCAAAGCACCCAATGACTTCAATAGATGCAGGATTGGGGTCTAAGAGCAAATTCATTTATAAATTCAAATAAATATGCACATACAAATGTGAAATGTTTGAATGTCCACCTAGCTCTAATAATATTATATAAACATAGGTATGCACACATACACATATACACACACACACTCTTCTAAAGCCTACTACAAACAACTAACCCTCACAACCCCTCACCTCCAAGGTAAGAATATATTTCCAAATGATTCCCTACAACTGAGACCTTAATTCAGGCCAGAATTTTTTTCTTTGTTTTTTAATGATCTATTTCATTTCTCTTCAAGATGATCTTTCTTTTTTAACAGAATACCGGAGGGCTCGTTTACTAGAACCTGACCGATACAGTCTCTTAACCTTGAAAATCATCACACTGCTTTTTTTTTTTAATTTCACCTAACGAAAAAATGCCTAAGCGGGAACAACAGCAACAATGCTACGATCCGAGACCCATGAACACAGATTAGGTCTGTGTGAAAATATCTTTCCTAACTCCATTTGGAATCTGCAAGTGTGTGTTTGTGTGAGTGTGTGTGGAAGAAAATACAGAAAATAGCATCTTCAATTTAAAAAAAAAATAATACAAGCCAGGGGGTTTGGGCATACCTTTGACTGTAGCCAACAACCGTCAGTTAACAACAAGCAAACCAGTGATCGGGGGATTTTTAATGCCACGTTGGCCCTGGAAGGAGGACTCTTTCATTTCCCATACTTTGTCACTTGCCATAGAGCGGGCTGACATAATGGACTTTTACAACAAGCTCAGAAGCAATTGGCAATTAAGTGGTTTGAAGGGGTTCTTCTGGGCTGCTGTGAAAGGCTTCAGGTGTGAAACGCTTGTTTTCAAGAGCACTAAGCAAAATGTATAGTTGCTTTCAGGGCCCCCCTTGTCCTTCTGAAGGAAGGGGGAGAAATGGGGGAAGCAAGGACACTCAAGAGCAATTTGCTATTCAATGCCTGAATGCTGTGTGCTTTTTCTCTTCTCCCCTCCCCATCCTTGTGCAGCTAGTAAGAAGGGCAGATTGCGATGGCACAAACAGCTTTCAGCACAATGGCAGATCAAGAGAGAGGCAGGGAAAATGAGGCAGAGAGAGAATGAAAGGCTGAATGAAGTAAGGATGGCTTGATTGTTAATTGTGGGTAAATGTGTTGCAAGGGTGAAAAGGGTTCATGGACTACTTTAAAACTATACCCAAGCAATAAGTACAGAGAGTTGTGGAATAAGGAGATATTCCTGACCCTCTGAAGAGCTATAGTGGTGCATCTGGCCCACTTGAAAAGTAAATTGAGAACGGATAAAAAGATAGGCAAATACATCTGTGTGCATTATATACTTGTATTTCTAAAGGAACCCTGGCTAGCAAACAAACTAGGATGTCACATACACAATATTCTCTCTCCCAGCATTACTGAGCCCCTATGACATTAAATTCTCTAAAATACAAATATTGCCTAAAAGACAAATATTTAAAATGTGACTTTTTAAAGAGTGGGGTGGGGGAGAGGAATATGAGTTTTTATTCAAGGACAAAATATTTTGTTCGGAGGCTAGCATAAGGGTAAAGGAAACTTCAAACAGAACTAAGGGAACAATATCCCCATGAAGACTGTTTCATGTCACTTTTCCTTGTATGACCTTTACTTCCAACATATTGATTTTTTCCTAACCCTTTGCTTTGCTTTGCAGAAAAAAGGAGTATTGAGTCTTTGAGTTGCTTACATATCACTATTGTACATTCATTCTTAAAGGTGAAGGATCCCCTTTCGGAAGATGACTATCTGATTGACAATATGATTAGGATTGTCTGAGGACTTTTCATTTTAAATGTAGTGAGCCATATGTATATAGTTTAAGGTGAGAGAACGAAATGCTTCAGATCAGCCAGACTTTATGGCATGTTTGTGTAATACAGTGTTTCCCAAACTTGGGATGCCGCTTGTATAGGGAAATCCCCTTGCGGGCAGGGCCAGTTTGTTTACCTGCCCGGTCCACAGGTCAGCTGATGGCAGCTCCCACTGGCCGCGGTTCACTGCTCCAGGCCAATGGGAGCTGCTGGAAATGGCGCGGGCTGAGGGACGTACTGGCTACCACTTCCAGCAGCTCCCTTTGGCCTGGAGCAGTGAACCACAGCCAGTGGGAGCCGCGATCAGTGGAACCTGCAGACAGGGCAGGTAAGCAAACCGTCCCGGCCTGCCAGGGGCTTTTCCTACACAAGCGGCGTTCCAAGTTTGGGAAACACTGGTGTAAGAGAGCTGCTAGTTTATATTTTTCATATTTTGGGGGAGAATGGGGAGGTGGGGAAAATGAAGGAAGCGTGATTGTTCAATTCATTATACCCCAGCATGAAATGAATTTCACCATTCTGTGGACTGACATTGCTACATGGTCATTAGAAGCTTTCCTATCGTAGCTCACACAACTTCAGAGACGAGCCTGCATTTGAAACAAACACAATTAATATCCAATCAGACAGATGAGCTCACCTATGCCCTAACTGTACAAAAGTGTGGGTGCATGACGTGTTAAAGGAATAATTACAATAAAACTAAAATCAGTTGATTTAAAACACACAGGGAAATGGGTCTGGGTAAAATCTGTCAGACCAACACTGGGATGGTTAGTTCTCTCTCTTATTCTCCACACTCATCAGTGTGAATCAGGTGCAACTTCACTGAAAGGGTAACATCTTGTAAAACCAGCATGAAGAGAAGGATCATTGTTTCTTCCTTATTCTCAGTCTTTCCCTCATTTCCCATCAAAACAAAACTCATGTAATTTTTGCCAGACAGCTTGTTCGAATGGCAAAACATCTAATGCAACTAATACAGTGAAGGAACCCTCCATTGTCCATCCTTTCCGCCTCTGGTTCTCATCTACTGCCTGTAACATGAAGAACTACAGTATAAATAAAATGCTGTTGGAAAGTATGAAAATACCTATTTCTAACACTCTGCCCCCCTTCCACTGAGAAGCAGAAACAGTAAACTGGAGAACTGTTGCGTTTCAACTATTATTGCAATTGAAATGCACTTGATATAATTTTGATCACAGTTTCAAGGAGCGGCTTCCTCTTGTGCATGCACTAATGATAAAATTTACATGCACAAAACCCATTTGCCCCTGTCAAGGTTCCTTCCCCACTCTGAACTTTAGGGTACAGATGCGGAGGACCTGCATGAGAAGCTCTAAGCTCAATTACCAGCTTAGATCTGGTCTGGCTGCCACCATTCATAAGCACTCCCTTCCTTGGGTAGCCTTGAGAAATGTCACCAATTTCCTGGTGAACACAAATCCAAACCCCTTGGATCTCAAAACAAGGAGAAATTAACCATCCCCCTTCCTTTCTCCCACCAACTTCTGGTGGATCCAGATCCAATCCACTTGGATCTAAAAACAAGGAAAAATCAGTCAGGTATTAAGAAAAAGGCTTTTAATTAAAGAAAAGAAAGGTAAAAGAAAACCCTCTGGGAGAGATTAGCATACCAGCTACTATCACAGACAACAGATTCAAAACACAGAGGATGTTCCCCTGGGCAAAAACTTAGTACATCAATGAAAGTACCCAAATACCCAAATTGATTCTACCTCTAATTGCACAAGAAAGGTTACAAAGAAATAAATGTAAACCTATTTATTCCTTTCTAGAACTTCCTACTCTGATAAGAAGCTGGTTCCTTGATCTTTTTCACTCCGGCTGAAAACTAACAAAGGAAAAAACCCTCCTTCCTTTTGAAACATCTTGTTCCCCCATTGGTTCCTCTGGTCAGGCATCAGCTAGGCTAGGTGAACTTCTTAACCCTTTACAGGAAAAAGAGGCATTAACCCTTAACTATCTGTTTATGACAGCCCCTACAGAGAAGACTCCCAAAGATGTCAATGGAAGTCTTTGCAGTGACTTTTGCGGACGTTAGATCAGATCTACAGGTTTTACTCATGCACAGTAAGTTCATTCACACACACGAGCTGGTGATAGTACTCACAAAACATGCACGCAAGAGTCTCTGCTTGCAAAGTTGGAAACAGACACGCGTAAACCAGGTCCAGTACCCGTTGAAACTTCTTTTCAGATGCAAATAAACTCATGCTGCAGTGAATGTGCCAGCTGTGGGGCCTGAGGTCTTTAAACCCACACCCAGAAATGAGACTGGCACACAGCATTGCCAACAAACTGGTGCTCAGCTGCAAGCATGTTGTGCTTGCAAGACTGCAATGTAAACAAAATAATATCTTCATGCCATGAGGCACGTAAATTTATGCATGTAACCTCTGGCTCCTAAAGATGAGAATAGATACCCTAGTTGGTTTGTGCATTACTTATCGAACTCCAGGAACCTAGATTTTTTTTGAGGGAATGAGTAGATCTGGTCCAAAAAATTTAGACCATCTGGAGAAAAAAATAGAAAAAAAATGAAAATTTGTAGTTTTGCTTGAAATTTTCCATTTTTTTCAAAGAATTTTTTTATTTTGGTTTGGTGGGGCAAATAATTACATGCTCTCTTTAATTTTGCACCCAGGGGAGAGGGAAAATTTTCTTAAGTGTCTCCTCCTCTCTATCCCTGCCAAAATGAAAGTTTTATGGGACGTTTTCTTCAAAAAACAACATTTGAATCAAAGTGAAAATTTTTCATATTTTTTTTGTCAAAAAGGTCTTTCCCATTGAAAAAGTTGCAAGTGAAAATGTTTCCCCAGCCCTCATAATGAGTCAATCACACACACAATTTCCTTCTGATTTTTGCAAAAAACAGCCCTTTTGCTGAATATGTGAGTTGCTGCACTTATATACTCATTAAGCATCATAAAATTGGAAGGACTGAAGAAAATTTCTCAGAGGTGATTTCTTCAATAGTGTTCTGACCTCTTCATGAACAGCCTTGCTCAGAGATTACCTGGTGGAGATAGTAGGGTATTCTGTGAGTGCTTCCAGCTTTGCCTGGGATTAAGTTATAACTCAGTGCATTGTAATTCAGAGAAACAGCTGGTGCTGTATGCCACAAAAATTCTAACGGGGATTTCAAAGCTGTAATGTATATAACTCAAATCTTTAAAATTCTGAACAAAAATTGCTGAGAGGGTTTTTTTTGTTTTTTTTTTTCAGTTTAAGGGCCTGGTCCTGAAGCCAATGGAGACATTCCACTGGCTTCAATGGATATTATATCAGGATATTATATATAATGGATATTAATCCAGAGAAACTTCACTGAAGTCAATTGAATTAATCTGGATTTGCACAAATGTAACAAAGAGCAGAAGTTAGTTTTCAGTATATTATGAAACAAAAATATCATCTATGTGACACTCAGGAAAGAGTTAATCAGCTCTCAGCAGCAGGCTGATAACCAAGTCTATTTTAGGGATCATTATAAACAATGAGAGTGTGTTGATGACATAATGCTTCTATCTTGTGCTTCAATCAAACCACGTCCAGACTACCCCGCCGTATCAGCGGGTTAAAATCGATTGCTCAGGGATCGATATATCACATCTAGTCTAGACGCGATATATTGATCCCCGAGCGCGCTTACATCGATTCCGGAACTCCATCAACCCAAACGGAGTTCCGGAATCGACACGGAGAGCCGCGTACATCGATCCCGCGCCGTCTGGACGCGTGAGTAATTCGATCTTAGATATTCGACTTCAGCTACGTTATTCACGTAGCTGAAGTTGCGTATCTAAGATCGATTTTCCTCCCCTAGTCTGGACGAGGCCAAAGTGTTGCAATACCCTGCTAAGAAAGTTGTGTGGATGGAGTTTCATAAAACTGGTCTGAATTAAAACTGTTAATATTATTCAAATTTTGAAATGAATGAAAAATATGACAAAACTGACATTTTCATTATTTCTATTCCCTCATTCCTCTGGCCAACTGCAGGTCTAGTTGGAATAAGTCTGAATTTCAAAATATCAATGGACATTTCAAATTTTGATAAAAAGGAGGAAAACATGAAAAATGGTAGGGTTTTTTGCCTTATGGATTTCAACTAGTTTTTAGTTGAGATTTTTCTCTTTGGCTTCTGGAATCTTCCAGCTATTGTGCTCATACATCCCCCCACACACACACTTTTCTTTAAAATATAGTAGTTACAGATTTTCTAATTTGCTTCCAGACTCCAACACCCCAAGAGACAAAGATATGTACAGTTCAGTACCAAACAGACCTCTTTTTCTGATGGTTGACTTTTTGATGTACCTCATTCTCACATTGTGACCCAAATTAATAATATTGCACTTAGCACTTAATACCATTCTCCAAATTCAAAGTTCTATACAATCAACATTTGATTCCAACTTACACAGGATTCTTAGGACAAAACAATCTACAATTATGTAACCCACTGGTGAGTATGTGTAACAAGTTCCCCAATACACAAAGACGATGAGTTATTAAAAACCCCAGTCAAACTGTAGCTGCTCATGCTTTTAGCTCTGGAGGTCCTCGCTGCAGTCTCCAGTGTGTTAGCCAAGAGGGGGGCTATCACAGCTGTATAATGTTTTTTATTGTATGCAGTGTTGTGGTAGAGTTGAACCCAGAACATTTAACAGACAAGGTGGGTGAGGTGGTCCAGTAAAAGATGTTATCGCACTCACCTTGTCTCTCTGACGTTATTTTTTGGTTATTATTACTACTACCACCAGCTTTAATTTCTCTTTGGGGTTAGGGAATGGATCTGTGTTTTGTTAAGCACTGACTACATTTGCAACAACATGTATACTCAGAATTTGAATGTGTAAAGATACAAGAAGAGACAGGGAGGTCAAATTTAAGGCCTTCTGTTTCTTTTTATTACCTCAACTATCTGCGGTAACAGAATTTTTTCTGAAGAACAAGTAATTCTCTCTGCAAATCACCAGTGAACTCTCGCTATAGGAGTGTCTTCTGCTAGAGAATGGCACCTTAATGTTGCCAAACTATCACAAGCTAAAGAACAGTTTCCCATGACTCTGATGATTTTCAGTATGTACATAATAAATATGCATGCCTCAAATACTTCACTATGACCACATGGTTTACTAAATTGTTGTATAGAACCTCTATCAAAATCTCTACCAGGCCTAGAAAGCTCTTCACCCTCCTCTGCAGTTTGGACTTAAATTGGATTTGCTATTTTGAGAAAAAAGGTTGTCCATAAAAGGCCAGATCTTGTCTTTTCATAGTGCTTATTACTCCAAGCCGCTCCATAAAGCCAGATTCTGAGACCTTTGCTTTTCAAGTAGTCTCATTGAAATGAATGGGAGTATTTGAGGAGAAACATGCCACTCAGTGAGAGTAATGGGATAGGTATCTGGCCCATAATGAGTTCTATGATCAATAGTGGGTGTTTGCAGAATCAGGCCCCTAAAGAACACTAGTAGTGGATGTGGAACTGTTAGGTCCTTTGAACATAAAGTGCCACTTTCTGTTTCTGATTTAGCAAATGCCTCTGTCACAAAGACGTTTCCAATCTATGCACCCAAATGACAAGACTTGGAAAGTTGATCAACACTCACATTGAACCATTTTTGTATTTCCCCACTAAGACCAAACAGTTAGCAGGATACTGGGACATCTCTAGCATTTCTACGTACTCATGTACATTCCAGTGATGCATAATTTAGAATGGAATATTTGATGAAGTAGCGGTTAAGTCTGTATGTTTGACAAGTCACATTGTTGTCTTTCAGAAAATCACAATAAGCCTCCTATGGAAGAGAAATAAAGTTGGTCAGTATCATTGGCCTCTTCCTTCTTCTTGGTAACTACTCCTTGGCAGTATTCAAAATGATGTGCCAAATACTTTGAAGGAAGAAAAGGAAGAGAAGTTGAGTTCTCAAATTAGCTTTTAATAATGCTTTTTTGCTCAGTCACTGAAAGAAAGACCTGAAAGACAAATGAGACTCTTCCTCCCCAGCCACACACATTCTTAGAGTTTCCAATTTATCTCCCATGGATTGTGTCATTTTGAAAGTCTTATTCTGTCAAGTCTGTTTTCTCTTATAGTACCCTCTCAACTTTTACTCAGATGTGTTGTCCTTTCTTGCTTCTTAGGGCTGGTCTTCACTACAGGGAAGACCCGCTGAATCAATGGCAGAGCACTTTCCAGTCGACCTTTAAACTCCACCTCTCCAAGAAGAGTAAGGTAAGTCAATGAGAGAACATCTCCCATTGATGCAGCGCAGTGTAGATACCGGGGTAAGTTGACTTAGGCTACATAGACTCCAGCTATGTTATTCATGTAGTTGCAGTAGCATAACTTAGGTCAATTTACCATGGTAGTGAAGACCCCTTAGAAAACATCTCATCAAACAAAATTAATAATTACCATTCTTTCTTTTCCCCACTACTTGCTGAAAACCCACTTAGGTCCCAGTTTAAAACCTAGGAATGTGTGCTATAATTATGAGAGTTCTTCTTTTGGCATTACCACCTGCTGCATATAAGCCAGGGGCCAGGGTTGGCAACCTCTGGCATGTGGCTCGCCAGGGTAAACACCGTGACAGGCCGGACCCATTTGTTTACCTGCTTCCTCTGCAAGTTCTGCTGATCATGGCTCCGACTGACCGCGGTTCACCACTCCAGGCCAATGGGGGCGGTGGGAAGCTGTGCGGGCAGGGCGATGTGCCAGTGGGAGCAGTGACCAGCCGAACCTGCGGAGACAGCAGGCAAACAAACTGTCCTGGCCCACCAGGGTGCTTACCTTGCCGAGCTGCGTGCCAGAGGTTGCCAACCCCTGATATAAGCACGGCTAGACCTTTTAAAGAATTCACACACAAACTGTCCAAATGTGGAAATGGAAACCCAAAATAAAGAAGCATCTCCATATTCCCTTGGAGACACTATAATACGATGCTTGTTCTGCCTGTATGCAACCAGAACCAGATAATATCAGCAATTTTGCAAGAAAACATGATTTCATAATATTTCTAAGCGTTCCCAAAGAAAATTGGTTAAGATTTGAGTGGCCAACCAAAAGAAAAAGTATCACTTGAATTTTAAAGTTAATTCATTGATTCCTAGTCAGAACAATCGGACAATTTGTTTTACTCATTTTTGGTATGAGTTTCCATGGGGATTTTATTCTGCAGATTTTTGTTTGTTGTTTGAGTTTTATTTAACACTTAAATTTCTGTGCTATTTCTTTGAAGCAGATCTGGTCAAAACACACATTTAATATAAATCTGGATGTGCCACAGCCAATATCATTGCTACCAAATGAGTCTATTTAAATCCTGGATGCTTAAGTAGTGAGATGATGGGGTCACAATATAAGCACAAATCATTCATATTATTGTTGTGTATAGATGCTCAAACCCAAGTTTGGTCCATATGGTGTTAAGAACTGTTCAAATACATAGCAAAAGATAGCGGCTAACCCGAACGCAGTCTAACTAGACAGGATAGGCAAAGGGTGACACAGTGAGGTGAAATGTTTTGCATAAGGTCACAGAATCAGGAATAGAATCCAGCTCTCCTGAGTCCTCTAGTGCTCTGCCCACTAGACCATACTGCCTCTCCGCAAATAGGCATCATGGTTCTTGCATTCATGGGGTTTAACATTAATTCAGTGGAATGTTTAAGTGGTTACTGCACATGCCCAGTGTCATTCTGTCCATTAATCTCTCGCACATATTTCCACTGATTAGTTCCAAACTGTCAAAAGACCTCTGGGCACATTCAATCATTTTTATTTGGGTATATTTGTTTACAAATCCAATTTTTCTGCTAGCAGAGTAAAAAAAAATCTATGTCGCTGATTTTGATTCAACTTCTTTTTTTTAAAGATGCTTCTTCCAAGCTGAGCAGTCACATTACAGCCTTTAAGCCACTTCTTGTGTGCATTTGATAAACTCCTCAACGCAGTCCCCGTGCCCACTGACTTCAATGGAAGCCCGTGCAGGCTACAGGGGAGTTCTCGCTAGTGGACTGCCTTGCAGGATTGGGGCCTTACCCTGAAAAAAGTGATACAGAACAAACTTTTGAGGTTTTAAAATTCTACTTTGCCCTTAGTGTAGTAAATGGGAGTTTTGTCTAAAGACGGCGTGAAAACCGAGGGCCCAATTTTGCCACATTCACATTAAGAATGTTGTGGTGATGAGCAAAGTGGGATCAATAGCATGCAGACTAATCGTATGAGTAAGGATTCCAGGACCAAGCCCTGAGTAAGGACTTCTGAGTTCAGCCCTTGAGCCATCTGATCAGCATCATTGGCTCTATTTCTGTGGGGAAAGCAAGGAGGATTCGGCCTATGGTATTAACGACAGTTTCACATACACGACAGTGCAATATTTTTAACTGTCGTGTTACAGCTTCCTGCAGGGGCTAGAAAGCGGCTGCTTAGCAGCAGTGTCCCACTCTTAATTAACATTTTTGGAAACACTGCAATTCAGCTGGATGGCCATTCCATCTCAATTGACAGCTGACTAGAAGTGGTTTTCACAGCTGGGCTGCTGATCCAATGCCGAGAGAGGCTTCACTATCATTAATTTTGCAGCACGGTTTACAGCCGTAATTAATATTTCTGGAACCACTGCAAGTCAGCTTGGTGGCCATTCTGTTTCACTTGATAGCCAGTTGGAACACATTTTACTGCCGCTCTAAGCCTGCTACATGTAGAGTGGCTGCACTGCTCTTGTAAGGGGCTGTAAGGAACAATATATATCACCCATACAGTATCATCATTATCTTAAGGGCAAGGGCAAGTCTTTAAACACGGTCTTAACTGTTCCTTGTCCAGCCACCAAGTGAAGATTTATTGAGAATCTCATCACGTTCACCTATTTCACGTTTCCCTGACACCAAGCTGAGCAGCTCGGGATTCCAAACCTGAGATCTGCTCTTACTCCAGTTGAAGTCAACTGGAATTCTCTTATTGACTTCAGAGGGATCCACACTGGGTTCTCTGCATGTGCACTGTATACCATGTCACCCTGCAAATCTGCTCCATAAAAGAGGTTACACAATTGCTATCACTCACAACTGGGATCACTATCCATTTCTATATGAATATGTCATAGCAATATATATACGATCTCTTCATAACAAACAGAGGAGTTAGTTTCATGTGGGGAGATTAGCTTTATTTACAGCGGTAAAGCTCATACTAAGAAGCCATGTTTGACAGGGTGAGAAAAAAGTTTATAATGCTAAAATCCATTACGAAACCTTGGTTTATGAGACCCTGCAGCTTTCTGGTCTTATTATGTATGCGACATAAATGACACAAGGGGATTTAAAATTAGAAGTATGTTTTGATTTTCCTGCCAAAAAATATTCATATTTCTAATGACTCTCTCATCACCTATCTTGGACCAACAACAACAGCAGCAAAGTGAAACAAACACACAGGAGCAACACCTAAACACGCAGTCTCATTTGATGGTTTATGAAACATGCCACTATACAACTAAAACTCACAAACAGAAAATGTGTGTAGCTGTTAATGCGCAGCAGATATCAAAACTTTACATTAATGTTTATAACCGAAAGCAGAACCAGACAAGCTTGTTACATATGCTTCCTCTTAGATTTCTGAGGTTCACAGTGTTATACGCAGGAAAACAGTTAAATGAAACCTCACGAAAGACAACATTGTATTTGCTTTAAAATAAAAGTCAGCTGTAGCCCCAGTTGTTCACTTTTCCCACCCACTCCCCACAAATTTACAAAGCACATATTTGATTATGCGGATTTTCCAAGCTCTCCTGGCTTTTAATACCACGCTGTGCATAATAAGACTTTTCCCCACTACTTGTGCAGTGCATAGTCTGAGAATGTTTTAGCTATGTAACAAATGTCATGAGTTTTTATATATATCACTTGTTTTATATAAAAATCTTGTTTCCCTGTAATGAGGGAGTGACTTTTTTCAACTTCTAACCACCAGCCTTAACCAAAGGTGTTGAAAGTGGCCAATGAGGGGAAAATCACAAACTAAGGCCACTAAACAAAACAAAAGGAGGGGGGGAATTAATCTTATTAGGATCGTATATCATAAGGTTGTCAGGTGTGAAAGCAAACGAATGGCCTCTGTTTATCTGAGCTAAACCGAGTGGTTCACCCAAAGACTCACTCCAAGCAGGGTTTTTTTTACCCTTAATAAATTGGCTAAGTCGGTGCAGAGTGTTGATAATGAAGTATGTGCGAGTGAGGTCTGAGCTTTCCTCCTAGTGTTTAGATGCAACTAAGCTTCCTTTATTTTTTTATTTTTTTTTTTTTATCACAGCTGATTCAGAAAGCCCTTTGGAAAGATGAAGTAGGTAGAAATCAAAATAAATGGATTCTATTAAAACCAGCAATGCATCAACTGCTTGATAAAGTGATTAATAAACAGCTTAGGATGGTGATTGATTAAACTCTTTAATCAAAGTGCTAAACTGACTTAATATGGATAGTTTCAACATGTTCAAAGTATACATTTTCTCTACCGAGGGTTCAGAGCTGTTTATGTAACTTTTCTGAAGTGTCTCCCCTAGGTCTGACCTTCAGATAGCTAGGACTGTGGAATGTGTAAGGATTATAAAGTGCTAAATATATTGCATTAGTCACTAGAAGTTTGCAGATAAATGATTCTGCTGTTTCACTGGTCAACAAATATTTTTTTCCAGAATTTCAGATACCTTAATAAAACAGTTTTTGTATTGGGATTTTTAAACCCCTTTGCAATTAAAGGGGATAACGCAACATAAAAATCCATTTTGTATCATATTTCATTTCCTTTTTTCCCTCCCAGTATTTATTAAGATTATCGTGTGAAGTCTAGAAATCTAGATTTTAATTCTTAGACTGATTACACATGTTTATTCAAACTTGTATATTTAATTTAATCCGTAGTCTGCTTCAAGATGCAATTTTTGACACAATCATCTGTTGGTTTCATTAGGCTAATTTACTAAGACTTTGCACTGGAAAGTCTGTGATTCTGATATTTTAAGGGAAGGAGGGAGAGAGAGATTTCAACTCTCTTGATTTTATCGTGAGTTTCAGAATATTTGGTATTTTAACTTAAATCCCACCTCCTGGAGTGATATGAACGCAAGAGAATCTCAGCTTTCTTACTTTTTTTTTTTAAAAAGTACATTTCTAGTTCTCATAACTGTGGGGGGAAAGTTTGAATATGTGATCTGAATGCAATCTAAAAGCTAAGAGACCAGACAGACAATAAAAAGAACTCAAAATCTATTTTTAAAAAATCTCATGATTTTTAAGCCAATTTTGTGGTGGTGGTGGGGGGAAACGACTTATGGTTTTCCAGGGCTTAGGGCTGGCAATACTGTACCCTGTACGGAGTTGAACACCCAAATCCTATTGGAATTTAATGGGAGTCGAGCACCTAACTCCCTTAGGCTTCTTTGAAAATCCCAACCTTACAGCTTCACAGACTTTGGAAACTGAAACCTTTGAAAGAGGGTCTGACCGTTGATTGGTTGTTAGTGTATTTTTTAAGAGACTGGGTGCTACCAAGAGGGATGAATGAACTAGTCCCCAAGGACACAACCCTCTACTCTGGTCAAAATTATGTCCAAGTGAAATCTTGCCCCTTCTCAGAAGTTCATATACAAGGAGGACAGCTCGTTGTGCTTGCTTCAGCCTGGGGACTCTTTAGAGCGACAGACGCCTGGGGTCCAGTCTAGGCCTCTGTAGCCTTGTACAGCATAATAAATGTTAGCAAGCTTTAAATGCACCAGAACCATAACTATTCCTGCGATAAAATGATCAATCACTATTATACATAGGCCCCCTGTGCACACATACCAAAGTGTTCAGGTTGCAATGCAGTTATCCAGTTACAAGCATGGACAAAACAAATACCCCATATAAGACCTCGCAATAGCAAGGTGCTTCACATTTTGAATCCCCAGAAGAGGGGGAATTCTGCAAGAGAGGACTAATAATGTGCAGTGGTTTGAGCACCAGCAGTGAATCTGCACAGGGATTATCAATAGTCTCGTCACCTAGAACATATGGGACAAACAAGTCACTTAACTAGCTCGGTAGGTGGCTGTGCAGTGTTTTATAAACAATCAATAAAACATTATAATCAATATCTTGATGAACCACCAGCCATTGAAGGTTATTAAGTAGAGTGATTTTCCTGCAGAAATACACAATAGGAACTGTGATTTCACAGTAGATTAACAGTCCAATTAGTTCCATGTCCTGCCGCCAGCAGTATGCCAGATATTTAAGAGGAATATCAACATGCCCCAAAGCATCTAGTCAAGTGTACAATACTATGTCATGGAACAATTTGTTCCTGTTCCCATCTGATGATCCCCCTCTGCCCTGAAACACAAGGATGGGAAGCTCTTCTAGATCTCTGTTCTGTTAGCTTCCTTCAAGGTTTAGATGTCCATAGTTTCACAGAGCTGTTGGCACTCAGAGCCAGAACAACCTGAATCTTCATATTTAATTGATTCTGTAGCAGAAAAATATGGTCACAATTTTTAGATGAACTTTAGAAGGAAATGTATGCATGTCTGGCAATCCTCTTTTGGGCGTTTCAAGGAGTAAACAGGGTTAATTCACGCCATGAGAGGTGGAATTTATAACACCATCATTCACTGAGTTTCCCTATATCTGTTTCCAAGTGGTGGATGGGCACCACTAAGCTCCATTCAGCCAGGATCCCTCACTAGCCAGCACTGCCCCAAACATGGACAGCTCTACCCCACCCTTTCCACAGCCTATAACTTTGCATTGCCCTGTTGAATTTACCTCTGACAGGTCAGTCTCTACAAGTGCTGTCCTGTTTTATAGTAAAGTTGGTAAAGAATTTTTTAGCTTTTAACCCAATTTAAATAAGGCAAAGGGTGGGTGGCTGCTCAAAACTCAGTCTAGATTGACGTGGTGTTTAATTACGGCTCATTAAGAACAGCTGGTGTGAGTGGAAACTTACATCTCCATTTCAGATTCATTACACCATTCAGAAATGGTGATTACTTGCACTATTTGTTTAAAAGGAAGTGGGTAAAAAACAACCGAAGTTTACATTTGAACTGTGCGGCAGTAAATTGAAATGACAAACAAATGCTAAGCTGTTTCGGGAACACATAGTTCAAATCAGCTTTACTTGTCCTATTGAGCACCTGGTAAGCTGTGTAAGTTGGTGGGTCCTACTCATCAACCAGGGCATAATATTAAGCTCCCAAAAGCAGAATAATTTTGGTCCCTTTCTTCACAGATGGGTTTATTTCTCAAATACTGTAACAGCCTAACATAAATTAAATAGATATCCTGGGTCCTTCTGCTGCTGCCTGGACCTTACCATGTCTTTTTCCCCAGACCCAGAGTCTCCTGATGGACCCTATGTGTTCTCTTCAGCCTTCTCCCCCAACTGAGGGGTTTGTTTGCCTTCTGTCTAAGACCCATTACCTGGGAGGCAGCTAATTAGTTTCAGGTGTGGTTAAGTCCACTGGGGTGTGTTGAAGACTGTGTTGTAATTGCAAGCTATCACTTTAAGAGTGAGGGCTTTCCTGATCATGTTTGTGGCTAGGGTGCACTATACGAAAGCATCATGGGATCAGAATCGGGATGGAAAGGGCCAGCTTAAAGCAAGGTGGGATGAGCTGTGCCTCTCGGAGCCTGTTTTCTTTATTTTGAGGTTCTTGTGTGTAATCATTCTAAATTCTAAGGAATAAAGTAGTGATACACTGCAGCCTTCAAGCAAGAGTATTTGTGTTTCTCTGTATGTATTAACACTCATCTTCCTTAAAGGGCTATCCCCATCTACGAGAACACAAATCCTAGATAAGGATAGCAACCACAACCAAATAAGATGTAATTTCATAAAAAAATAAGACAGAAATGTACAAAGTGCTAGGACCAAATGTGAATGATCTGAACTTGCGATAGAGGGTACCAACTGAGAGTAGCCTACGTCAGACGAGTTGTTAGTCCATCTAGCTCAGGGATTGGCAACCTTTGGCATGCAGCTCTCCAGGGTAAGCACTCTGATGGGCCGGGTCAGTTTGTTTACCTGCTGCGTCCTCAGGTTCAGCCAGTCGCGGCTCCCACTGGCAGCGGTTCGCCATCCCAGGCCAATGGGAGTGGTGGGAAGCGGCGCGGGCCAAGGGATATGCTGGCTACCGCTTCCTGCTGCCCCCATTGTCCTGGAGTGGCAAACCACGGCCAGTGGGAGCAGCGATTGGCTGAACCTGCGGATGCGGCAGGTAAACAAACCAGCCCGGCCCGCCAGGGTACTTACCCCGGCGAGCCACGTGCTAAAGGTTGCTGACCCCTGATCTAGCTACTGCTAGAAAGGCAAGGTGGGTGAGGTAATATCTTTTATTGAACCAACTTTTATAGGTGAAAGAAACAAGTTTTCAAGCTACATAGAGCTCTTCAGGTCTGGGAAAGGTACTCAGGGCTTGTCTACACCACGCAGTTTTTAGTGACATGGCTTGTCGCTAAATGTTGGTGTGTGTAAACACTCTTTTTGGGCACGTTTGCCGACAAAATACTGCCAGCCCCACAAGCAGCATTCACCACATTCACACTGCCACTTGCCACAGCAAAACTTTGTCTTTCGGGGCGGGGAGGGCAGCTTTTTTAAGTACACATGAAAGACAAAAGTTTTGTTGACAACTTGGCAGTGTAGACTAACCCTAAGTGTCACAGCTAAATACAAGGCGGAACAGATTGCTTAGCATAAGCAGTTAACATGTATTCTAAGGGATGATTCAAGGGGAAATGGTCCATTAGCGCCCTTGCCATCTTAGGACAACAGGGGAGGGAGGAGCTGGTAGTTTACACATTGTCATAATAAACCATAAATGCAGTGTGTTTATTAGGAGTCTTTATTAGCTCCTATTAGATAGTAAATCAACATCAGAAAACCCATCATTCTTGCTACCTTCAGTGACAATCTCAGTGGACAGGCCAGGAATTAAACTGATATGTAACTGAGCTATACACTCACTCATGGAGCTTTGCATTCCAAGTCATGGTGAAGGTGCTTTGCTAAGGTAGGGTGGGGAAGCTTACTCGGACGCTGCCAGTACTGTACGAAAACTCTATCAGTGAATAAAATGGAGGACTCCATTGCTGAGTGATGCCAATCAAGAGAAAAGACTGGCCCATTGATGATTGAACAACAATTGGGTGGGCAGGGGAAGGAACAAAGACTGAGAATATAGGGGGCCTACCAAAAAATGTAAAAAGTTGGACTGTTGGAAGGGACATGGACCTGTCTCATATAAAACTTATATATATCACACAATGCATATGAAAAAGGGAGAAAGAAGATGGCTTGATATTTATAATCAAAGGCCAAGTGCCTTTCACATGAACAACTTTTTCTAGTTTTATAGAGCAAGTGCTTGGTGAACGCCTGCACTCACACCTCTTGATGAACTATACTTAATGGGCATCAAAAATTCATGCAGTCTCCCATTAAATGTGGAGTTTTATCAAAGAAGCAAATTGGATAAATATATGCACAATTCTTTGATGTATCTGGGAGTCACATATGGTATCTGTTGGCATTATTTTCAACAATACATATCTAGTGAGTCAATGCTATTATATTAACATTATTGCATAGCTGTCATTCGGTAATCTCTCTCCAATGACTAACTTAAGGTCACCATAATTCAGAGGGGTTTTCCCTCAGGAGGAGACATTGTGGCCACTTTGCATCACAGTAACATTCCCCAGAAGCCTTTCCATGATTGAGGATCCAGGCTTATGTTCACGGCAGAGAGCATTATAACGCCAGGGTGAGTTCAGCTCAATATCGATTGTTATAAAAATCATGACCGTTTACGATGTCTGAAAATTGTATATTGAAGTTTAAATGGAAGACGTTTTAATAAAATGTCCCACATCTCTGTCACTTTATACTACTGATATTTCTCTACTCAGAACTGTAACTGGTTTGGACTAAAATGAGAAGCAGAAACTGAAGCCGCACAAGCAGGGGGTTCTCACAATATTTACAACATGACCGAAACTAAAAAACACAGGAAAGTTGGAATCATCTTTCCTTCTACCCTCACGCAATACCATGGTGTTTGCCTTCAGCTGAGGCTTTCAAACTTCCTGGTTTAAACTGGAGGGGAATGGCAACAGGGCATGCTGAGTATGGGTTCTTGATTTTGTTCCTTACAACTGAGACACGAAGTTGGCAGTTTTCTAAAAAGTCCTGATTTAATTTGGACACACCATAAGAGTTACTGTGTGTGGCATCCTTATCAATAAAGGTCAGCGTCTTCTGCAACCCCACTGCCTGTTGCTGTTGAACGAACAATTTATTTTAAGCCAAATTCAGCACTTTTAGGTCCAGATCCAAAGACCATTAAAACCAATGGAAATCTTTCCACTAACTAAAAAATCCAAACCAAACCAAACCAAAAAAAAAAATTTGAAGACACTGGAAGAAATCTCATCCACTTTAATGGTCTTTGGATCATGCTCATAATGAACTCGCAGTTCAAGATCTTCAGTTTTTTGTATGCACAATCTACTGAAACGTCTGTGTATGTCAAATGCTGGATGAACACTCTGTAGCCACTACAGCTGCCTCTCTCTGTTCTGCAAAGGAAAGTTTCTCACCAGCAGTAAAATAATCTCATTTGATGGAAGTCTAGCTGCTTTACCTTTTTGTCTATGAAAAAGAGCAGATCTTATTATAGCCCTATTACAGGCGACTGTCTTGAGAGACCAATGAAAAGAGAATGTTTCCTTTGTAACTTCTCTAAACCATTCAGCACATCTTAGATCAAAGAAGGACTTTATCCTATTTCTTTCTCTTTAGAGAACTACTAATTATTACAATCCAACCAAACTGTGACTTTATCTCTCTAAATAGATTTTTTCTGTGCATGACTTTATTTGTTAAGAGGAAAAACAATACTTACACATGTATATGTTGAGGGCTAACGAGCAATGCCATCTGTACGGCTGGAATATTTTCACACTCCTTTTCTGTTATACCAAACAAACCCTCTCCAGCTGATTTCTCTCATTGTAGAATGCAAATTGCCTATAAAAGACCTCAGGGTGTGAGAAGACACTTATCAGACAGACATTACACCGGGACTCAGACTAACAACACTATCTACTATACAATTTTAAATGCATTAAGAACAAAAAAGTATCAGCAAACCTGCTTTTGTGCGGCTATAGTAATTATAATCTGAGGTATTTCTGTTTGTTAAGACATGTTGCTTAGGAAGCTGATCTTCCTTCCTTCAGGGCCAATACTGCACCTACTTCATAGTAAGTAAAGTAGTGAGTCTTGAATAAAAGATCTGAGAGTAAAATAAACTAATTTTGCTCCTTCCTTTATTTATAAGCAGTAAAACCAGCATCTCTAAATTATTCAGATAGAACCATAGTGTTTTGAACAGCAATGTCTTATAGTCACTTATTGTAAATATGATACAATATTATAAAAACTATGCTCATTAACCCCTGGATGCAAGATGTTCTGATTCCCCCAAATTAAATTCACTGTTGGTAACTGACAGGTGCAGGAGCTAACTGATTTGAATGAGAGGAACTCAGTAATTCAGAACCAAATAATTTTGCACAGTTGTACCTGTCGATTCAGAGCTGAACCAGATGCAGGAAAAAAACAGATGTACAGTAAGTAATAATGATCTCAAAGAGGCTCCATTACAGGTGTCTCTCAGCAGAAATTGCCAGAGGTAACTGTGAAGACCAGAATTTATACAATACACACCATTTAGGAATACACTGTGCCAGGCCCCAAGGACACTGCTGGGGTATCCAAGACAGCACTGATTATCAAGATTTCTCACTTTGGCAAGATTTGCCTCTGTAAAGAGGATTCTGGAGAATTAGATTATGTGGTTGAATTAAAAAAAGTGAAATCTTGGTACAGTAATGGATTAGCAAAGCAAACTCACTGTGCTTGGCCAGATTAGTCTCAGGTTTATGTTGCTCACTGATTTCTGCACAGTGGTTAGTTCAGCTTTATTATAATTACTTTGCTTTTAAAAGACATTTGTAAAAATCATGGGAAGGAGGATCACAGCAAGTGGAGTTCTACACAACCTGGCCCTAAAATTCAACTTCCTTGTTCCTACAGGGAAGCCATTAAGGTCTAATCATTTTTAATGCATCATAAATAATCTTCACACTTGCTGTTAATTAATATAATCAGTAAAGCCAAATACATCAAAAATGTAGCTTATTTTGCAAACATGCAAAATGTTCTGCCTCATTGCCGCTCTATCAAAATTAAATGTCATTTCGCTAACAACCCTTTCCAAGTTTTAATTTCAGTCCTTTTTTATCACAAATCCTACATTTTTTAAAAAACAAAAAAGGTCCCCTCTAAACAAAGATATCCTTATGTGACAGATTATAGGAAAATAGTCACATGACCGCTAATTAGGCACATAGGGCCCAGCCCTGCAAATATGGATGTCTGATCTTGCCAACAATTACAAGGTCAAGGTACTCAGGGCCATAAATGGATCAGGATCTGGGCCTGGAATATTACACCTTTACCTACATTACTTTGCCACAAATTACTTTTATGTAAAATGAAAGCAAGATAGGTGATTCTAAATAGTTGGTTAATATATTTCCATGACCATGAGCCTAAAATAAAATAGATGCCCATAAAGACAAAAATCTATTACTAACTTGTAAGAAAATAAATGCAAGGTTAGAAACAAATAAGTGCATGGTTATTCTTGTGTTCATGTAATTGCACCATTATTTTTCAATTCCCAGGCATAGTTCATAACAATCAAATAATATTTACACAAAACAAAAGGTACAGAAGAATAATTGTAGATATTTTACTGTCCTCTGTGCTCCAGGAAGGAAAGATTGAAGTTCCACCTGGAACTCCCTAGTATACTGTCGACCTGAGGCTATGGCAATGATATGCCGAATCGGTATTTTCTCCAGTCATGTGTCCAATTAGTGACACACTTTTTTTTTTCTGGTTTCCTGTGGCCCCTCAATGTGGTGGCATTCTCTCTGCTCGTAGCTGGGCTGTCTCTGAAGACCCTTTCTCTTTCAGTTTCAGACACCACAGACCATAGGTTAATGTAACCCAAAGGCTACATCATTCAATGCCCGTTCTAAGACTTCTCAAGTTAGATACATGTATATGAAATTTCATGTAACAGTATTCAATGTCCTGCTTAACTGAGAGAGTAAGGAGACATACCTTATATTTCAGTTCTCCATAAATTGGTTAAAGGGATTCTTTTTTTATATATGAAGTTAAAGTAATTAGATAAGAAAACTTCCATAACGCAGGTCTTCCTTGCTAGGCACAAGTACCAGTGAAGTCAAATGGGAGCTGGAGGTTGAAGTCAATGAGACAAGCAGGAATAAATTATAAAGTTCCAATGATTAGTACCCTATGTTCCTCCTTATGTTCAGTTTCTGTTCTTGGTAAGAGTGGTGCTTCATTTCTAACGTAAAGTCTGATCTTTCAACCACTTATGTGCACAAGTAGTTCTTAGATATACAAGCAGTTGGCCTCGTAGTTCAAGTCATTGCATATATTGATAGAAGTATTTGTTGCAAACCATGTATTGAATACATTGAGGGGTGTTTTGTTTTTCTTTGTTTTTTCTCTCCCTGTTTGTGTACAGATCACAATTTTGATCTATTTATCCACTAATCGTAATTCGTCAAGTAGCTTTTTAATCCTATTTAAGCCTTGCATTTTCTTCAAACATTCCATGACAGGCACCCAATATTCAGGTGTCAGGATTTGAGATGCATGACTTGTAATTAAGTCATATGTTTCTGTTTCTTTTCTGGAATAGATTACCAACCCTCCATAAACTACTTCCTTTTCCACTCAAGCCACATTTATTTTCATTTCTCTATATTAGTGGTTTTGTTGTCTGTTGGAGAATCTAAGCATCTTCCATATAAAGTCAGTAGCAGCAGTGAAATTCCTAGTGAACATGTGAAATCTCTAGCTCTTCTACTTTTTAGGGTAAAAGCTCTCTTGCCATAGGGTTTTTGTTAAAATGTTTACAAATTTTCTTTTATCTACCAATATGCACCTGGGATGAAATCCTGGCCCTACAAAGTCAGTAATGACAAAGCCCCATTAATTTCAACAAAGCTAATATTTCACCTTCTTGCTTTTATTCATCAGACAAATTCTGCTTCCCTCCAAGAGGAATCTCCACTACAGGCTTCAAAATTACTGCTCAGAGACATTTGTAGGAACAAAACTTTGCTTGTGTGAATGTTCAGGAGCAGTGCATAATAATGAAGCATGGACTGGCCTAATGAAAACCCTGCTGTTTTCATAACAGCTTTCCACTATCTCTAGCAAGTTCTAGGCCCCAACTGTGCAATGACCTCCCTGAGCTCATGAGGAACTCTGTGCAGGGTTCTGCCACGGTGGAGCTCATAGACTGTCAGGAGCCTAGTCCTGGCCGAGGCTCATCGTGGTTTTGGTACCCTATTTAAAGAAGCAAAATCCTGGTTATCGCATCAGAAAATACTCAATTAAAATAAACCAAAACCATAATACGTCCAGAGATAAATCACTTTTTTAAATTAAAGTTGCTTGGCAATTAGCTGCCAACTCTAAAGCAGCTCATTCTAACAGCAAGTTAACTCAAACAGCAGGCAATAGACAGTACATCACATCTCTGGAACAGCAGAGCTGTTTCCAGCGGCCTTCTCATTATTAGGTTTTTATCCTAAAGTTGCTTTCTTCACATCGGAAACAATTTACCCCAGCCAGGCTTTAAATCAGTGGCTTCCTATCAGTGCTCATTCATGTCTAAATGAGTATTTTATTTTAAACACAGGCCATTCACTCTAAATGAGTTAAAAGATATTAAATGCAGCTCAAGGACTTGAGAGTAAACACACTCCATGAGAACAACGTTAATTTCAGAGCAGGTCAGTGTGCTAAGTAGACTGGCTGAAACTTTTCCCCCCTCATATCAAATATGCTTACATCCATTGGCTCAGGGACCAAGGCAAAGCCCTCCATGATGCAGAAGTCTTGATTTACTCTTCTATAGAGGGTTGGAGGCATGAATAGACCTGCTCTTCTGGAGACCCCTGCATTTTCTTTCTACTGAGGAAGTGGGCTCTTCCTACAGAAGATAACATTGTGGATGGGCTTGGGGATAGGCTGCTGGATCTGAATTTTGGAAATGTCTGCTGCAACCAGATGGGGCTGCAGACTCAATACATCCTGTGGCTAGTCCCTGACATTTCATTCTAAAGAACACATCTGTGCTCCTTATACATGGGCAATGGGACAACCACTTAAGATACACTGGGGGAAAGATCAAGAGGGAAGAAGTTAGAATATGTTAGTTCAGCCTTGACAAAGCCATTAAAAGGCTAGCAATAGAGGAAAATGGTAAGACATGCTCAGTTATCCGCTCCTGAGAAGTTGCTGTGGTCTCTCAACATAAGCACAGATCCAGTGAGTGAAGTGATCCTGATAACAGTCCATCCCTAATTCTCCTTTCTGCTTTGGCATATATTCAGAGTGGGTTTGGAGCCCACTTCCTTGGCATAAAGAGACGCAGTGGCTCTCTATGCATTTTATCTGCTCCCGCCCCACCCCGTATTGAGAGACCATGGGATTATAGGCTGGAATAAGAACTTGTGCTGCAGCATTGCACTTGCTCTTCAGTGAGGGAGTGATTTAATCCTGTCACCACTGCAGAACAGATGGACAAAGCCTGATTACTCAGGCTTTAGAGGAGTTTCAGGAATTTTACCCTTGATTAAAGTAGGGTGCCTTGAGCTTCTACAGCAAACCTGAAAATATTAATGCTACTTTAAACTCCAAATATATAGAAGACAAAGCACTTGTTGACTTCTATGGGAGCAGGATCTGGCCCAGATATATGAAACATTTCAAAAGGAACCTTGTCTTAAAAAAAGAATAAGACTAGACAAAAGTATTTGAGTCAGGGCATTGCTAGGCAGTCTTGCTGGTTGTCAGATCTGCAGTGTAATGACATGTCAATTTGATTTCCTTTGTGCATGAGCCCAGAGCTATCCTTGGGCCAAAATTCTTCTGTACTTTAGTTTTTCTTTTGTTCTGATGGCACTTCTCCCAACATTACTTGACAATGACTGATGCTCCAAAACCCTGATCTTTCACACCCTGTTGGTGACCTATAACTTTTCATGCATAACCTTTGACCTGGGTCCTGACAGTTTGATTTATTGTTCAGTGTTATGATTTATGAGTATCTTCTCAGAATAATTAACGGACAACAGGTGGCAGCATAATAATTTTGATTACCCAGTGGTTCATGAAGCCACTTCAAAGGTGACTTCATTTACTGAATAGGAAAAGGACAACAATTAGAAATTAAACAAAGCAATCCTTTTATGCCTTCGTTTTTCACCCCTTTGTCCGTCAACACAGAAGATTTTATTTAGACTCTCATCTTGAACACCAGGAACTTGAATTCTGTGCAGAAGACAACACTTCCCAGCTCCTGGTTTTGGTAGAACTATTTTTCTGTTGTTGAAAAGAATCTTAATTAATTGCACATTGTCAGTTTCCATAAACCTGAGGAGCTTGGAAACTTATCACCACCAGAGGCAGAATTTATTCCAAAATGCAATTTTTTGATAGTTTATCTTTTTTCTCAGGAAACTATTGAATCACTAAAAGCCCCATCCCACAAGGTGCTGAGCACCCTCAATTTCTGTTTAAGTAAGAGTGCTCAACAACTTGTGGGATCGGGCCCTAAATTATGCAACTGAAGCATTTGGTTCAGGTAATTCAATGACATTATGTTCTCCAAGGGCCCAAATCTGCAACCTTTATTCACAAATGAATAGCACTCACCTGAATATCTGCATTGAAGCCAACTGGGCTACTTTGGTGAGTGCTACTCAGCATGAGGAAAAGCTGAAGAACTTGAACTCGGGATTGTAGTCATAACAACAAGTTTATACAACACCCAAATGCAAACTATTACTGGTGGAATATAATTATGGCTGCTTATTGTTCATTCACTTTATAAAATTGATCTAGAATGGAAGGATATTGTTTGTATATTTTCTTCAATTAAAATACCTTTCTTTCCTGCAAGCTGATGGTGGACCCAGATCCTACTGATTTCAATAGTCCCTTTATAACCGATCACTAAGTTCCACAACATCCAAATAAAGGCGCAAATTTGCTAACCAGGTTATGACAACACATTTTATTCTCTTGTATACATGTTTATTTTAGAAGGCCCATAATTTCACCCATTTAATTCAGTTGACTGTTTTCCATTGTTATTTTCAGTAACACCATGCGTTGCTATGGAGATGATGATGATGCGTTCTGCATGGGTGCTGGATTTTCAAGGCCTTATTTTCAGAGCAACTGCAAGTACTCAACACTTCTGAAAATTGAGCCATCCATTTGTCAAGAACAAAGGTTCTGGATGTATGTTTAAAGGATAAACATCTGATTGTAAAATAAAATACATACTTTAACGCACACTATCCAGTCAATCATTGTTAGACATGCTTTTAAAAATATATTAATACTGAAATAAGTAGGTTAATGGTGCTATTTCTCAATGTTTACAGAAAGATAAAGGGACTCAGCTGGAGTAAATCAGTGTAACCAGGGGTGGCTCTATGTTTTTTGCCACCCCAAGCATGGCAGGCAGGTGGCTTTCGGCTGCGGCTTGCGGGCGGTCCACTGGTAATGCAGATTCGGCGGCATGCCTGCAGGAGGTCCACCGGTCCCGTGCCTTCAGCGTACCCACCACCGAATTGCTGCCGAATTTGCTGGACCAGCGAATCTCCCGCAGGCGCACTGCTGAAAGCCGCCTGCCTGCTGCTCTCACAGCAACCAGCAGGCTGCCCCCTGTGGCTTGCCATCCCAAGCACGTGCTTGGAGCACTGGTGCCTGGAGCCACCCCTGAGTGTAGCTCCCCTGAAGTTAGCGTAACAATGACAACTTGCACAAACTAAGGATCTGCCCCCAAGAGCTCTTCCTTTTCATGTCAGTCTAAAGATAAATCTAAATATTAATAGTTGTTTGCAGGGTTGTTGTAGCTGGGTGGGTCCCAGAACATTAGAGAGACAAGGTGGGTGAGGTAATATCTTTTATTAGACCTTGTCTCCAAATATTAATGACATTTAACTACACTCCCCTCTCCGTGTCACAATTCCTCTTCACACCCAAGTAAGCACATGAGAAATGAAGTTTTGTACAGCGCTACAATAGTGATATTGCAGGCTTATCATTTTTAATTGACTTCTTGACTTATAAAAATATTCCTACAATCCTGCTTTACATTGCAGTTTAATAACAGCTTAACACACATCTATGAAATATTCATTCCTGTTACATTCAAATTTTAAAATATCTGATGAAGAGCCTGGTTAATAGATAAAGCAGAATCCCTAGAATATTAAAATAACTCAGGCTTTCCGCAAGGTTCCTCGGTGGAAAGCGAAGAAATAACTACTCTTGTGATCAGACTTACTTTATTTTTTCCCTCTAGAACGCATAACGACACCCCTGCAACAAAACTCTATTACAATAAAGCCAATTTTGTCCTACAGTAGTTTTATCAAACCTTTAATACCACATTAGCTGCTTAATATACAATATATGTAGCGATGGAAAACCACTCTCCTCCAGACTCTCTACTCAATAAAGACGAAGGAATAATGTGCAGCAACTCATTTATCAGATTAAGGTAGCCTTTTTCAGTTCATGAAATAGCCAAAAGCTGATCTGGATTTCCACAAATGTGATAATAATAAATAAAATGAAATAATATAAATAGTGCATGGATTGATCACAAACAGTTTGCAGCAAGTACGGTAATTAACATTTGAAATTCAGACTGGGCTGCTCAGTGGTGATCCATCAGGTAAACTACATGGTGCTGTTTTTGCTCCTTGATTGGATGATTCACAGATACTTCTGGTGCAAATACTACCACATGCAAATCTGAAATGGAATGTCTGTGAATATGCACAACTGCAACTGTAATTTGAGCATATTTCAGCAAATATTTGTGCCACTAAAACTTAATTATTCAATGCTGGCATGTGTTTAACCAAAGCAAATTAATGTCAACATCTGATTAACTACTTGTAAAATTGTTTTTGGTTTGGATGGTTGGTTGGTTTGGGGGTTTTTGTGTGGGCAGTACTCATCCAGTTATAATTCTGTTTTATGCTACAATTTTCTATTTTGATTTTATATTTTATGCTGCAAGTTGTTCATAGAGAAAACTATTTTTCAAATAATAGCTTTTAGTAACAAGAAATCTGCATCTTGCAAATGTAGGGGCACAAATTCTGCATTCCTCCTTCTTTGAGTCCTACTGACCTCTTTGGTTTGATTCTCACTCGGGAAACTAGTTTACCTTTAAAATGGTAGATACTCTTGATCATGATGTGATGTTAGTACTTTGTTCCCTGTCAATTTTTAAATTAATTATCTGAAAGCAACCAGCAGTTAATTTTTGGCCATAGACTTTTTGATTAGAAGCTGTGACCCTTTTTGCCTTTTTGGCATACTCTGTACAACACCGGTGACCCCTGACACCTGATTCAACTAAAAGTAACTCCTAAACAGATCTCTCATATTCAGCAATGTCTTTGTTACATTGGGATGCTTATCCACTTCATTCTTAAAATCAGCTTTGTTCGTTTCCTCTTCACTCCCATTATACCCCCATTCCCCATACTTATTTTCTAGCGACATTTCTATCCTTCCATTTGTCTCTCTTCGTCGGTTTTTAAACTTTCCACTATACCATCGTCCCATATGTTTGTGCTGCACGCAAGGAGGTTTCTTTAGAAAACGCTGATGCTAATTATAAATTTAATTTGCATTTTAATTAGAACGGTAGCAAATTAAAAGCGTGGCAGCTGGAGAATTTTGAACGCTTTGCAGAGATTTGGTGTCAGTATCTCCCTGTTTCTGACTTCGCTGGCTTTTCATTTTTTTCCCTCCCTATCTTTCATTCACACAAACATATTGGCAATTTTTCTCCTCTCTTGTTTCTTTTTTGTCTATTTTTTATTTCTCCATTCCCCCACCCCCCAAGGATCAAATTATAAATTATTTCTTTTTTGTACTGATAAACACTATACTCTTGTCTTTTGCCAGTACACCATGTACTGTAGTGATAGTGCCGCTTTTAAGTGAGCTTTTGTGTGGCCCTGTTAGTACTGCCCTATTTTGCTATTTATATCTGCCATTTATTTACAGGTAAGAATCTAGTCTATTTCCCCTTGACTAATTTCAAATTCCAGGCTCTGAGGCTTCTGTAGCCTAGACCAGTGCATTTTTTAAAAGAAAAAAAATCCTATACATTTGCAGTAGTCTGTAGAATCTTAATGAAAGCCATTCAGAATGCATTGGGGATGTCACAACTTTATTCTTCGCAAATGCAGCATTCAATACTGTGCTTTTGGACAAAAGGCTGAAGTAATCTGTCAGTCTTTTGGCCTATAGAATGGCATATATTCTGGCCCTACTGTCTCTCAGTGTTTTCTTTCATTTGTGATGTGAGCATGTCTGATTTTAGCATTAACGTGAGCTCATTTAGTCAGCCCTGTCGTTTTCCCTATGTTGTATCTCCATGGTCATTTTCATTCCTTCTGTTCGCTTCCCTCACAGTGTCCTTGCTCAATAATATTCATTAATTGATTGACAGCTCTGATAGACCCAACTAACCTCTATCTCACTCTCATGTCAGTTTTTAAATAAGTACTTGTACGTCCAATGACCTTCTCGACTCATCAGATATCAGAAAATGAGCATTTAGATATGGAGGAACCTGATTAGCAAAATAAGGAAGATCTCACTTCTGGCGTAAGTCCATAACAAGCACTAACAACTAAGTTTACAATTATGCATTTTAAACAAAGGAGACCTACAGATGAGGAATAAACAGACCTTAACCAGTTCCATGAGCATTGTCTCTAGTGAAAGCCTAATACAGTCTCACAACACGATGGGTTTTCTAGAAAAAGCTGGAAAAGAGCCAACATTACTCAATGTGATGCTGTTTGTTCAAATTTTAGAAGGTAGGCTTTTATTTAACTGTTTCTAACTGCATTTTAAATTGTTTGTATAATGTGGTAAAGCACCCAAAAATGCATACATGGAAGAAGAGGGGGATTTAGAGACAAAATGATAGTTAAGATTACTTAGCAAAGATTCTGCACAGTAAAGACCTTTTCTCTCGGAAAAATTCCTTAAATGCTTGCAAAGCTTTGGGCTTTATTGTTTATTATTTATTTGCATTACAGTAATACCTATAGACCACAAGATTGGGGTGCTACTATGATAGGTGTTGTACATACTAAACATCAATTCCTGCATTAAAGAACTTGGAATGTAAATACACAATGCAGACAGAAGGAAATATTAGCTCCCTTTTACAGATTGGGAACTGAGGCACAATGACT
The DNA here is from genome assembly GCF_007399415.2 of Gopherus evgoodei. Classification (NCBI taxonomy): domain Eukaryota; kingdom Metazoa; phylum Chordata; order Testudines; family Testudinidae; genus Gopherus; species Gopherus evgoodei. Next base: position 10,549,434 of record NC_044331.1, read on the forward strand.
TGCCCAAGGTCATGCAGGAAGTCTGGCAGAACCAGGAAGTAAAGCCAGATACTCTGAGTTCCAGCCTGTTGCCCTCTTCTTTCATTTTTCAGTGTCTAGTCATCTGGACTTAGCAATTACAGGATTGAGTTTGGTGAATTCGCCTTTATTTCAGTGAGAAGGTTTTGGATGAGGTGATTGTAACAATGTTAGGACAGACTGCACATGTTAAATGGCCTAGATTAACAAAGCTGTTTATTATATCATAAAATGCCTTATAAAGACAAATCTCAAAGTGGATTCTAATTTCTTGGGAGCTATTTGAGAGCACTGACTGGAAATCTGTTAGGCTCAGATGGGGATGTCACACAGTGTCCTCCAATTGCAGGACTGGGAAGGAATAGGACTGGGGATGGGGCTGGTTGACCTTAGTCTTTGATCTTGGTTCTGTATTAATCATTCATGTTGGGTGAAATTCACCAGTGATTATAATGGCCATTAGAAGACCTGCAATGCAGCAGTACCCAACATATTCCGGGCCTGGACAACTGCAGAGCATGCACACCACAGAAAAACAATGTTTGATTTGGGATTGGTCGCTACTCTGCATGAAGAAATGTGACCCAATCCTAGTAATCCTTTTTAACAAGAAGCAATGGGCTTAAACTGCAGCAAGGGAGATTTAGGTTGGAATTAGGAAAAAGTTCCTAACTGTCAGGGTAGTTAAACACTGGAATAGATTGCCTAGGGAAGTTGTGGAATCTCCATCTCTGGAGATATTTAAGAGTAGGTTAGATAAATGTCTGTTAGGGATGGTCTAGACAGTATTTGGTCCTGCCATGAGGGCAGGGGACTGGACTCGATGACCTCTCGAGGTCCCTTCCAGTCCCAGAGTCTATGAGTCTATGAGTCTATAATGAGATAGACACAAAGTTAAATGAGTCCAACATCATGCTTACCCGTTATATCATGGAACCATATCTAACTGCTCCTGCAATTACCCTCTGTCTTTCTCATGACAATGTACCTTGTTTTTCAAAACCAAGCCTGGAATCCGGGGTGGTTCATGCTCAGGCTTCATTATATTCCCACTACCAAAAAACAGAATCACAATTTTATATAAAGTTCTGGCATTGGCCCATCACTGATATGATCATGAAGCTCAAGATGAGGAAGGAACAAACCAACTAAAAAAGAAGAAATAGAATAGAAATCACTGCATCATCTGTAACACAAACAACTTTAAAATATGACCTGGTGTCTTGGAGTGAAGGTCAAGTTTCTTTCAAGAAGTGCTGTGCTCTTTTAGCTGGAGTTTATTTTACAACAAATCACATCTCCAATTTATAATTCTCACTTATACAGGATTCAGCTCCTGAGCTTTTCAGCACCAGGTGAGGAAACTAGAGGCCTGCAGAGCTTTCTTCTCATGAGTAATCCTTACTCAGATAAGTAGTCTCATTAATTTCAAAGTCTTATTTACGAGCAACCATTCTTCATTGACCTCAATGGACCATTCAAGTAGGTATGGATTACTCACGTGAGTAAAGTTTTGCAGGATCGAAATACACTAAATTGCCTTCAAAAGCTAATTTTTGAAAATGAAAGATAACATTATGCAAAATGTTGATGTCGGGGTACCCTAATTAATCTGCTATTGTATCATATGATTGCGTAGTAAAGTTCTAATTTTTATGTCACCATGAAAATTCTCAGATCCATTACTCCTCCTCTGCCCCAAATAACCTTCTAAATATTTTGATAAGCCCTGGTCAACTGAATCTCTTGCAATAACTTCTTATGGTGAAATTGACCATAGCATGTATAACACTCCCCAAATTATAAATCTTTCACTCTGGCCCTTTGGAAAGGCTTGGGTGTTATTTCATGTAAGTTTTTGCAGCTGTACAAAATACTTTCATTAACTCAAGAATGGATTATTTGGAGTGCTAATTAATTGATTCTTCAAAATGCCAATTGACATACTCCCAGGGAAAACCTGATCTAAGCAACTATGTTAATCAAGCTATTGTACTTACGGTTCTGTCTGAATATCAGACCATCTGAAATGAGGAGAACTTTGCCATTACTGTCCTGGACCTCTTGTGGGCAGCTAATTAATATGAGTAGAATATGACAGTTGCACTTGTACATTCACTGTACTGCCTGACAATAACTCTATAAAATTACATTTCAGCTAAAGAATGGAAACAGTGTTAAATACCATTATTTGCCTTCCTTTGATGTCTGAGAGTCATTATGAAAGCAATTACAGCAGTTTCTCTGTCTGTATGTCTACAGGGTATTTATCTGTATCTGTCTGAGTCCTTTGCCAGGTGGAAAATATATGGCATATTAAAGACAAGGGAATTCAGCCTCAATTATCAGGCTATGAACAGAGGAAGAAACAAAATCAGAGTTTTGCAGATGATCCTGCCAGAAAACAGTAATTTAATATTAAAGCCAGGCAAGCTGGGGAAAACTTGCCTAGTGCAGGAGCTTTTCATTTTAATATTATTTGTTCCCTCCTCCCCCCACACACTCCATTGCCCTACTTTGTTTTCCATTCTTTCTCTTCCCCCCTCCCAGTTCCTCTGTTTATTTTAAATAAGTTCACCCTTGTGATGCTAGGGAACTTGGATTTTTTTTTAAATCCACATTTTGCTTTTTAATTATGCTGTGGATATTCTTCTGTCTAACCACAGAAAATATGGGTTTGTATGGTACGTTGGCAGGTAGATTGAGTGAGTCTGTGTATTATATGAGGTGCCGAGGGAGCTCTGTACCTTTCAGGGGATGCTGGGTAACTTGCAGGGTTAATCATAGAATATCAGGGTTGGAAGGGACCTCAGGAGGTCATCTAGTCCCACCCTCTACTCAAAGCAGGATCAATCCCCAGACAGAACTTTACCCCAGTTCCCTAAATGGCCCCCCTCAAGGATTGAGCTCACACTGCTGGGTTTAGCAGGCTCAAACCACTGAGCTATCCCTCCCCCCATAAGGGTTGAGCCCTTACACATCACATCACAAAGTTTGTCTGTACTTATGGCACTGTGTGGAATACAGACACCGCATGCCCCGCAGGCATTGGTATAAAGAGCAGTGTAGACATTGAGACACAGTTTAGAGGAGTAGAATGCCCTATACACCTGAACCGTCAGGTATGGACCCTACATGAGCTCTGTACATGCCCAAGCAGTGCCTCCCACATCTACACTGCTGTTTTTAGCTGCGTAGTGTTCCACTGCTAAAGTGAAAGGCTCTGGCAGCAAGGAGGCAGCTGCCCACTGCATCCCCTCTGCCAGAGCCTTTCACTGATGCAGGTAGCTACACACGGCAGTGACAAGTGTGAATGAAGCCTGCCTTTCACTGCAGCATGTAGCTCCACGTATAGTGCTCTACACTCCTAAAGTGCGCACAGCCTCAGACATGCTACAGTAGTTTGAACTTTGTGCTCACCTGCTTGCTGGAGCCCATCCCTTCTTGCACTGACTCCAGCGGTAGCATGATTGGGTCTATGGTTTGGAAGGAGGGAAAATAGTTGTGTTCATTTTACACACACACATACACACACACACACACACACACACACACACACACACACACACACACACACACACACACACACATTTTATAAGGCCAAATTCTATCCATGGATGCATTCAGATGTCCTTCTATTGCAGCCTATTGGGCAGAATGAAGGGATCCGTTTGAGGCTCTCTGCTAGAAGAGATTGAGTTTGTTGAAAGTGTTCCATTGAAACTTTCTTCGATGGAAAACTGGGTTTTCCGCACAGTGAAAGATTTTGCAGAAAGTATGTGCTTTCCTTGAAAAATGTAAGATTTTTTTCATCAGAAAACTGAAACGATGGCTAACTCAGTGGCTTCCATGCCCCTGTGCACTGCACGGTGCTATGTCTGCTTCTGACCTGCTTTTTTGGTTCCCTTCCCCAACTCAAACACACCGTTGATTTTGTCCCCCTTCCTTCTAGGCCTTGCTTCTTGCCAGTGGACCAAATTCACCACAACTTCTGTGCCAGCTTCTGGCAGTGAATCTCCTGGCAGACAGTGCAGTTCACCATGATGGCAGGATGCAGTAGCAGAATGTGAAGGGCTCAATGGGCTGAGTGCTGCTCAAGAATTAAACCCTCTAAAAAGGGCATGACCAGCAGGATTCAGAACAACTCCTCAGTAGTCTCTGCTGGAGGGCTTGTAAGGAGACCAATTGCAAATTAAAGCTAGCAGAAACTCCGCTCTGTGTGGATCCCCTATGGCATGGGAAGCCAGCCCAGATCCAGATTTGTAATTTACCCCTCTCCGAACCAACCTAGGTATTCTAACCTGGGGGTTGTAGAAAAAGGCTTAATCATCATTCTCTCTCTGCCGGGGCAAGCTGAGCTTCATCAAGTGACTTCAGGAGTCAGACTTGCATGGCACAGACTCTTGTAAGAACTTCTTCACATACATTAGATCAGTGGTGGGCAAACTGCAGCCTGCGCCACTTCCCGCAGGTCCTACTGGCTGGGAATGGCAAACCGTGGCCACTGGGAGCTGTGGGCGGCTATGCAAATGTAAACAAATGGCCCGCTGGCCTGCCAGCGGATTATCCTGACAGGCCGCATGTGGCCTGCAGGCTGTAGGTTGCCCACCACTGCATTAGATTCTCGTGAGCTGTATTTAGTTGTCTTCTCCATTCTTCGGCTATTCTAAAGTGGCATCCTGGTGCACAATTTATGTACATACTATTGTAACAAGCTGTGCTAAATCAGGCTAGATTTATCTTATTTCTTGCCAAGCCTGTCATACTTGACTGCTGAAGTATTCTGGATTATCATTATTACTAGGAGTTAGTTGTCATACCATATAAACTTAGCTGGACAGTGCTCTCATACCATGCCATTGACATGGATTCACGTACTGCATGCTGGTTAGTAACATGAAAGAATTCCATGTGTAAAAAAAATAAAAAAGCCAGTTTAGTTTTACAAGAGAATGATTTACAGAGATGCTGCAACTGTATCTACCATGTACACACAGACTGGCTTTGTGGTGCCTCTTCCAAACTCTTCCCACTTGCAATCCGTGCTCCTTTCCAAGTTCCATGCAGGTTGCTGCAGAAAACATGCCATATTGTTTCAGACAAGACACGTTTAAGCCCACACATATGCCCAGTCATTAGCAGCTGATGCTGAGGGAGAATCTTGAGACAAAGTTTAAAAAGTGCTGTCTGCACTTAAAAACATACTCCATGGGCTCCTTTTCCAAAGAAGACTTTTGTGCCTGCTTCCATCATCTGCTTTAGGGAAACTTGTCTGTTTTTTCTCTCTTGTAACAGAACGTTCTTCTGGTGCTCTCTGTTGTCCTGTTTTAAATAGAAAGCTAGAAATATTGCCAATACTTAGTTCCAATTCTCAAGCATTCTGAAACTGAAAACTCTAGGAACATATCCACTGCCATTGTAATAATTGTATTATAGATTCTCTCTTCATGGTCTCTCCTGATTTGCTCCAGGAAAGTACATAACTCAGTAATGCTCAGTAAGCCCCCAGAGGCAAGTTTGTCAGAGAGAAGGCATAACACATTTATTAATTACTGGATTCAGTATCAGATTGCTCAGGCTTTACAAAACATCAAGGGCCTGATTCTACATTGTACCGCACCATGTGTAGTCATTAATGCCAGGGAAAGGTGCGTGAAAAGTGGATACAAAATGCCGTCAGTTTGGAACGGCAGCACCTTACAACTTACTTTGTCCTGGTGCAAATGACTATGCAAGGTCCAGAACAAAGGAGAATTAGGTTTCGAGTTCACAACTGACATGCTCAGAGAGGCTCTATGGAGGTATTAATACAGTCATTCCATACTAGTACTATATCATCTCATTGTATTGTCACCATTTAGAGCATGATACTTACCAATGCAAACCTAAGCATGGTTTGATTTGTACAAGACTTGTATTATCTGAAGCTTCACATACATGGTAGAGTCAAAGGTCACAAATAAAGAGTCCAACCTATCCTCTCTGATCTAGCTGCTTATCCATTTTAAGCTGTTTGATATTGTATGTCACAGGCATCTTTGTTCTTCTCTGGAATCTTTTCCAGCATTTATGACAGACACGTATTTCCAGCTCCATGTTCTTTCTGCTTAAGTTTTCAAAGTAGGGAGTTATTAGACAAGGCAATTTTCTTAGGGCTGTCTGAACCACTTTTGCATATCTGAAGTGGCAACCGCTGCATTGATCCTGTAAGGGTCCATTTTGCTCCCCTTGAAGTCAGTGGCAACACTTTCAGTGATGACATAAGAAGGAATAGACCCTACTAAACACATCAGCCCTTTGAAATGCAAGGCCTATGCAAAATTCTGTGAAATTAGAAAATTGACCAGAAACTAGTCCTTGGGTATATTTACTACAATAGTTTTGTTACAGAAAGATTAATGGATGACAGAAGTCAAGATGAAGATGAAAAGATCTTAACAATTTTTGAGATATTCCATAGTAGGGAATGGAGAAAGGATTTGAGGGGATAATAGTTGACCATTTTACAATATAAATCTGGTCTTGGTTAATTAAATCTATAAAGTATCTCAGCCTATCCTTAGGAAGCCAGGGTATTTTACAATACATTTAAAAAAAAACATGCTTTGGATATTTAAATGATTGTAAAAAGGTAGAGGAAAAATATTTAAGTTCATATGAACTTGCATAAACATAGAAATTCAGTTCATTCCTTTAATTAAAAAGGAAAAACACAACTTTCAAGAAACACATTTATTTTCTTCAAAAAGGATGATTAATAGAGGTTAAAAAGCTTTTCTCGTTTTACAAAATTAATACCATGTTTAATTACATGAGATTAAAATTTCATTACACGTTATATTTTAATTGGCATAGATGGGGCCAGAGGTTAACACCTCTGCACGAGGTACCTTTTGTACTGTTCCGATATCTAATAACATAGGAGTTTTAAATTATAAACCCTGACAACATTTAACAAGTTTTCTACACGTTTTAATTTTACCCTAGTAATCTTTTATGTGGAGCTCACTGGTGTTCCTGAGGTCATGATCCTGAATGATGAAAGGAGCTGAGAAAGAAATCATTATAAAACCTATGCAACTGGACATTATTGAATTACGGTAAAGATGTTATCTGAAATAAGAATGTCTACTATAGGTTCAAGTATAGTTTGTTAGTTTAGGGCAGTTGTGTTAGGGCAGTCGTTGGTTAGAACATTGTAAGTGTGTATGGTGGTGGGAGGGAAGAGGAGGGGGGCTATTCACCTCATAAGAGAGTCTGGTACCATTCTACTCAAGAAAGACCAGAGAGAGATCTGGAAGATTCCTTGCTATGAAGAAGTGAAGTGCTCTTGAACTAGATGATCAGAGATGCTACATTCTAGGGGTAGGACTTTCAAAGGATGAAGGGAATTAGGCACACAAATCTTACTGAGTTTTAATGGAAATTGGACACCTAATTCAAGGGCCTTTCAAAATCCCAGCTCTAGCATCATTTCCACAATGTAAACCATCAGAGGTCACTGTTTCAGTGACACATACCTTCTATTCTATACATCCTCAGCTAGGCACCAGGGAGTGTGGGAGAGATCAACAAAATGTACTTGAACTATAATCTTACGTGCTGGCGCATGTGTAGCTCTGCCACTGAGCCAGTAGGACAGCTGACTCTTTCCCCCATAATGTTTATATCTCTTTAGTATCCAATTGATTCAAATACATCCTCTAAAACTGCATAAAACCAGCACACAACCCAAAAAGTAGTACCCAGCAGTAGTGCACATAATGTGGGCAGCCAGAGAAAACTAAGCACTTGTGCACCAAACTAGCAGATATGCCTGACCAACCAAACCACACTACACTAGGCCCATTAAGGGGGCATGGATAAAGGGAAAGGAGGCTGAGCTGGATTAAAATAGCATGCTTCAATCTGCAGCATGAGCACGATGGCACAAACCGCAGAAAGGAGCAGCAAAAAGTGCTCCACGGTATCCTAAGCGATTCTCACATGAATCATCCTGCTTTACTGTAGCAACATAAGGTTGCATTTCAGATACATTTTAACATGTGTGCAGCTATGACGTGTTGCCCACAGAGGGTTGAGTATCAAACATAAATAAGGATCTGATCTCAAGCCTTTAGAAATCAAGGGGACTTTGCCCATTGACTTCAATCAGATTTGGCTGAGGTTCTTAAGCAGCGATGTCTCTCTCACTGACTCACTGTGCTGTTTGCAAATGGAACTTTCACCAGAGTTCATCACTTGCCTTTGGTTATGCCTCTTCACTGTAGGTTTGGCGGGTGGAGTGGGGAAGTGTTTTTTTCTATTTTGAAGAAAGCTGACAGTTTCACTCTTGTTGCATTGAACTCCTGTTGGCTGATGGAAGTTGAGGGCCCTCAGGCTCAGATACTCCAAAGGTGTTCAGGCACCTATGGGTGTTAGGCACCAAAATATCTTTCAGGAACTGAGCCTCAGCACCTTGCAGAATCAGGCCCAAAGTGAGCCCAGTAAAAAGAGCAAGTCTACATGTAACAACCTCTAAGCTGGCCCACACTGGGGATTAAATCTCCAGAACCAGGAGCATGAGTCTCTAGATCCTGAGCTAATGAGCTGGCTCTGTAGTTGGGGACTCTAACAGATGCATCATATCCTCTGTAACCAGGGCACACCGGGGGATACGCCACACACACACTGAGCAGTAGATTACATGCACACCACTTTTCCACCCTCTTTATTTCACTACTCAGTGTGCACAATTTAAGGTTTCTGGAATAAGTGGTTCTCAATCATTTTCTAATTGCACTTTGAAAGTTTTTAATCTGAAAATGTTTTTTAAGTGATGGATTCAGGAGGACCTGTGCAACAGACGCTGAAAGTACGGTAAAAAGAGTGGTAAACTGAAATTTGCTTTAAAATAAAAGGTGCTCATGATTTTTACACTGAATTGCTCAACTCCAATATGCTTAAAAAAAATGGCTACCAGATGTTTTAAATAATATGCCTCCTAGATAAACCCAAAGAAAGCAGAATATTTCGATGTGCTATATGCGACCTGACTAGACCTTGTATTCTTGAAGTTTTAGAAGTATTTCTCTGATACTGATCATTCTAGATCTAGATGCCTACAGTAAATGAACACATACCTTCAAAAGGATCACATTTCATATTTTGGCAAAGGAGTAGGAGCAACTCTGTGGTGGAAAAACTAAACAAAAAATTAAAAATAAGGATGAAGGACTGTAAGCCCTACCCATTGTTTCTCTCTCACATTCCACTTCATTCCATGCCCTCAATAGCTGAATTTGGTCCTTTAAAATTATCTTTAGTCGTCCTCTGGATGGTCTTTTCTGGCTCACAGACCTACTCTACTTTTTCAGGAGCAGTAGAGAAGATAGAGAAATTTACCTTTATGAATCAGAATTAACTTCTGACACTGCAGAGCCCAAGAGGCTATCAGTTAATATTGAATTGAGCACTTCTTGATTACCCTGTAATATTGACAAGGTCAGTATCCGTATAGATCACCTGCCATAAAAACGCCAGCCAGGTGAATTAAAATGCCTTGGAGCAGCACTAAACTTCATGCCAATTTATCCAAAATGTTCTGCATTCTTGATGCTCTTCCTTCTCAACTTGTGCATATGCTCCCACCTGCCCCAGTATTTCCTGAGCAATTGCTACTTTGTGCAGCAAGCGACCCACTAAACTTAATACCCATTTTATATAAGTTACATAGATGAGTAGCACTCTGCTACTTTTCCTCTTATGGTTACCTAAAATTGACCTGTAGGGAAGGGGTGTATACATGTAGCGGGGGAATTTAAGTGAGAATACAATTCTGGTTATCTGAGTTTTTCCTACCCTAGTTTACAGTGGAATCTGATTATCAGGCCACTGTTTAATCAAAATGTAGGATAATCAGTATTGCACCAATGCAGCTAGAATATAAGGCAAACTGTTGGAAGAAAGGCAATATTCAGTCTTTTGTTAACTGCTACAGCTAGAACTGAAGCTAAGACAGGACACAAATTTTCAGCAATACGCTTTTCAAAAATTTACGATCAGTCTCAAATTACATCTTTAGACATTAAAATCAAGTGGTCCAAAGCTCCATCTGACATAAACCAGCGTAGCTTTATCAAAGCCAATCAAGCTATGCTGATTTGCTTTTGGTGGTCAGGCCCCGGTGGTTTTTTGAGTAACTGTCTCAACTTTGGGCCTGATGGTTGCTTGCACAGAAAAGGAGTGACGTCAAAGGGGCTTGGGAGTACTTAACCAAATGCAGGACGAGACCCTTAGTGACTTACTACAGTAAGTAACTTCAAAATATCATCTTCATTAAAGGAACAAACTTTCTGAGCCAGCAAATGAAATTTTGGTAATTAAAATGTGTTTGCTCTAAAAAATAAATCTGTTATGGCTCAGACAGTGAAATAATATCCTTTAGATTAATGTTTAATTGAAAACAGCATTTACTGCTCTAGGGCATCTGAGGGAGCTCTTTACTGTTTCTTTATAAATAATTGTGTTTTGCAGCCAATTTAAAATAACTAGCTGAACGCAGTCCTTATAGTAGGTGAAGATGAGTCCTGGCAAGGATAGCAGCGTCTACAGGGGTTTCTTTCTAACAGATATGAAAAAGTAATTTCCATTCTGCTACTTTTGTGTGATCCTTTCTGCATATCAAATGTATCACACACACAAAAACCTAACTCAATACCTGAGGAGTAGAATATTTTCTAAAAATGAACAACATGCCTTATTTTAATATTCCCTGGGTCTACGTGTTAAAGAAAAAATAATCATTACAACTTTTTTCTCTCTGCAATACCTTATAATTAATTGTGCCAACACTTGTTACAATATGGGAATCTGAATGTTCTAATAAAAAAAAAGGAAATGGATCCATCTCTCGACTGAGTTGGAGATACTCAATACGAGAGAGATTCTGAGCAGGGGTATCAAAGCACCTCAGTGACTGAGGAGAGGAAGTCCCAATAACATTCAATTGAACATTTAGTCCTAAATTACCAAAGTGCATTTGAAAATCCGGCCACTAATCCTTCTTAACACGAATCACAAGTAGTACCGCTGACGTCAGGGACCTTGCAACCTGATCAGTATGGGCTCTGAAGTCCAAGCTCATCCAACCCTCTGGGTCCAAGCTTGGTTGGCTAGCCAGAGCTGCCACCTGTGTGGCAAGTCCACACTGTTATTTTTAGTGCACTAGCTCCAACTGAGCTAGCATAAGTCTATCTAACCACGCTAGGAATCACACCTCCCTATTGCAGTGTAGCCATAGCCAATGGGTCTCTGACCTGGTGAGCCCCTACAACATATCATCTTTTACTGTTCCCAAGGTCTTCTAGCCTATAGGAAACCAGGTGCCCACACAGCCTTCAGTTTGGTGCCTGTGTGACAGTTTTCAGGCTGATGATGTTTTGAAGTTGGGGGGGAAGGGGAGGAGAGAATCAAAAGTTAAAATTCCACATCGTGATTCCCTCTTACTCCCTTCCGTGTGGGATATGGGTAGATCTGCCTGTGGAGGGTGATCTTCAAACACAGTTCCTGAAGGGAAAAATTCCCTCCTCCAGCATTATTACCCTGCCTCATAGAAGGGTTATTTGATTCATGTTAGTAAATATGATCCTCAGCTGGAAGGTGCTAGATCTAAATTTTTAGTGGATACCATTATAAAAGTTAACAATGAGCTTAGTTTGGTATAGTGTCTCTTTATACTTCCACTTGTTCTTGTCCTCCTCATACTTTGTTTGGCTGTTTATCTTGCTAGGTCTTTTGTCTAAATTTAGACTGTAAGTCTGCCAGGTCAAGGACCTTGTCTTTCTATTTACCCATAAAGGAACAAGCCCAACTATGATGCTATCTATAAACAATTAATACTAATAATTCATTTTAACTGTATTGTTTTATTTAAACAAAAACAGCTTTCAACCAAGAGAGGAGAGGACCTTACTCTGACTTACTCATTAGCATCTGAGCTGCTCACTACTGTCAAGAACCTACACATAGCCTGACTGCATTTAGTATGTTGGACTATTGTTATAGACAAGAAAATGTCTAACTCTCTCAAGGTTAATTGACTACTGCTCTTTGAAATATACATGAGAGACTTTATTGACTATCCTGTATCCGACCTCACCTGTCATGCAGGAGGAGGAGGATAGTAACAATGAAAAGGACTCCAGCAAACGATTAGCAGGACTGAGGTGAAACATAGTGGATTACACTATGTTTTGCAAATATCACTGTTTTCATTCTTTGATGTCCACCACATAGTCCTTTATTCTATTTTTGTGATAGCAAAGTCCTTGAAAATCAATGTAATTCTAGATGCCAGCAGCCCTCCCAATATTACCAGGTCAGAAGAGACTTTAATTTTAAACAATATGCAGTGTTATGCAAATCTCCCAGCCAACTCATTCCTACAGTTCAATATTGGTACAGTATTTGGACCTTGTTTCTTATTAATTAAATTCCATGTATTTCCATGATCTGGGGAAATTCCCTGAATAATCTGGGGACCCCAGTTATATGAAAGTCCTGGGACAGGAAAGGACATGCACTCTCAATTCAGAACATCCTCCATCCCAATCTAGTCTGGTTCTTGAACCAGCTCCATATCCATGTTATCTGAGCATCCCTACAGAGGTCTCACAACACAGAAGAGAAAGGTAGGTAAATTATATGTAAAAGTTCCATGGGATTGGAGGGAAATGCTGCCTTCTCTATGACTATCACAGCACCTCATTTACTGTCCGTACATGGATCCCAAACCTTGGTATTGATGTCACAGAGGGAGTTCTCTCCACTGGATGACCCAGGGGCCAAGCTACCCATTGCTCTCAAAAGCCCTAGGTAAAATCTGGCCTAAGTGTTTGCTTTGAGGGTTCTGGATGTTTTGGCAAATGAGACACATGGGAAGACAGTTCATGAAACAACATCTGCAGTTTTTAAGCATTGTCTCTACCCTGAAAATATGCTACTCACATTTGAACAAAAATGTGCTGCAACTAAAAGCAACAGTCACTTTTAGGCAATCAATGTATATGTCACATTTCATCGAAGAGTAATTATTGTTATGCCCAAATTGGAAATCTTTGAAAAACAGGGTTTATCCTAGAAATGTGGACACAGCCTTGCAGACAGAGCACCTCCCTGAGAGCATGTATGCAGGCCAGGCCTTTGTTACTACCAAAACATGGGCATGTCTAATTATTAGTATATTTCCAAGACTTATGTCTCCATCATGATGAGTTTCCATAAGGTAATTGTTTGATGACCACAAAATAAGCCCTTGTGATGCTTCCACCATGGCAACTGATTTTTTCTATAATTTACCATGACCCAATTACAGCCCTAATGATGATACATTGCATTCCACTGCCAAGCTGTCTATACCCACCTGCTTGTAACAGCTCAAAACAGAACATGTGAGTATGACCAGAAATTATAGCAGTAACTAAGGGGCTAATTGTCTAAGCCTTACTCACATTGAGTAACACTTATTCAGATGAGTGATCTCCATTGAATTCACTATGCAATGTGAGTAAAACTTACAAGATTAGGCTCTACATGTGTACTAGACACTACCACTCTGAAGAAACTTTGAGACTGAAAACAGAAATCTATGTTCTATAGACACACTGTCAAATCACCATGCCAACCGCATACTGCTGTGAAGTGCCAGGAACTCAGAACCGATTAAATCCAGGGGTGCTGGAACAATTTTAATAGTAAGGGTGCTGAGAGCCATTGAACCAAACTGTAAACCCTACATATGATGGAAACCACTTCAAATCAGGGGGTGTAGCAGCATCTCTAGCACCCCTAGTTCCAGCACATATGGTTAAATCTCTTTGGATGAGATTCAGTTTCCAGCTAGATTTCATAATATGGAAGATCCACCTACTTGGTTTGTGCTGGACAGACATATTTTCGTTACTGAATTTCAGCCCTTGGAGGTTAAAATATGCCTTTAAAAAAAATCTTTCCTCTCCTATCCCGTATCCGCTAGCTGTATAGTGTATTTCCCTGGCCACTAATTCTGACTGCATGCCCCAATGAACTCATTTTAACTTTTTGTATAAATCAATTCCAATTAAAATATAGTTTGTCAACTCTCATTGGAGTATTGTTTCATATTAAAAACATTTTTACTCATGAGAGCAAGTGTGATTAACTTCAGTAGGAAACTTAAAGTTCGACTTACTATGAGCAGAGGAAATCGAGCACAGTTCTTTCTTTGCAGAATACGTCAGGCTTGCTGTCAACACAGAGGAATAACACTAGTGGATACATTTACACTGGCTAGTTCCAGGCCAGCAGGGACCTAGGCAGACAAAAAAAATGGATGTTTTAAAAACAACATTTTGGTTATCAGTATTATATAAGAGCTCAGTACAAATGGAAAAAGACAGTGTTTTTTTTTTAAAGTTTAAAACTTTGGAGTTTTTTTGGTTTTGTTTTGTTTTGTTTTTTGAATGAACACATTTGAAAAGTAAATGGAAATCTTTTTATATTTTAAATACATTTTGTGAATGAAAGGCAGTAGGTCAAATTCTCTGCTGGAGTAAATGGACGCAGCTTCCTTGACTTCAGAGCTGTGCTGTCGCAGTTCCATTTGTCTTGGGCATTCACAGACATGCTGCTCACCTTTCCTCCAGGTTGCTCCTCTTTGGCTGTCTTATATTGCACAGTCAAATACCTAGCCAGCCGCTGGTGTGCAACTCCCATTGCAGATGAACAGCACCAGCCCACTCAGCACAATGTCACCCTCTCCTCCCCCCTCTCCAACTCTGCAGCACATCAACATGATTTCCAGAGTCAAATTGGCAAATGTCTGTCGATTTACAATCTGCATGTATTATATTTAGTGCCCAGAGGCTTCAGCTGAGCTCAGATACTGCAGTGATGGGCAGCACTATAAAACTCCTCAACAGACAAGGAAGATTAGGGTCCCATTGTATTAGGCACTGCAAGACCACATAGTAAGAGACAGATCCTGCCCTGAAGAGCTTACAATGCAGGATTTTATGTAAAATAAGAATCCTTACTCTGATATTTCTATTCCCTTCTAGAGAAAGCCCAAGGTGGGGTTACTTGCCTAGAACTACAGTACCATGTGCAGCTCCAGCAAAAGGTTAGAGAAGGGAAGATCATCATAAAACTGACAGGAAACTCAAGGATCAGCATTTATCCCCAAAAGAGTAAACAATCTTTAATATACAATAGTCATTGAGTAGCTCGGGTCCAATCCTATTATTATATTGCAGTAGCTATTATAGGCCACTTTACAAACACAGACCAAAAAGACAGTCCCTACTAACTGCATTATGTTCTGACCTGCTCCCTTGAGCAAAATTCATTTTGAAGTCAAGGCTGAACCATTTATTTGCATGCTGGATCCAGTAGATTAAAAGCATTATGGAATTTTCCTCCACCTTTCCCAAACATTCTTACATTTCAAAAGGCAAAAGGAAACAGCCTCTGACTTTTTTTTAAGGTTAATCCACCCGCTAATGAAAAAGAACAAGTCAGTTTGGGTCATGGGCCACAGTCATATGCTGCTATTGTTTGCAGCCTATGAACACATCACCTTGTGCTGTGATCTTGAGCAGCGTCACAAGCTGATCAAAGCTGTAGTACATTAATGGGAGATTTCCAAGGACAACCCTTGATACATCAGAAAATAGTATTGGGGATTTAATAGTTGGTAGAAGGCATGCCAGTTTTCAGCCCAGTAAAGAATTGTGCTGCTCTAGGATGAGCCATCAAGCAAACATCTGAATAATTCTATTCATTAAAGATCAAATCTCAAGGTATTTTTGTATATAAGTGGGGCTGTTACCTTGGTGTCATGGACAAATGCTAGCTCACATAAATGTCTTCTGTTCCTACGTTGTGTTCCTATGAGGTTTTAGAGACAGACGTGGTGTAACGCCGTAGATCAGAGTTGCCCAAACTTTTCCTGTCATGCCCCCTCTTACCAGTAATGGAATCTATCTGCACCTCCCTCCACTATTGCACAGCAGCGGCTTTTTTGGCAGAGGAGCTTGAGCTGATGGTGGAGCTGGGGGCAGAACTGGGTATGGTGGGAGGAGCTGGGGCTAGAGGCAGAATTGGCCTGGGAATGAAGAGGAGTGAGAGCAGAGCTGGGCTGGGGGTTGAAGGGGGGCCGAGTGGAGCTGTGGCTCAGAGCTGGTTTGGGGGTGGAATGGGGCTGGGTGGCACTCGCTTCCCACCCTCCGTGGGCGCTGCCCCAGACCCCACTACGCCTCCCCCTGAACGTTCCTCTGCACCCCCTATGCGCGTGTCTGTGCATATATATATATATATATTATGTGTGTGTGTAGGCACGCATTCACATGCACGCACACATACTTCAAAAAACCATGATTTTCCCCAGTGAGGGACAAAATTCTGGCCCTATTAACTTCAGTGAGGCCATGATTACACACACAATATTTTCTGGCACTACTTTTGTGCCGACCTCTCATCTAGCTGCCATTAATGGGCACTTCTACCCATTGGATTGGTGAGATATCAAAACAGAGGAATGCTTGATGTATCCCCCTGTGCTCATCCACTTTAATCCTCCACAGTTCAGCCAGCACCCTAAAGATACATGGAGGTTTCTGGTAGAGCTCACCACCACTGTCCCTTGACTTAGACATGGCACCGGACATCAGAACTAAGCAAGTGAGAAGTTGTTATTTCACGCCAGTGTAGCTGCTATGTGCTAATAAAAGGGCTTCATTTGGCAAATGGATTTCTGCTGCATCCTGATGTTGTAATGAATACGATCATTGCATTTGTCATTAACGAGAAGGTTTTGATGACTGCAGCCATCAGAACTTTGATACATTTCCCTTAAGTTTTTATTCAGTCAGATTCCTTGAGTGTCTTACTGCACACTTTTGACAAGTACAGCTCTAGATTAACAAACTGCAGTTTTGTTTGACCCTAACTACCATGTAAGCTCCTAGTTTCCTCTAGTCTAAAGTACACTGAAGTATTTTTCTGCTTTCCTGCAGTTTTTAAGTAGATAATAAGTCCCAAAATTCGCCAGCCTTTAGCTGAAAGAAGCTTGTCACAGTGGTTTGTAGCTAATGAAGATCCCTTTAGTTTATCTTCATCAATTGTCAAATATTTGAGTCCATGAAGTGGTGTGATGAGGTACAAAGACAGATATTTGAAGGGATTTTGACTCATTTGAGCAATTACATGCTTAACTGCCCTGCGATAATCTGTCAGTCTGAGTCTTTTCTACACAGCAGAAGTGGGGAGTATTAGAATAGCTGGATTTAGAGCATAAAGGCCCGGTCTGAATGGAAGAAAGGCAGCAGAGAAATTAATTGCCAGTAACAAACAGCAGGACTGCTTGCAAGTTATATATCACATAGTTACCTACCAGCAGTGATAGAAGCTAGCTGTAAAAATAACATACTGGATTGTGACAAAACTGTCACTGCTATGAAATCAGTGAATTCCATGAAGAATTTAAACCAGCGTTAGCTAATTAAGTATACATATATTATGTACAGATTTGTTATTGATACATTTTTAGTAAAACCCACATATTCCTAATTGCAGTTTAATGGTTTTTTAAAAGGGATCAAATAATTTACACACACGTGCATAATTTATATAAACACACACATTAAATCTGTATCACACATATTGAAATATGCATATAGCATACATACAAAGACAGAATCAAACAATTATGGACAGGAACTGTGAGTGGAGGGAAAAGGGTTGATTGCTTAACATATTGTGGGTTTGTCTTAAAAGAATAAAACACGAGATTGAGATCCTCCAAGCCTCTGGCTGACAATGGAAGTGGATGATTAGATGTTGTCCTCCATCCCTTGTTGTTCCCAATAAGGGCTGGAAGCAGCCAAAGAGCCACCAGGGAGCCCATTGCAGCTTTCTAGTCCTGGAAGAAGGGCTCCTTCAGAGTATGCCAAGTAGGTAGGGCCCCCAAAGGGTTGGTAACATCAGACAGGGATAGGGCAGAAGGGACATCCCCCTTCCTGCACTGATGATTGAGCACTTATATGTCTTGTGTGTATTACACACATATCTACATGTGCACATGTGTATACATTGATATACATGCACTTTTTTTCACAAACCATGCTTTTTATGTTCTCAATGACTTCCTACACTGGTTGTTGAGAGGGGAGTAGTATGGCACTGTCATGCTCAGGAATTCCCTATATGAGGGAAATCCTCAGGGTGTCCCTTATACAAGCTCTCTAGCCCCTTTGAAGCAAGGATCTGGTCTGTTGTCCCTAAATGTCACAAATTTTAATCTTCCTCTTTCAAATGACACCAGTAATTCATTACCAGGTGGATGGATACTGGATAACAACATTCCTTAGTGATGCTTCAAAATGCATACAACCAAACCTCATTGCTACCTTGGGAACACTGCTCATAAACAAACCAACCATGCTTTATATGCAGAGGACCATTTTATTCATATTACCCATGCTAATTCTGGTGTTTATTTTAGATTTTCAGGCTTTCTGAGGTGCCAGCTCTGAAGAAGCTACTTAGCATACTAGCATTAGGTACAAAGCAAAAGCCTTTCACTTCAGGGACCATGCTTCAATTCTGACCTTAGGTCATAGAGAAAATAAGATAGGTAATCTCAGCTCCGTCCCTAATGACCAGTATTCCACATCACAATGCTACACATGGCTGTCAACCTCTACTCAGAAGAGGCTCAGAACACCGCCAACATGGAGAACTAATTATCCTTCACTCCTGGTGAGCAAATGGGCAGTCCAGCTCAGCAGGCTGAGATCACTGGTGAGATACTGCAAGCAGGCTAATAAAATAGAGGAGTGCTACATGTATGGCTGCGATGTACAGAGCATGAAGCACTTTATCTGATCTCCATTAATGAGGGTTTTATTTTAATCACACTGTACAGCATCAAAGGGAGCAGAGCTCATTTACTCTGTAAGGCTGGTAGCCATCAACTTCTGCCTTTTCATTTTAGGGAACAGAGGCAGGATCTAATCCCTATAGGCCAAATTAAGTCTGGCCCTTCCTGGGGCAGAAAGGGCACTGGAAGCCACATCCCTCTCTAGTTTACCTGTAGAAGAGGCAGCCATAAACTGGCTGTAAATGCTGCCAGTAGCATTAGCTAGGCCAGCCAGGGCATGCCTGACTAAGAGGGTGAGATCAAGCCCTCAATCCTTCCCAGCACCTGCAAGTAACCATGGGAAGGATGCACTAGTAGGTAACACTTTTCTAAGATCTCCTGCTCCTCTCAACCCCCTGGAGCTACTCTCATCTCCACTATCACTGGGAACAGAAAATTCTTCCCCTTCAGGAGGCATCAGAGACTAATTGGCTAATAACCTAATATTTATTGGGATGCAACAACTTACAATAATTACAATGTTCAGTAACGACCTAGACCACGGGGTGAAGATACCTGGCCCAAGCAAGAGCTTACAGCCAGTATATGTATAAACAGGTGGGTGTGGTTTCATTGCCATCAGCAGTATTCTTAGGCAAGCAGGCTATTTCCTTTGATTTGCTGTGACCAGGGGTAATACTGAAAAATGCAAACCTCACTCCAAGACACAGAACACAAGCAGTAGAGAGAGGATTATTTTTAGTAAAGACCTGTATTTTTCTGGATGTTACAGTAGCAAAGGAGTTATCCCCAGGAAAGAAAACATTTAAGAGGCCAATCAGACATTATGCAATCCATTCATCAATTGTCAAAAAGATACCTCAAGGTAGAGTTTTTGCAGTCAATTATTTGCCTGTACCCTGAGACGATTAGCAAGAACTAAACCAACCCTACCTAATATGACTATTCTCTTTACTGCAGAACTACCCAGAACCTGGAGTTTATATGCCTAGGATGAAGGTGTGCTCCCTGGTCCTAGGTCTGTGATGTTCTGGGAAATGTAATTTAGGAGTCCAGTGACCATTTTGAGGCAGCTTGGTTCAATTAAAGAATATGATTTAGTTTTGTGTAGTTAGCTAGTCAGTTTGTATCATATATGAATATTTTTCTTCCCTTTTTGAATGAAGAAGCATCTCTTAACTTTTTTAAGTGACAGATTATGAGCCAGCTCCTCTTTAAAAAGCACCTGAAGTGAACAGCTGTGGAACTGAACCCAGGTTCTTCTAGCTCCAAATCAAGCTCAGTAGAGAGAAGGTTAGTTGGATGATTGGTTTTAGCCCTGAGCTTGGGGCTCTAACTTCTGGGGCATAGTCAAAGGTACAGTTGATAGGGCTCATCTTTGGTTGGTGTGGCAGATTTCTGATATATTTTGCTAACTTCCTCTTGTAATATTTTTTAACAAGAAAACTTCCTGGTTCCTCACTGACATCTACCAACCTCTTGCATCCTACTTAAATGCTCAAAGATATCACTATAAAAATAATAATAGGAGATGTACCTATCTTCTAGAACAGAAAGGTCGAGTCCAGACCCCTACCTTTATTATCAGGACCAAGTACTGATTTTTGCCCCAGACCCCTAAGTGGTCCTCCTCAAGGATGGAGCTCACAACCCTGGGTTTAGCAGGCCAAAACTCAAACCACTGAGCTATCCTTCCCCCATGCTGGGGTTCTGTCCTTTGTCCTTTAATAGTTAGTCTTGCATAATAGTGGTTTTTCTTATTCAGGCATGATTTTTAGAGATTATTTCTTCTTACTTTAAGACAGACTTTTTAAAAACAGTTTGTATAGGAAAGTGTCAGCAAAAGTCAGATTATATCAGCTTCTGTTGTTTCATTGTCGGGGGGCTGATGGCAAGCTGTGAAAGAAAGTTTAGAGAGAGTCAAGTTTGGTGTAACATATACTGTTTTCCACTCTCTTCACGGAATCCAGTTCAGAGGTGCAAGAGGGAGAAGTTAAAGCAACCCCTGCTCTACACAAAGCCAGAAAAAGAATTGCATATACACCCACCTGGATTAGAAAAAAATTTGCCCTAAGCATTTAAGATTCACAGTAATCCAAATTCAACAAGTGGGTATGAGTTGTGATGAATCCAGGAGCTCCAGAACTGAGACATAATTATTATGTAAAATCTCTCATGGACACGAACACTAGACTAGAACCCTAAGCCTTTTGCTCCAAAAGGCACAGGCTAGTTCCAGTTGAACAAAGGAGCATCTGTGTTTAGCTGTGCATCACCTACAGGGATCCACCCACTATCAGTCAGTGTTGCTCACACCAAAAGTAAAGAAGAAATCCAAGCTGATGATTGTCTAATGTACAGGGTGGCTGAACTATTTGTGTTATAGGTGCCAGTGAATTCCTTTCCTAATAAACTTTCACTTTATGGCTTCACCCACATGTGTGATGTGCAGTCTCGTATTAATTCTAAGGGTGTAAAAATGTATACATGTTTCACAGGTACCCACTGAAACACAACCAGGCTGGCTGGCAGCTATTAGAGAATATAAAATCTATATGCCTGAGGCTACTTTTGTCCATTGGTCATGTCATCATAGCTGACAGTGTGCGTTTCCTTGCATATTATACCTGTTCATTTAGTGGATTCTGATAACTATGGACTCAGTGTAATCAAGGCCCATATTAAGGCATAGGCAGTACAGGCCCATGCCTAGGCCCTCAGCTCCTAGAGTGATATGAAAATAGTAGAACTGTAGCCTGCATTTAAAAATAAAGTAAGTTTCTAGCCCAAATGATGATGAGGAAAAATGTGACAAGGGTAACTGATGGTGGAGTTGTGATGAAGAAGGAATGTTCTTAATGTTTTCTCTAAATGTGGTGTGTGTGCCTCAGTTTCCCCTATGTCAGTGGTTCCCAAACTTGTTCCGCCGCTTGTGTAGGGAAAGCCCCTAGTGGGCCGGGCTGGTTTGTTTACCTGCCACGTCCGCAGGTTCGGCCAATCGCGGCTCCCACTGGCCACGGTTCGCTGCTCCAGGCCAATGGGAACTGCTGGAAGCGGCGGTCTGTACGTTCCTCAGCCCACACCGCTTCCAGCAGCTCCCATTGGCCTGGAGCAGTGAACCACGGCCATTGGAAGCCATGATCGGCCAAACCTGCAGATGAGGCACGTAAACAAACCGGTCCGGCCCACCAGGGGCTTTCTCTGAACAAGCAGCGGAACAAGTTTGGGAACCACTGACCTATGTGTTACTCGAGTATGTAGGTGGTGGGATAAGCATGTGTGACCATTGCAGAGACCCGTAAATGGCAGGCCCAGAGAGTGGCTGACTCTTTGGATCCTGGCAACTGATGGCTGGAGCCCATTCCCTGCAAGGAGCCAACTGAAGGTATTGGAGAACAACAATTAGGTGACTTGTTTGCCTAGGAAAGAGACAAAGGATGGATGAGGGGCAACTGGGGTATCTGAGAGTGGGCTGCTAGAAGCAAATCAATCTCTTGGTTTGGAACTCAGAGGGGAGTGCCGTGGGCTCTGGATCCCCCCATGATTTACTTTACTAAATGTTCCTGATTTCTGTGCTAACAAGATCTTTTCAACACTGTGTTCCCGATGACTAATAAACCGTTCTGTTTTACAGCTCTGGCTGAGTGTCACTTCTGATTGCAAATTTGGGGGGCACAGCCCCTTAGGGGGCAGTAAAGCTTCCCCAGGTGTCCCATCCAGGTGGATGCTCACACTCTCATGTGTCAGGACCATGAGAGACTTCTGTAGGTCTCAGCAGTTATCAGCTGAAACGAATTATGCTTTCCTATGTTTTAAGTGCTTCTACCGAGGAGGGACTTCCTGCAGAAGTCATCTGCAATTTGTGCAGACTCCCACCTCAACATATGTCCAAATCAAATTGTCAGACCAGCTGCTGGGTAGGCAGTGATATCAACAGCAAATTTCCTATCGACTTCAGCGCAGTCAGGATGGGCTCATTAGCTGAATCATTAGACCAAAGACTAGACAACTAGCATACCAGGAATAACCAACAGTTATGCGGCCATCACATCCCTCAGCTTGCACCGCTTCCTACCACCCCCATTGGCCTGGGATGGCAAACCACAGCCAGTGGGAGCCATGATTGGCCAAACCTGCGGACACAGCGGTAAACAAACCAGCTCAGCCTGCCAGGGTGCTTACCCTAGCGAGCCACGTGCCAAAGGTTGCTGACCCCTGTGCTACAGAGATTAGGAGGAGCTAGAAATGTTATCGTGGAGGCTTCCAACTTTGTTTTTAGCTCACAAGCTAATGCTTCATGTAATAGACAAGTATAAAATAGGCTACAACCACACCCTCTCTTGATGACCACTATTGTCTCATCGCTTCCTTATACTCCCCCGTTGCTCTGTCTGTATCCATCTGTTGTCTCTTGCCTTATGTTTAGGTTGTAAGCTCTTTGAGGCAGGAACTTTTTTAGTTCCGTTTTTGTAGAGCACCTAGCGCAATGGGGTCCTGGTCTATGATTGGGGCTCTTAGGTGCTACATCAGGAATCAGCAACCTTTGGCATGCAGCCTACCAGGGAAAGCTGCTGGGGGGCCAGGACAGTTTGTTTACCTGCAGTGTCTGCTTGTTCAGCCGATCACAGCTCCCACTGACTGTGGTTCACTGTCCCAGGCCAATGGGGGCTGTGGGAAGCAGCATGCGCCTAGGAATGTGTTGGCTGCCCTTCCCGCAGCCCCCATTGGCCTAGGAGGCCAAACTGCGCCAGTGGGAGCTGCAATTGGCTGAACCTGCAGATGCTGCAGGTAAACAAACTGGCCCGGCCCACCAGCGGCTTTCCCTGGAGGACTGTGGGCGAAAGGTTGCCAATCCCTGTGCTACATTAATACAAATAATATATAATAAGTTTATATGCTGTAGCCAACTTTCTGCTTCTAGAACAGTATGATTCAGAACTACTTTTTTGATTTATACACATCTAAGGATTGCATACCATTCCGCCTTGATGGAGCTTTACTTCAGGAAATCATTTAACCGACCCTCCTCTCAAAAAAAAGAAAGAGTGCGAGCAAGCGAGCACATACATGAGATGGGAGACTTCCAAATCTATCATCTACTTTATTTCACAAGCAGAGATAGCCATCTGAAATTTAAATCTGCAAGGAATACAAAAGACAGAAGTTTTGCCTGAAATATATATTTTCTACTTATTAACACCGTTCCCCAGGGCTAAGTATTTTTGAGTGTAATACAAAGTTGTTAATGTGATGAGTATAATTATAATGAGGATTGATTAAGTTGGTAGCCAAAGTACAATAACTTTATATCTCAGAGCATCATAAAAGAAAACTACATAAAGAAGTTGTGGAGTATACTGTATGCAAAGATTGACAACCAACTCCCTAGTGAAGTAACATCAAAGCTAATGCATACTGTATGCAAAACGACCCACAAACACACAGAAATTAATCTAATTGTTTTAAGGTTTCCATGTTAGAAATTTAAAATCCAAATATATTAGATGCTGCAAAGGAGTGGAAAGTATTGATAGCTGTAGCTATTCCATGCAATTAAATTCAAATGTGCTCCCCTTTTCCTCTAGCACCTGAACAGCTATTCTTGCCTTGAGAATCGTCTTCTAAGTTTAAGAAACACTAAAACAACATGGGAAGAATTGCAAACAATTACTGGGCCTGATTCACTATTGATTTCAATGGACTAAGTAAGGAACAGTGGAGTCAGATCCACTGTTTATAAGCTCTCTCTCATTTTGTTTTATCTTTCTGTTTCATATCTACCTGCAGATTCCCACACTGGGTCTGACACATGAGCATGTTTTGAATTTATAACAGTGAATCCAGGTGGCTGAGGTCAAGACAGAAGTCTGAACATTTCATATGCTTGAGTTCCACATCTGTGGCATGTACATCTCTGCGGACACAACTTTTTAATGATTATTTATAGATCATCCTGACTTTGAACTACCAAAAAGCACAATAGTTAGCTACATTGAGTTTTTGAAGTGGAATTACTATAAAGAAATTGGGACGTAGTTGGGCCTGAGAATTACAGATTTCATCCTGCAATATACTGTACATTGTGGGCCCAAATCAGCAGTAAGTGAGTGCTTAATTATATTCACGATTCATTTCATTAAAGACAATGGAATGACTCAAGTGCTTAATTTTAAGCATGTACTTAAGTTCTTTGTTGAATCAGGGCCAGAGTGGTTAGCATCTTGCAAGATCAAGCCCTATATCTCCTAATGTGTAATAGATACACCTCTACCTTGATATAACGCAGCCCAATACAATACGAATTTGGGTATAACACAGTAAAGCTCCGGGGGGCGGGGCTGTGCACTTTGGTGGATCAAAGCAATTTCGATATAACACGGTTTCACCTATAACATGGAGAGATATTTTGGCTCCCAAGGACAACGTTATATCGAGGTAGAGGTGTATTTAGATTGGCGGGAGGGATTGTATATCAGATATTTTACACAATTGTGGATGAATCATATTTCTTACACGTTTCCTGATATGAAGCTAGTTGCAGAGATCCTTAGGTAATTTTTAATTTTGTGAAAAAATATACAGAAATCTTATTCTCCTATTTTCATTTTTTTATAAGCTCTTGCTTTAAAAAATGCAATTTAAATTAAAATAATTAACAAACAGCAGTGTGTAAAAAATTGGTAGGAGACATGGTATAGTAAATACTACTGAATCAGATACAACAGCATGGATAGATAAATGTGGCATATAGAGAGATACAGTCTGCTTCTGCAGTGAAGTGATACTGTCACAATTAGTTCAGTGCTGTTTTAAGAATTTACCAAAAAAAAAAAAAAACCCCAAAAAAAGACCTTTGGATTTTTCATCTTCAAAGGTTACTTCTAATTAGCATCCAGAGATAGCATATTATAGATGCGTTTTAAAAAAAAGATATCAGAGCTCCAACTATGAGTACTAACATGGTATCTATCAAAGTCTCATGGTGCCTGCAATTCTGACAAAAGGCACTCCAAAGAACTGGCACATGCCACCTTATTTGCATTTTTGCATCTCATTATGGCCATAATTGCATACCACCACATCAATTCTTCCCTACTATCTCAGAAAACATGATCAGTGACTGAAATAAAAGCTTAAATGTCAACAATTGACGAGCAAGAAAGGCTGACCTTTGAAGGATCTCATTCTTTTGAGAGTTGCCCTGGTATGACTCACTCCTTAACTTTCTGTTTGTGTTTGATAACACCAAAGGAACATAGTTGCTGTAAGGATTGTTTTCGTCTGTTGGAAATAGAGAGAAAGTCAAAGAACTGTAAAAATAAAATCCATTTACACTAGCAGTCATCTGAGATTGACTGAACATTTGCAATGACAGTTCTTAAAGTCATTGAAACATTAAAGTAAGTGGACATTAGCATTAAGCTACAATGGAATTTCTGTGGAATTATATATTACATTTATATCAGAGCTAAAATGTGATTAATGTTAAGACAATGAACAAAACAACCTTTCTTCCACAAACATGCTATCACTTTACATACTGTAACAAGTGTTTGACAATTACAAATAGCTAATCTAAAAATAGGGATAACCATTCACAGCCATATTACATGTACTGCAATATCTACTGGCCTTCATAGGATTGATCTCATATTTTATTATATTCCCCCTTCCTACCATCATTTCATGGCCTCATTTGCTTTGATTTGCATAGCAATTTTGGTACACATTTTTAAAAAAAACCATAATCAATTTTAGCTTAAAATAAATTACTCCACCACAGAAATTGCTGCCAGTGTCCAAAAATGCTAATCAGTTTTGAAAATCTACATCATGGCTTGCATCCCAGATTTTTTCATCCAACCCACATTAAAAAGAAATGATATAAAATTATGTTAACATGTTCGACTGCTTGTTTGCTTGTTTTAGTTGAGGCATTGGTTATGCTTCAATAGCAAACTATTAGCCTGCTCAGAATCTCATCCAGTTTGTGCTCCTTTTTATTTTAATGGCAATATGGAGAGGTTGAATAAGGAGATGTCTGACATGATCTGTAGTAAAAGTTTGATTTTCTAACAAGAGTATATTTTAATTTCACTTTTGGAAACTATTAGTAAGAAGAAAAATTAAACTGTTTGTTTCCCAGCATCACATTCTTTTTTGGAAAGAATTCATTTCCCTGTATTAGAATTTATTTTAATGAGCTACAGAATTCAACAGATTCTTAAAAAAATAAATAAAAAAAAAAGGCTGAGCAATGTCACCTTTCAAATCCTAGGAAAGATCATTAGGATGTTTGAACATTTTACATAAAACAATGCTTTAACTCAGTGTTTTTCATCCACTTCAGCATTTTGCTTCATTCAAGGTTTGGGCATTGACTTGGGGTTGGATTAGATTCATTTTCAGGCCAAGTTTTGTGTTTCATTTGGTTTGACTTTAAGGCAAATATTCAGGCTGGTTCTTATTTTAAATTCACTCATTCCTAATTACTGTCTGTCACAGCTATAAACCTAGCTACACCTCTGACCCCTCTCTGCATGCATTCCTTCAGGTGTTAGCCATGTGTCTGTACCTTTCTCGGGGTGGTAGCCCACAATTCTCCCACTCTTAGACTGGATCCCAGGCTACAACATCCTGTGTACCAACCACGATTACTTAGCAGGCCCCGCTGGGTTCAGCACCTGCAAGACTTCTCTTTGGATGAAACAGATGACCAGATAGCTCTCTCAGAAAAAGAAGTAATTTCAACAGCAGAAAGAAAAATGGAAGTAAAAAAGAGTTGAACTCAATAAAAGGTCTATCTTTTATCCATTGTCCCAGGCAGGTCTATCTTACTCCCCAGGCCCTCAACCTCTGGAGTAGTGTTGTCACTTCTGATGCAGTTCAGGTGTCAGTCTTCCCCCAGCAGTCTCTGCTTCAATCTCTCCCCGTCTTTCAGGTTGGGGCCTGTTGTAAGGAGAGCAGAGCAGGGCAGCTGCCCTGGCTGCCAACATCCAGGGGCCACCAAAATGCTTAAAGTATTTGAAGTGTTTGCCAGGAGATGTGAATATCAGATCCAACCCTCTCTTTCTGGGTGCATACCCTGACCAGTGAATTAATTCAGTGTTTGCATATAGTAACCCTCACAAATCCAGGTCAAGATACAATATTCGTAAATTATTACAGGTCAGCCCCACATCCTACATACTGCCGACAGGTCTAGAAATAAAATTCAGCTGCTGCTCTTTTGCAATTACAAGTATCATTTTTAAAAGGCCATTTCCATGGCTGAAGAAATCTTTGTGCAACTTAACTCTACTGAAACTCTTTAAACCCTGTTTTCAGGGACACAAACCAACTGCAGCATGTCTGGTTGACACAATGGCTCTATCCTATCAAAATTAAGTGTCTTTTGGAAGAAAATGTCATGGGGGGTAAAATTCTGGCCTCACTGAAGTAAATTGAAAACCTCCCATTGGTTTCAATGGGCCAGTATTTCACCAGTGTTGACTAGGGTCCTGGTCCTGCAATGATATGCTCACAGGCAGATGCTCTGCATGCAGGATCTGCTCACATATCACATTGCAGGATGAAGATCTAATATTGCCTATATAATTTTGCTTTATTTTTAGAAATCCCTGATTTCTGAGCGCTGAAGAGGAAAGAAATAAACACTAGATCTCTGTGGCCCGAAAAGTCCTGATGTTGCATTCTCCATGGCATACCACAGAGGTGATTATTCCTCCAAATCTAACCATACCAAGCCATTGCCCTGAATTAGGTCCTGAGGACATTAGTCTTTTTTTCCTGTTTTCAAAGTGCCGTGTACATCTATTGTATCATCAAATCACTAGACTGGGGCTTTGTGGGAAGGGTCCCTGGCTTGTTTTGAAATGGTCCTCTTTAGGGTCATGCTGTGGCCCAACTTTGTGGCATGAGGAGGAGCAGGGGCCTAGTACCCAGTAGCCATCCCTGAACAAATAAGTGGACAGTGGGGTGTGAGTAGGAGGGGAATAGGTGGAGACTTGGCTGCACCTCCAGCATCTGCACCATCCTTACACAAAACCAGGTGAAAATGCACAATCTGATCTTTAGATTGGTTAGGCTGGATGACAAACTACTTAACTACTTAACAGCATCTTTCCACCCCCCTCTCTACAAAAAAGTATTTGTTTCCCATCTTTTTAAGAAGCCCACTTCTGCAAGATTTCCCATTTTAAAATCTCCTAGACCTAATTAACATTGTATATTTTGTTTCCTGGGGCAAGAAGAGCTTGGGATGAAGTCGAGCCTCTCATTATAAAATCCCCTATAAGAAGATTTTGAGGCCTTGTTTTAAATCAATCTGTAAAACATCTACCCTCATGGATAAGATTAACAATCGAGATGGATCTGTTGCTTGCTGTCAATAACAACTTCCCGTATTTATGAAGATTTTTTTTTCAATTGATAACAACCACAAAGCTTGCAGCATTCCCACACAAAAACAAAATCAATATTCCTTATGAAAAATGGCCTTGGAAATACTTGAAACAATTCTTCAGTTATGTCCTTTTTGTCCACACTTGGAAAATGAATCTTTTTTTCTTTTTTTAAGTTATGGATTGTTTACTATAAGAACATTTGTCACTGTTGTTCGTTGAAAGATAAAATGCTGGAAAGGAACAGTGCATTTATTGGACAATTTAGGGTCAGGCACATTGAAACTATATAGCAGCACAACAAGAGCAGATACTGAAGATGTCTGAATTCCAGATTATGGTTTTCAGAAGACACGGTGTATTGTTCACCCAGGTTGAAAGCAGATGTATGTTCATATGCTTTAATCTTGGCTCAGATGTGAGCTACCATGTTAACAATTGTGTTGCCCAGGCTGCCCTGGCTTGGGATTTAAATAAAAACAAATTACAGGTCTTAACAGTGATAGATGGACTTCTCTTACATTGGTGTAGAGTATTTTTTCCTTAAGATTAAAGGCTTACGCATTTATCTGCATAAACTAACCCCTGGAGTAGGGTACTGCTGACATTTTCCAAGAAAAATGAATATCCTAACTTATTCCAAAGAGAAGACTTGGTATTTGTATGGCCAGAGTGACCTTTGCATGTGCCCTTTCAGATTAGGTGCACTACATGGAAAATTGTGCTCTTACAGTACTCCATAAATCATACCTACCAATTTTCTTTAAAGGGGTATGTAAATATCAGTGTACCAGGTGGGTAAACAACACTAACCTCGTACAAATGGCTTGAAAATTGAAGAAAAGCACCTTATTTTGCTGCTGAAATTGCTTTTGAAGCCCAGCATCGTGGCTTGGGTTGTAGAATGCATGAAATGATTTGTGCACTGGGAATAGAAAATGGGTTGATGATAACTACACTCGACACAGTTCCTATGTTTCTCAGTTCTTTCAATGATCAAAGATATCATTGCTGTATATTACTTTTCTTTGCAGATCCCAAATGCATGTGAATTTCAAGTGACATACACATTATCTGCATGTTTCCAAAATGGTCAGATGGCTTTTTAGTTTGTGTTTCTCATTTGAGCTGGTTAATGTTTCTGGTCCAGTTTCAGTGTGAGTCTCCTTGCTCTAAGCACATAACATTCCATTAAAAAATATTACTTCCCATGCTAAGGAAGAAGAAAGGAAGCTGCGGCCTTTGAAACTGCCCAGGTGTGATCTGAATAAGTACCGACTATGAAACTGTCTTAATTGTTGCTAAGACATATTGGATAATAGAGTAAGATGTAAATAAAATAAAAATGCCTGATTTTACACACAGCAATACGTGCAGGATATACGTTATGCATGTCAGATCACACTGGTGTAAATCCAGGGATCTACTTCAGATGAGATACTCCACATGATTTTGGTCTAACTTATTTCCGCCTGTAAGTTTCATTAATTTTTTGAATATCTCATTTTCTACACGTGTTATTGTTATTATTGTGTTGCTTGGCTACGGCATTGTTCTGCCACATCCCCGAGCTTTTAGCATAAATATCTAAAGAAAAAAGTAGGTAGCTCATTTTATAATGGATATTGAAAAGGCAGAATTCATAGAGGCCTGAAGCCTGGGCTTAGCGTTAAGCATGTGAAGAACCCCAATGGAACTACTTACCTGCTTATTATTCTTTGCTGAACTGGTGCCAGGAATGATGCTAGTTCATCACTGAAATTCCTAGTCATTGGAGTCTGGCAACTTTGTACTTCTCTGACTCATTCATCCAAAGATTTATGTACTTTATCAATAATAATTATTTTAAGGCTCACCACACCCATGTAGGCAATGATTATTGTGTCCCTTTTACTGAGGGGTAAACTGAGGCATAGAAGGGTTAAAGCTAAAATGTTCAGAAATGTCTATTAATTTTAGCTTCATTTTTTTTGTGCCCAAATTGAGAGACCTTTTGTCTGACTTATAAGAGTCCTGAGCTCCCACAACTCCTACTGACTTTGGTATCATACTCGCGGATGCTCAGCACCTCTGAATATCAAAGACCAGCCGGCTCAGACTGAGTACCCAGGAATTAAGCTATCCAATGTTAATGAATGCTTTTGAAAATCTGGGCCGTAGTGACATGACTGATGTCACGCAGGCTGTCAATAGCAGTCAAGAACAGAAGCCAGGATTCAAATCTCTGCTTCTAACCATCACACCAGACTAAAGTACATACTTAGATGAAAATTATAATCACCCATGGGAAAAGAATAAAAGATATAATCCATTTTTAGCATATGCAGAAGCACGTGCCTCAGAGTTATACTGTATATCAACATTTCCAATGTACTTCTTCAAAATCCTAAAACCGGCTCAGCTGAGAGTGCCTTTGGGGCACAAGACAGAAGTCTCTGAACTGCTTGAAGCAAAATATTTGAAGCATTTCTGAAAATAGATTTATTCTTCACAATGTGGGGGGACCCAACAGATGATTTTTGCCTCTTAACGAAAAACAATGCAGGGGAAGGGTTGGCTTTCCAAAGTCGGCAGGTTTGGCAGAAACTCCGCAAGTTCAAATCCTCTTCCCACTGAGGAGGGGAAGGGACGGGGCATGGCCCCTTGGCATCGTCAGCCTATAGACCTGTGTAGAAATCAGGGTATCCCCACAGATCTCGGGATTTCTGCACTGCTCTTTAACTCCTTTCTCCCTAGGTTTGCTGAGAAGTCATGCTCTCACCTGCTAAGCCTGTGCAAGGGAGCAAAGGTGTGTAGCAGAATTTAAAGTGACAAGTGATAGCATTAACATACCTAGTGCTGTCCTCTGTGTTGCAGGGAGAGTATCCCCCATGGAGTATCTGCTCCCAATGATATGGTGTCAACTTGGAGTGAAATAGAGAAGGATTAGGCTTGCTTTCTACACGGTTTTGTCTTTTTGACTCTGCTCCAAACCTTGCAATGGAAGGGGAACCATGCATTGAAATAAAGGTATAGGGTTTATTAAGGCACTGGACTTGGAGGTGAAGACACTTCCACTAAATGGGGACCCAGGAGACCTTGGTTCAAATATGACCTTGGGCAAGTCACTTCATCCCTTTGTGCCTCAATTCCCTATCCAAAAAGGGGGGAAATAACATAATGAACCCATGGAACTCATTGCCACAAAGCATCACTGAGGAAGTGCTTAGCAGGATTCAAAAGAGAATTAGACTTCTATATGGATAAGAAGAATAGCCAAAGTTAAAGTAGTAAATATATTAAAATTAAATAATCACAATCTCTGGAAGGATGTAAATACTCAAGCTTCAGGTATAAGCCAACATCAAACTTTGAGTGAGAAGAAAATTTTTCCTGGGTACAGGTTATTCTATAACTTCCTAATGCAAGGTTGTTTCCTCTGAAGTTGCTGGCTTTGAACACAGTCAGAGACAGGAGAGTGGTCTAGATGGACATACTGGGCTGATTTAGTTTTGCAGTTGCTATATTTGGATGTTCTTAAGTTCATTTCCAATAAGTTGCTTAATATTTCAGTTCATGATCATTATGCTGGGCAGACCAGATCGGTGTGGAATATTAGAGAGGGCACTGGAGTGGGAATTTGGACAATGACCTTGGACAAGTCAATTCAGCTCTCTGCCTCTCTCGCCTCTCTAAACCTTTGTCTATCTAGATTGTAAGCCCTTCAGAGCAGGACTGTCTCTTACAATGTGTATCTACAGTATCCGGAAGAATGGCTGTCTGATCTAAGTTGGGGCTTCTAGGCAATATGTAATATAAATGATAGTAATCTGCTTTCTCTAGATCTTTGTTAGTATTCAAAAAGCATGCTTAAATGCTCATTTTTTCCAACACTCTTATTCATCTACCAGAAACTTGCCCACTGTAGGTACTTCCCTTCCTAAAAGTTTAAAATAAGTATTTTGGACATCAGAATGATGGTTGTGACAGACCCAAACTGTCACTCAAATTCTATTTCAACAACACCTAACATCTGTACCATATTTTTTCCCTCTGTAGTCTGGTACGCCTGTCCACTAGTTTGGGGGTGAAACAGTCAGCCACGTCCAACTCTGTTTTAGCTTTCGGCAGAGGCACTTTTATTCTTCTGCCACACAAAGCCAAAACATATGGAAAAGTAACAAAAGGGTACTCCTGACCTGGGCTGATACTGCAAGTACCTCTACCGCCCCCAGTAGCTCAAGGTTCATAGCCTTCCCATAGCATACACAACCTCAGCCTCAGCCTGGGCCTGCGCCTATCACCTGCCACCCACTTACATACCTGGGTTCTCATTTATATCTTCCAGCTGGGAATCAGAGCCAATCATCAGCTGCTGCTCAGCTGGTGCCCAACAGCTGCCTGTTAGGTTTCTCCTTAGGCCACGGCTTGTTGTTCCCAGGCACCGCATGCCTTTAAAGGGGCAGCCATCTCTGCTATACTCCCCTTTTAAGTGCCATATTTGGATTCTTGCAGAAAACAAAACTATATCTTATTTTATAGTGTTTGTCCTTTTTTTCCACTGTGATTTGTTTGTAGGAGGAGGAAAAGCAAGAACCTCTTAGATGTGAGCACTTT
This sequence comes from Gopherus evgoodei, assembly GCF_007399415.2. Classification (NCBI taxonomy): domain Eukaryota; kingdom Metazoa; phylum Chordata; order Testudines; family Testudinidae; genus Gopherus; species Gopherus evgoodei. The sequence goes on from NC_044331.1 coordinate 10,583,349, forward strand.
CAACAGATAATCCTTTGCTGTGCCAATTACTTTCCACACACAGCTAGTGGAACCTGCTTTTTTTCCCTTGTACAGTTGTTGGGGTTTTGAATCAAATAATCAAGAAATAGAAAATTTTGAATTACAGTATATGCATTTTTTTTCATACTGTTCAAAAAGGCATTTTTAGTTGAAAAAAAATTAGAAGACAATTTTTTCAATCAACCTTACTTATAGGTTAAGTAAACAAGATGGAAAAAGGAGTGGAAAGGAAAACAGGCACAGAGAAATTAAGTGGCTTGCCCACGGTCATACAATGAGTCACTGGCAGAGCTATGAATGGAAAACTTGTCTCCCGACTCCCGATATAGCGTCCTACCCAGTAGACCATACTGCCTCTCTGATGAGTCGATTTCTTAACAAGAAGTGATACTGAACTAAAACAGAAGAGTAAAACTCTTACATTACTAGCTCAATATTAAATAATGACACTAAACTACAGTATATAAAGGAGAGAACTTTAGGATTCCTTGCGGCCTTCTCAGTTTATAGATATACAGACAAATGAAGATGTTAGCTGAAGAATTCAACTAACAAGTGAAAACAGACATAATTACAATTAGTTAGCATTGTAGTATAATTGATGCACATAGGGTCAGGTTTCTTTATTTGAACCATGTGAAAACAAAATCTATTTCATATTTGTTAGTAATAAAATCCAACTGAATAGCAAATCATTTAAAAATCTGTCACATTTTACCTGAATTTATGTCTGAGGGAGAGAAAAGGAAATTTGGCAAAATATAGCATCACATAAGTGCTAACTTTTCTGTTAAATGACTGCACTTACGTAGGAAGACTGTATTTGGAGATGAACTTTGAGAAGGAATTTTGCTTTATCCATTTTATGACTGTCCTAGAAAATACTACAGAACACTAGCTACATATAAAACTAGTTATAAGGGCCAGATGTAGCTTTCCAGTAATAAAGAAAGCTCTCAGAAATGGGAAGAGCAAATAAGCATGTTCATGTTCATTCAGGCTAGGTAATGCCAATTTTGTGAATGAGGACTTGCCATGCAAAAGTTGAACAACTGATTTGGGAAAGAAAGTAACCACCTGGCTTCTCTCTGTTTGGAGGCAGATTATTTTTGACGGCCAACTAGCATGTCTGAGTTTGTCTAATCTAAGAACATCATGAGGATGTAAATAATCTAATTGAAGTAATTATCCATAAATTTGAGCCAAAGCTTGCACTGGAATCAAAGCAAACTATCTGATTTCCAATAATGCTTGTGAAATCAAGATCTCACCCACATTTATATGAAGTACCCCTGTAAGTCAAAATGATGCCTAGACATACAAAGATGTATGTGCCAAATTATTATTTGTATTACAGTAGCATCTCGAGGTCCCAGCTGAGACTGGGCGCCCTTTGTGCTAGGTGTAGCACATACATAAAGCTTACAAAGCTCTGAAAAGCTTACAATGTTGCCACAGTCATACCACGTAGATGAATTTTCCTTTGGTAGAGTTTCCATTGTACCAAGCAGTTTCCAAGGTCATAGGTTTCCCGTCATTTAAAATGAAATCATGCAAAAAAGGGACATGGAACAACCCTATTTTTTTTTAATATTTTTTTTTGTTTTTGTGACAATAGACACAAACACCTTTTACCTGCATTCCCATTTATTAAGAGAGGTCTTACACTAGATACTGATTTAGGGTATGATCCAAAGCCAATTGAAGTCAATGGAAAGACTCCTATTAGTTGTCATACTGCAAACTCAGACAGAGTAGTAACGAAGTTAGCTTTCTAAGCAGCTCTTGTCTAGTGCCACTAAGGCCTGACTACAGTAGCTTTGAGAATTCCTATATGATGAAATATTCTATGACTATAGGAACCATGAAAAAAGACGTGAAAACCGTTGTATTATGGTACTAACTGTATTTTGCATGATATTTCAAATGAGCCTACGTGATTTACGAGTATATATCCTCTTAAAAGTCAGTAGGACTTGCGCTCCAAAATCACCTAGGTCCTTTTGAAAACCCCACTTTTTAAAAATACCTCAGGTCTGGATTTTCAAAGGAGTTTATGGGAGTTAGGCAGACATGGTCACTTACAGACATGCTTAGCTTTCAGCATTTGAGCTGTTCTATAGAGTTCAGTAGGACTGCCCATATGCAGAAAGTTAAGCAACTGCAGGATTGGTCAGGGGCTAAAACATCACATTACAGAACTCAGCCCAAGGCAGACTATAAATAGTCTTAGGGTGACTTTCCTTGTTCAAAGCATTTTCTTAAATAGTGCAATGCATACAGCATATTGCTGGGGTTGTGGTGGAAACTCCCGGCTAGACTTCACTTTCTTCAACTGGGCCTGGAAAGAAACATATACTGCTATTATTAATTATTCGTGTAGAGCAGTGTTTCCCAAACTTGGGATGCCACTTGTATAGGGAAAGCCCCTAGTGGGCCGAGCCGGTTTGTTTACCTGCCGCATCCACAGGTCTGGCCGATCACGGCGCCCACTGGCCGCGGTTCGCCGCTCCAGGCCAATGGGAGCTGCTGGAAGCGGCAGCCAGTACGTCCCTCGGCCTTTGCCACTTCCAGCAGTTCCCATTCGCTTGGAGCAGCAAACCGCAGCCAGTGGGAGCCGCGATCAGTCGGACCTGTGGACACAGCAGGTAAACGGACCGGCCTGGCTAGCCAGGGCCTTTCCCTACACAAGTGGCGTCCCAAGTTTGGGAAAAACTGATGTGTGGCTGAGGGGTGAAAACATTATCTCAGTTGAACCCAACGGCCCCAGTCAGGATGGGGGCTCCCTTTTGCTGTGTTCTACAAACACATCATACTTCTAGAATCCTTGAGTGGGGACAACAGTCCCTCCAACATTAAAAGTCTGGTCATGGTTTTGAGGGCCCAATCCTGTCCCCACTGAAATCATTGATCTCAATGGTATAGAGTGTGGTCCTTTATATGCCATCATATATTTTTTTTTTTGATACTTCAGATGCAGACAACCCCTAGCCATAATACCTGATCTGGATCTAAATTATGCAGCTTAAGTCTATATCTAGTTTCAACAAACTCATCAATTAAAAAGGAATGTAAACTAGGGGGAAATAACTTAATAAAAATACCTATTCTGCAAAGTCCTTGGTATGACAAATGATATAATAATCTCACATACGAAGAATTCAACAAAATGGAGGTAGGCATTTAAATACATTTACTGTTTACGGAAATTTCAAACCATCACATTATCTTGCCTCTACCCTGTGGAATAGGGAAAAAAAAGAAGAAGAATTGGATTTGACAGGCAGTGCTAATAATAAAGAGGTTTTTAAATGTAAACTATAGCTGTGTACCAATCACTGCCTAATCAGGGTTATGTTTTTCAAATTATATTGTGTCTACTTTCACCTCCTGCCTATTATGTGAAATAAAAAAGAGAAGTGCTTAAGCAAATCCTCGATCTGTTCACATATATTTTTAATATTAATATGTCAGAGCAGCAGCATTGATGATATTAGGCAAATGACGGAATTCTCCCCCCAGCTGGACATGTTAATTGAGAAGCCAAGTTTTGGAGGCAAAGTTCACATCTGTGCAGATGGCGGGACAATGGAGAATGGCAGACCTAGGTCAGTGTCAATCCCAAACCATACTTTAATGGCTCACTTCTCTGCTTTTTCAACGTCAGCTGGTCCCTGTGGGGTGTATAAGTTAGGGAAGTCTGTCTCTACATTTTTTTTTCTGCCCTTGACTCTGGTACAGTAATTTCATGTAAAGAAGATGCCCCTCTGTGTGATCAGAAAAAATAAGAAATTCCACTTCCTGGTTTAAGCCGAAATACATTTGAGAGCACATTTTGAATTCTTTTTTCAGATTTCAGATTTTAAAACCTCCATCTGCAGAGCCTGATCCAAAGCCCACTTCCCATTAACCTCAGTGGGGTTTAGATCAGGTCTGTCAGTGCTGGCCAGTCACCTGTTTTCCTTATTTTAATCACTTTGGTCCTTTCTGTTCAACATTATGGGTCCAATTCTCATTTACAATAAAGCCTCTTTCATTGTGCTAGCTGTAAACTGTCTGTAACACTCAATGTAAGACTCTTTACATGACCTGAGTGGTATCCAGGAGCTTTAGTTTAAATAAGAATCAGGCCCTGTGTATTGTTTACATTTACTTAGCAAATGTATTATTTTTTTAACATGATCTGTGAATCACAAGCCGATTACATATCTATGTGCAGTGACAGACATATAGCTGTACTGCATGGCATCACGAGAAGACTTTAATCGTTTCAGTTTCCTAAGTGATATAATTATTTATTATCTCTAATTAAAATGCAGAGTTTGGCTGTCTCTATGAGACTAGATGAAAAGCCTTTTTAATGAAAAGAGCAACTGTGAGCTCTAAATTTCTTTATGGAAGAGATAACTTATGTAATCACTAGTAACCTTTTTCAAGAATATTATCTCACTATTTATAAAACAATGCCTTCTTTACTTTAGAAATTCCTATTTGCATATGAAAAAGAGCTTTATTTATTGATGCTTGTGACTGATGTATATTCCTCATTCAGGGGTGCTCTTTTTCCAGTCTTTCATATATGGCAGTGTCTAATTTTCTTTTGAAACTACCTAGAATAGTATTTTTACTATCATTTTCCCCTCCAATAATTCATAAGAAAACACAGGGTTTTTTATACCTAAACTCACTTTGTAATGACTTGTTTCCTAGTATAATTTCAAAATTTAAAGACTGCAACCGTTCATCTATTCGGATTAGTTCTGCAACAAAAAGAAAAGCTTTTCATTTTTCTTTCTCATTCGAAAGTAAATTTTTGAATGATCAGTTTGCTTGCTAACATATATATTAAGCTATTTTATTCATTACAAAATATAAGCAATCAAAAGAAAAGAGATGGGAGTATATGACTGCAAAACACATCCACAAATCAAACATATTAAAAATCGTATCAACTAATCAGTCATATGATTTGACTTCTTTAACTTGTATATAAAACTTGCCATTCAAGTCTATTTTTGTACAATCAATGGAATACAAAGTGTATTAAAAACACCTGACAGCTTTATGGGCAAATTTTGCCATCCTCTACACCTGCCTAATAGTACCACTCGTATTACTATGGGCTGAATCTGGAAAATCTGTCAAGTATTGTTGACACCGGTTTCTGCCAATAAGTGCACAACAAAAGATTGTAGTAAACAAGTTTTATATGAATAAAATAGTAAGGCAGCTATGTCATAGCACAAATTGATGTGTGCCCAGTGTATTTTGTATATTGCACAATTATATGGGGCCTGATCCAAAGCCCACATGAAAGACTCCAATTGATTTCAGTGTGCTCTGGATCAGGCCCACAAGCCATTTCTTGCTCATCTGTGTTCTTTCAAGGAACAGAACAATTCATCTTCTGTGGGGCTGGTGTTGTAACTGAGGGCAGAAAATGACTTCAGTGGAAGTAGCATGTGTATAAATGAGGGCAAAATCTGACCGAGTGTACTGATAGGCAGGTGAAGTTGCAAAATTTCTAAGCGGTTAGCTAAACGTTACAATAATCTGCTCTTGAATTTCCCTAGTTAATGGCTGTGTACAGAAAGAATGAATATGCAGATAAACCTCAGTTTTAAATCCATTTTCTGTTTACAGTCCTTGTCTTGTGATTCATTACACGTGATTAACTTGTACCTTATGCTCTTTTTCCAACCAATACCTCCTTTAGAACCAGTATCTTGCTGTGAACGGCTCCGACTTTCACTGTGCTTCACTTTTACAGTAAATTCTATCCTAACTGGCACAGGATCTATTAGTCAGACTCCTGAGCCAGGTCCTCCTAGTTACCTCTAAATTAGCTTTTTCTTTAGTCACTTTGGAAAATATTCATGGGCTATTCTGGACCCCTATGCTTAATCAGGTGTAATAGACTAACACACATGTATACTTTCTCTTTGTGCTTTAAATTCAGCAGAGGTGATTCCTGCAACTGAATCTTGACCAATAGATTTGCTCTTTCCCAGTCTCAAACTAATCTACATAAACCACTTTAAGCTTGGATGGTCAGTCAGAATAACAGTCCAAGCAGGAAACATAGTATATTGATCAAACATTTAATACTGGACATATAACAGTCAGTGAAGGGGAACTCCTTTTGTCTTAAATTGCCTTTAATTTCATTCAGAATATTGTTAGGTAACCTTTATTCTAGTAATGAATGATTCACTCTATATCAATTTTTATGGAATGACAGTCAATACCTTAGACTACAAAAGCAGATAGCACAGAAAAATTCAGAGAGGAAGCGCTGCCAATAACCCATAAAGAAAGTTGACTGAAATACAACTATCAGTTAACTTTGAATATTATTTACCACCGTGATCATGTAATCCTTGAACGTTATTTCAGATATATTAAGGGTGCTTTCTCATTTTTCAGATGAGGATTTTCTTTAGTAATTCCCAATACCAGGAGACAATACAATAAGGCATGAGCCAAAGCCCACAGAAGTCTATAAAAAGACTCCCAATAGCTTTGATGGGCTTTGCATTAGGGTGATTGGCACGATTTTCAAAGTTAGTGACACGAAATTGGTTTATTTATTTAGATTTATCCATGTAAACTTAAAGTGCCTATCCATTCACTCTGGGCACCTTTGACAAACTTAAAAATGCAATCCCCTTCATTATAAATAAATTTCAGCCATGCCATCCCACCCCCACCTCTGCCAGCAAACCAGAGGTACTAATAATTAAAATACTGCCCCTTATGTAACCATTAATCACTCTCATAATTTTCTGCACTTTTGAGGCTTAAAAAAAAGGCTTTGCAGCACACAACTGTACACTCACTCTTGCGTATGTCTAATTTACACAGGTAAATGTCCAATGGGAGTGTGCAAATGAGGTGTCTTCATGCATTTATGGCCAGTTAGGTGAGCATATCAGGTTGGGTAAGTGCAAATATATGCTCATGATTGTGTACACCTAACATTTGCCCCATAACTGGAAAATCTGCCCCATACCTTTTAGTTTGGTATATTTATGCTGTTCATATTGTTTTATATGAATTGGCTAGTATTTGTCCGATCATTTATATTCCCCTACATTTTGTGATTAAGGATTTAAATAATTTGTAACCAATTTACTTCAGAAGAATCAATACATTAGTGCTACTCAGGTTTTAGTTAATCTCAAATGATGCAGATTTACAACATCACATTACAAACGCTCAGAGAGGAACAGGCAACACAAGGAAATCTGGGGAAATTCAGATCGTTCTTTTCATGTGTCATTCAGATAACATTACACAGGCTTCAGTATTTGCCATCACCAGATATTTTTTCTGCCTTTTTCATCCTAGTTCTCTTGGCAACTGTGTTAAGCACTAATGCAGTTTGCACATTATTATCAACAGGAAATCCCTGGCATCAAAGGATTAATTTTATTCTTTGTCTCTATTTTAGTAACAGGAAAGAAATGTTACCTAGTCATTGTCCTAGTCAAGTCAAATAAAACAAACTATATCTGCTGATGAGCCATTATTATCACAGTCAACTAGATTAACATTGATTTACTGTAGGTAAGGGCTGTTGAGGGGTCCATTCTGTATATGCTTAATAGCTGCGTGATTATTTACTGTAAACCTACCCTCTGATTTTCTCCTTAGGCTGCTATTGTTGTTATTACAACTAATTCACATGAAATTATGGTAGCTCTCCAGGTCTACAGTCCTTGGTCACAGACCTAAGCAGGTGTTTGCTTAATAATTTGGTCAAAGATCAGTGAGTTAAAGGTTAGGCCATGGATAGTGAGAATGGAAGGGTCAGAGCACTTGAAGGAGGGGGCTGAGACTTGATCTTCCTGAGTCTGGAACAGTCAAACCTCAAGGTCACCCATTAGTGATCCTGCTTTAACGGACTGTGAGATGTCGACAATAAATTCACCACGCCAGCACCTTTAACCCTATTAATACTGTTAATACTGGAAGTAAAACCAAGGACTCAGAAGGAACCTGCCCATGGAGAATTATTCACAAAATGCCTGTGATATTAAATTGATATAGTAAGGCACGCAACTATTAATATTATGCTTCAAGGCAAACCTTTCTTTACTTGTACCTCTTTGGAAAGAGGTTTCATATATATAAAACTAGATTAGATAGATAGATAGATAGATCCCTTCACATATAATATACATGTGCATGTGCAAATGTCTATCTATGTATTAGTGTATATTTTGATACACCTACATATTATGTGTATGAGTGTATAAAACTGAGAGACCAAGCCTCCCCCACACCTCAAATTATTGTATGCATATCCGTGTGTTCAAAGATTTATTATTATGTAGCTTTAACAGACAACGTTCTATCAAGCCATCATCTATTGTCTGGTTACCAGGACTGGATCAATCTAGCTTTGTCCTTGTTCAAGTCAATGGCCATATTTTGGTGGTTAGGTATTTTGGCACATAAGAACATGTAATCATGTAATCACAGGTTCTATGATGTTTTTAATGGCTGTTCTAATGCAGGTACAGTGAAACAGGAACAGCAATAGTATTGAGCTAGGAGTCATGATTTGCAAACCATTTTTCCCCATGTCAGTCTAGGTGGGTTTGTACTCCTGAAATTCATCTTGAGCTTTTGGGATTTGAAGTCTTGGGGGTGGAAAAAAAAGGTAAAAAATTAACCAGACCTACAGATTTTTAAATAATTTGGGATCTTAACCATGTGAAGCTGCTACATTTCACCATAAGCCAAAATTCCTCTCTCTGCAGTTCTCATCTTTTGCCATCTTTGGAGGGAGAAGAGCTTGGCTTCCTGTAACTCTTGGCCTACAATAACTTCAGTAGATGTTTATCTGATTCCATCTTCATTCATAGATGATTCCAACACCCCAGAAGGGACCATTATGATAATCTACTGTAACCTCCTGTATAACACAGGGAATACAACGTCCCCAAAATAATTCCTAGAGCAAAACTTTTAGAAAAAAAATCCTGTCTTGATTTTTAAAATGTCAGCGATGGAGACTCCACCACAAACCTTGGTAAATTGTTCCAATGGTTAATTACCCTCACTGTCAAAAATTTATACCTTATTTCCAGTCTGAATTTGTCTAACTTCTACTTCCAGGCATTGGGTCATGTTATATTGTTCTCTGATAGACTGAAAAGCCCATTATTAAATATTTATTCCCCAAATAGATAATTATAGGTTGTAATCAAATCCCCTCTTAACCTTCTCTTTGAGCTCCTTGAGTCTATCACTATAAGGCATGTTTTCTAATCGTTTATTCATTCTTGTGGCTTTTTCTTTGAATCCCCTCCAATTTATCAACATTCTCTTGAATTGAGGGCACCAGAACTGGACATAGTGTTCCAGCAGCGGTTGCACCAGCGCCACGTACATAGTAAAATAACCTCTATACTTCTTCTGTTTATGTACTTCAGGATCGCACTAGCTGTTTTGGTCACAGCACCACATTGCTGCTCATGTTCAGCTGATTGTCCACAATGACCCCCTCAAGTCTTTTTAAAAGTCACTGCTTCCCAAAATAGAGTTCCCCATCCTACACACTTTGTTTCTAGATGTATACAGGTATATTTAGTCTTATTAATATGCATATTGTTTGCTTGTGTCCAGTTTACCAAGTGATACAGAGAGATCTGAATCAATTACCCTGTCTTCATCATTATTTACCTTGCCCCCATTTTTCGTGTCATCTGCAAACTTTATCAGTGATGATTTTATGTTTTCTTCCAGATCACTGACAAAAGTGTTAAATAGCTTAGGACCGAGAACCAATCCTTGTGGGACCCCACTGGAAACCCAACCGCTTGAGTTTGATTTCCCACTTGCAATTACATTTTGAGACCTACCCTTTTTAGCCAGTTTTTAAACTGTTTAATGTGTGCCACGTTAATTTTATAGTGTTCTAGTTTTCTAATCAAAATGTTATGCAATACCAAATCACCATGCCTTACAGAAGTCTATTACATCAACCAAACTTGAAATCTCGTTAAAAAAAGATACCCCATTAGTTTGACAAGATCTGTTTTCCATAAACCCATGTCCATTGACATTAATTATATGACCCTCTTTTAATTCTTTATTAATCTACATGTTTAAGGACCATTGAGCAATTTGGTCCCTCCATCTTCCTCTTTGAAGAATTGGCAAACTGAACACTCTGCCTTCAGCTGCCACAATATCTTCCAGAGAACAGGCTGCCTGCCCAATCCCCCATTTACCATCTGCAGGATGCAAGCAGGGGCTTCACATGTGACTTCTTACTCCATTCTGCGGCTTGACGTTGCACGAATTAAGTATTATTATTTATATAGTGCAATAGGTGTGCACGGCACTTCTCAACATAGATAAAGCAGATGCCCTGCCAAGAAGAGCTTGCCATCTATGTTAAGCCCAGAACTACATCAGACAAGAACACAGGGAGGGGCAGTGAAGGGACAGGGTGAAGGCAAGGATTACAAAGACATTGGGAGGTAAGTGCATGTGTCCAGCCTTTTAAGAAGGGTCTTAAAAGAGAAAAGGGATGAAACATAGCACACAGGGTAAAGGAAGGAGTAACTGCTATTATTTACTACTTTACAGCACCTGCATGGGTACCAGGAGCTTTACAGAAGACAAAACAATGACATGTCCTGCGCCAAAGCATTTACCATCTAAGGTCCTGAGTGTGCAACGGGGCCCATTGCAGGATCGAGGACTAAATGAGTTGCAGGCATTGGAGAAGAAAAGCATGGAGATGGGAGTGAGAAGACACAAAGCAGCCATCTGGATGACTCACTTGAGCTGAATGAAGAGGTCACAGCGGAGTAAAAGGAGATAAAGGCAGGCAGTTACATGCATGGTTAGGGCACCTGGGCATTACTGAATCTGCAGCCCCAGGTCAGCATTAACAAAATACTCAGGGAAGACCGCCACACAACATATACTCAACAGTGTGAATGGCAGAACATTTGGGAGTCTCTGAATCTGACAGCCTTTTGGTGAGGAAGGTTTCACAGTTCCCTGTTGTTCCTCTTATCCCCACATTTCTGAGGTCTGAGCCTGGAAAAAAAGTGCTGTGAGGGAAAGAGCTTGGGACTAGAGCAGTATCCTACCACGTACTGAAATCATAGTAAAAGGAGCTGGTAGGGAAGAGCATGTTTAAGGAGAAAAGTAGCTTTTGCATGAATACAGATTTCATAGGGATTCGAAATTGCTGGGCTAATCCTGCCAGATGCTGCACCTACAGGGTACAGAGTCACCCACTGACATCAAAAGGTTCTGGGCACCACTCAGCACCCAGCAGAAGTGAACCCTCAATCCAGAACACTTGTCTTCAGTTCATATCACTTGAACTCATGTTGTTTGAATGGGCTTGAATCTTTATATAAACTGTTTGCTCAATCGCCTTGCATACCGTGCATGATGCTGTGTGCACCTGTTCGTTTTGATAGTGAGCACAATAGGATATTTTTGGGTTGAAATCATCACTTGTAACAAACAATTTTTTTTAATTGAGACTAATTCTGGAACTGAAGACACAATGAGAATATGTACAAAAAATTTCCTTCGAAAGGCTTGAAAAGTAAAATGTGTCAAAATATTTTTAGACCCTCAAGATGTATTTTGGTGACACAAAAGCAGTTTTCAAATGGGGGTCCTCTTTTTTTTTAAAAAAATGGGCACAGGCTTCTGTCTTTAAGATGACTTTAAGCTGAGCCTCTAAAAATATTTTCTGCTTTAAAAATAAAGAGAATAGTTGTAAAACATAACAATTTGCATACTTATTGTGCTGGCTGTGCTGCCTGCTAATTAAAAAGGGAATACATGGTTTAAAAAAATCTGATCGGGGAAACAAAACTAGTAGGCCTCGTCCTCTGAGCCCTCTGAATGTGGAACTCCCATTAATTCTAAAATCAGGTGCATTAAGACCTTGATTCTGCAATGAGATCTATACCCATTACAGGATCAGGGCCTACATTTTGTGTAAACTAAGAATCAGCATTATTCAGTTATTTTTAAGGATTATTTGATATAAATTGTTTTACATTCAGACTTTAACTTATGCAGGCATGTGCCCTACTGAAGCCCTCAAAATAGGATTTAACTGGGACTCCTGTGGTGCACAGGCCTCACACTGGCCCTCTGCTCAGGGGTGAATCCCATCCACACAGAATACTCAGGTCGCATGCCCTACGCTCCATTTGTATTAGGGAGCAAAGCAATTTTCCTTTCCTGGGTGGCCAAAACATTAGGGCATTGCCCTAAACTACTACTTCCTAGTCTGAACAGAAGAAATTGCATGGGCTTATTTTCATACAACCAAACAATTCCCTACTAACCCAGAAAGAAAATATTTGTTCACCAAATAGTGGAAACTTGATTTTATCAAGTCTTACAGAGTAGGAAACTGTGTATTATGGGAATGCCATTTCTATGATTTACCTTGGAGAATATCACATCGATTTTGTTCATGTTTTGGGTTTTACCTTCCATTTTTAAAATTTCTGCTCATATGATTGTACTTATGTAGGACTATTAATATTGGAATGTAGCTTAAAGATTTATGCATGTGCTCAACTTTAGGCATGTGAGTAATTGGCCTCAAAGACTTTAATGGGATTCCTCAGGTGTGTAAAATTAAGCATGTGTAAGTATCTGGAGCATCAGGACTCAAATTACTTTGGCATGCATGAAACAGAGTCTGATTAAACTTTTCAGTACTTGTATTTCTTTTTTAGAAATATGTTTCCAAGTGTTGGAGCTTAGGCTGTCTCGTTCACGACTGACTAGTCTTCCTTTGAGAGTTGTTTAGATCACTTTCTGAGAGGGTTAGGGAAAGACAAGAAACAAAGGTTTAATGAATTGCAAAAATATTCATGTTGCAAGAGAAATATGCACATTCTGGACATCTCCCAGACTGAAATAGTCTGAGAGTAAGAAGGGGAGTATGGGGAGGGAGTAGACGCTTCAGATGTCCCAGAAAGAATTGTAAATCAGAATTTACTATTGTAAATTCTACCAGCAGTTCTTTAAAGTGACCACAGGCGAGTCTCTGATATACAGCAATGGGATCCAGAATTGCTGACACGCTTGTTTAAAGCAATCTGACCATCATTTTATAGTGCTTAGGAAAAGCTGGGAACTTGGAACTTAGTATGTAGCTTGTTTTTTCTGGTGATACTTTATGCAAGCTGTATGTGCAGCCTGACGATTGTCACCCATTGTTATTTAGTTAGCGGATGGCTTCTAGATGCAGTACCATAAAAGGTCCTTCATTTATAAAATATGAAATGGCTGACCTAAGTTAAACCAATTACTAAGTTCTTTATCATTTTTTCAGGTGCTTTATTCATTATCAGATTTCAGTCAACTCCAGGGTGGTAAATAAGCTAGTTCTGGAATTTGTGGAATGCTCAAATCATCAATTCAAGGACATGTAGTTCAAATTTGAAATATTAGCAGTTCAAATTCCATTAAGATGATCGTCAGATGTGTTGTTACAATATCCATATTGAAATGTGAAGCAGAGAAGCAATCAGGGACACCTTGGTATCAAAAGAAAATATTTCCTATTATTAGGATGTTCGAACAAAAAAAAATCTAGATTGCATTGAGTGGGTAAGATGAAATATTTCAACCTAGAAAATGCTTCTTTTAGTTAGATCATCCTCATTAACAGAGTCCATAGTACATTCTTTCAACTGTGCTATGGGTGTAAAATGATAGCAAGACAAGCTAAAGGAAGAAATACAACACAACTGAGAAGTGATTTTCTTATATAAGATACACAAATATAGCACTTGGGTTACTACAGTGTTGGGGGGTTATAAGAAGATAGACAGTGTGTGTTTCATTTTAAAAAAATACTATGTATAAAATGATGACCATATCTCATACCCTTATCTGGTATAAACATGTAGCTCCATTGACTCTCGATTTGGCTCCATGTGTATTTCTATATAACCTTGTATTCTACTTGTATATATATTGTTCCTTTTAAACAGCCTGGTAATTATGTTAGAGTGGGATGTGTTTTTTGAGCTTATTTATACTAACAGGGGGGGGAATCTGTGATGGGGTATATTTTCTGAATTTGGTACTATTTGGACCTGGTTCTGCAAATCCTCACTCTCTCATAAAGGCTTTACTCATGTGAGGAAGGCATTGGAAGGATCAGGCTAACTGTTCACAGGAAGTGTTGATGTAATAAAATTAGTGTTCGAGGAAAAAGGCAGGTTTAAAATGATAATGTCAAATATTAGCAGCTCTTTTTTTTTATAAAAAAAAGACATCTCCCATGACACTTCACCCTCCACCTCTTGCTCTCTTCTACAGATGGCAAGAAGGAGCACAGTAAAGAAATTAAGATGATACTGTGTTGACAGGAGAAAGGAGGACTCCAGTTTCATCCCTTCAGACAACAGGCATGACATCATGTCTCTTCAAACTGACACATTAATGAATTGAGCAACACCTGAACTTTTCTAGAAAAGAGAACCTTTTACACCAGCAAGTTATTTGGTGTCAATAATAATAGGATTCTGTATCTTACCCCACTCCATATTTGATGGCAGAATTACCTTTTGGGTCCTAACAAGTTGACAGGGGTTCATTTTGCTTCCTCTTTTAATGCCATCTTCTTTGCAGGTGAACTGCAGATGTAATGACTTCCTCTTTGCCTTCGAGTACTGCCGAAATGTCATTATGACCCAAGATGTCTCAATCTGGCTTAATGCAAATGGGAAGCAAAGGGTTTTAAAGGTGAAACTGATCTTGCTAATGAAGAAGTATCACTCTTCATCTGGACAGGGAGCACAAAGCTTGTTAGATCAAGTTAAGTGAATGTCACAGGTTAGAGTTCAAGCATAACACAGAATCATGACTGAAGACTTATCATCTATTTGAATAAAGAATCTAACTGAGAGATGCCCAGTCAAAACAAAGGAATCTTGGTATTTTGGAAAGACCCAGCAAGATATGCAATGAGGCTTTACTCAGAATTCAGGAGTTTGGGGATCATAATTATGACAAGTTTAAGATATAATCTGCTCCTTTAGTGCAGTAAAGTGAACGTAAGTACAAACTGCCTGTTCACTGAGGCTGGAAAATGAATCCAAAAGTATCTGGGTTTTGTGCTTAACTACAGCATGTAACAGTCTGTAAAAAATATTTACTCTTGTCACTAGTCTTGTGTCATTTTGCATTTAGATTATTTGAAGGCTTGTTTAATGCAAGAGAGCTACTTATGAGGCTAAAATAATCTGAGATCTGTTCTTCGTTGCAAATGGGAAGCAATCTGGTCTTAAGTTTTGATATTTCACTTCCTAGATAGTTGAAATACCATGAAGAGACCAGAGGTCACTTTATTTCAGATCCACCAAAGACTCCTTAAAGCTATTCAAAGCTCATGAAAAGCATAAATTTAGATACTAAAATATTCAGATTTGCATGCAACTTGAAAGCCCCACCCAGACATAGTGCGAAAAGGATGCTATCATTTTAAGAAGCCTAATCTAGTGTGGTAAACATTAACTTGTGAAGGCATAACAAACTGAAAAGAAATGGCACCAATCAACAAAATTTAACGTGTGGCTTTGCAGATGTTTCCTGCATGTTTAAATCATTCAGAAATACTTTGTTTACAATCCAGTTCCTAGTGATACTCTTCTATTAAAAGCAGTACACTGTTTGTAAGATTGTAGGGATGCTTGAGATGCACACATTTTGTGAATGGGCTCAGATTTAAGCTAATGCAAAACCAGTTCAATGATTCACCAAGAGAAAATAAATAAAAACGCCCTACTAGATTCCAGTGCCTGATTGATCCAGGGAACATTTTCAAAACACCACATGAATATTTTAAGTGCAGGGAGGGAGGGAAAAAGCAGAGTTGGGAGATACAGCTCAGATTTTCAAAGAAGCTTGCAAAATACATACCAATTTCTGTGCATGTCAGCTTGAAATCTGGACTGTTTGCACAAGCAATAAATGTATGTTTTATAAATATGTTTATTTTAACTATCTTTATTCAAACTTTTGAAAACTCTTTTACGGAAAAAGTGGAAATGCAATTCTAGTATATTTTGTGTCCATATGATATAAACTATACATTGACTCCTTTTAACTCCTTTCTCCCCCCCATTTCCATGGTTTTTGTTTACATTTGCTTTACTTAAGTTGCTTTGCCTAATTCATTAACAGAGGAGGTCAGAAATAAACACTGTACAGGAGATGGATCTAAAAAGGGGATGGATAATTTTATACTCAATAATATCTGTGGTTATAAGTGATAAGCCAGATTCATGTAGAAAATCAGAGAGTTATGCCAGAGATGTATTTTGTACAGTATCAAATCTCACAGTTCAAGATATCCATTTTATTGACATGGTTCAGATATACAGCATTGCACACAGGGCCAGTTGCATTCCAAGCTGAAGGGGTGCCTTGGAACTAGTCCACTACCAGATTTGACCATCTACTCATTTTATGCAATGTCACAAATCCTGTTTCCTGTGTTTCACAGGGTTAATAACTGGCTGATTAATTTTAAGTTTGGCTACCTTGAAAGAAAAAGTAAAGTATTTGCAAATAAGTTAGAATGAATTCTCAATTAAAACATGTATATGAGTCACAGCCTCTGTGTCATTTTAGCCAAAAAAAAGCAACTACGTTTGCTTCTAACAGGTAGAATAATGACTTTTTCACCTGACAACTGCCAGCTTAAAATTCCCACACATGTAGACTATTTCTGTTTCATCTTTTCTTTGAATTTCAGCTGCTTTGCTTTTCAATGCCTATGCTTTGCTGGTGTCTCCTTTGTGTCTGAAATGCTCACACTGAGTTCTGCCTTTTTGGTGCTGGGTTCTCTTTTCACAGTGACATTTCAACATAAACAGTCAATATTCATTACCTCAAAGGAGACTTCTCTATTGCTGACCAATTAAATACCAGCTGAGCTAGGCAGACAAAGGTAAAGAAGCTGTAATGCAAGGCTGTCTTGGAGTATACTTTCTGTTCCCATAAAGGGAAAAGAAAGGTAATCAAAACAAAGAACTGAAGATATTGGGAAAATCCCAATCAACACAAGACAATTTCTTGAAATGTTATATTCCTCCTCTTTATCTTGCATAGTCCTTTCCTAATTTTATTTAATCGGTAATCAGGGATACAAAAGATTCACACACGTTTATATATAAGAGGACAGAGACAGCACCCAGGTATGCCTTTGAAATCTTTTTGAGTTCAGTGAGATTGCATGGCTGGAAAGGAAAACTTAGTCTAATGTTTGATGCCAAGAAATCTGATTTTCTTTTACTGTGGAAATAACAAATCTGATTAAGATGTGTTTTTAATGTTACTATATTGTACACAGACCAATGAAGCCTAATTCAATTTATACCATGTGGTGAGCCTGACCCGACACTGGAGAAGTCCATCCAAATCAGTCACAAGTGGGACAAGGGTAAATGAATATAGGGCTAGTGGAAATAAGTGCCAGAGGGATTGTCCTGGAGGCTGATAAACCTCTGTTTAGACCACAGAACAGTTATGACACGGACTGCAGAGTTACACACTGCCCCAAAAATATAGGCACCGTCTTGAGGCAAGAGGACAGTTCCATCTATGGCATGTGCACAGTTCAAGCATTTGCACAGGTGACTGCACCTCCAAAGTCTGCACACACACACAAATGGAGTCCATGGAGAGGCCCAGCTGATGTTTTAGCCCAGACTGCATTTCTAAATCTGTAAGTGTTTACTCAAGGGTTTAGGTGATGTGGATGTTTTTAAAACAGTTAAGAAAATACCATCCTGATTTTTAATCCGCAAGCATTACAGCAACTTCATTACTTGTGTCAGCATACGTATCAGTAGAATGTCTGTGCAAAGAGAGCTAAGCACGTATGATCAAAAAGTTATGCATACCTTCAGGATAGCCCAGCTACAAATGTGGCACTGACACAAAATCACCCTCTTTAGAAAATGCATGTACATATTAAGGACCAGATCCTCGAGAGATATTGAAGCCAAAAAGGCATAGGTTGCTTAGCATCTTTTCAGAATTAGGCTTTATAGATATATTCCACAAATCTGTTATATGTTGAAATAATATATTTAATTCTCTGGTATGAAATAACTATTTTTTTTATATTGATATACCGCAACCTCTGTACTTAAAGGGTTCTTTTCTCTCATTCAGTTAACAGACAGACAGACTTTTTTTTAACATAGTAGGGCCCAATCCAGACCTCCCTACTCAGTGGTTGGTTTGTCTAAGCAAGGAATGCATTTTTTATAACTTTAGGTATAAACACAAATGCAAAGAATTGGTGCATATGCGTTGTGTAAAGAAAACAGTATGATTCTCTGAAAAAACAAAACATTTTTACTTAAATGGATGTGACACTGCTAAGAAAGAAACTTTATCCTCATGAGTGATCTTTATCAGGCAGAGTACTTAACCCTAAAGATGAGGAGAATTTAATAATCACAGGGTTGGATCTATTTTGTTGGTTTTATTTTTTTTCCATATGTGCAACCAGCAGCTAGAGGGCACAAAAGAATACTTTTACCTTATATTCTATCATATAAAGGAGCTCTACAGACTGCACAAACAAAAATTCAGTACCGATTTTTAGTATATCACATAGTTTGTTAGGATGTTAATTTCTGTCCTAGTTTGCAACAGGCAGAGACAGTTTAGAAAGAGAATGTGATATAAAAAGATCAGGCTAATCAAATCACTAAAAATGTGTATTTAAACCCCAAAGCATAACAGGTAGTCAGCACATAACCACTCTGAATTTGGCCATCATTACTTGCCTTAACTGTTTTGTAAAGCTTTTGTTTAAAACTAACAAACACGTTTAACCTCCTTCATTCTTACATCTTAAAAACTAATGCTGGCTGTGATTCTGCATTAACAACAGTTATTATTTTTGCACTCATAAGGAGCTTACAAGGATAACCAGGGAAGTCATAGTACAGTCTTCTTGTCAATTAAAAAGAGAGTCAGTTGTAGTTGCCGAGTGCTTTATCTTATCATTTCACTCAGGACATTTCCAGGTTCATGGATCTGATCTGAACGGCTCCAGCGATAATAAATGTGTAAACACACAGAATGTACTGTAGCAAGACAGCCACAAAGGAGATTATCAGTGATTACCAATTTCGGAGTCTCCCAATCTTGGAAAGGGTATTGTCACTAGTTACTAATACTCAGGAGCTAAGGTATTATATCAAGACCATTTATTTGAAAGTATAATAGTTTGACATTTTTCTACAGGAAATCCTAATAACCTCAGGAGTCACATCTGTTGCTGTAGTACAAAATGGGTTGGACCTCAATAATATATATAACTCTCCCCCATACGTCCCCTCCTCCCACTTCATGAACTGTACCAACCCCTTAGGCACAAACGAGTTGTATCTGGATAGAGCGCCATTTGCCAAATTGTAAATTGCCTACATTTATTTTGGGAGTGCACTAAACAGAGTGCTAATTGCCTTGTTTAGCACTTTCCTTTCTTTCATTTGCACTAGTGTAAAATCTTAGTAAATTAACTTGGGGTTTTATTATGTAGGTAGCATGTGAACAACTCTGAATCGGTGAGAAAGCAGCATCAAAGGACTGATAAAAGAGGAGCTGACTCTACCCATTATGCCGTTTATATGTTCCTGAAATTAAAAAGGATGAAATTAACTTTTAATCTGTCTGTTTTTCATATAGCTGATCTTAACGTAACATTTATTACTCAGTCATTTTATTTGCATTTATTCATTTAAAAATGTTAATAACTGTGATTGCAAGCTTGCTCTATGAGAATGTGCAGTTGCTTGTATTCATACACGTAAGTGTGCAGGATTCCACAGCAATTTTTTTTGAGTTGCAGCCAAGCACAGAGTTGGGTATCCTGTTTATTGTCAGAGAGATCACCCTCATAAAGCAGATCTCATCTAGCTGTTTGGTGGCCTATGCAAAATTAGTTGGTGGTCTCAAACCAAATCCTAGTGGAATGGCGTCTGTCCACATTACAAATAGCAGCACCAATTGTACTTTATTTGGGATATTGTACATTAAGTCCAAGGAGAAAATGGACAGTGTAAATTAAACTATCCACCCACTCTCCTTTCTTAGTTGATCTGAGACGTGTTATTGTAGTTTGGTAGTACAGGGAAACTTTCGCTGACACCACACTCAGTAAATAAATAGAATATTTCAAGGTGAACCCTTTGCCCCACTGAAATCAATGGCAAAATCCCATTGAGTTCAAAAGGGTTGGAATTTTACTCTCAGTGAGTAATGCTGTCAGGCTATAAGAGCAGCATTCTCTTTTAAGGGAGAAAAGACAGTCCTGTGATTAAAGCATGCTGTCAGCACTCAAAAGAGCTAGATTCTATTTTGAACACCACCACAGAATAACTGTGTGATCCTAGGCTAAAGTTTTCAAAAGTGGCCAATGATTTTGGGTGACTATCTCGAGACACGTTCATTTTAAGAAGTTCTGAGAGCTCACAACTTCAACTGATTTTAACAGGAGCTGCAGGCACTCAGCGCCATCCAAAAGAAGGTACATATGGTCCCAAAATAGAGCAACCCCTAACCACTGGCCACCGTTGAAAAATTTAGTCTTACTCTCTTCCCTAGTTTTTTCAACTGTAAAATAGGAATAAGCATCCCACTACTCTTCCTCACATGGTTAACACAAGAGGAATTTGAGATCTTCAGATGAAAGACCTGCATAATATACATTATTATTATTTTTAAAATGAGAAACAATCTATACAAATTTTATCCAAAAAACAAACAACAAAAAAAAAAGACTGGCCTTTTTAAAGGAATAGTAATACAGAAATTAAAACCAAAACTTAATATTTATAAGAAATCAGGAAAACTAGAATGAACTTTAGTCTGACTCTCAGTCCAAACCAAAAACCTAATATAAAAGTCATGGCTAGAATCAGAGCTGGTCAAAATTCAGACTTTCTACCCTGCTGGAAATTTTGAGATTTCAAAATTTGGTATAATCCTAAAATAACTGCCCCTTCCCCCCCCAAAAAAAATCAAAATCTTGGAATCTTTTACAACATGAAATATTCTGTAAATATTTAATTTTGGCCTCATCTAAAACTTCATTTCAGCTTTATCATTTCAAATATATTATATTATAACAAAATTGTGATTAATTTCTCTCAAAAACTTAGACAATGGATACCATAAAAAATGATTTTGTGAAATCAGCATTCTTTAATGGACAACTATTCTATTAGACAATATTCAGCCAGCTCTAGCTAGAATCATGGAAATTAAAGATGGAAAATTCTGCTACGTCATCGACAGTAGTGCACTTTGCCTGCCAAGGCAAGATTGATCCATATGATATATTTGTTAGTTCATTGTCCTATCTGATTTCAACAGCTGTTGAATTTGCATATATAAAGAGTTTGCAAGAATAAAAATAGACCGATTGAAGTTAAGGACAGTTGAAGTAAGTACTTTAATAAGAAATGCTGTTTGGCTCTCAGTTTGATTTAAGCTAGGATTTTTTAAAAAAGAAAATACCATAAAGTTATTTTTTTCTTGCAGTGCCTATGATCTCACTGAAAATAGGAAACACAAGGAAATTAGGAATCAAAAGTTAATGGGAAGTGGCTGCTTAACTTCCTTATGCACCTTTGAAAACCCAGCCTAAATAAATAGTAAGTAATGTGTTCCTCTAAAGCAGTGTTTCTCAAACTAGGGTCACTGCTTGTGTAGGGGAAGCCCCTGGCGGGCCAGGCCGGTTTATTTACCTGCCCGTCTGCAGGTCCCGCTGATCGTGGCTCCCACTGGCCGGGGTTCGCCGCTCCAGGAGCTTTCCCTACACAAGCGGCGACCCCAGTTTAAGAAACACTGCTATATAGGCCCCCCAAACTGTACACCATAGGGTTCCTTCAAAAATAGTACAAGGAAGCTCAGAACAAAGCTGTGTTTTCTATGAGATTTTGAATTCAGTTTCCAGACCAAGGTGGTTTGGATGGGTTTCAAATAAGTATCTGAACTTTTGGATGAGTCTCTGAAATGAACTGTCAAAACCTTTGATGTGCCTGCATCATTATTTGACACCTGGCTGCATTGCAGTTGAATATTATGTAATGAAACAAGATATGATTTAGTGTGTATTAGCAGCTATTTGCCAATGGAACAAAAGAGCGAGTTCCTAACAATCATCTGCGGATAAATTTCTAATACAGGGCTAGAACCTGCTCCTAGAAAAGTTAATAGAAGAGAGAATGAATGACTCTGTAGTCCAGTGCTTAGGGAACCTCCTGGAAAGGGGGGAGACCCCAGGTTCAATCCTGCTCCAATCACTCTTTCATTAGTTAACTACAGTGGAAAAGTTTCCATCAGGAAGGATTGAGAAAGCCCCACGTCAGAATATCCCATAGCTTAGTGGTCAAAGCACTCTCCTAAGAAATTAGAACCCCCATTCAAATTCTCTCTCCCTTTCTGGCAGAGAGCGTCCCACATTCCAGCTGAGCACCTGGACCATGAGACTAAAAGTTATAAGGTGGGCACTACTACCACCTTCTTAGGATTCTGACAGATTTTGAATGAGACCCGATCTGGTAGGCGTGCTCAGAGGTCGCTTTTCAGACCAGGCCCTATATGGGACATATACAGCTGAACACCTGTCTTGTCTGGTTAGCGATTTGTTCTGAAACTTAGGTGGGAAATAGGTATCTGGATGCCTAGAGAGGGAGGCAGCAGTACACATGCTTATAGGCATGGATGGAACTCTTACCCTGAAAATGTAGGTGCTGAGTGAGTTTAGGAACCTACAGGATTCAGCAGGAGTTTTATGGATTGTAGTGGAGACGTAAGTGGGATTTAGGTGCCTAACCTGAGACTTAGGTTCTTCAGTACCTTTGTGGATCCCACTCTAATGACCGCTACCTTGGCCTTGGAAGGTCAGGATCTTAGCTTTAAGAAGCAAGTCTGATATAATCAAGCAAACTGAACCAAACATCTGCTTTTGATCCATTTGTGCATCACTATTTAAACACAAAAGACATCTGATGCTAAGCAGAAAAACACACATCTAAAGTGAAAACAATTGTCTATGAATGTAAGTGAAAAGTTTTTTTTTTAAAAAAAAGCTTCCAATATAGTCCCTGGTCTCAGACAAAATTAATGTGCTAGAGAATTTCCATGAAGAACATCAATACAGGGCAGTTAGCCTCAGTTAATGTACAAGATATATGCTGCCCAATCCCACTTTGTAACAGAAGGCCAGGGTTTATTTTAATTTATATTTTACTGGAAAGGTGCCAAATACTCTACTCTGCAAGCATAAGTCCCTGTAGTAGCACTGTACAGGAGCCTCTCCACCTCCATGAAGCCTCTCAGAAATACACAAATGCATTTTATATATATACATATAGCAATGTCTCAAAAGAAGAGAATATCCAAAGAGAAACAATATAATTAAACATATTGTTTAGAATAACAATGTAAAACTAAGCCTAGCAGGTGATGACATTTGCCATGGACACGTGCACAAGCAGAGACCACACGCTGCACAGCCCATTAAATATCCATGCAATTGTGCCAATTAATAAATTAATTTTCAGAGCTAGAGCTGGGATTAGAACCTCAGTCATCTTAAGCAAGTGCTCTGCTGATGTGAACTAAAAGATCAGGTCCATTATTTGTTTCAGATTATGATATAAATTTCTCCTGGAGTATTTCCTGCCACACACAGATTCAAGTATCGAATTATGGAAGATGATTACATAAATATGTAGGCATTTTGAAAGTTTTTAGTAGCTTCCTGAGGATTATTAATATTATTTATTTTATTTCTTATTATAAGTGTCCCTACAGCTATTCTTACATAATACCTATTCAGGATTATATAGTGTAAGATTTGTGTAGTGTCATAGAATTGTGTTTGGCACTTTACAACTGACCAATATTCCAAACTAGAATATAATCTCTGCCCTAGAAGTTTATTGGCTAAGGCTCTGTTCGTGCAAACTGTTACACATATGCTTAATTTTAAGTCAGTAGGACAACTCAATGTGCTTAAAAAGCTAAGCATGTTTATAAGTGTTTGCAAGACAGGGGGTAAGGATTTGATCCAAAGCCCATTGAAGTCAAAAGGAATCTTTTCACTGACTTCAGTGGGCTTTGGATCAGGCCCTAAAGGCATAAGTACAATACAAAACAAAACAAAAAAAACAACAACCTTTGAACATGAACAAGTATCAGCTCGGATATCTCAGTGGGATATGTAGTCACTGAAATCAGAGTGCCTCACTTGTCTTTATAGGGAACTGAA
Organism: Gopherus evgoodei; assembly: GCF_007399415.2. Classification (NCBI taxonomy): domain Eukaryota; kingdom Metazoa; phylum Chordata; order Testudines; family Testudinidae; genus Gopherus; species Gopherus evgoodei. The sequence continues at coordinate 10,607,698 of NC_044331.1, forward strand.
TGATTATGAAAAGTGTTAGACTGTGTGACAGCATTGGAAAGCAGAGTGGGAGAACTCATTTTGGAGTCTAGCATTTGGCTATGACTTGAATATGATAGGATTCATATTTCTTATTCCCTCTGGGAATGGGGGAAAAGGAGTAGAAAAAAGGGAAGACAGAGAACATTCTAATAGAAAAGGTGTGTGTATATGTGTGTATTTATATGATGTATGCACACACATAGGTATGATTATAAACAACATATTACATAGAATAGTGTTTCCCAAACTTGCATAGGGATAGCCCCTGGGGGGCTGGGCCGGATTGTTTACCTGCCCTGTCTGCAGATTCGGCCGATCGCGGCTCCCACTGGAGCGGTTCGCTGCTCCAGGCCAATGGGAGCTGCTGGAAGAGGTGCGGGCCAAGGGACATACCGGCTGCCACTTCCAGCAGCTCCCACTGGGGGGCAGTGAAGTTTTGCCTAGGGCAGTGATTGTTTTGTACATCACCTGGTCTGTCTAGTTTAAGGAAGAGCACAGGCCCCAGAATACTTTAATCTGGGCCTGGCCACAGGTTAGAGTCTTCTACGGTGAAAAGAGGGAAGAGAAATCTGTAGAATCATGTGACACTCACCTAACCAGACGATGTGGCACTCCTAATGCAAATGAATAAATAAAAATTCAACATAATAAATAATCATAATGACCTATGCGGTAGTAAGGTTGTATGATTCATGTAATAACCTGCAGATGTGTTTAAAATATTGCTACTTCTGACATTTTAAAAAGTGTACAAATAACTCTCGAAAATATTTCTATAGTAGTCTTTCTATCAGATATGGGGCACATTCAGAATACATGAGGATGTGGCACGGCATCCAGGTTTTATTTCCACTCATTTGGGTCAAGCTGCAAAACTCATTTTAGCTTTTGTTGCTGGACTTCTTGGCTTAAAGAGAAAACTATTGAATTTATCCGTCAAGTTTGTTGGTATGGACCCTATACCATCACCATGGTATCTGAAAAAGTGACCTCTAATGCATTAGATCAGGTTTCCCAAGCTTGGGACGCCGCTTGTGTAGGGAAAGCCCCTGGTGGGACAGGTCGGTTTGCTTACCTGCTGCGTCCGCAGGTTTGGTCGATCGCAGCTCCCACTGGCTGCAGTTCGCTGCTCCAGGCCGATGGGAGCTGCTGGAAGCAGCGGCCAGTACATCCCTCGGCCCGCGCCGCTTCCAGCAGCCCCCATTGGCCTGGAGCAGCAAACTGCGGCCAGTGGGAGCCGTGATCGGCCAAACCTGCGGACGCAGCAGGTAAACAAACTGGCCCGGCCTGCCAGGGGCTTTCCCTACACAAGTGGCGTCCCAAGTTTGGGAAACACTGCTATAGATGTATTATCCCATTTTTAAAAAAAACTTATGGGACAAAAGCTTTCCACTGGAGATCTGGGGTGAAATCCTTATTCTATTTAAATCAAAAGAAGCTTTGTCACTGACTTCAGTGAAGCCAGGATTTCAGCTCTAGTCTAGACTCTTATCAATATAGGCTGTTAGCAATTACAGATGGAAAATATATATTAGGTCAAGTCATCACACTGTTTAGACAGGATACCATCCCAAAGAGAGGATGTTATAACAATAATATTTTTCACCGGTATATTGACTTATTATAGAGAGACTCTCAATGCACTTTATAAACACTAACTGAGGTTCACAATCTCTCTGTGAGATCAGCTGATACTATTTGCCCGTATTACATACAGTATAAAATGGCAAAATGATTAAGAGACTTGCCTGGTGCTACCCAAAGTGAGTGGAAGAGCTAAAATGACTCTTGTCCTGTGCTGTCACTACTAGCCAACATTGCCTTCCTGGTTACACTGAGCCTACATTGCTTTAAACCAATTCCAGTAGCTGCACAGATGTGAAATGGTTAACAGAAATGTGATATTTAATTTCCCTGCCCATTGCAATGAAGTCAGCAGTAGGTGACTCTAGGAAAGTAAGTATCTTTGAAAGGGTTAAAGCAGATTAGGTAAATAGGTATATTGTCTTTTGTCCTATATGTATTAGGTGTAGTGAAGTATGCTGGGATTTATTTTTTAAGTTTTTCTTTTCCACAAATTGAGAGATTAACCTGGTCCCAATTGAAATGGCAGCCCATATCATACCTTCCCTTGATCTCACAGCATGGCTAATAACAGCTGGGGCCTACCAAGCAGGCTTCTTTATTTTTCCTTTATTGTTCCAGGCCACACATCCGTGAACCTTCAGCATGTTATGTACTTAAGCATGGTCAGGTTGATGTCATTATTTTCTTATTGTTGTGGAGCTCCCTGGGTGTTTGCCCATATTCATAGAGAGGAGCTTGTGTGCTCTTTGTAGGTTAACCTTTTAAAAAGGAGATGCTCGACCACTTGCAAATTTAGCCTAGGGCTGTGACATTGCACTAGGCCGATTGGTACGCTTCAAAACACATATTAACACCACTTGTGCTATTTCATCCCTCTTTTTAATTTTAACCCAGTCTTGTTAGATAAATCTTATCTGCGCCACAAGCAAATGCTTGATAGAGCACATTTTTAAAGCCTTTGGGGGGAGGGAGAGGCATGGTATGTCTGGGTCACTGTGTGCTTTGTCTAATTATAAGCATAGCTATTTGCCAGTTTATCTGTCCACCTGTCCCTCTGTCTATCTCTCTAGTTACCTCACAGCAAACAAGCCACAAACATTAGCACTGAATTGTGTGAGCTACAGGGGATAGTGCTTCTCTGCATGCACCATAGCCACATTTAGCTTTTACAATCCTATAAAAATTGGCCTACTTGATATCAGTTCAGACTGGAAATCAAGCAACAGCTCTCAATTGCCTCAGGCTTTGATGTAAGCACCCCAGAATATTTCTGTTTAAACTATAGCAGATAGAAGACACCTATAAAAATATTAATTAGCTCCAGTTGACACCAGATGCAGTTAACATACTGTGTGCCAGCTCTGAAATACTGGAGTTTTTATTAGGTAAGCTAATGTTTATTGCCATCATTAAAGTCTGAGTCATAAAAGGCTGAAAATAAGATGTTTCAGGTTGCTGTTATTCCCACTATGTGTCAAATATAGGTTTGCTAAAATCCAACTTTCAGGGTTAATTTTTTAAGATGTCAAATTGCAAATGCAAGCTTTCAAAAAAGAATTTGCAAGGTTTTTTTCCTTGCGGCGGTGGGCCAAATTCAGATGTGTACACAGATGCATCTCTATTAGTTTCAATGAATTTGGCTTTGTAACTTTAAAATAGAGTAGCTTCAAGCAGTACCACAGATTAGACTTAATGTCTGAATTACTTTAGTAACATTAATTATGATAATGGTAGTCCTAACAGCAATGTTTCCTTTATTACGTTTTTTGTAGGTTGGTAGTTGGGGCTGATCCTTCACTGGCCTAAACTAGCGGGGGAGATATGTAGGTGCCAGGAGAGGTAACTACACACTGATGGGCATCAGACAGACTTACAATCCATTCTGGTCACTGCCAGCTCCTTAGGCTGTGAGCTGGGTTAATGGGAAGTGAAACAATGCTTGCATATATGTTTTGGGGATTAGGTTTAAGGTTACCACCACTCTGTGCCCATGACTAGCTCCATTTGCAAAACTTGTGCTGTGTAGAGAGCATGAGAAACCACACAATGCAGAGATTTTTACAGGATAGAGACTGACTAGTCTGGATCTTTGATGGCTTTTGCATACATAATGTGATCTTCAAGGCCCCTTCACATCCTGTGCTGGCCCATATAGGATTGTTTCCTTAGTGTTTCCTTTGATCATTATAGGAAAGACAAGAGACTATTTCAGCGCTAGGTTTACAATGGCTTCAGTGACTCCATGGAGCAGGGTCCATGCTCAGAAGGGCACCCAGCCTGCTCCGCTTGCACTGCACCCCAGACCCCACTGGCTCTCTCCACCCATCACTTGCTCCTTTCGGCCTGCCCGCCGCGGGCTCCTCTCCGCCCCCTGACCCCACCCCTGCTCCTCTCAGCCCCCTGGTTGGACCTCAGTACACCTCCGGCTCTTGGCAGTCTCTGCTTCCCACCACCTGTGGGACCCCACCTGTCTTCCCAGAGCTGAGCCATCTGGGACTGGTGCAGAAGCCTGGCCAATCTCAGCCAGGTGTGTGGGGTGGAGCAGGGAGAAGGGCTTGGCTGGGTCCTTCCAGGCAAGTGAGTCTTGAAGGACCCCGGCCAGGACAGGTCCTGGTCTGTCTGATCGGGCCACTCCTGAGGTGCTGGAGTGATTTCTGGCCCTGGGACCAGCCCTGGCTGTACTGCCCGGTCAGCCCAGCAGACACAGTCATCTCCCAGCAGGGCTGGTGAGTGCAGCTGGGAGGCAGGGCTTGGGGGAGTGGGTCTGGGGAGGTGCTGGGCTGTGAAGGGGAGGGGAAGATCTGTCTGTGTTGGGGCACTAGGGAATGGGGGTTCTGTGGGGGGTGCTGGGCAGCTGTGATGGGGCAGTGGGCAGGGGGTAGTGTTGTGCAGGGCACTGTGTATTTGTGGATGGGTCTGGGGGGTGCTGACCATAGTGATTCTGGGGGGGGCTATGGCTATAGGGAGTTGGGGGTTGTTGGGTAGGGGGAGGCTGTGTGGTGTGGCATGGACCTGCGCCCGAGGGGAAGGGGCATGCTGGCAGCGCAGGGCCGGGCAGGCCACTGTGCGTCTGGCAACTGCCAGTTTGTAATTAGTGCCCTCGCATTGGGTGGAGCAGGGCCGCCCCTACTATGCCATGCCCCTTTGCCTCTGGCTGGCCCCTCGCTCCAGGGACTGACCTCCCCCTGCCATGCTCCACTGTCTCCATGGGGGCCCAAATATGTTTGGCGCCAGGCCCACAAAAGGTTAAATTGGGCCCTGCTGGACTTAAGGAAAAGAAAGTTATTTTTAAGACTTCATATTCTGAAAGCTTTGCAAATATTTTTATGCATAGCTCTTCGACTGTGTCTCTTGCATATTTCTGTGCATGTGCACATTTGCAGAGTGACAGCAATGAAAATACATTTATTCATTGCAGTTTCGCCTTTGCATTCTGATAAACTTTTGTTGTTTATTGTTAAATATTCCCATTTTGTACTGACTTACAATACAAAGTAGCAACTGTCTGAATTCAGTTTTTTGTTGCATTTTGTATCTTACAAATTTCTTGTCCACAACACAAGACAAAGTGAAATTAACAAACACATGATCAGAAAAACTAGTTATTTTCTCTTTACCTGCATAGAATTGGCCATTCTCCCCCCCAAAAAAATTACAAGTTTTTTTATAATTTTCACAAAATATAAATAAGTGGGTCAAATCCTGAAGACTTGATTCAATCTTTTCTCATGCAAAATTATAATCAGAGTCAATGGGAGCTCTGCCTGAGTGATAACTGAGTAAAGACATCAAAATCTGACCCTCTGTACATTTTAAGGTGTGTTCCAATAGGCTGGAAATGATATGTATTATTGGAATGCTGTGATGAATTATTAATGTATTAAAACCTCATTAATCTGAATCTTGATTATTCTGAAGTAGGCCATGTTCCCTGAAGTGTAATAGATACATTTAAAAGTAGTCCAGCTTACCTGAAACCCATTTATCCAAATTTATTTTCATCTTCCTCAGATAATCAAGGTTCAAGTATACATATCAATATCTTTACAGAGGATTTGCAATGGTTTCATTATCAACTGCAAAGTGTGATTCACTCATGTATCCTCAACATGACTACTGCCCTTTGATATTTCATGCTAGGGCAAAATTTAGGGTGAGGTTTGCCTAAATTATTAGCTATATATAATTACAAAAAACCCTCTAGTGATCCAGTGAGTTACTCTAAGGGTCTCTTCTTCACAAAAAATATTCTTAATTTTCAATGGTTTGCAGGCTAAGACAACATCCTAATTTTATTCAGAAGCTCCCCTTGACCATTTTTGAGGCCTTCTGGTTCCCTTAAAATCCAACAAACACAATAAAATTGGCACACTTTCCCCTCTGAAAGGTATTATAATCTATAATATGGTCACCCAATATGCAAAATATGCCTTCTCTGTGACATCCTTTCACGCTATCGGTGCATAATTTTTATGATTGTATAAAATCCTCACATATTTTAAATGATATTCAGAAATATGCTTATGCATTTTTAAAGAAGTTCCTATTTTCTTATCTGAACTCTTTTAACAAAGGTATTATGCTAAGTATAAAAGCTGTCCAATTTTTTCCAACCTTTTGCTTCTCTCTAAACCACAGTCATTTTGCTAGACATTGAAAATGTCTTGATTTAGTTGTCTTGCTATTTTGGGCCTGTCCTGCCCCCTGCAGTGGTAATAAGGATGGGGTTTCCTGCTGGGCCCTGAAGAATACCATTTCACGGCCGCCACATAGCTGGCGGCTTTTATTTATGGAGCCAAGAAAATGAATGGGTATTAGTGTCCAAACATTTCAACATGCTCCTGCGGCCATGCACAAAAGGGACTGATTTGCAGCAAATTTCCACTTATTTTCCAAAAGTATTTACCTTGCAGAAGCTTGGCTGATCGTTATAATGGCATAGCCGAGGGGGAAAATGACCATTTCAGAACCCAATTTTATATATGTTTCTAAACCTTAAAAGAGCTATCCTTCTTCCGAATAAAGATAATAACCTTGGTTGCTAGGTTTTCATGGATATGTGGATAAAGCCAGGCCTTTTTTATTTTATTTTTTTTATTATTATTATATCATCTTTACTACACATGAAATTGGCATTACCTAAAAGTAAAAACCTCTCTCTGAAATGCAAACTACAAGAATATTTGTTAAAGAAATTCTGGAGAGTCCAATGCCAAAGTTTGGCGCAGGGAGTACCCACTGGAATAACAAGTAAAATGGGTATTTCTGACATCTGTACCTTTACTTACCTGTTGGGGGCAATGCAGTGTTTGTTTTGTATGTTTCCTAGAACATCCTCCTCAGAATTTTGGAGGAGCTTTTCAAACAGCACACCACTTTGCAAGCATACAAAATCACACCTGAACGTAGCACCTACAAACAACTGCAGCTCTCCAAAGATTTGCACAAGCACTTTAACTCACGCGGATATGCATATGCAGCTAAGACTTGCCCCCTGGGAATGCACCTGAAGGTGTCTACAACATGTGGCGTTCAGGTGTACAATTCAAACACCTCCACACAAGCGGAGTTCAAGTGTTGAAGATCACCCCTGAGCATTTATAGGAAAGCCATGACACAAAGAGGCAAAGCTGCACCACTCGCATTACAGTATCATTTCCTGGAAGTTCCCAGCAGGTAAGATGTGAATTCTAGCTGATAGAATCATACCACCACAGTAGCTGCTTCTGTACAAGTTCAGGCAGGCCACACTCTTTATGGCAGTCTGCAACCCTTTCGTGTAAGACTCAGAAGAAACAATATTATATATGAGAATTGGCAAGGCCAATGAACTTGCACTCCCTCCATTTTGTAATTATTTTATACAATAAAATATTCTAGATGTAAACTACATCTCTTTGCTAAGTATTTATAGTTGCTTCACCTACTCTGCAATAAGAAACATATGTGCTATTATAAATGAATTCAGAGCTTGCCTAGTTTTACATTAATATTTGTATCTGCCATTATTTCTTTTACTGGAATGCTATTTGGTGATTATAGCAATATTTCTTATTAAATTACTAAAGGCATCACTCTGTTTCTTAAAACTATATACAAACCGAGGAAGCAAAAAAGCCTCACAGAAGTTTGTGTTACACGAAGGACTCCATTCCTTTTCATGGTGAGGCAGATAGGTCATGCACTAAAGCAGAAAAGCTTTGTCCCTGCACAAGGTCTGAATACCTGAGCCAACGGATTCCAAAAGGGAAGTATCAGAGGGGTAGCCGTGTTAGTCTGGATCTGTAAAAGCAGCAAAGAGTCCTGTGGCACCTTATAGACTAACAGACGTTTTGGAGCATGAGCTTTCGTGGGTGAATGCCCACTTCATTCGTATTGCATCCGATAAAGTGGGTATTCACTCACGAAAGCTCATGCTCCAATACATCTGTTAGTCTATAAGGTGCCACAGGACTCTTTACTGCTTTTACACAAGGAAAAAAAGCCTGAATCCTAGATAGTTGTGCTGCAGTGGAGCTATTCTCCAGGTAACACTGAAGCTTGACAGTTGTGCCATGCCTCTTATTTGGTCTTTGGGTCCACTTGATCAAGGATTCAGAGGCACCCACCTGCAAGCTGGCATGAAGGAAGCCTCAGTCAGTACACAGGGTGTGCAAACCCACTGCTTAAACTGGCTGTCCTCATCATGGGACCATCCCACACCCCATCCCCAGGCATGCTATGGCTCCACTATATGCCTGCAAAAGGGGCAGATTAGATTTCATTTATAGTTCTGAGGAATAATGGTGGGACAGAGAGAGGACGATGCTGAGGGCATCTCTCTTCCTGTATCTACACCTTGCAGGGAACTCATGGTGGATACAATGAGAAAGGCAGAGGGTACAGGGCAGGCCCCATTTTCTTACCCCCGTTTTTCTATGGTTGCAGCAAGTTTGACTCTTCTCCAGTTTATATGGTAGAATAAAGCTCGCTGATATTTCAGTTGCAGAGAGGCAGTGTGGTGTATAGAATTAGCACAGGGGCAGACATCAGGCATTCTAATCCAGGCTCTGTCACTGACTTGTTGAATGGCATGAGGCAAGCCACTTTTTCTGCCTCAGTTTCCCCTGCTGTAGAATGATGTAATCATGCTTACCTGCCTGTGGACAGAGGTGTTGTGAGAATTAATCATAAAGCTTTGAACAAGTAAAGCACTAAGTAATATTAATTTTAAAAACATCTTTCAAATCCTAGTTCTTTCATAGCTACTGACAATATTTGATGAAAACCTAGAAACAGCCTTAGAAATCATCAGCTATTGTGCAGTCGGTAAAACAGCTTAGCTTTCAGAGGCACCCCAGGCCTATTAAACATCAAGCACTAATGGCCCTTTTAAACAGCTAGCCTGATTTAAACAAATATGTTAGAATTTGCTTGGGTATCTTTTTAACATCACAATGTGCTATTTATTTTCCTGGCTCTGAACAGTATAATTAAGATTGTGAGTTTGTGAATACATTCTAAAAAAAAAAATCCAATAAAGAATATACTATCCTGAAAACTCTTGTGGAAGGTACAGTAGATAAAAGCTTGTTCTTCTCACTAAGAAATTCTGACTTGATTTCATTCAGTTGTAATGAAGCAAGAGAACTTTAACAAAAATGAATACCCTGTGGTCTCTTTTGTTCCCTTTTTTAATACATCTTGGTTTAGTCAATGATTGAGGAAGTCTATCAAGCTCTGCTCAAGGTTCTTTATTCAATCGTTAGAAGTGAATCATCTTTAACCCCCCCACTTATTAAAAATGTTCAATCTTGTCAGGTTAGCAAAAAAGAAGTAAATTTTGCTTTCTTTTTCCTGGGGTTAAGAATTACTTTTATCTGACAATGGCTTTGCATGTTACAGCATTAATTTTGCAATAAATTACAGTGCAGGTAGGTGGAATTACTCACATTGCTTGACCAAAGTGTTTGACCTAGCCAGACCTCTGATTGATGAATAGTTTTTCATTTTGTTCTGCCAGCCTTATCAGACAAAATCGAAAAACTGGGTGAAAAAGATCCTATTTTATGTAATAGCATTTTGTTATATATCATTAGCACTTAATTCTGTCACCAGCACTAGGTCTGTGTTAACTAGGTCTTTCAACTTAATTCTTTTGCACCTCAATGCGACATCCATTGTGGGAAATTGATGCCCCAAAACTATTTGGCCCAAAGAGTGAAATAACTCATAGGCTGTTATTGAGTGATTCAGTCCACACCCTCTGACAGAAGATGCTCATGTATTGTGTTACTTTCATTCAGAACCTCTTTACAGTGTGTCCACTAGTCTTATGGCAAACTTCACAAAGTGCTGGGAAACCAATTGAGAGCTCCTGATATGGCCTAACATTTTCTATTTATAGGACTCACCGCTTGAAGTGCTCAGGTTTGGCAAACATTGGATCACAATATCACAGTGACACAGGGGAGTATTAAACCCATTTCAGACACAGGACAACCGCAAGGAAGAGTGAAATTCACTCCATTGTAGGGTGCCATATGTTAAGGGCTTATGTGGGATTTGGATAACGCATAGGCCTTTCCATAGGCATTTTGAGGAAAGAATGGCAAAATTTTCAGCAACCTGATCTACATTTTGCTGGTTCCGTTTTGTGGCTGAAAATCCTACTTCTCCTAAGGGTAGCTAATCAACTGGTATGAACTCACAGAGTTTTGGCAGTAGGAATTTCAGCAGGTGGTCAGCCAGTCAACAAATGAAAATCTCTATTTTGTGGAAAATGTCTATATTGTTTATTTTTCCAAGGGTCCAAAATAGACCGATTTTTCCTTTTAAAAAAAAATTCATGATTTTTTAAAATATTTTTATGAAAAACATTGTCAAAACAGTTAATTTTTTTGTAATAAAAACCCAGGTTACCAGCAATCAAAAGTCAGTAACCATTTTGTAATCAATCATATTTTCCATAAACACTTTGATGACAATTGTGATTTAGAATGTAGTATTATTTTGTAACAAAAATGAAACAGTTTGGCATTTTCTACAAGTAATCATAAAAAAAATCCATTTATGAAAAAATGGGCTTTTTTGATTTTTTAAAAAAAGTTTGAAAAATGTTGACCATTTCTAGCAGGTGGGAATGATATAGCTCTATTCAACCTCTCTACTTTTCTAGCAGAAACAAGTTCACTCCTGTTATCTCTGAAAAACCAACAATAAGGGGAGAGCAAAACTGTCAGGTCTTTTTCTGACTCTAGAATCATTACAACTGGCAATGGTGTAAGAGGAAGAAACTATAAAGCGGGATTTCCAGATCCCACATTGATTTTGCAGCATTGGAAGTTGGAATGATAAAGAATCCTCACCTAGAAGTTACAAGTGTAATGCAGGAATCATTGGATGACATTCTATATCCTATGTTATGTGGAACATCAGCCTAGATAATCACACTGGTCTTTTTTGGCCTTAAAAATCTATGAATCTGCATCTTTTTTACCCATGAACTGACAAAATTTGCTACAAAAGTCATTGAGGGAAAAATTAATATGCAATGCCTGGATGCCAGAAATGTCTAATTTAATAGTTTTCCCAAGTGCGAATGTAAACAGTGAGGTTTTCATTCAGATATCACAAGTAGATATAGGCATGTTTCTATATTTGCCTCAAAAACTACATTTTCCACATTGCAATTTTCATGCACATAGCCCATAACACCACATTCCAGTTCCCTACTTGTTAGATGATACCTGTTCTATAGTGCCTCTCAATTAGATTTCCCCCTGTACATGGAATAAATACCTCCCAGAAGTGGTTCATCGAATCATAACTCTCTCTCACTCAAATCTATATGTAAGACTCACTTTTATAATGGCTCCTTTAAAAAGTGAATCAAGTAAATAATTCTCTCTAAATTTCACTATTTTCGACTCCTATCCTACAACTAAATCAATGTGGGTGAAGTCAATGGGGATTTGTGTGAGTACAAAGGACCACCTGCATGGATCTGATTGCTGGATTGGGGCCACAGTTTATAAGACAAAATATATTTATTTGTTTGTATTTTAGCTACAACAAAAATCAGCCATGCTTTGAGCATGTCTTTGCTGAGTAATCAGTGACCGTTTTCTGTCCTCCCTCATCTCTAGCTTAATATATTGGGACAAATACACTGAATCATGTGCAATTTGGATTGCAAACTCTTTGAGGCATGAGCTATGTGGTATTTAAATTAGGCTACTGTAAAATAATTTAAAAAGTCAGTAACTGTTATCATAAAGCCTCATAGTTTTGTGTCCGGTTTTCTGCATATAATAATTGTCAACTGTGATAAAGATTCTTGGTATCTTGACCATCCTCACAGACTGTGCTTTTACACCTGGCATCTTCCCGGAGTCTGTTCCATCTATCTTACAACTTACAGGGATGGATTCTGAACTCAGTGGATATACCTGCAGTCATTCCACTGATTTCAGTAGAGTTACTCCGTATTTACACCAGTGTGGGTGAGAAGAGAAATCTGGCCTCTGATGTGAAAAAGGCTATTTATGCACTTTCACAAAAGACAGAAATCTGATAACTTTCGGTCTACACAAAAATGAAACACAAATATGTTAGTGAAAAGCCCCAATTTTTCTAAATGTAGATGAGCACAGATTAAGAAAGCAGTAATTAATTTCCTTTGACCTCAAGCGGAAATTCCTTTCTAAAGCTGTCAAAGAGAAAGAGGCCAGAGAGAAGAAGTGAAACTGTGTAACAATGCAATTAAACCCTTGTAATGAGGTCATCCATTGGACTTGTTGCAACTGATATCATTATAGGAATGAGGAGGCATTATACAGATGGCCTGATTTTTTACTTGATTCATTTTTCCCCTTTAACTCTTTAACAGTCAGATATGTAGTTTATAAGTGTTATACAAATAATTGTGCTTTGCCATTGGACTAGCTTTCCGATCTCACTAATGCTTTTCCAGGAATATTGATGAATGAATTAACAAATTTTGGGATATCAGATAATAGTATAGTTCTGCCACAGGTAATGCTTCCTCCAGATAATATTTGTGCTCAGCGGCTGTCAGAACTGTTTATCTGAGTGTAAAAAACTATTCATGGGACCAGTTTGAACTCTGGCATTTCTGAGGCTGACAACTTAAAATTCTTCTTTGTTATACTATCAGCCTGATTTTCAGTTCAACTTCTGTCTGGCCTTGGCTTCCATGTACAACTTTTGGTGCACACCCAGCTGTATGCACACATTTGGTGCATTAATACCTGACAGTTTGCCACCTGTATGCCCAGATAGTAGAGAGCCTGGGTACGTGCCAGTGAAAAGTGGAAGCTACCTGCTAAAGATCAGGCCTTTAATTATTAGTGATGGGCAACTCTGTCTGACATGGAAGTTCTGGGTGTTCAGAGAAAGCAAAATTAAATCCCAACAGCTAATTTCAATTTGAAAGCACCCTGAATAATTTGGATACTCATCTGAAGCTTGTTTATCTATTTATTGGGCTGGAAAAAGAATGGACCCTGTTGCAAGATTATTCATTGATTTTAGCTGGTCTGGAAACATCTTGTTTTTGCCTGTCTGGTTAGGGCAGAAATCAGTGCATAAAGCTTGTAAAGGAAAAAAATGATGATGTAAACCTCAGAAAAGATTTACTTATTGAAGTTCAAGAACTGAATGAAGCTTAGAATCAGTCCTTATTTTATCTACCCAGGTGGTTTAAGGTAGGATCTCTGGGCTCTAGGTATCTGGCCCTCAGGGTCATAAGGAGCCTGGATGGCGCAGTAAGTTGAAAGCAGAGTAACAAGCACTACTGGAGTACACATATGCTTACTGCAGAGATGCTACTGCTGGGATGAACTGGCTCCCTCGCACAAGAAGAAGGGTCAAGGACTCAGGAGTGGGAGAGGTATAAAAGTCCATCTGAGGTACTGAGCTAGTAGAAAGAATACATCAAGGGGGCCATGAAGAGGAGGCTGATAGATTGGGAGCTTATTTAGCCTTAGGGCTGGTCTTCACTACGGGGATATCAATGCTGTAGCAGTAGATGCAACAAGGATTGATTTAGTGGGTCTAGTGAAGACCCACTAAATCAATGGCAGAGTGCTCTCCGTTCGACCCCGGTACTCCAGCTCTCTGAGAAGAGTAAGGGAAGGTGACCGGAGAGCATCTCCCATTGACACAGTGCAGTGAAGACACCAGAGTAAATCAACCTAAGCTACGTCAACTCCAGCTACATTAATAATAGGCATAACTTAGGTCAACTTACCCCGGTAGTGAAGACAAGTCCTTAATCTACCCCTGCTTTTTCTTCATAAGAATGCAGTGTACCTCAGAGAATTTCAGAGTAATTGGTAAATGCAATCACAAATCCAGATGCTTCTCTGATTTTGAACTGTTAGAACCTCTAATAGGCCTGATCCAACGTCCACTGGAGCAGTGGTTCTCAAACTTGGGCCACCGCTTGTTCAGGGAAAGCCCCTGGTGGGCTGGGCCAGTTTGTTTACCTGCTGTGTCCACAGGTTCAGCTGATTGCGGCTCCCACTGGCCGCAGTTCGCCGCCCCAGGCCAAAGGGGGCTGCAGGAAGGGTGGCCAGCACATCCCTCGGCCCGGGCCGCTTCCTGCAGCCCCATTGGCCTGGAGCAGTGAACCCCGGCCAGTGGGAGCCGCGATTGGCCAAACCTGAAAATGCAGCAGGTAAACAAACCAGCCTGGCCCACCAGGGGCTTTCCCTGAACAAGTGGAGGCCCAAGTTTGAGAACCACTGCACTGGAGTCCATGGGAGTCTTTTCACTGACTTCAATGATGTTTGGAGGTTTATTCATTTCTTATTTACAGCTCTGACTGGAAAATAAAGCAAGGACTGCTTCTTTCATGGTATTTCTGTCCTTCTGGTCCCAGACAGGGCCAACAAATTAGACACAGCACCAACATAAAATAACAGTAATAGTAATAATGCAAAAAGTGAAAGTTGAACACTCTCAAACCTCAAAAAAAGATTCAATTCAGGTTCAGTTTGAGACACAGACAAAAGATTTGGGTAAATTCCTATTTCATCTGAATCCTAAAACATTTCAGACCTTTACGGCACCATTATAAGATAGCCTTTTAACTAAAAATAATGGAAGGCAGTGCGGTCTGGCAATTAGAGCGCAGCACTGTGTGATCTGCTCAGATGCCAACTCTGCCACACACTCAATGTGAGCGTGACTTTAGACAAGTCACTTAACATCTCTGTACCTCAGTTTCTCCTCTGTGAATAGTACTTAGCAACCTTCGTAAAGTGCTCTAAGCTTTGGAGAAAAAAGGCTGTATGTAAGTGCAAAGTGGTACCGTTTTAAGGATATTTTTAAAAGAGGCAGTTGAATGATGTCCTATAAATTTTGTCATCTTTCTCTCCAAATGGACTACAATATAAAATTTCCTCCAGGAATGCATTTATTATTTAACACTTTTCCGTGAAAGATTTCTTTTACATTGCAAATGCTAAGAGTTCCTCCATAGGTCTTAGTCTATTGACCCTTTACCTTAAAACAAGCTATTAATGCTTAACACTGCTATTAGTATTCAGGGAAGTAATGACTGGTACTGAAATGTAAATGTGCAGTAAAAACAGCTTCTATTTTGTAAAATAATTATGTAGCCTAATAATTATTTCATATGACTCTTTTTGATTGATGGGGAAAGGACACCAAGTAGTTTGGAATCGTGATTCTTTTTGGCCTAAAATTCTAATAGCAACAACCAATCATTGTTTCAGATACAGTTACTTTTTTATAGAAACTGCAACAGGATGATCCCTGAATCTGTTTCATCAAGTTACATTAGATATGATATTTTTAATTAAACTTTTTTTTTGAATGGCAAGGAATTATTATTCTATAAAGGGCAATACCAATTCTTGCAATCTCCAAGAAAGTCATTAGAACTCCGAAGGTCAAACATAGTTCAAGACTGCAGTGAAGTGGGACTCTCCCTTTTCACTCTGCTGTCATTGCACCTGACCTTAACCTGGTAAAAGCATCCCCAGTGGTGCCAAAGAGGCCTTTCCATTCTGAGTGTACTAGCTACACAGGTCTTTCACATTTGAGGCTGCCAGATAAATGTCAAATTGCAATATTCTTATGATGTTTAATGGGAACCAGGCTGAGAGTGCTTCAACCTGTTTCACTTTGGATAAGTTTTTGTCATTCTGGCTTAGATGGAAAAACAAGTCACAGATCAATAATGTACATAAATAGAAGAAGTTCACCACCCCGGGCTTTCCTAGCTGGTCCACAACTTCTAGAAAAATTGGAAAACCTATCTAGTCATATGTATGTGTGCTCTGTACAGAAATGGCTACAGGATTTTCTTCATTCTATTTGTGAAGCAGGTTAGTCTATATCTACACTTTTCTTGAATGAATAATGTTATAAACTCTTATAGTAGTTTTCATTGCAAATGTTCAGTTTCATGTAAGTCATAACTGGGCATATATGAGTATATGTTTCTATTTAAATTTATCTAGCTGTCCTTGTAATTTGATTTTTGTACTAGCTTGGGATTGTTTGATTTTTTACATTTTATTTTTTTTAATACCAATGTTTTAACTTAGAAAACAATAAATATTAACTGGTTTATTACCTATGAGAATGTACAAATGGATTGCAAATGAATGGAAAATTATAAATTAAATGAATCGATTACTGTGCATGAATACAAATTAGAGAACAGGAAAGATTGTTATA
Source organism: Gopherus evgoodei (assembly GCF_007399415.2). Lineage (NCBI taxonomy): Eukaryota > Metazoa > Chordata > Testudines > Testudinidae > Gopherus > Gopherus evgoodei. The sequence goes on from NC_044331.1 coordinate 10,624,021, forward strand.
TACTGGTACTATTTAATATAGAATATATTTGGTAAAGCATCACCACATAAACAAGATGATTTATATAACTACTGCCCTGAATTTTTTTGTGAAAAAATTCTGAATTTCAAAATTTTTCAGCCAACTCTAGATTCATAAAATTTAAGTCTAGAAGGACTATCATGACCATCTAGTCTGACCTTCTGCATAACACAAACCATAGACGTTCACCCCTGAAGCCATTATTCTGTTTGAGCTATAGCATATCTTTTAGAAAGATACCAGTTTTGATTTAAAAATGGCAGGTGAAGAAGAATCCACAATGTCCGTAAAGTTAAGTAGTGCCATAGATTAATTATCCTCACTGTTAAAAAAAAAGTGCGCCTCATTTCTAGTATAAATTTAAATAGCTTCATCTTCCAACTCTTGGACCTCATTATGACTTTTGCAACTAGTTTAAATGCCCTTCTACCATCAGAAATATCTTCCCATATTAGAACCTGTAAACCATGATAAAATCAACCTCTTAACCTCCTCTGGATAAACTAGATAGCTTGTGGCTTCTTTAGTCTCTGACCAGAAGGTATGTTTTCTAGAGCTCAAATAATTCATGTAGCTCTTTTCTGAACCCGTTCCAATGTTTCAGCATCATTTTTGAAGCATGGATATCTTACTGAACACCGTATTCCATTAATGGTCTCACCAATGCCATTTACAGAGGTCATATCATTTCCCACTTGATACTCTTTTGGTTATATATCCAAGAATTGTGTTCACCCTCTTAGCTACAACATTGCACTGGGTGGTCATGTGCAACTGACCTAAATTCTTTTCATAGCCACTACATTCCAAAATACAGTCCCTCATCTTATAAATGTTATCTGTGGCAGTGCTTCTCAAAGTCGGGCTGCCGCTTGTGCAGAGAAAGCCCCTGGCGGTCCGGGCTGCTTTGTTTACCTTCCGCGTCTGCAGGTTTGGCCGATTGCGGCTCCCTCTGGCTGGGGTTCGCCATTCCAGGCCAATGGTGCTTGCAAGAAGGGCAGCCAGCACGTCCCTCGGCTCATGCCACTTCCCGGCTTTGAGAAGCACTGATCTATGGTCTTTGCTCCTGGATATGTGATATTTTATTTGACTATATTAAAATGTATGATGCCAAATGAGCTCACCTTCCCAAGTGATCCAGAACATCTGAATAAGTGACCAGTTCCCATCATTATTTGCCACTCCACCGTTTTTCTGTCATATACAATTTTTATCAGCAATGATTTTATATTTTCTTCCAGATTATTGATAAAAATATTGAATAGCATTGGGTCAAAAACAGATTGCTGTGGCACACAACTAGAAACACTCATTTCCCATTTACAATTACTTTTTGAGATTTATCAGTTAGCCAGTTTTTAATCCATTTAGTATGAATTACATTGATTTTCTTGCTTTATAAAAAAAAATCATAATGCTATAGCAGGACTAAGTCAATGCATTACAGAAAATCTATGGCAACAGAGTTTCCTTTATCAAGCAAACTTGTAATCTCATAAAAAATGCTACTGAGAGATTTATTTAGGAATTGATTACTTGCTCCTTCCAGCTGTTATCAGCTAGACAGGAGTCAGTGCTTCAACCAGGCCTGAACTTGCTTGATTATATTCTCTCACTCCCCCATACTCAACACAGAAACTAGATACAACTCACCCTCCTGGTAAGTAAGTCCATTTAGTTACTGAAGATACATGTGTTTTTGCTCTTCCATTTGCATTATGAATTGAAGTATACGCGGTACTAGCAGTACCGGATGTATTCTCTTGCAGATGGTGTACAACAGAAGGTAGAGAGAGGCTGTCTATTACAGTATTAGAGACTAATCCCCTTACTTCACAACTAATTTTAATTTAAACATTTTTTTCTACTGGCCTTAATGCCAAGATTGAGCAGAAAAGATTCCAGACTGACAGGCCAAGGGACTGAACGACTGGACTCTCCAGTTTGCTAAGGATAGTAAACAACACAAAGTGTCCTTAAAGCAGCCACAGATGGACAGTAGAAGATTCCCTACAGGAGGACTCTCCACTGGTGTAAAACTTGCAGCCCTACCCCCGCAAGTAAAGGCATGTTTGGAGTGTTCCAGAGGTAGGGGTCTGGGTAGGAGGAGAATGAGTATGGTGGGATGCAACTACACTACACTCAATCCTTCACTGGTAATAGTGTAGGTTAGGCCTTTCCCTGAGTAGCCAGGGCCAGGTGGCTCTGAATCTTTAAAACTCTGTGGCTGTGGCTGCCCATCTCCACTATGGAAGTGATGGAGAATCAGGGCTTGAAGTCCTTTATTTATCCCTACAACTGGTACATCATGATCAACAACCTGTCATCCATCTATTTATCTAATTTATGATATTTTTAAGGTGCCAGCTGCTTTGTTATCTAAAAACTAATATGCCTCAATCCTGATCAAAACAAGATTACCTCCAAAGATGAAAGTGTAGTTCAGTCTCTGTCATCCATTTGTTCACTGGCTGCTCTACTGAGAATGCCAAACAGTGGTGGTATTGGGTTTTGGCCAAACTCATTTCATGTAGACTACTAAATTGTCAAATAGTAAAAACTTTTGTTCATTGGTGACCTGGACCGATTTGAATGTACAAACCTACTGAAGAGATGAAAGGCTCTCTCTCACACTTTGTTGGTTCCCCTCCCTACTTTTCCATCATTATGGAATGACAAACAGCATGCTATCAGGAAAGGTATTCATTATTAAAGTCCAGATAAGAGTGGAATTTTTTGAATCATGACATAAAAAGCTCACAAACTTACTGTTTCTAGTAAGGCAGGGACTTCTGTTTTTTTCCTTTACTATTTTTCCTTGGTTAGCAATATGATGACCTTGACGGCTACTGAGTCTAGCTGGTAGCAAAAAATAGAGTAAATCTTTTGAGAATACTGGTTCTTATGAGATTGCCAGGAGCTTTATTTAAACTTAGTTGATTCATTCAAGGACAGTTTGCATCAGCATCTGAACTTTTAGGCTAAATTCAGATTAGATCCTAAAACTTCTCAGCCTTTGGCAATGCACCCATCACCAATTACTTGACCATGTCCAACAGAGAAAACAGATAATAGACAAGCATGCTTATCTTACTTTGCAAAAATTAGGAAGAAGAATGTCTAGGTTACTGAAGCCAACTTCTCACTATTCTAACTACGGCTTAGACCCCTCAAGTTGCTTTGCCTTTATACAATACTAGACTGAAATGCCTTCCTATTGTTTATATGCCAAGCTCCTTTCATCTCCTATTCCAACAATGTTCTAAAGCACCCCCTTATTCTATAAAGCAGGGATCGGCAACCTCTGACATGCAGCCAGTCAGGGAAATCCACTGGGGGGCCAGGACAGTTTGTTTACCTGCAGCATTCAAAGATTCGGCCGATCGCAGCTCCCACTGGCCGCAGTTCACCATTCCAGGCCAATGGGCGCTGCGGGAAGTGGCACGGGCCAAGGGACGTGCTGGCTGCAGCTTCCCACAGTCCCCATTTGCCTGGAACAGTGAACCATAGCTAGTGGGAGCTGTGATCAGATGAACCTGCAGACACTGCAGGTAAACACACCATCCCAGCATGCCAGAGGATTTCCCTGACAGGACACGTGCCAAAGGTTATCAATCCCTTTTATAAAGCATTCCAGTGATAATGACCACAGTACTCTCACTTACTTTGTGCATCAAACTCTATTGTATTCACTTGTCCTACTGCATTTAATCTCTTTGAGACAGGGCCTGTTAATTCTTCAGCATGGATCACTACAGCATTGTGGGGCCTGATCCCATTTGAAGTCAGTGGGAAGACTTCCAATTACTTCAGTGGGGCTGAATTGAGTCCTGTGGGCACTTAAGATACAGCATCATCTTGCCTCTCTTTATCATGCTCCTGTAGCTTTTCTTATTGGATTTTAAGTTTTTTCCAGTACAAATTGATTGCGTGGCATATTTATGCACAGTCCCACTTTTCTTAGGGCAGGTTCATCATAGATGGGAGGTACAATTTTAAAATATGTTCAGAGCTGGTCATTTCTCAAGAAAAAAAACTGCCAAATTATACCATTGTGATTCTGCTACTCTGAGGACTGAGCTGGACAGAACTGTAACAGCAATGGAATCACTCCCATTAGAGTCATGGTCTCATTGGAATCAATGGGACTTCTGCAGAGGAAGAGTGAGTTTTCATTCCTTTGCTTACTACAATGATTTTTAGTAAATTTAGAAAAATTGGTTTCTAAAAAGAAGAAAAGAGATGTTAATGTTTAATGTTTCTCTTTCCTGAATGTGCATGTCTGATCAGCCCAAATGGGAGGAAGAAACCGGTGTAAGAATTTTGTTCCTGTTTATTTTGTTAATAATCTTCTTGCGCTGAGTCTTGTCTGGATGCTTTGTAACTGGGGCCGGGCTTTTTCTCTTTTTCCCATTCACATACTCTTGCCAAGGATATCATTATGACATTCTGTAGTAACAAGCATTCTTCTGTTCAAATTTATATTAGTTTGGGACAGTAATTTAATCGGATGGCCCACTGGATTTTGAAAGACTTGCAATCATGTCAAAGTGGCAACCTTTTTCCTCAGCTCTCAGCCAAAAGCCATTTTTTTTTAAAAAAGGAGCTCTTGAAAAGAAATGTCACTTTGATAATTAGTTATTGATCATGGACTATGTGGTGACAAATACCATTGGATTATCCAGATGCCACTGGGTCGCGACACGAGGACTTCCTTCTCGCAATAATCAGCAAAAATAAACGTACAAGAAAAGTCATTAAGGCCGGTCTTCAGGGAATAAGACCCAGATAATCTAACTTCATTATTAAAAATAAAAATACAGAAGCATCTTGGACATGTCAAATTCTGTAATAATTCTGTTAAAAGAGCCACCAGATAAGGAAGATTTGGGAAGTAGAGCATTTGCTTTGAGATAACAATATGCAAAGTTATTTTGATAATTAACCCTGATTTGGCCAGTAGAACACCATTAACCCTCCTGCCCTGAAATGTCTGTTAGAAACAATTTGGGATCTGAGCACAAGAAGACCATAAAAATTATAGACTTAAAAGTATAATTGATTTTTTTAGAGTTGCATAAAATTGCTGCATATGAGCCATTTAATGGAGAAAAAACTGGAAACGACAATTCTATTGTACTTAAAGCAAAAAACTTTTCCATTAGTTAGAGTTTCTTTCTAGGACTACTAATGCCAGGCATCTCTGCTGAAACTGACAAGGATATTCAACCATCTATGCCACAACTTTGTTGGCTTGGGGATACAATACATAAAACACTGCTATTAAGAGAACAATATTTTAAGAGGGGCGTTCACTAAAGTCCTTCTCTAACTGAACTGTTTTGACACAACAAGTAATAATACAGTGTTTGGCATCATGGTACATTGCATTGATAGGTGGATACAGAACGTTTCACTTCTAGATCACTGCTTCAACCTAAATTCAGAGCAATGTTCTTTTATTTGTAGACTTATCTATGATGCTTATTTATGAATTTAGCAACCCTACAAGGTAAAGTAGTATCATTATGGTGTGGAAACTGAAGCACAGAGTGATTCAGGGACTTGTCTAAGGTGATACAGGATGTCTGAAGTCAGCGACAGGACTAAGAATGAAACCCAGACCTTTTGGGTCCCATCCCAAGTGTTTGACAAAAAGGCCATTTCTTTTGTTCAATTATGTCCAATGGCTGTTGGGTGATCTGTGTCAAATTTGCGTATCCATGTCACAACCCACAAAATAAAACAACATAACATACAAAGCAACCTGCCAACACCACCTTTGGAATCCCTCTCGGTTGTCTCAGAAGAGTCTAATGGACATGGAGTCTAGACATACCTCTTACCCCTAAAGGTGGTCCTTTCAGATAAGTTTGTATCATATTAACGGGGAAGCATGCAGTACCGGTTTCATGGATAAAAGTCCACAAATTATTAGGCTGGTCGATCTATCATGAGCACTAGTTAGTTTTTTTCTTTTAGTCTATATCACTTTTATAAATGGCTTCCTTTACTTATTGGAATTTTATTATTTTATAATGTATCAATTTATTTCTGATGGAATTCCCTTTGATTTGAAGAGCGTCCAAAGAGGTGTTCTTGGTACTGTTATGTACATGCAAGCTATTCTAAAATATGGTTAAGGTAAAATGAAAAGGTACCATTTATATCAGTATCCCATTATCTTTGGTATAGTAAACTACTTAAGGTGTTTGAACTCAAGGTTACTTCACTTTATTGTTGAGACTGCATGATATCTAGTCTTGAGGAGGAAACTAAGAGTTAGTTAAAGTCTGGGGGAAAATATGACTATCACAAATGTGAAATGACATACTAAATAAATAGGAAAGGTTCTACAGTGAGAAAATGAGCACAGTTCTGGAAGACATACTGTGTTACCATCGGTTTACTTTGGAAATGTAGGACTGGAAGGGACCTTGTTAGGTCACGTAATCCAGTTTCCTGCACTGAGGTAGGACTAAATATTATTAGACCATCCCTGTGAGATGTTTGTCTAACCCACGGATTGGCAACCTTTGGCACCTGGCTAGCCAGGGTAAGCACTCTGGTGGGCCAGGCTGATTTGTTTTCCTGCTGCTTCCACAGGTTTGGCCAATTGTGGTTCCCACTGTCTGTGGTTCGCTGCTCCAGGCCAATGGAGGCTGTGGGAAATGGCGTGGGCTGAGGGATGTGCTGGCTGCTGCTTCCCACAGCCCCCATTGGCCTGGGATGGCAAACTGCAGCCAGTGGGAGCCGCAATTGGCCGAAACTGTGGACACAGCAGGTAAACAAACCAGCCCGGCCTGCCAGGGTACTTACCCTGGTGAGCCACATGCCAAATGTTGCCGATCCCTGGTCTAAGCTCTTTTGAAAAACCTACAATGACTAAGATTCCACAACGTCGCAAGATAATTTGTTGCAGTGTTTAACTATCCTTGCAGCTAGGAAGTTTTCCTAACGTCTAAGCCAAATCTCTCTTGCTGAAATTTAAGCCCATTACTTTTTGTCCTGTCCTCAGTGGATAAGGAGAACAATTTATCATCCTCCTTTTTATAATAAACTTTTACATACTTGAAGACTGTTATCATGCCCCCATCATTCTTCTCTTCTCCAGACTAAACAAACCCAATTTTTTCAATCTTTCCTCTTAGGTCATGTTTTCTAGACCTTTAATCATTTTTGTTACTGTCCTCCAGATTCTCCAATTTGTCCACATCTTTCTTGAAGTGTGCTGCCCAGAACTGGACACAGTGCGCCAGTTGAAGCCTTGTCAGTGCTGAGTAGAATAGAAGAATTACTCCTCATGTCTTTTGTTTACAATACTCCTGCTAATATATCCCAGAATGGTGTTTGCTTCTTTTGCACAGTAGTACATTGTTGACTAATATTTAGTTTAGTTAGCCTATCACTGTGCATGCTTTCTCACTGCATCTTGAGGCAATAGCAAGAATATAATCCTTCAGACCGATTGTTTGAGCAGATACCATGGTGATGGATGCATGATGAGATAACAGGGTTTTTTTTTACAACAGGATAATAATTCTTACCTACCTACTTTATAGGGTGTTGTGAGGACTAATCAGTTAGTGTTTGCACAAGTCTGTAAAAGGCTATATAAGTGCACAGTATTATTATTATTACCTTATTATGATATTGACTTTGCCTTGTCAAACTGCAGTACTTTCCCCTACTTAGGATGTAATATCACCGTGAAGTGTTTATATTCCCATAATGTAAATGTTTCCTTTCGAAGGTGAGTGGAGTGCCATGTTGTTACACGTGACCAGTAACATGATTTATTTGCATGGTGCCGGAAATTCAGGTAATTCTAAATAAAGCTCCTGGGGTCACTTCCAGTTAAACCTACTTATGCTTTTACATTCGTGGTTTGTCCTCCACAGTGTTTGTTGACCTGCATTTTTAAAAATCTGTTGGGCCAATCCATACAGCCCTCTAGGGTCCCGTGTTTTGCTGCACGAGTAGGTATGCTGCCATTAATTTGGCACTGAGATATAGCTGACTATAGGAACAGGGGATCGGTTTTCCTTTCAGCCTGATTTGGAAGTGTCTAGCTTTGGCCTGAGAGCAAAGAATTAACAATTGTATAGAATCAATCCCACTAGCCTTCCTTGTTGTGATTAGCTCTTAAAACACATCCAAAAAAACCTACAAAGCCACCTGATCTGTCAAGTCTATCCTTAGTATCCCTATGCCATGCTGACAGATATTTACCCCCTCCTCTCCCCTCTACATCTGGATGAATAGGGACAGGTTCTCCACCCCTCAGAAGATTCACTTACATTAAGTGGTGTGGTGGAAGCAGTGAATGAACAATAGACGGCTGTCAGGCTCGACAGCAGGGCATGGATGTATGAGCGCGGAGCTGACAGCAAGGGCCTCAGAGGGTAAACTGCTTTGCTGGAACTAATTAAACAGATGAAATTATTACATGAATATGCAGATGTTGTTTACATTTTACCATATGGTATTATTTCAGGTAATAACTCGCAGGAGGATCCCTTCTTCTCATCAAGAGGAAATGGGTTGAAAAGGAGGCTCCATGTGTCACCTTTCAGTTGCTAGGCAGACATTGATATGGCAGGCTTCTCTCCTAGTCACTGCTCCCTGTGACTCTTCTTGTAACCACACTATGTTGGAGAGATCAGCATTCTCCCTACCAGGCAATGTAGGAAGAGATTACCCTTTATTAAGCTCAAACGTTTATGGTTGCTAATTTTATTTTCAATTAAGTGAATAAGTCAGTCACTTTTCTGAGAATGACCTGCAGCGTGCACTTTATAATTGAGAAGATGCCAATCCATAGTCCATAGGTAAGAATTGACAGATCTGTCCAAATATGTAGAGGCTAGGAGCATGACATTTCCACAGAGAGCCCGACATGCTGCCAAGTTTGTTAGCATTTACTGCATTGCCAATGTGAAATGTTGATAACGGAGGCATTCCTTTTCAATAAGTTTCCATTCATCATATTGAAAAGGTTGCTCTCTAGAATTATAGAGGCAAAGGATTATCACGGACAACAACATAAAGAATCATTAATAACAGGCATTTAGGGTGGGTAGTCAGACACTGACACTAAGCAATTACTGTACATCCCAGGCAAGGATACATAGCGAGGGTAATCAACATAGCAAACCGTTTTTAAAGGATGTTTACTTTAGATGCATGATAGTGACAGCCCCTAGCAGGCATAGTGCTAGCACAATCTGCTTTGGGAGCTATTTAGCATAGCATAATCCTTGGCAGGGTAAAGGAAGTGGTGTAGCCATGCTGTATACATTCAATCTCAGATAAAGAAGCGACACAACCTCGGAGATAAATTAGTTTGGATATAATTGTCTCATATGTAAATCCAGAGACAAGGCCAAAGTAGGAATCTTACTGGTATACAGATCACGCCACAGCTCTGCCAATTTCTTAGAACTGGACAAGGGACTGTCTAGTCAGTCTGCTACTATAATATCCTAAACTCATCATACTTTGGTTCTAATGCAGGCAATACCTCTACCACACTGGTTCAGCATCTCATTTCTGTCATGATCACTTTCACATTTCGCAGGTTGTCACTGGCCCCACCTTTATAATCAAACACATAATACACCTTTCTCTTGCTCTGATCATTACCTCTCTATGGCCTCCTGTCTGGTATGTGGGCCAATCACAGTGGTTAGTTCCCAAAAACTCATGTATCCAATACGTTTCCACAACACTTTAGCATACAATGCTGCCCCGGTGTGCCACCAATACATTGGCAGATTGGCTGTATACAAACACTGAGACATTTGGCTACTAAATGTCCTGCTTACCTGCATCACCCTCACAGACTGCCTTAGGCCACTGATGACCTATGTTAGCACAAATTGCAAAGGCATGATTTAGAGGTGACAAACATGCAAGAGGTGGTCTGGATTCTTACCCTCATACAGTGTCTCTGAGACAGTCCAAGAGATCTCTGTCTTGGACCAATATTATCGTCAATTTTTCAGTTTGGACAGCAAGCAAGAAGGCCTTCAGTCACTCTGAGTAACTCATCAGGAAAAGCCAACCAAGTCTGAAGCAAGTTTTTTTATCTCTGATGATGTCAGTCATGTTGTTTATTGCAGTACTGCAATGTTTCCCAAACTTGGGACGCTGCTTGTGTAAGGAAAGCCCCTGGCGGGCCAGGCCAGTTTGTTTACCCCCTGTGTCTGCAGGTCCAGCCGATCATGGCTCCCATGGGCCACAGTTCGCTGCTCCAGGCCAATGAGAGCTGCTGGAAGCGGCAGCCAGTACGTGCCTCAGCCCACACCACTTCCAGCAGCTCCCATTGGCCTGGAGCAGCAAACCACAGCCAGTGAGAGCCGTGATCGGCCAGACCTGCAGACACGGCGGGTAAACAAACTGGCCTGGTCCACCAGGGGCTTTCCCTACACAAGCGGCATCCCAAGTTTGGGAAACATTGCACTACTGGAAGGCAATCAGGTACTATGGTGATAAGCATGGTATAAAAACCTATATAGAATAGAATATCTTCCTCTACCATTGCCCCTCCTATCTGAACAAGCAATGAGAAGTGTCTGTTTTCTCTGATGACTGAGATGATCAATATCCTGTTAAGGAGAGTCACCTACCATCTAGTCACTGTGGATATACACTCCAACTTGATCTCAAGAAGCCAAATCACAAAGGACATGATCTTGCCAACTACTTTCCTTTCTCCAACTTTCCCATCTTGGTCAGCATTGTTGAGAAGTCAGTGATGGCAAAACTACAATTACTTTTGATCTCAGTCATTCAGAGACCTGAGTCCTCTACCGTAAATAAGACTACTAGACTTTCCAGGTAGGAAAACTTCTATAAACCTCCACAGGTTATCCTTCTACATTTAATGTCATTTTCATGTTGTAATAATATTAGGAATAAAATTTTTAAAGAGTATTTCTGTAAAAATTCACTTGAAATTTTGTTTTGAAAAAACACATTGTACATTAAAAAGTAATCTTTCTAAGTAGTAGAGCAAGCCCTATATTTTATATGGCTCTGTGCAAAGAAAGTCAGGCAGGAGGTCCATCTATCTCCTCCTAGCCTGTGATCCACCATCAGACAGAAACCAATTCTTCTCTGCTTGTGATCACTCCAGATTGTAGATTCTTGGTTATGAACTTCTCTGGCTTCCGGCAATGTATGCACTATACATTGATACTACTACTACTAGAAAGAGCTTGGGGAAAAAAGGCAACAGCAGGGAAATAAATTCAAGAACTTGAATTAGGATAAGAAGAGCAGAGAATTGACTGAGAGATCAGAACTAGGAGAGATGAGAGGAGAAATGAATGAAAAAACAATTGGAATGAGGACTGCCCAAGGTAATAATTGGAGCTGAGAAAATCCCCTTACCGACTCTTTAGCTTTTTGGGTTGAATCTATAGGTGTGCACAAAGACCACTGGGTGAGCACATCTTAAGGCTACCACTGCTGTGCTGTAATCATGGTATACCTGTTACTGATAACAATATAATAGTGCTTGGAGTCTTCTCAGCAGCCTTATAAGCATTGCTTCCATAAGATTCTAAAGGATTCCAGGAGAGTACAGTTCTATTCCATCCCCTCAGGTACACAGGTACTCAGGAATTCTTGAAGCCCTATCACTTCACCTGCTACAATACCTCTAAAATCTACCCTTTCATTTCTCATAACTCTTGTTCATTACCTGATCATTTCTCACTCTGGCTCTGGTAAAATCTTTCCTGGCCCCTCTCCTCACCAATCTATCTAAAATGTTACAGCTAAACCATCTTCCTTTTGTTTTACACCTTGAGCACTCCATCGATACATTGCATCCCTCTCCTCTTCCAGGATGCCTGCCTTTAGACTGGAAGGTCTCCTGGACAGAGACGACTTCTCTGTTTGGAAAGTGCCTAGCACATTGTGGATGCTCCAGGAAATAAATAATAAATAATAACAAAAGAGTAAACTGTTCCTACTTTCATACTTGAATTCATCCTGTCTAAACCATAAGCTCCAAAAGAGTAGGCACTTCTCTGTGTAAGGTACATTTTATATACACACCACTACCTTGATATAACGCCACCCAATATAACATGAATTTGGATATAACATGATAAAGCAGTGCTCAGGGGCACGGAGCTGCGCACTCCGGTGGATCAAAGCAAGTTCAATATAACACTAAGATTTTTTGGCTCTCAAGGACAGCGTTATATCAAGGTAAAGGTATATATATAGACACACACAATTAAAAATAAAAATAAAACAGTTAAAAATAACAATAGTCTGTTCATTAACCACCTATATGAATCACTGTACAAAACTGGGACAAGAAGTGTCCTTCTGACTTCACTCGATAGGCCCTTTGAGCTAAAGGAAGCAAAATGTCTGTTAGCTTTTTAGTAGCAGATTCTATTTCGGTGACCAATGCCTCAGCATTTTGCAGTCTCTGGTTCAGATTTATCCATGGGTGATGTCAGCTGAAATACATGGAGTTGCACCCATGATATATTTGGCCCCAGTGTCTCTTAGATGAAGGCCCAAATCTGAGTGTAGAAACAATTTACAACTTTACATTCAAAGTAAAGAGATATAAAGGAACTGATGTTCTCCTGACACAGAGAAGCCAATACTGTATAACATTACATTAGTCCAAATTACACTATGATCTGTGTTAAAGAGCAGAAAACTTGAGTCAGACCTGGAGTTTTGCCATGTTGAATTCCATTGTGCTAGCTCCAGTTTAGCAGATAGGTCATGTCAGACCCCTAGGTTTTTTCAGCACTCAAGTGTCTACAAAGATAAGCACTTTTGTGAATAAAAACTGTGGTACAATGTCTATGCAGTATGCATGTCATATATTATCTAGAATTTATGGATACATTTGTGCCATTTCAGAGGTTTTTAATTAAACAGGAACAGTTCTCAGTATCCCTAATGCTATTTCCAGAATTTTCAATCTTTCAGAATTACACGTTGTTCTTCTATTGGATGATAACAGCCAGCAGCAATTTCTTACTGTCCTGTTATAAATCCCCACTCTGAACCTTAGCGTCCAAAAGATGGGGTACCAGCATAAATTCCTCTAAGCTCAATTACCAGCTTAGTACTTGTAGAGCTGCCACCAACCAGGAATTCCAGTGCCTGGTACACTCTGGTCCCCCCAAAACCTTGCCCGGGGACCCCCAAGACCCAGACCCTCTGGATCTTAACACAAGGAAAGTAAGCCCTTTCCCTCACCGTTGCCTCTCCCAGACTTCCCCTCCCTGGGTTACCCTGGAAGATCACTGTGATTCAAACTCCTTGAATCTTAAAACAGAGAGGAAAATTCACCTTCTTTTCTCTCGCCCCCTCCCAGACTCTCCCTGAGAGAGAAAGTAATCCTAACAGAGAGAGAAAATTAACCTCTCTCTCCACCTTCCCTCCTTTCTCCCCACCAGTTCCCTGGTGGATCCAAACCCAGTGCCCTGGGGTCTCACCAGAATAAAAAAAAATCAGGTTCTTAAACAAGAAAAGCTTTTAATTAAAGAAAGAAAAAAACAGTAAAAATTATCTTTGTAAATTTAAGATGGAACATGTTACAGGGTCTTTCAGCTATAGACACTGGGAATACCCTCCCAGCCTAAGTATACAAGTACAAAGTAAAATCCTTTTAGCAAAATACAAATTTGAACTCCTTCCAGCCAAATACACATTTGCAAATAAAGAAAGCAAACATAAGCCTAACTCGCCTTATCTACCTAGTACTCATTATTCTGAGCACATAAGAGCCTGTATTAGAGAGATTGGAGAGAAACCTGGTTGCACGTCTGGTCACTCTCAGAACCCAGAGAGAACAACAGTCAAACACTAACAGCACACTCAAAGACTTCCCTCCCTCAAGATTTGAAAGTATCCTGTCCCCTGATTGGTCCTCTGGTCAGGTGACAGCCAGGCTCACTGAACTTGTTAACCCTTTACAGGCAAAAGAGATATGAAGTACTTCTGTTCTATTAACCCCTACTATCTGTTTATGACACCTACTCTGTGTTATTTTAGGTGTTTCTGAAGAGATTATGTGGAATCGACCCGAAGAAAAAAATCAGTAGGCAAGAGCAAGAAAAAATATTTTAAAATATTTTATTTTTAAAGATGTGTTTTAGGGCCAGATTTTCAAACATCAGTCTCTGCTTCAGCACTTTCATAGTATGGCCTTGAATAATTGCAGGACCACTTTGAAGTCCTGATCCAATCTGGGCAGATCCCTGCACCCATACTTACTGAAAATAATGGCTCTGCATGGGCACAGGAATCAACGATGCAGAACTCTTTGTAATACTGGGGGCTAAGACAGTTAGGGCTTAATCTTATAAAGAGCTAAACTCTTTTGTGAGATGCTGAGCAATATTCAGCTCTTCCAAAAATTTCTCAGCAGCTTAGAGGGTCAAAGTCTTATATGTCAAAATGTCTGATTTGTGGGTGCAGTCAGATCCTTAGATGCATAAGTACATATATGTGTGTATGTGTGTCTCTAAAAAGGGTTGAAAGTGTGGTCCCTAATTTTTAAAGCTCCAGTCCTGCATTAGAATCTATTCAGTTACAGATCTCTTTTCCTGCTACTGAAACTTTACGTTTTCAGACAATTTCACAACACCTGTATTTGGTTATAAAAATATGGAAAACCATGATATTTCATGTCTTTACAGAACAGAAACATTTTGGTTGGAAGGAGGCCCATTTTTGGTGAAAGTAATATTTCACCAAATTTTGCAAAACCCAGACTAGTTTTGAATTCACAATGAAATATAGCAATACTCACATGCATTTCATACTTTTCTGATTACTTCCAGTGCATATTGGTTATATATCTAGATGCACATTCCATAAGCAAATGCTTTTATTCTGTTACTTGGTTTGGCACAATAAGGACCTGTTAGAACTGAAATAAGCACACCATTTCATCTTAAAATGGTATGAAAAAACTAAATACTGTTTGTGAGTAAGTTGCTATTAGAACAAAAGATAGGCCTTCCTGGTAGTTTTAATAATTGAAAAGGGATTAGCAGGCTTTGACACGGTCTCTGAAGGCAGATGGCTAACTTAAAGGGAAGAACTAATGATTCTTCCAGAACTAGAGCTAATCATTTGAGGGTCTGTCTCCTTTCAAGAGGAGTGAAGGAGGAAAGGGCTCTTTAGAGAAGAGTTCTCCTGTCACAGATGAATGCCTAATGGTTCAATTGCATATCTTGTATGCATTGTTTGGGAGTTAACTTCACTCCACCACAGTTATCTCTTTTGAATATTTTCTTACTAAAGGTCTGGATTGTTGGCTTTATCACAAGCCCAGAGTAAGGGGCAGCAAGTAGTTGCACTGCACAAAGACCATATTGGGACTGAAATGTCTGGTCCCCCTGCTCCAGGAGCCAACTTACAGCTGGCACAGCTCGCTCTTCCCTCTGCTGTGCTGGTAAGGCTAAATCAAAGTTCCACACCAACCTCCACAAGAAAGGAAACAGCTCCCCCCAGATGCTTATCTTCTCTAGCGCTAGGACCAGTAAAGGAACATAAGAGGATGCCTTACAACTTCTTTGTTCCCCTGTATTTGGATAGAATGTTGTGGAGAAGAAGAGGAACAAAAATCACACAATAGAGGGGATTTGAGGTGCACCTCAGATCTTCTTGTGCTACCCATTGTATTGGCCTCCAGCCACCCTACACTTAGAGCACTATAACAAAAATATTTCTGGTCAATGGTCTCAAAAATTCTCTCCACGGCAGTCAGGTCACACACTTATGTGTATTGGTATCTAAGTGGACCTAGCAATTATTCAAACAGCTCATTTTGCATCAAATTATTTTATAAATAGTCTATAATAGAACCAAAAGATTTTGCATCTGAGAGTCAAGCCTATAGGGAAAAAAAAATGTGTATACAAAGGTGCTGTGAGTTTCCTTTTTCAGGAGCTAGTCCTCTCCTCTCCATCTGGAAAGCGCCTCAGATCATCAAGCTTCTAATAGTCCTCAGCTGTCAGCATCTCTCTAGGCCTGATACCTACAGACTGGGCTTTTCCTCTCACATCAGTGAAACAGTTTAACTTCCTAATGGTGCAATGATGAATACACATTCAACTAGTTATTTTTTTTTTTAGTGTGTCAGAGGCATTTTTTTAAAAATACCAGTATAACTGAAAGCAGAATTTGACCCTTTGTGTATAACATGTACAGATCAGTATATTGGTGTACAGTATATGAATGGTGGAATATACTTTAAAAATGAATTTATTTTTGAAGTCTGATGAATAAAAAAATGGTTATGTTATTGAATCTGGAGATAAATTTGGTAGCACTGAGGCCCCAATCCAGCAATACCCTTAAGCATGTACTGAACTTTAAACAACTTTAATGGGTCTACTTACATTCTTAAAGGTAAGCATGTGCTTAATGGCTTTGATGGATCCAAGCCTTAGTTCTCAAGACATGTCAGGATGAAAATCTTAATGAGTGGCTTTGAAGGAGGGCCTGTTTGTTTCTTTGGAATGGAGTTGTGGATTGCTCTTATGAAAAAGTTCTATAGAATTTAAAACAAAATATCGTCATTCCTATGCCTTTTTATTAACCATCCTAATCCTACAGAATTCTATCCCTGCTCCAGGACCATTTAGAATAGTTTAAAAATCCTACTAAATTCTATAGATTGGTTAGAGTCACTTTTACTGAAACTACTGTCTTCCCCCCTATTAAATTCTAAAAGAAAAGTGGGGTTTGGGTTTTGCTCTTTGTTTGAAGAAGGGTTGTTAGGTTAAATTTCTACCAGACTATAAACAAAGGTATCATGGCATTTTCACTGCAGGTATTTTACATGAAGACCAAAAAAAAAAAAAAAAAAAGCAGAAGCAACTGGTTTCATATTAAATTACATTTTGGCAGTTCAAACAAAAGACATTCTGACAAAAATTAAATTGAGGAGCAAATGATGTGATTAAGACAATTTATATCTGCAACAGTTGTGAATGGTAGCATCCGTGCTTGGTAATCCTTTGATAAATTCTTGTTACCTTTCATTTCCCAAATGTATCTATGCAGGTATACAGCATATTGTAGGCAGATGCTGCAGCAGACGAAGGTGTCTGCCAAATACCACTTTTTTTTTTGTATCTAAGTGTTCTTAAACAGTACAGTTGAGTGCGTTAAATAGTTCTTATTCGTGGAAAAACATATGCAGTATACACTATGATACCAGCAAATACTGGTATCTGTCTCTTTGCCTTTCTAGCCCTTGATCCCACAGGCCTTTACTCATACATGTAATCTCGCTAACTTCAATGGCACTAATCATGTGAGTAAGAGACACAGTGTCAGGCCAGAGTGATCTGAAGAGACCTATCACCTTTGATCCATTTCACAATAAAGCTTCTGTCTTAACCTTGACATGTCATAGGGGAATATACTAAAATGGAAGCAAAATTGATTACAGTATAATTAAATGGAAGCTAGTGTTTCCATTGCAGTAGCTAACAGCAGTGCAAACATTGCTTACTGGAACACTTAACAACAATATTGCTTTAAAAAATACCTGCCTGATTTGGAGAAGAAGCTTTAGATCCTAAGCATTGTATATTTCTGGTTTTTACACTGTTGCCCATCACTGTAGTGTCAGCTTCTTCCACATAAAACTGATAGCAATAATAAAGTCCCTAGTGGACTTCGTTGAGTTTCTTGCACATAGAAATTTTCAGTCTAAAAGCTCTGCTAGGAAGAGGGTTTCTGGTTTCGGTTTTTAGATTTAATTCATTTACTTGTTTTAGGTTGATATGTTTCAAGGGTTTTCAAAAAACTGAGAGAGAGAGAGAGAGAGAGAGAGAGAGATATTGTCATAAAATAGACCAGTAGGTTTGGGAGCCTGAAAGCAATATCTTTCCCCACTAAACTGCCTTATTACTGCCATTCCCCTCCCTCTTGGGCAAGCATTCAGCTAAGACTAGGCCAAATTGGCAGTCATTTTCAAAGTGCTTGGCAGCCCCATGATCCCTGGGAGTTTTCAGCTGACATCTCTCTCTCAACCTGTCTATGCAAGGGTCAGTGGGAGTCCTGACTCACAGGCCCTGGCTTGCTCAGGCTGTGTCATGAGTCAAGACCAATATAAATTAAAATCTTAAAGTCATATTGTGAAAGCATTTTTTACCCCCCTGAGGTATTTTTTTCCCCTGTGAAAGTTCTCCTTTCAACTGGTTTCCTATTTTTCTATTCTCAGAGTCTACAGCAGCAACCACATTCTCGGGGATGGAAGTGGGGTAGTATCTGGCTAAGAGAGGGTTAAACTGACACCAAATTTTTAATACTTTTGGTCAATTTGTTGACATTCGATAAGCAGCAGTGAAATAACAATAATACTTGGGGCCGCTTATCACTTACAAACAATAGTCCAATGACAATGCTCACAATGACGGAAAAAATGGGAGCAGGAATTAATAGTGACAGTCCTGCCGGAATCAAGGGAGAAATTGGATACTAAGTTATAAAATACAGACTAACCCAATAGGCACATGCTACTGTTATTATATTAATATTGTTAAAAATATCAAAGCAGTTTAAAAATGGAATTCTACTGTAGGTAGATGGACAGTATTATTTCCTTCCCTCCACTTTCTTTTAAATAGAATTTTTCACTCCTTGTTTGGCTTGGAGGCACAGATATAATTTGTTGCTCAAACTTGATGCTGAGATCTGTGAAAATAAGTCTGAGGATTAAAGTTTCCCATCTGAAGGACAGAGTAAGACTATACCCAGAGTTCTCTCTGTTACAGACAAAACCTCTAAGTCACTGTGCTTATGAATTTCATTGATGTGGTTCAAAAGTTAAGGAAAGGTGTTTTTTTTTTAAATTATTCTTCCTGAAGACAAGAAATATAGGAGAAAAGCAAAGTCAACACCTGCAATAAGAGAACTTTGTGCTGCCTGTGTATAAACTCTATGTTCACCTCTGCGAACTGAATGGCAATGGGCAGCACCATAGCTGTTGTCTCCTGTATACCAGGTGCTTTATTTATAAAGAAAGAGGGGCTGAGGATCAAGCAAATTTTTTATATTCATAAGTGATGCAGCCAGCCCAGAGGTGCCAGAGCTATGAACTGCCAAGTCTAGTGGTGTCGGCTGAGCCCTGGCACAAATTAAGCACTGTGCATACTGATGAGCAGAGCTGGTATAACCTGGGTTGGCGGGGAGGGAGTGCTCAATGGGACTCCTGGTGGAATTGCGTCTGCTTGAGGCACAATGTCTCCTGGATCTCCCACTGAGGGAATGCAGTTCTCCGCAGCCCTCAATGCAGGCTTGTACCTTAGAGGCACAACCGAGTCCTTATTAAACGAATATACCACGTTTCAAAGCTTTGTTTTAGTGAGGCTTGTCCCTTTAAATTGTAAATAAAAATACTTGACCTAGTGTAAAACTGACTATCCTCTTTCTTTCAGGATAGGATAAATGCAAATAATTGAGATCTCTGGCTTTAGTAACTACATGTTTCTTTCCCCTTCAGCTTGCTTTTAATGTTCCCCGAGACAGACCTTCATTTTCTGCAAGACATTGAGACTTCACTTAATGGGCAACTGGGGTAACATATCCAGCTTTTTACATGTAGGGTATCCTGAGATACATACAAGCCTAGTTCTAAGATATGATGAAGTAATCTACAGCCAGGCCCAGCCTGCCAGTTCAGGCCTAAAGGGATTTGATTCAGTGTCAGAACCTTTGGCTCGTGGGGTCACTCCGTCTTCTTGCTTTTCTTGTAACAAAAGCAGAGGGGTTTTGGGGTTTTTTTGTTTCTTTCTCTCTCTCTCTCTCCCCTCCCCCCCAAATCTTGTGAATTCATCAACTGCTGTTCGTTGCACTGGACATTTATTTCAGCCTAATGAAACGTTTTCATTAGATGGAGGCCTCTGAAGTATGCTAGAGGCTGGGACTGCGTGAGTAAAAAAAATCTTAGGCCTCTCCAGAAGCAGGCTGATTGAAATCAGCACTGTGTCAGGGGCTGTCATATCTCAGACAAGACATAAAACACACGGAAACATCAATAAGCAACAAGCCTCTGACAGCTCTGAGACATTCCAGCTGACAAGAAGAGAAAAGGGGTAAGGTTAGGGCTCATGGGGGATATTTAAAATGCCTAACAGCCAGTCGAAGTGTTGGCAGGCTTCAGGGAGGCCTAGAAAAGACAAGATAAAGTCTATCAGGTTATCACCTGGATCGAGACGGATCCCTCACAGCAAGGCCACAGGGATGAGACAATGACACAACTGCTTTTATTATTATTATTATTCTTTTATTATTTATTTTTAAAGGTACCAGAGGAACAGGCTGTATTTACACCGAGGTTACCCAGTCAACGTTTGTGCCGGAGAAGATTTAAAAAAATAAAATAAAGAAGAAGAAGAAATGTAAAAAAGGGAGTGGAAGAGAGGA
This sequence comes from Gopherus evgoodei, assembly GCF_007399415.2. NCBI lineage: Eukaryota > Metazoa > Chordata > Testudines > Testudinidae > Gopherus > Gopherus evgoodei. Next base: position 10,644,481 of record NC_044331.1, read on the forward strand.
GAATTCTGTGAATTAAAGAATTCTGCTTCTAGCCACCATATACAGAAATCAAAAAGGATTAACAAGGGGTTTTTTTCCATTTAATTTCCTGTAAACCAGCCGCTTTTGTTAAAAGATCAGAGATATTGCTATTTACTGAATTTTTAATATGATCTTTATTAAAAGGCAGCATACATGTTTGGTTTTCTTTTTCTTTCCTCTTTTTTTTTTAAACATGCATGGATATATAAATCAAAGCTCAGGAGTGAGCCACGGTTGTTTGATATTGGTCCCTTTATATTATGTTATGATGATTCAGATTCTTATTTAAATTTAAAAATAAAATATAAAAAACCCACAACCCCACATACAAATGGCTCTCATCCCCCTTTAACTCTAATTTATCCTGCAGAGTAAGCAATAGGCATTACACTTAAATCCCCACAGAAGCAGGCAAACTAATCAGGTAAGTTCTAAATGTTTTCAGAGCGGCATGATAAGATCCACCAATCAAACTCTGAGGAACACAGAGTAAATGGGAGTGTGTAATTATTTTACAGTTCCAGGTTGCAAATTACCAGCAGTTTTAAGGATTAAAATCTAATCCTGCCCTCATAGGTTTTTAATAATTATTAGAATCATAATCATAGAAGTGGTGATGACTGGAAGGTTATCTAATCCAATCCCCCGCACTCAGGGCGGGACTATGTAAGAACTAAACCATTCCTGACAGGTGTTTGTCTAACCCAGGGGTCGACAACCTTTGGCATGCGGCTCGCCAGGGTAAACACCCTGGCAGGCCGGGCTGATTTACCTGCCACGTACGCAGAGTCAGCCGATCGCAGCTCCAACTGGCCGCGGTTCGCCGTCCCAGGCCAATGGGGACAGTGGGAAGCGGCGGCCAGCACAATCTCCCTAGGCAATTTCTTCCTGTGCTTATCCAGCCTGACACTTAGGCCTAAACCTCCCTTGCTGCAATTTAAGCCCATTGCTACCTATTGTACATTGGTTGTTTGTTTCAGATGATAATATGGGTTAGCTTGCAACTTGGGTTACATATCTGCACATAGGAATATGAATTGTCCTGCACAGCACATGTGTATCTTGAGTTCAGGTGAAGTAGCATATATAGGGCTGAGTGCTTGTTTACTCCATCCTCAGAAGAGGTAGATGGTGATATGGGCAAAGCCTGAATGCCAGATTCCCCTCCTCATTAGCCAGTGCAGAAGAGCCAGGACAGTGGTATAGGCCAGCAGCAAATTTCTACTTTCTGGGAATGTGTGTGTGGTGGGGGGGGGACAGGGAAGGAAATTTCCTTCTCTGAGATGCTTCTGTTATGGCACAGATACATGGCATGTAGTCATACAAACTGTGTCCTTGTGACAAAATCTAGACCTAAGAAAACAAATTAAAATAATAAAAACTTATCTGGATTGGCAAGCAGAAGTATTCTGTCCTATCTACCTATCCATCTGTGGTCTTTCTACAGTGCCCATTACTATATTATGCAAACACTTCCCAAGTAAATTAGATATTTTTGGCAAAATTGCCAGAGAATTCCATGGAGTTGTTTGCTCATTTCCCTTATCCGCCTCTTGCTGATACCAGTGTAAATCGACTGAAGGCAACTGAGTTACGCTGGTGTAAAACACAGTGCAACTCTTGATCTTGATTCTGCTGAAGTCAACGGCAAACATCTCATTGATTTCAAAGGCTGCAAGATCAAGTTATGGTCCTGCAGCAGGTAGTTGGGGTGCCACTTGGCGCAGGGGATCATACCCATGAGCTTCCCATCTCACACACACTTCTCAGTCCCAGAAAAAGCTCCAGCAGATGAAGATGAGGTGTTGCAGCCTCATTGCTGGCACAGGATGGGGTCAGGCAGGTTACTCACTCCCCTAAATATAACTCAGAGGGGAACAGAATTACCAGTTGCTAAAAAAGGGGAGGAGTGAGCCAACCATCCACTCCAAAAAGACAGAAGGTGTTAATAGTCATTACACTGCTGGTGCCTGGTAAGGAAGAGGAAGCGATATGGGGGAAGGGACACAGGGGAGTGGAACTGTAAAATATGGTTACACAGAATAGCTGTGTACTCAATTAGCAAGTTAAAAATAACAATAATTGTGCCAGTAATTCCTACTAATGAGAGAAGGGAAGATGGGGAAGACAATGAGAGGCTTCCTTTGAAATATGATCACATCATTCACAAGAGTGTGCTTTGTTATGTGACCTGGCATGACGTTCAGTGGGCCAGCTGTTTCACATCACCATGGTTCTTTTCACCACCACCACCCTGGACCCACAGAGTTGATCCAAAAGGCTTTCTGTACCAGGAGCTCAGAAGGAGATGCTTCCCAAGCTGGGTTGCAGACACTCCATGACAGAACAAGTTATTTCTGCCCCTGGCGACAATTACTGAATATGGGACCCTGCATGGGTCTATGCCCGGTTTTGCAAAACAATTGATTCCAACCTGGATGCACTGTCCTGGAAGTGCTACAAATACAAAATGAAAAGCATTGTCAGCTCTGTATATGGGAGCAATTGCTTCCTTTTTGATTATATATATTATATTATTTTAATATATTATATTATTTTGATTATATATTCTACTAACTCCAATCTAATATTTCCCACTGGCAAAAGGGGTACAATACTACATGTCCCTTCCTCATCATGTGAAGGCTGGGACAATTTCTAATTTCTATAGGGACTATACAGGATATAATTTGAACTGACCTGCATCACCTTAGGGGAAATTTATCCAAATAAGCACAATCTAGATGTGATCAAAGATCAGAAGTTTAAGTCTGCAGAGAAACCCATTTCATACAAATATCTTGTAGGATGGAAAATCTCAAAGTGATTAAGAAATGTAAAAATATATTACAATGAACACTCAAACTATAGTTTCATATACCACAAGCCTGCAGACTCTACAGTCATTAAGCTCTCAAGAGGCCAGATGCACAAGTGAGGGGTGTCTACTTTGAACGACGTTGCTGGCGCAGACTGAAACAACTGGTTTCACTGACTCATGGAGAATAACCCAAATGTAAGTGTGGTAGACCTGGTGTAGACTTATACCACTCCCTTATAGTTATGGAACAGGAGACGTGGCCAGGATGTCCCTTTGGAGCTGGTGTAAATTAGAGCTGATCTGAGGCAAATGTGACCTTTAACTGAACTGTGCACATACCTGCTTCTCACAACCTGGGAACTCTGAAGACCAGCCATACCCCAGAATTTGGCCAAAAATTTGGAAAATGTGCTATTCATTTTTTTTCCCTAAATAAATTCTTTCCAGGAAGGAGAATATCCTAAAACAGATGGACCAAACTATTCTCCAAAGGACCCATCTCTCTACAGTCAGTCAAAAACAATTAGATAGTCAATTGTCTTTAAGTGGGGGAGAAACCATATTTTAAGCTGCAGTGCTCAAACCAAGATAGTGATGGTCTTTCACTGAAGAAAAGAAAACCAGGTTATTTCATTCTTTTCCTTTCTTTTTCTGCCCCTCTCCCCCACACCTCTCTCGGGACACAACTTCTGAAAGAAATAAAGATCAAACGTGTGAGTCTTTTTTCCCCTCCTTAAAAAGAAAAAAGGGTACCAGAAAACCTCCTCCTTGCTTCTTAAAAGAATTCCACTAGGGGAACTTAAATAGATGCATTTTTTCACTCTTCTGCATAAGAATCAGACTGTAGAAATTACACACAAAACCTGCTTAAGAACCTTCTACATTTGTCAGAGTCAAGTTCACTGATCACTCTCTTTTAAGTTTATCTGGCAATCAGTGCTGTTTTTAAGAGTTAGTGGAAAGCAAAACGATTTCTTCTTAGCCTGTAGTTATTAGGTGAGGTACTCAAATTCCCTTATTATGAAACGATCTGTGTTATGAGATATTGAGTTGGTCCTGGCTAAACTAATGAAAGACTCTTTTGAGGCACTTGATTCTTGGAATCTCAAGTACTCTGGCTCCAACTTTAGCTTGGAGAGGCAATGAACTCCAAGCTACAACTGATTCATCTGACACGTGGTTTTATAAAGTAATGCACTGAAAAAGCTAAGCATTGAAACAATATGTTGACAATAATAGTTTACACAAACAACAACAACAACAACAAAAACAGCCTGACAGCTTAAATCAATGTTTCTCAAACTGGGGCCACTGCTTGTGTAGAGAAAGCCCTTGGTGGGCCGGGATGGTTTGCTTACCTGCCCCATCCGGCCGATTGTGGCTCCCACTGGCTGTGGTTCGCTGCTGCAGGCCAATGGGGGCTGCAAGAAGGGCGGCCAGTAAGTCCCTCAGCCCACACCACTTCCAGCAGCCCCCATTGGCCTGGAGCAGCGAACTGCGGCCAGTGGGAGTCGTGATCGGCCGAACCTGTGGATGCAGCAGGTAAACAAACTGGCCCGGCCTGCCAGAGGCTCTCTCTAAACAAGCAGCGGCCCTAATTTGAGAACCACTTGTGTAGACATTCCTGCTCGAGATGGATCCTGGTCTCTGAGACCCACCCCAGCCTGAGCAGGAAAGCCTACCCTGCTGTTTTTATCCCTGTAGCACGTAAGCCCAAGTCGGACACAGGCTCTGAGACTTATCACTACAGGGTTGTTGTTTTTTTGCAGTATACATGTACCCTTGGATTTCCATCATTATTAAGGAGAGTGCAATTTACTAAGGCGAAAAGTAATTACATGCAGCTTCGACTACAATGAGTTCAGTGGCAATGGAAGTCTAACTAAGTGTCATGTTCATAGGGACATGAGTTCAGCTGGTATGGAGAAAGTGAATACAGAAGAGTTATTTACCCTTTCACATAACACAAGAGCTAGAGATCATCCAATGAAATTAATCGGCAGTGGGTTTAAATCAAACAGAAAAAAGGAAGTCCTATGGAACCTGTGGGATTCATTGCCACGGGATGTTGTGCAGGCCAAAAGTATAACTGGGTTCAAAAACAAATTAGATACATTCATGGAGGATAAGTCCATCAATGGCTATTATCCAAAATTGTCATGGACACAACTCCATGATCCAAGAGTTCCTAAACCTCCAGTTGCCAGAAGCTGGAACTGGACAACAGGGGAACCACACAAAGTTGCCTTGTTCTATTCATTCCGTCTGAATTATCTGGCAGTGGCTACTGTCAGAGGCAGGATACTGGGCTAGATGGACCATTCATCTGATCCAGTATGTCCATTCTTATGTAGTACAATGTTGCAGTGAGGACTATGGAAAAATGTTTTCTAACATGCATGCTGGGAAATTAGTTTTCACAAGAGGATTATTCTTCTCATCATAATAAATCGTCACTTCCTCCCTGCCGCAGCTGCCTCATCAGGGGTTGTAATGGCACTAAATAGAGGGCCAAATTCTATTGTTCTCAACCTCTATGCAACCACACTGAAAACAAAAAACATACTGGGGTTCACGTTTGGCAGGATCCATAGGGACACTAGTGCTACCAAATTACCTCTGGTACTCATCCTGTGCTACATCCTGCATGCCACAAACAATCCAGGTATATACAGTACAACCAAATATCATCATTTGAAGAAACCTGTTAGGTTAGCTAGTGCCAGAAATGACTGCTCATCAAGTAGCGTGACTATCAGAATTTGTGAGCTATGCTCTGGACTTTGATTTAAGAGCATTATGAAACTATGTAATTTTGGTATCGTCTTTTTATTCCCATGGTAATTTATGTCCGTGGGTAAGCATTTTATTTTATCAGAGGCATGGCGCTAGAGTTATTTTCTGAAGCTCTTGAGTTTTCCTTTGATGCCATTGAAATTAAAACCAGAGCCGCAGATAGTGCCCATGCTGTTCGTCACAGAGTCAGAGGTTAGAATGCATTTGCTGCTATTTATTGTGACTCATTCCCTGCACTAGTTATTGTAGTTCTTCACACGGGCAATATGGAAATATTAAAATCATAGGCACCAAAACATTCAAGAATAGTGTATAATTGACTTTGTCAATCACATCAACATTATTCCCAATAGAAACGTCTACGTAACATAATGGCCTTATGTTATTTATGTTGGGAAACTTTAAATAAAAATTAAAGCTTTAATAATACTTTATTTAAGATTTAACTAAGTGAATGACTTTCATTTCTAGTAAGTAAAGAAACAACATAAGCAGTATTCCTACATCTACCATATTTAAATTAAATTTTGTAAAATGTAAATTGCCCACTACTGATAATAAAGTTAAACAAACAGAAATATATATCTATCTATCTAAATACATACACATACAATAGCTAGATAACAACAGAATACACCTTTACATATTACATAACTTTTGCTGTTGAGAATGATTAAGAACATAAGAACGGCCATACTGGGTCAGACCAAAAGTCCATCTAGCCCTGTCCTGTCTTCCGACAGCAGCCAATGCCAGAATCCCCATAGGGAATAAACAGAACAGGCAATACCAAGTGATCCATCCCTTGCCGCCCACTCCCAACCTCTGGCAAACAGAGGCTAGGCACACTATCCCTGCCCATCTTGGCTAATAGCCATTGATTGACATATCCTCCATGAATGTATCTAGTCCTTTTTTGAACCCTGTTATAAACTTAGCCTTCACAACATCCTCTGGCAAGGAGTTCCACAGGTTGACTGTGCGTTGTGTGAATAAATACATCCTTTTGTTTGTTTTAAACCTACTCTCTATTAATTTCACTTGGTGACTCCTAGTTCTTGTGTTATGATTGCATATGGCTTGTATACACATATTTTAAAAAGAGCTCTAAGCAGCAGGTGATTTAAGAGAAAATTGTATTTTAAAGGACACATTTCTTGTATCTGGTTTGTTGTATTTTGCCCCTCTCTCTCCATAAAAGTTACAAGTCCAAATAGTTCTGATTCTATAATTCTAAAACGTAAGTAATACAAAAATAGACCACTCACCTATCCAAAGTTATTCAGTGTTTTGCACAGAATTAAATTATAATTTAATAAGGATTTTAATATCTAAATTTTTGAAAAATGAAGCTAGAGTCAGATCTAGCCTCCTAGTTCAATGGGTGTTCTACCAAACTCTAGTGCAGTGTTTCCCAAACTTGGGACGCCCACTTGATGGGCCGGGCCTGTTTGTTTACCTGCCCGTCCACAAGTCCACCAATTGTGGCTTTCCACTGGCCGCAGTTCACTGCTCCAGGCCAATGGGGGCAGCAGGAAGCGGTGGCCAGTACGTCCCTCAGCCCACGCTGCTTCCAGCAACTCCCATTGGCCTGGAGCAGCGAACCACGGCCAGTGGGAGCCGCAATCGGCCGGACCTGCGTAAGGGACAGGTAAACCGGCCCAGCACACCAGGGGCTTTCCCTACACAAGTGGCGACCCCAGTCTGAGAAACAGTAGTCTACGGCAAGATTTTCAACCTTGATTAGAAGCCAGAAGGGATAGGAAAATATTTTGAACATATCTGAACCATCAAAAGATTTGGTTACAGTTTGTTGCTAGGAATAAAAATAGGTTAAAGAATGGAGATGGGGAAAGTCAATGTATTTTGCACACCTCAGTGATCCCCATCTCAGCTGAATGTATTGGAAGCCAGCAGAGTTTAGAGCAGTCTGAAGGCTGCTCTAATTAACCCTCAGAAAATAAAAAACGGTCTTTGCACTCCTCCCCATGTCCAGTCGTGCACTGTACACAGCTCAGCCAGAAGGAAGCATCTGACCAATAAATTGACTGACAGAAAAATGTGCATGCATTTTAGAAAATTAATTTAAAAATTATAAGCAAATGTGTGCTTTAAAAATAATATGTAATTAACTCTTTTTAATTACTACTGCACTGCCACTTAGATAAAGGTGATCAGAGTTCAACAGAATGAGATGCTTTATTCAACAACAATTTAAATTAATTTACTCACTCACTCATACACTATCTCTAATGATTCCATGATACAGTTGGTTTCTTTGAACCAAATTTTAGCGCACATCTATGAACATAATAGTTATCTCAAACTACCAACAGCTGTAAAACCCAGATAAATCTTATGGAATTAAACTGTTGTTATAGAGAGAAAAAGTGGCTTGGTTAGTTGCCACATGTTTGATTTGCACCTACAATTCAGCTAAGGGTAAGAGGTAGCCAGATTGCTCTGCCTTAAGAAAGAAGAGAGAGGAAAAACATATGTACTGAGAACATCACCCTCGAAATCTTGTTGCTCTAGCAAGGATATGCTATCTGTAGCAAATCTGCTTCACACATGGTCTCCTTTTGTTGCTTTTAATCATCTAGAACATCCAAACTAGGAGATTCCTCCGTGGCCTGATGTCTTTACACCTAATCTTGAATGAAGTTTCAGTCGCAGGATCTTGTAATAACCCCCCTTCCTGAAGAATAACGGCTGCACCTACCAATATTGTTTGAGAGAATGACTCTTGATACCAGTCATGAACCTAGATGTGTTGCACTGGAGCATAAGGAACAGTTCCTGGACCCCATCATTTAGCTATGATACATGATAGTGAAAATTTCACTTGAGTTTAATTCAACCCATGCAGTGTTTTGTGCATAATAATATATTTAATGTAATGTACTTATACATAATCTGATCACTGACTAAATGTTATAACAAAGAAAACTGAAATACGATTTTTCTTGTGGCCTATCTAGGATAATGAATCTTTTCTTTTCTGCTCTGAAAAAAAAATCTTAGGAAAAACCCCAAAGCAACAGTCAGTTGCCTGTATTATTGCTCTTCAACCTCTCATTATATCTATCGACTGCCTTGAAACGGAGAATAGATTAGGAAACTACCCTGATTTTAAAAAAAACTCTAGGAACTCCTCAGTTTCACATATTTTTGATCTACTGTAACAGTTCCTAATTTAGTGAGCTCAGTCAAATGATTCAGATATAGCTAAACTGGAAAATATCATTAAAATCTTTATTTTTTAAACAAAAAATTGCATTTAGTACCTGAACTGCTTCTGATATGATATTTTCATAAACAGACTGTGGCAAATAATTATTCCACGCATTCCAAAAGACAGATCATGATAAATTTCTTCATTAGGAAAATGCCTAAAGTAGTAAGGCTAATTTTGCCTATATTTTGGCCAACAACGTATGTCCAACATAACAATAGCATGCCATTATACTAACACGATTTCATTATATCACTATATTTGCTAGAGCCAAACACTAATGTTCAACTTTTGTAAGGTTATTATAAAGGCTTAATTTAATCTTGCCATATGCACAACATGTGTATGGTTACTGACTGATAACAAAACTAGTAGCATTCATTAAATATTGCTATAAATCTCTGACTGAAATAGCAATAAGATCTCCTTCCAGTAACCACAATAAATGTAATGCTTAATCTTCCTCTGTGATATTGTGTAACTCTAGCCTGCAGCTAGACTTCCACTGTAGGTGGTACAGTAAAGGATGAGTCTGCAATGACAGCACATGATGTGTTCCTCTTTTTCAGCATATGGTAGTTCCTGAGTCCGAAAAAACTTGTTTTTTTCCTTACCAAGAGAAGACAGGGTTTAGATTGGGATAAGAAAGTAAAGAGAATAAAAATGTTTTAAGGGGGTTCAATATTGCACTAAGTAGGTACTCTATGAATTTCTAAAACTTTTATCTAAGTGCATATTTCATCTATATTGCTTGTAACTTCACCTCATTCTTATATCTTAGATCTCTCTCTTTGCTTTACTTTCTCTGGCACTGAGGATTATATAACTAATCAGTAGATCAGTAGGCAACCTAAGGCACGCCTGCCAAAGGCGGCATGTGAGCTGATTTTCAGTGAAGGGCTGCCCAGAGGATTTAGGGGGCCTGAGGCAAAGCAATTTTGGGGGCCCTTTCCATAAAAAAAAAAGTTGCAATACTATATTCTCGTGGGGGCCCCTGTGGGGCCCGGGGCAAATTGCCCCACTTGCCCCCCCCCAGGCAGCCCTGTTTCAGTTGCACTCACGCCGCCCGGGTCCTGGCCACCAGTCCAGGGGGCTCTGCATTTTAATTTAATTTTAAATGAAGCTTCTTAACCATTTTAAAAACCTTATTTACTTTACATACAACAATAATTTAGTTATATATTACAGCAGTGTTTCTCAAACTGGGGCTGCCACTTGTGTAGGGAAAGCCCCTGGCAGGCTGGGTTGGTTTGTTTACCAGCCCTGTCCACAGGTCTGGCCGATTGTGGCTCCCACTGGCCGTGGTTCACCGCTCCAGGCCAATAGGGGCGCGGGCCGAGGGACGTATTGGCCGCCACTTCCAACAGTTCCCATTGGCCTGGAGCAGCAAACTGTGGTCAGTGGGAGCCTCGATGAGCCGGACCTGCGGACAGGGTAGGTAAACAAACTGGCCTGGCCCTCCAGAGGCTTTCCCTACACAAGCAGCGGCCCCAGTTTGAGAAACACTGTATTATAGACTTATAGAAAGAGACCTTCTAAAAACGTTAAAATGTATTACTGGCACACAAAACCTTAAACTAGAGTGAAGAAATGAAGACTCAGCACACCACTTCTGAAAGGTTGCCGACCCCTTTTGTAAAGGGACAAGGTGGGTGAGGTAATCTCTTTTAGTAGGCCAAGAGTAGATTATGTGGGAATTCAGGACTGTGTTAGCATCTCTCTGTTTTGGCAAAGGAAATTCCAAAATACCAAAAATCCATTTTCAGAAAAGTGTTGAAGCCCAATTTCCAGACCCTAAAGCTTTGGGAACCTTCAGAAAAGCAGCCAAACTTCCAGATGCTTTCCAAACAAAGTCTTTCATTTTTTGTAATGCTTCTCCATTCCTAGCGTAGCTTCCAATTTTAAAATTAGAGGTCAAAGGCTCCAGTCATGGAAGATATTCAGTACCGTCAGACCCCATGCACTCAAATGCATGAAATGCACCCCAGTGAATCCTGTGTGGCTCTGTGAACGTACAGGCCAGCCCAGGTGCAGGAGTCCCCGTGTGCAGCAAGTTACAAAATCAAAGCCTAAACAAGGAAGCTGTGTGCCCAAATTCTGCATCAGAGTAGCTCCCATTGCAAACTAAAGGCTAAATCCCGCCGTGTTCCTTTCCTGCTGGATGAGGGGAGGGGAGAGAAGGAGTGCGGCAGTGTGCATCCATTTGTACAAGAGACATCCTGCTTGTGCAGGCCTCGCAGCCATACCACACAGAGTGCATATGAACTCTCTCTCCTTTGAAAAACAGCAGCAGCATTCACCTCAGGCTAGTGCTTGTTGAAGACTGAAGCATGTGTGACAGCCAGCTGGGGACCTGTCCAAGGCCTCTAGCTCGCAGATCATGCCCTCTCAGAGCTCTGGTTGTCACAGTAGCCTGTTCCCCCCTCCCTCATGCTCTCTTGAATGTCAGGTTGTGATCTTGCCCTTCTGTTGCATGTGCTGGGGAGAGAAGCCTCCAATAGCCTGTTCTGCTGCTAGCACAGGCATGTAATATTTGGCACATTTCAGCCTAAATTTATTTTTTCTGTGCCCTACAGAATATTTAGGCCTCTGTTCAGCAAAGCTTTTAAACACATGCTCAATTGCTTTATCACAGCCTTGGTGTTGTACAAAACACAAATCAAAGACACGGTCCCAAATCCTCAGGCCCTGATTCAGTATAAACGTACTCACTGGCTTATCTTTGTGCACATACTTCGGTCCCACTGAAGTCAAATACTTAACAATAACTACATGTGAAAGTGTTGGCTGGATCAAGGCCTGTTCTAGAATCCACAATCTAATCTAGATTAATCTGAATATTGGGGAGCCTGTAGAATGAATGGATATTAGAGGAACTACATTAGTGGATATGAAAAATAATGATACCTTTCTCCAATATAACTGTTTTCATATGCATGTTAATAGTTCCTTAATTCAAATAATTTTTAAAGGATACTCTTTAAAGGTAAAAACTTAAAATGGGCAATTCTCATGCAATACAAAAGGCACTAATTACAGCAAAATGCATCATGTTCACTGTACACCCACATATGCAATTTCAAGATTACTGTTTTAAAGTGTGTATTGCATCCTTATCTAACTTGTCCAGTAGGTGCAATTATTTGCAGAATTTGTTCTACAGTTCTGCAGGAATTTTTCTGTTTGCCTCTACTATGATTTTCTTCTGACTAAACATCCTCTGAAACATTTTTTTTGATGCTTCCCAGAATTACTGGCACTCTGATTACAATATCCTGTTGGATGCATACCATGAAAGCTGCTCACTTAGGTAACTATGTAAAGCAGTTTGAGAGAGAAAGAGAATGAGAACTTTAAACCAATCACAAATTTGAAAGTGACCTGCTTATCATTATATTTTCCTTTCATATTACTTTCCTCAGTTATGGTATGTATAATACTTAACACCTTATATCACACACACACTTTTATTATATTGCTAGTAATTAGGAATCGTTGCATTTCATAAGCTTTGTCTCAGATTAAATAAACAACTTCCATACTTCATTAATTTTGATGTAAATCATAACTGAAAAAGATGCTTCTCCAAGGCTCTAGCACCCGAACAGACTATTAACAAGGATTTGTACCTCCAACCCTTAAGCTGAAGGCTTATTGAGACAAAAATGGAGCATAGGCTGTCCACTGGTTCTTTGCAAAGAGGTGAATCTCACTTTCAGAATGTAATGGTCCAGCAAGTGTACTCTCTTTTGGACTTGCTGCTGCTCTTCGCTTTAGTGGCTTCCAAAAGAGCATCTGGGAAGCATCTTGAGTGCCCTGGAGTCAGTAAAGCTTCAAAGCTCTGGTTCTTGCCAAGGTGACTGGTGCAATTTTTTTTTAATATAGCCAAGGCAACACTATATTCAAATAGAGAAGAAACAGCAAGAATGACAGAGAAGCTGTTGTCCCCTGACATCTACTGCTGCCAGGGTAGGACTGAGGGAAATGGAGGCCTCTGAAGAGCCTCATGATTATTTCCCCCTTAAAGATGTAGCCTGGAGAAAGGGCTTTAGACGTTCCAACTCCCTTGAGGCTCCTGGTGGGAGGAGAAGCTGGTCTTTTACTTACCCTGAAGGTGCTCCTGTCACTTACGCACTTACATTTCTAATGTAGCTGCTTTATTTTTTTTTGAAAAATGCCCTTGGAGCTGAGTCTGATCCAATTTACACCAGTTTCATACCAGTGTCACTGCACCCACTTCAGTGGAGTTACTTCTGATTTGAAGTGGTGTAGAAAGATGAGCATCATTGACTTCAGTGGCCTATGGATTTATCTAAACCTTCTGATTAAAGTACTGGTGCGTGCTTTATTTATTTTAACCACCCAACATTCTTATATAGTCCCCCATAGGTGGTATCTGTGCACCTATAGAAGGTTCTTATTGCAAAAGCATTCCGCCATCTTTTATCCATTCATGCTGGGGCTTGCTGCTATGGGAGGATGTGCTGCTTTAAATTAACTCCATAGTATACCAAAAGCCTGACACACTCTTGCTGTATTCCAGCATTACACTTTTCAACTCTGTTGAGTTCAACAGTTACACTGGAGTAAAAGTGGAATAAAGCAATGGAGAATCAGGACCAAAGTTTCTAAACAGAGTTTTAGAAGGAGTCAGTGCAATTTATTGCCTTCTTATAGTTCTTTCAGATTCTTAAAAAAAAAAACAAAAAAAACACCTATTTTCTTGTGATTTTTCTCTTCGACAATCTCTGCCAAAAAGGAAAACTCCTTGAACCTTGACTTTCTGTCCTACTACAGATAATGAGACAACTACTTAAACTGCATTTAAAAAGTGCTGAGTAGTTGAACTCGATGCCTAATGATGTTACTCAGCTAGTCAGCATCTGACTGACACTAAAAGTAATAAATTAGAACAGAAAATGATTTTACCAGATCCCTGGGATGACAGACAAGTCAAGTGTAATATCCTCTATTAAAGTTGTTACTGGATTTTATACAGTTCCGATCTGAACAGCGCAGTCAGGAAAGTGGTACAATTTCAAGGGCCATATCCTCTGTGGTGTAAAACAGCATAGATCCATTGAAGTCAAAGGAGCTACACTGATTTAAACCTGCTGGGGATCTGGTTCCATATTTTTATACTTGCTTCTGTTCAAGCACAGGGAATTAGTTCATACAAACATGGGCAGATAAAGGCAGAGACCCTAAACGTGAGAATTGCTAAAGCCTGATGTCTTGGCTGTACTCTTTCTTTCTTCTTTTGGTATCTTAAAAAATAGAAAACAATATTTAAAGCTTGGCATCACTGATTTTATAGGCTGTCTTCATTTCAGGAAGTCCAATAGTAAATCCATAGCTCTGCAGAAGCACCTTTAAAATCATTAGCATTCATTGTTAGAATCATTCGTTTAAAAAAAAAAAAGACAAAATGCAAGCATTGCCTATATCACCAATCTCAAAGAGCCATTACTGTTTGGGGTCGCTGCAAAGAAGAAATTAATACCTACATTTGAGCTTTCTTTATTTGCAAACGATTAGCGCTGATTTGATTTTTTTTTTGAATGATAAATGTCATTCCATAAAACTTCTCTTTCGGCTAAAACAAGCCACAATATAAAGTCCCTTTCAAATAAGGTTTATTTTAGGCATAAGAATCAATGTGGATGATTTTAATTCTGATTCATTCAATGAGCTCTTCTAATGCAATGATTTTCTCCATGGAGGATCTTAACCACAGTGGCCATTTGCAGCTGATGATTTTTTTTTGTATAAATAATTTATAAAGTCACTGCACACTTATACTTTTCCACGGAGAAAGAGAGAGGGAGAGCAAACAGAATTGCATTTTAAACTCTATTTACAAATTTACTTTGGCAGGCCCTCTTGCTTCCAGTAGGAAACCATGTTGCATATTTAATTTGCTCTTTTGTTACGATGGGGCTTAGGTTAGTTAATTTCAATTTTCGATTTCAAAAGCTATCAAATATGGCTCAGATGAGAAATCAATTTTTCTCAGCTGCCTCTGTTTTTGTGATGGGAAGGTTTCTCATTGGTTGAAGGTTAGCCATGTGACATAGCAAGAGATTAGTTCACTAGACCCCGTGTTTCAGCCACCTCAATTACTGACTGCCTCTTGTAATTTAGCCTTATAACACCTAATTTCAAGATAGAACTCATATTTAATTCATGAAAGCTTCCACAAGAGTAATTGTGAAATAAATTGCCATAGAAAATATCCATTTGTGACTCATTTTAATTTTGTATGCTAGTAGCATGCTATTTGTTCTACTTGTTTAACACTTTAGCACAAACATTTTTTTATATTGAACTTTATGGACTGCTAATAGGTTATTTTTCACCATCCCTCCCTTCCCCCATACACAATTAAATATCCCTCTCCTTTGCAAAACTCTCAGGCTAGTAACATTTAAATAGGTTGCTAAATCACAGGAACTTATAATCTCCTAATAATTGAATGGATTGTTATGATCTGCTCATAACTTTAAAAGTAGCAGATGAAATCACAAGTGATGGCTTGTAAATGGTAGTTAGATGACAAGGATCACTTGAAGGGCCAAGGAATAAATACAGTTTAATTTCTGTAATGTTTTAAACAAAGCCATTCATTACACATATTGACATTTCATGATAACATTGGTATATATTTTAAGTTCTTTAACCAAAATAAATGTTTCCACTGTATACACACCACTTTGTCCTTTTTCTCCCTGTTGCTATGACAACAAGGTGGGTGAGGCCTCCTCAGCTGCCAAACTCAGCTGTCATCCCTTCACCCTAAAAGCCTTATAATTGCTTTTATTTGCATACGACAATTAGGCAGGATGGCTCACAGCAAGAAAACCAACCTTTCTCTCCCCCCAGTGCACACAACGCCAGCCTGTAATTTATAAAAGATACACGCCATGTGGTGGAGCACTAAAATAGAGTGATGAGTCCTTTCATCTGATTGTAAGCCATTAACAAAAGAAAACATCCCCTTTCAGGCTGTAAAAAATGCCTATCTGGTGTGAACCTGCCAAAAAAAAAAAAAAAAAAGTTTTGCCTCCTTCATACAGACCCTTCACATTCATTATCACACTGAACTCAGCAAAAGAGTTCTATTGAAAGAGTTACATTTCAGGGCTTGATGAATAATGGAGCACAAATAAAACTGACGACAGGGCAAAACTGGATCCAGGTTTTTGTCTGGGCATTACGTCACAAACTGAGATGCCAAGCTGCGATGGTCATTGCTACCCGCTTTGTTGAAATGATTGCAAGAGGAGGACAGGCTTGTTCTGCATTCAGGTCCTATAAATTCTCAGGTGAAGCTGGATGCTTAAACCCTGAAGCTCTGTATGGCTCTGGTTCAGGAAAATATCCTTATTCAGCAATGAACTCTGGCACATGCTTAAAGTCGAAGCAGGTGTGCTTAAGCACTTACCTGAACTGGGGCCTATATGTCTACTTAGATTAATGGTACAACATATCAAAATCAATGGAACATTTTATACATCATTTACTTTTGATGAGATACTATTTTTAACTCTCAGAATTAAGAACACTATTCTTCTGTATACTGTATGTCATCACCTTAAAATTCTAAGGGAACCCATTAAACAACTTCTATCCGAGGAACCGTTCCCTCATTTCTTCTCTATACTTTATCTGAAGAATCTGAAGATATTCAGGAGATCTTCCATATAGCTTTTGAAATGCTTGAGCTCCTTCTCTTATTAAATGTCCCTTCTCTGACCATAAACAGGAACTTGCCTATGGCATAATCACTATCTTGAATCAGGAGCAAGCTTGTCAGTGAAAACAGAGTGGATCAAAATTATGAAGGCAAATAAGACACTTCTTTGAGGTGCAGGGGGAGGGAAAAAGATTTAATAGCAGGGAATGAGCAAGCAATAAATAGCTAGATGTTAGCTATCTGCTATTAGTGTAGACAGTTCCATCTAAAAATAAATCAACTAATACTATACTGCAGTATCATAGCAGGCAAACTTTTAAGATTCATTCACATGAGTTCCCCACAGAAATCAAAGCGACTAGTTGAGGGAGTAAAGCAAGAAGGATTAAGCTTCTCTAACTTGCAGTTAGGACTGATTCAGCCCTCAACCACCTCCGGGATCAGAGTCGGGGAAGAGGGAAGACAATAAGGGAGAGGGAGGAGTTTCAGTAAGGTGGCTTGGAGACACCTGTATCTCAGCTCCCTTGCATTCAGTTGCCCCAAAATCTGCTGTGGTGCAGATGAAGATTTACCCCTATTTTTTTAATCCAGCCTTCTTCAAGTCTGTTATCTGGAGTGGGAAGATAACAGTTCACTGTTCTGTATCACACCAGCCAGCCAGCCACAGATAACTGTACAGAAGTTCCAGCAAAGAATTGGGCTTGGGAATATAACTTAAAGTCTGCAAGTCTCTCCATACAAAGTAGGATTACCAGATGATTATGTTAGTCCTAGATATCACGAGAGGAACTGTAGCCTTGTGATTTGAGCTGGGTTCAATTCCCAGCTATGCCTTTGATTTGAGGTCTGAGCTTGGACAAATCACAACTCTTTTGTGCCTCAGTTTACTCAGCTGCTAAAAGGTTACTTAGCTACGTCAGTGTGAGCATCAGTTAATATAGAAGTTAGAGATGGGAAAGTCCACGCAGTGCATCTCCCTGTCAGCACAGAATTGTTGGCTATGGTAGATTTGCTAAAGTTTTGTCCATTCTAGTTATAAAAGATTCAAATAGTGGGTGCTTCCACTGTTTGGAAGCGTATTCCACAGTCTAACACTCACTCCCTACAGACTGTCTATCTGGCCTAAATTTCAGTCCATTATTCCTCCTTCCAATTCTATGTTTCACCTATTTCCCCAATCTTTGTTGGTGACCTCACCTCATTCTCAATACTTACAAAGCATTTGAGATTCCTGAATAATCCATTATAGAAGTGCAAATCATTGCTCCTCCAACACCAGGCCCTGATATTTTTCAATTGAAAAATAACAAAATCTGTTCCTGTTTTTCCCTGAAGTCAACGTGAAACCTCCCTCCCATTGATTTCAAGCAGAGAAATAGACTGATCAATATTGGAACAATTTTTTCTTGTATATTTAATCTTAAAAAATAGTGTCGCTGAGCTTTTAAAACATTCTGAATCAAATTCTACCCTAGAGTATGCAGGCCTCACAGTAGTTGGGCCTGCTGATTCCAAGTCTGATTTGGGGACTGACCAGTCCCCCACCCAATTTTTTTTCTAATTACATCTTTGTGATTGAGGAGTTAAAAGGCTGATTGTAAGATTCCATTGTGAAAGTAGAAGCTTTATATGCTAAGATTCCTTCAGATCAGAGGAAACTATGATTTCCTGATTCATAAAAAATGCATGTACCACTTATGTGAGGTTTTAGTGTATTTGTTTCAAGTAAAGTCTGATTTTTTTGCTGTGTACTTTATAATCTAAAGCACCCAGAAAATAATAGGTTGTTCTAAACAGTGAAGAGAGCAAGTCAAGTGGCAAAAAACTTTTTTTTAATCTATTTTTCTTAGTATGTTATTTTCCATGTGCAAAATTCACAAACCCGGTGGGGTGAGAAGCAAACCATAAACAATTAAGCAAAGGAAAAGTTAGAAGATGAAGCTTCCTGAGGATGGCCCTATCATGCACTCTGACCATTTACATAGATTTTGTGTCACTATTGGCTGTAGTACTCAATAAAAACACTTACAGTACAACCACAGCAATGTGGCACTGTTCATCACATGCACATAAGAATCAGAGCTTAAGCACCCACTCCCTGAGCCATGAGCCAAATTCTCCATTTATTTCCACAGGTGCCAATCCAGAGGAGCTGCAATGAGGTTACTCCAAATTTATATCAATACAACTCACGGCAGAATTTGGCTCAAGAGTGCATACAGTACATAAAATAGGATCTACAGAATTATATCTAAGTGCCTTTGAGTACACAGAGTTTTCAGTGTTTGTAACGGCTGATTTTAAGAACATGCTGTTCTTCAACACAAACTTTTCCCTTTCTCCTTCTAAAAATTATCCAATACATGAGAGAGAAAAAAATATGCGAAAGATCAGCATAAGAGGAAGAGGATTGTGCTGGCGTACAGGACTGCTGCACTTTCCCTTATTGCGTAATTCAGTGGGGCAACACGGCACAAGGCGGGTAAATGTTACTTTCCTGGTCTACGTTTTTCAGCCTGATTTTCATCTTGGCCTTATCTGGGCCTCTTTTTCTGAAAGCAGTTGAAGGTGAAATGTGAACCAGCGCTTATTTGCAGCTACTGTTAGATGTCTAAGTCCTTCATTGCATCAGCAAGTTGGGAAGGGAGGGAGGGGAGCGGAAGACATCTAAGTGGTCTAAATTGTGGATGCAAACAATAGCACTCGCCATTATTGGTGCCTGAAAAAAAAGGAAGCCACCGTCCGAAAATCTGCTAATATTGTTGCTCACATCTGATCAGTCTTCTGTATCTAAATAAATATGTAGTGAATGAGAGTTTTGCCTGAATAAGTCTTACAAAAATAGGCCCAGGATGCCGGTATATTTCCACCTGTCTGCATGATAGATGCAGCTTGATAACATTTCAATTTTTTCCACTATTGAGATGAGCAATAAAGTCCTAGTAGTTCAATCCATAAACAAGCATGCACACAAAGCTTTAGTGCTTTTTACATGCATCAAACTCTGAGAACACTTAGTATTATAGTTCACACATTTCTCTTACAAGTGGAAGAAACTGATTCAGTTTATAACAAGGGACTTTATCTGTTCCCATTGACTTGACTGGGGGCAGGAGAGGGCCATCAGATTACATATGTGTTTATATGCTGATTTTGTGATGTAGTCTTTAGTGAAAGAAAAATAACTTTGTTAATCAATCTTGTACATAGATGCAGTGCAACAGTTGCACTGTACCTTTAATCTCTCTCATTCGATATGCAGATTTTTTTCTCTTTATTTGCAACGAAAGGCATATACACCAGGCATGAACTCTACATTTTAAATAAAGCCTCATGTGTGCTAATATTAGAGAGACATTAATAATAAAGTTGGAAGCAGGCAAATCTAAGCTGATTTCTGATTTGGGTTTTGTACCTCAGACACTAGAACTTGAACTGCAGAGTTTGACACTGACACTTTTTAGGGAACAAAGTCTCTCTACTGCTACCTCATCCATCCTCCAATTCAAATCTCATCTGAGAAGTGCTGAAATGAAGCTGTCATTCAGGCCTGCTCAGGGACCTGTCAGCAAAACATTGAGCCTTTTTATTTTGATGGGTCAGCCTGCAATCCCCTTGAAAGAGAAGTCCGTGCCACTGTGGTTTTTCTTTCCACCGGAATTCTGAATTCTAATGAAACACCAAATCGCTCAATAAAGGCAGGGGCACGGGGAAGTAATCCAACCCAGATCGGAGTGAAATTTGTATTTTATCTTCTTCCCCCTCCCCCAACCCATTATTCTAATACCTTGGGTGGTTCACAAAGGTTTTTTTTCCTTTTTCTTTTTTGCAGAGCAGGCGCTAGTGGAATGAGGTGTCCTTTGTCTTGATGCTACACTGAGATTAGGTAGCGGCTCTCTGAAAATGAAAGGGCACGGCTCAAATTTTCTTGGGTAAATATCCATCCACCTATTGCAGTTTGCACCTACAGTGCTACATCCATATCTAATGTGTGACTGTGCTAAGAGAAGGGGTAGGGGGCGGGAAATCACATTAGTATTCTTTTTTTTTCCAGAAAAGACAATCTTTCATTAACACTGTATAAACCTTCTGCAAGCCAAAAAGGGAAACCTTACCTCCCCCCAACTTTTCCACCCAAGATTAGTCTCTACTTATGGGTGATTTAGGAAGAAGAAGGAGGGGGTCAGACAGAGTGGGAGAGAATCATAATTTATAGGATAGGTTGATGTTTTCTCTTGAAAGTGGTTTTATTACCATACGTTTTATGTTTTTAAAATATGTATGAATTCAGTAGCCCTTTAATATTTTCTGCCACTGAAGACTTTGTTTATTTTAACAAGGAGATAATTGTATTTTGCTAACTGTTCAAATTGGAATCATTAAAGAAGATATAGGCAGTTTGAACAGTGATAGGATTTAGTCTAGGGTCTATATTATAGGTTTGCATTTTACTTTTTAGTGTATGGGTTAACTAAAGAGCGATCCTAATCATTTTATTTATCTAGTCTTCGCCTTTCCTCTGTGGTGCACAATAATGTAAAATACAATTATTGCAATTAAATACACAATAAAACATATTAAAAAGCCAAATAATTTGGCAGTAAGTAAAAGCTCAGAGCTCTTTTCTGCTGAATCATATGCATAGAAAATATATGAAAATAGGTCTAAGATAACAACAGGATATGGAACTAGAAAATAATAATATATATGGGAAATACTGAGGAGTAGATCGAAACATTTTAAATGTGGAAACACACTCTCGTGTGCCTATTTAAATATATCAATTAGTCAGTATATCACTGCTAATGGCACAGTGGCAAGTATTACCTAACTCTCTTCCTCTTCTGGTTAACTTGCAAGTGTCCCCGATCAGTAACGTTCCAACAATGCTACAGCAGTGCTCCCACCCTATAATTATGTTTATGCTATTTAGTCTTGCAGAATCACCATTTTCAGAATCTCACCCTTCCTCTGGGAGACATGACCTCAAACATCTCATCTTCCTTGGCTCTGTCTGTCCACAGACAATGCATTATAACCCCCGGTGATGAAAAGCCCAGATATTATTGTATAGCAGGCAATCGAGAAATGCATGCGTATGTATGTGTGCACATACGCATATACCTCCTTGCTATTTTCTTGAGCACCAAGATGAAACTTTGATGCTAGCAAAAGAATAAAATAAAATTTTCCTTCCAGGATTTTTTTTCTCCCCTTCAGTTGGCACACATCTCCATGGGAAGTCATTGTAGCAGGTCCCTAACTCTCTAGCTAAATTGACAGAGTATGCTAACTCTGCTCTCTGCTCACCCTGCTATACCTTAGTATTGCACAATAGGTGGCATATATGATCTTCTAGTGTTCTGAAGGGGCATTATATCTGGACATCTGTAGATGAATTAAGGCAATGGTAGACTCTGCTTTCTTTCTTTTGTCAGACTATCAAAATTACTTCCCTTGCCCCTCCTTTTTTTTTTTATTAAATCCACTGCTTTATTTCTGAGTAAGAATGGTACTTACAGGAAACAATTTTCCCATCGCAATTAAAACCTATATATATATATATATGCTTTTTTCCAATTAAATATTTAAATGCTTTTAAAATTCTCCAATTCATTAGGTACTGTGCACTCTCAAAATGTATGCACCACAAACATAGCCTTTGACTATATCATGGCTATTTTGTTGTGTATTCTGAACATAAGATACAGAGCCTTATAAATGGGGGAAGGTTGCGTAATCATTTTTACCTTTCCATTATATTCGCAGAGCTAACAAAGCAAATGTTTCTCATTCATTGTCAAGTACTCTATGATTGTTGATTACAAAAACTTCATAATGGAAATTTTCCTTTCATTGCGTATCAGCAAATGTTTGCCCTCACATAAAGAATAGTATAACCATCCACCTTGGCAACTTACATTCATTAAAATGTTTGAAGTAGACTAGGGTATTGTTTCAGTATTTGTAGCTTGCCAGTGCCTTGTTCTCATATTGGAGAACTCACCCTTCCAAAGAGAGGAGGTAAACTTGTCTATATGGCATTTTACGGCCTGATGCAGTGCCCACTGGAAGCAAACTGGATCAGGCCCTTCCTCCAAGGCATTGCACATCCATAAAGACTCCACATTAGATTTTGAGTTGAAGTAAGGACGTAAGACAAATTCATTACACTTGCCCAGATTGAGGGCTTGTCAACACGTACAGTGCTGCACTGGTGCAACTGTAGCCCTTTACTGAAGACACTACTACGCCGATGGGAGAGCTGATGGATTTAGTTAATCCATCTCTGCAAGTGGCGGTAGCCATTTTGATGGAAGAAGCAGGGGTTAGGTCGGTATAACTTCATCATTCAGGGGGTTGGATTTTTCACACCCCTGAGCAATGTAGTTATACCGATGTAAGATTGCCGTGTAGACCTGGCCTGTGCTACCTTTACCACACGGAGTCCAGTTCATTCCTGAAGGAGCTCCATCAACTTCGTGGAGTTGCATCTGCTTGGAGCTGGGGTAATTTTTGTCCTTTATGTTTTGCAAAGAAGTTTAGTGGCATTTGTCACAAATGAAAAATCGGGGTGTGGGAGGCAAGGAGCAGAGAGCATGTGCAAGTCACAGACTCCAATTCTGACACTGGCATGTACTGAGGGTGCAGCAGATCCTCTGTTGCAGAGGGAGCTTTGAGAATCATTTTCACTCATGGGGAGTGTACCTACTGATACACCTCTTAAGGAAGTCTGGGCCTGCCTCCAACCTCATATTCCTACAACTTTTGTCTTGGCTAGCTAGGAGCACTCGCAACCTGGCCTTTAATTTAAGGCCTGTGAGCTGTATCTTATCCTCCCATGGATAAACCTATAACATGCACCCTGAACTCTGGAGTTAGCAGTCACAGAGTTACAATGGCATTTGGTCTAAAGGTTGGAGAAGTTGGGCAGGGGGCGGGTGGGGGAATGCAGCTGTAATTAGAGCATCAGGGCGCTACTGCTTTCCCCATCACCTGAGAAGATAGGGCATAGAAGACTCTCGCGGGGAATTACTGCTGATGTGGCTTATGGAAGCTAAGATGCATTTTAGAAATACTTGAATGGGTTCTTAATACTCGCTTTAATAGATTTTAACACCTCTTATCTTCTTCCATCTCACCCATCCCACCTAATTTACAATCTGCAACAATTAACAACTTGATCTCACAAGACACCCAATGCAATTTACAAATCAAAGGAATCTAGACAAGCTACTCCAGAACAGATCCCAGAACATGCTGGGGTACACTTCCTGTGGGTGTGATCAAACACCAAGTTTGGCCAACCTATTTCTTACCTCTTGCCCCCTTTAAAGGGCCTATTTCTGCAACTTTTAGTCACGCTGAGTAGCATGTACTTAAATGGGATTCTGCACCTGAGTTAGTACTACTCAGTGTGAGCGAGGGCTGAAGAATCAGATACCAAGTGACATGTAGCATACGTTTCAATGGGCTTAGTTCACCTCTATGCTAACTGATGCCATTGCAGGTTATGAATGAAAACACTGCAAGCTCAGTAGAATTCCAGCTCCCATAAGAGCCTCTAGTATTTTTTATTATTTTAAATTGCTTATTATAAATCTGAATCTCCCAGTAGCCTGGTATTAATTACTCTGATAGAGTCAAGGCTGAGTTTGCGTCACTGGCTATTTTTCTGAGTAAACAAAACTACATTTTTTAACATCGGTAACATTATGGTAAAACTTAAACCAGAGTTGTTTTATGAGTTGGTAAGATAAACTAAATATAAGCAATATTGCCAAACAGATATTTAAAGACCATTGTCTGTTTCTGTTCTCAAGAATAAGATCTGTATCTTGCAAGTCTTTATGATGTTTACCAGCAAATTAAGACACTGATATATTTGTTTTGTTCTTGATTTTAAAACTAATCAAAAATAAACCTAACCAACCCCTGGCAGACGTTAAGCACTAAAATGATAAGCCCATGAAGCACTCCAGAGACATCTACTGTAGTGAGAGACCTGTTCCTCGTGCTCTCAACTCCCTACTAATTGGTTACAATGTTCAATATAAGGGATAAACGAGTGCCCCTCTCCTGCCTGCTCACAGTATGCCATAAAGCACTGAAAGGGTTAATTGGTATTTTAAGAAAAGGTAATTGTAAAGCATAACTGCCGGGGTTATCCCCAGAATTGGGAGGTGGTGATGTGTAGGTCTCCCACCCACTGGAGCCTCTCACATCTTGAAGAGCATGCTGAAGACAAAAGCAGTGCCACTGCTGTTTCTTGATTTTCACTTTCAGCAGAAAGTGCTAACCCCCAAAGTGCTCTTTTGAGTTTACTACACCAAGCTAGTACTTACATCAGAGTGCATGTACTGTGTCCTGACTGTAAAATGACATCAGCATTGCAAGCATAGATATAAAATCATTCTGCAGTTTGTTTGTTTTTTTAAATCATTCATATTCGACTGCTGGATTTACTGGCTGTGAAAGAGCAGCCAACTAAGTGGAGTGGGTATTCCACAAATTGGACTGAGATACGTATTTATTTATTTTTAAAAAATATATATTTTATTGAGTCAAATGTAGAACCTAGGATAAAAATGAAGTTTTAAATATGGAATTGAAAAGTCAAATTGAATCTGTGTAAAGTCCCAGTGTAGCAATTTAAGCACCAGATCTGGAATTGTTAGTTTTTAGTAGACACACACAACATTATGAACCTCCATAGGAAAACATTATGTTGACATCTTTCAGTTGCATGTGGAAACATAATTTTTCCCATGATATAATTTTAATGGATTCCAATAAAGGCTCGTACTAAAGAAAGTGAGCTGTGTTGAAGCTCAAACAAACAGGTAAAGGAGACATAGGAGAGACAACCAGTTACATTCCCCCTGGCTTCCACTCCTTGGGGGTATCAGGGAGAATTACCAATTTAACAGAAGGTTTTGCTTTTTATTTTACGGTGGCCAAATTTTCCTGCTGACTGCTAAATTACTTTTATTTGGGAGCTGAGCTTTAGACACCCAGGAATGCAAATATTAGGCTTCGATTTCAAGAATCAATTTTTCTTCCTAATCATTTATCTCAGTGCCCAAAAAGGGACAGTTTCACTCATTTAGAGCTAGATTTTTTGTCCCTTACAAATACTGACTAGCCCCTTACTTCATGACTGTTCCCACTGAAATCAATCGTACTGCCTGTAAACTAAAGAATTGCTCATTGTGCAGGAACTGGTCCTGGAAATTGGGCAACCTTTCTCACTTTGGAGAGCTCTCACTCACTGATAGAAGCTATTCAGAGTACTTGTGTAAGGACTTATCCGTGTAGGGGAAGGCTGAGCAACTTGGCTATTGGTAAATATCTTAAAACTTTGTTTTCCATAAGCGATCCTTTAGATTGTCTGTTGTCCCTCCCACTCTTGTAACCTCTCTTTGCTGCCTCTTTTCCTGACCTGAGTCCCTCTCCCCATTACTTTTATTGTTTTCTAATTTGAAGAAGGCATCGGTACTGGGGTTTTTAACATGGGGTTTTTACTGTTCTATCATGTTTTAATTAGCTAGTAGTATGTCCTGGAACACCTCTACAGCTGGGCAGTTACTTGTTATATCCTATGTATATGAGACATTTCTGTTGTATTTATATTACGTATATTTTAATTTGCTCCCACTTTATCGCACCTGCTCAGTACACATTAAGAGATGGGGCTTGATTTTGCCCAGCCATCATGCAAAGGCATAGGAGTGAGTATGGACTTCCACCAGCTTGCACGATCCACCTGAGGGCTGAGCACAATTGTAGCTCAGGCATTTGACGTGGAGCTCCAGCTGTTTCCCCTCCCAGAGCAATTGGGCAGAGAGTGGGCAGGGAAGGGGCATAGCTCTGTCCCCTTTACATGCTTGCCAGTGGTCTGTCTGCACAGAAGGCAGCATGCACTATGCTTTGAAAGGTTGTAGGAAATGACATCATCTCCCATTAATTCAGAGCCCTAGGAGACACTGAGACTCTCTTTGACACAATGACTATCCAGTGCTATATACTGCCTATTATTAGGGGCTAACAACACAGTCTAACCCTCTATAATATTTAAAGTAGTGTTGTGCTTTCAATAATTTCATTCTATATTGTAATATTAACGTACAATGAGAAATCTTCGCTGCTGTAACTTCTTGGGTGTGAGTATAAGCTAGGAGTTAGCCATTTATACCCCCAATCGACACTTCTTTCAAAAGTATTCCATTGTATTCCTCTAAAAGGTAGTCTGTCAGCATGAGAGTACATCTCCTAGATTTTTTCCCCTTTGTCTTCTGCATCTTCACTTCTTTTTGAGGATGCCTAATGTAATATAATTGAAACAATTTTATTGTCTAGAGCTATTCATTGTAATGTTTCAAGGACAGAAAATACCGGTCAATTTGAGAAGTTAATACTACTTTAGTGGTCATTTGAACACCTTTAAAACCATTGGACACTAAAATTGCTCATCATCTCCCTTCACCTGCAAACTGAATACAACTGGCATGTGGGGAAGGTAGAAGTAGGGGTGGGGAGGGAACTTTTCCAGTGAAAATATTTTCTGGAATGGGTAACCCCCCATTTTGCTAATTGAGAGGACATTGTCCTTTCTTATCAACAGGACTGAACCACTCAGAGTCAATACATAGCACTGCCAACTGGCACCTATAAAGCCCTGAAACTTTAGCTTTTCCTTTATCTACAGAGCCTGATTATGCTTAAATGTAGAACAGGTTGCAGAGGCATCAGAGTTTCTCCTTTGCATAAATGAAGATACATTACAAAATCGAAACCACGTAGTTGTTAACGTATTTGATGCCTATTGCCCAACAAATGCACTTCAAACTTTAATGTCTTAACTGTACAACCAGACTAGACCTTTGTTGTATACTGGTATTATAAATTCTGGGAGGATCCTTAAAAATGACAAAACATACATTTTTTAAGAAAGTGCATGTAGAACTCATTGCCACTGGATATTAATTAAGCCAATAGTATAACAGTTTTCAAAAAAGGACTAGACATTTGTATGAATAATGAGAACATCTCAGTCAGCTAGATATGATAAAAATAATTTTATAGGGGATATAAACATTTATTCTTCAAGTCCCTTGTAAATATAAGTATTTAATTATTATGCAAATTCAAATTATAAAAAGAACTTGATCCCGTTCCCACAGAAGTCTATGGCATTCTGATGTGAATAGAATTCAGTCCCATATACATTTTTTACTCGAGATTTTTTTTTAATTACACTTGTCCCTATATGGATTATATATATCATGTGCCCTAAAAATCAGTCATGGTTCCCACTGATTTACAGAAGCAACTACAAGGGAAGGTACTGTGGTTAGTTCCTGCCAAGAGGTCACCCTGGGATGTTTCTGATAAATCAATGGGAGCTTTATGAACTGGTTTTATCCTCCCTTCCAGGAACAAATGCTTGCACAGTCACTGTCTGGAAACTTGTTTCTCTGCAATGACCTAAGTAGCGGCACCAAGACTAATTCATCAGTTTGCTGAGACACTCCATTCTGGTCTCCTGCTGTATTTTTTCCCTTTTACACCTTATATTTTGGTTAGTAGCCTTTAAAAAGAAGACTAGCTAATATGAAAACATAAATATTGTAAATGAGTACAGGGTCTGTGTATTACTCACCCTGTACTTTAGGGTCAATTTTCAAATCACATAACTCCCATTGATTTTAATGGAATCCACATAACTAAAATCCCACATGACACTTTGGTAAGGTTTGTATTTATAGTACCAATCTTTCAGACAGATACTCAATAACATAATAATCCTGTTAACGGGATAATACCCCAGATTTTAAATAGAAAAAACACGTGATTATCAAGCATGTTAAATAAGTCTGCTATGAACCCATAACAGCAGAAATTCATGCTTATAAAATGCTCCCCCACATACACACATTTCTAAAAGAAAAAAAACAACGAATGGATCTGGGAAAACATAACATTTTTATTACAGTAGTTTAGAGTAAGATTACAGTATTCTAATGTAATAGTCCAAAACACTGAAGCTTATGATATTAATACTTCAGTTTTTGGGCTAATGCTGCTTTTTATATGGGTATGTGTTTAAGGGTAATTAATATTCACTATGATTATTAAAGCATAATGGGCCTGATTCTTGGACTGGCACCACCATAGATTTCCTTTTAGCACCTACGGTGTTGCAGATGCAAATAACTGTGAGCGCAATTTTGCATCTGCAGTTATCGGCAGGTACAGTTCATGTCCCTTCAGTATTAACTACCAAACCACATTGCAGGTAGTTAGACAGGGACATAACATTAGTTGTGCCTGCAATTTGCAGGTGCAAAAATAAAGGTGGCATTTTAAAAATGTAACCCAATAAGAGCACCTCAAACACAGGCATTTGAAGTATGTGGGGGGTTTCAAAGCTCTGGACAAAGGGATTTCTATTAGTTGAACTAAAGTAGTGTATGCAATATTCATTTCAACTGGACTCGGACTGTTGTGACCACTTGTATTGTATTGGGGGTGAGGGGGCGTTATTGGGATATTGTAAAAGATTACTTGGAGGTAGGCATGCCAAAAGCTGTTCTCTGGAACAGAAGGTGGCCTAATTATTAAAAGAAATGGCTCCCATCTCTGTGATGGTCTGACTGTTTGTGGATAAAATCCTACAACTGTGAAGGGCCTCGTGCACTGCAAGGGGGCGGGGGAAGGAGAAAGAGAAAAATCAAAGCGTTCAGCAGCCATACATCAGAGAGAGACTACAAGAAGGGTATCATATTTTTAAAGCCCCCAGAATTCCTGACCAAAGTAGTAGTTAGTACCAGGTCTACATCAAAAGAAAACAACATTCTGTGTCATCGCTGGCCTCCTCTCTGATGTTTTGCCCTCAGCTTCATAATAATCAAAAAGTCATGGTTAAAAAAAAGACAGACTGTCCCTTTAAAATTAGATCATCCGTTTTATTAATATGCGGAATGAGTTGTCAATTGACCAAGCAACAAATGTACATCCTCATATCCTCATTTTCACTTCTATCTATGAATATTTTAAAACCCTAATGTGCGCTTGGCCATTTGGGTTTTAAGCAAAGGACTTATCACAGTGTAAAACCCCTCATTTTTATCCCTTAGCTGAGGGCTTCTTTTTCCCTTTTCCAGGGTGTCATTAAAAATCTGATGCCAAGAGCTGGGACTTGGCAGGGTTTGCAATATAATTTGCAATCTGCAGTGTTTGCTGGCTAGCCCCCACCTACCCCCCTCTCTTTTTTTTAAACCAGCCTGCCTGCTAGAGTCAATAGGGGGCATCCCTCATCTGTCTAAAAGAAAAATAGCAGCATACTAATTAGAATTCTATTTGCCAGAAGCCTCAGAGTTGCTGTGCTTATAGATTTCAAGCTTCTTTTGTTTGAATTAAATTGCCAACTTTTTTTCCCCCCTTTCCTTCTTTGCACTAGGCATGAGAGCGCGGGTGCCTTATTTGATTGAAAGGTGCGGGGGGTGGAGGGGAGTCTTAGCTATAGAAATGCTGAGGAAATGTCAGGGTTTTGTTTAAAAATGCCTGGTATGCTTTTCAGTGTGTGACTCCTGTCTTTATAGCCGGGTTGTCGAGAGGAGGAAAGAGAGGTTGGCATTAAGTAAAGGCACTCTGCCCCCTTTCCCTGACACTGAAATTCTGGGGGATAGCTGCCATGCTTTTACCCAGCTCAAAGCCAGATGATTCAAGCTTGGATAAAACCTTAGGATGAGATCACAACGCTTGTTCATAACAGAACACACAACATCTCTGTTTTTTCCGTTAATACCTCCTTTTGTATGCGTTGTGGGGGGGGGTGCGACCGAGGGATATGTCATAAATCCAAAAAAAAAGTCATATTTAACATTAATTTGTTTTCATAACCCTGTAAAAGAATTCAAGCTCTCTCTATTAAAATGTCACAATTAACTATCGAGAAGTTTTACGGGTTTTTTGTTTTTTTAGTTCATGAATAGCTGAGTGAAATGTATGTTGGAAAGTTTCTCAGCACACTGAAGCCCCAGAATGATTTATGATTAGGGAAAGAGTGCTGCAGAGTGAGCGTCCATTAAAGCACAACAACATTTGTGTCATCTTTCTAAGGGCAGGTACCTAAATAAAATTCAGGCTGAATTCAGCCTTTCTAGTTCACAAACTATGCTCTGTCATTAGGAATCAGGCCTCATATGCTGATCCCAAATGAAGGATGAGTGAATCATAGATTATTTTCACCTCTCTTACTCGTTGGGGAATGCCCAAAAAGAGATGATAATTATTTTCAGTTTTATTCATCAAGCAAAATTACTTGGTTTTTTTTTGTTTGTTTGTTTGTTTTTAATTTCCTTTCCGGTTCAGCTTGTTATTTGAGTTTACTTAGCCGTGATTGGCCACAATCATTCACATGCTATTGTTTCTGTTCCCTAACTGCCTGAGCTTATATCTCTTACTATTTGGGTTTTGGCATGGAAGTGCCACTAAAGTGAATTTAAAATTGTTTAAAATTGTACAAGCTTAAACTTTGCTTTATTTATTAACATTTAGTGGTGAAAGTAAAACTCAACTACATAAATTATCAAGGGAAGTGAACACTTTCTATTCATGGGCACGAGCATGGTCAGAGGACATTCACTTAAAAATCCAAATAAATATTCTCAGGAACATTTTTGCAATGTTTGTCTGGTTCTACTCTAAACATGCCTAAAACGTGATTTCTGAAGCCAAAATCTGTTCTAATATACCTTGGATCTGATTTTTGCACTGTATTAAAGGAATCATTATCTCTGGCATAAATATTATTTTATTGGTACCTAATAAAACAGTAAAATCAGTAAAAAAATAAAGTTCTTATTTTCTCCTGAAGTTGGCATGCTCATACCTAAAACACTGAGTTCCTCTTTAACACACACACACACACACACACACACACACACACACACACCTCTGAAACGCTGGATTCCCCTGTAATATTCACACATCCCATATTTTATATATATATGTATGTGCATGTATAAATATAAACATGTATATAATAATATAATATTTGTGTGTGGAGGGAGGGAGGGAGAGAGAGAGAGACTTTATATCTCAGTAATTGTTAACGTTATTTTTTGCAGTGTTTAAACAATTTCATGAACGAAACAGTGCTAAAATATCAGCTAACCAGTGCATTTTTATGTGGGTCCTTTGTGCATTAAAGATAAAATCTTCAAGGGAAGAGAAAAAATGTGGACATTAGTAACTCTTACATATACTTCTTGGTGCTATTCTATTTTAATTAGCACAATTTGAAGACAGTAGCCTTTCCCAGGCCTACATTATGCATGAATATTTTATTTGCATTAGTATAAAGTAAAAATAATTTGATTATCATTTGTACTATTTACGAGTACATGTTTTTAGACAGGCGCAGTGTCCCTATTTATAGCCTACTTTAAAGTTCTTAAATAGCATAGAGTGCTGACAAGCAAAGTATAGACGGTTACAGTATCATGCAAACCCTGAAGCCAGCCATGCTCACATCTCTTTGAATTACTTTTCCAATTCCAAGCCTCTAAGAATCCAGTCCTCCTTTATCTTTTCTTGTTATAAAAAGTGGCAGGAGGCAGAGTGGCAGAATGACCCACAAGATGGCACCTGTCACCAATGGGATTTCTCCTGCATTCTGCAGGCCAAATTTTGTTTGAACTCACTGTGGCCTCTGTCATATCCTCATTTTCCCTTCCACTCTTGGCTCTCCTTCTTAAACCCTTTCATGCAGGCTGAGGCTCTGTTTACCCAGCATCCAAAACCATTTTCTGCAAGAAGCCAAAGTAAAACTTTAATTTGAAAGCTGGGCTGAGAATTAAGCAGCAAAACACTGTACTGGAAGCGGTCAGCTACAGCAGCTGCATCCTTTCTTTGGGTTTACTTAAAGACATCTCACCCCCACCCCCACCCCTTATAGTATCAGCAGGCTCAGTCTTATAGATGTGCATCTGAAATACATGATTACTTTAGGTCTCAAAGGTAAGGGAGTTGATTAGCACTCTAATGAAGCCCTTTGTTATTACTTAAAGGCAAGGTACATCACAGGTAGATGAAATGTACAGTAAGTAAGCTTCCTTAGGCTTGCCCTGCTGTATTTTAACCCAGATGGGGTAGCATGCTGTACAATAATGAGGTTCTTATTCATATTAAATAATGGTTTTAGTCTGCAATAGAGTTGTGGGCGGTTTTAAACCTTTCTAATACCAAGCAGGAGGGAAAGGGAGTAAGGAGGTAACATCTCAGGAAACAAACTGGCTAAGTCATCTTTCACAAATTGTGTTATATTTTGTCCAGAATGGTGTGCGAAAAATTTCACTGGTCGGTTAGGAACACATATGTAAAGAAAACACTGATGAGTATCCCTTTTCTGCCTTTGAATACATGATGAGGTAAATCCAAAAGCCCTTACAAGCAGCTCAGCATCCACACAGGAAAACCCCACAAGCTCATAGAGATTCTCTTAGTTCTACTGGGTGCAAAGGAGGGTTGCTCCTTGAAAGAAATGGGCACAGAACTCCTCCTCAGGCATAGCAGGTCATCTGGAACCAACCTGGATCCCAGGAGACCTCCAAACAGAAGCCCACACTGGTTCTCATTTCAACACCCCTTCCTCCTCTATCTCCAGATCTCAGGAGCAGCACTGACAGAGATTTCTCCTAGTCGTGTCATGATTGGGACCAGCTTGGGGCTATATGATGTTCTCCCATGAATCTCCAAGTGACTGGAGAATGACCAATATGCATCCTCCTCAGCCCTCTCCCTACCCATTCCTCCTCTTCCCCCACAGCAGCTTGCAAGATCTGTAGCATATGTCAAGGGTATGAGGTGACTTTATGGTGCCCATTGGAGGCCGGGTAGAGACAATGGTTCTGTGGAGGGTAACTAAACTCCTTCCCTCATCACTGGAGAGGGGGGATCCACATGTAGTCCTCAGTTCTCACCCAGAGAAACTTCCTTTGAAGTCAGTGGAAAGTAGCCTCGGTAGAAGCTCAGTAAGGACCTCACTGTTTGGCCTGAGTATATGTGAGAGTTTTAACTGCTTAGAACATAACTCATGTATTCTAATTCAACTAAAATTTGTGAAAACAGTATAGTCATATTTAGATACAGGTTATCAAGGGAATTAAATACACTATTATTATTATTATTATTATTAATAAAGCCTTTAAAATGTTAAGATGATCATATTGCTTATTAAGGATATCCCTTTAAAAGCACTCTCTACAATTAACTCAAACAGCAGAGGACTTTTCTGCTTCCCACATAAGTCAATTTTATTATATTGCTAAAATCCTGATATCATCATCATCGAACAGCTCTAATGCAAAACAATCAGGTCATAAATGCATATTTTGCAGAAAGGCCCCAAATCCTGGTAAATTAGTGTAGACCTGAAGCTGGTGCTTTTCTTACTAAGCAATAGGGGAAAGAATTAGAGGGAAAACCTTTTTTCATTGGAGAATGCAGTTCCATTGAAACTGAAGTATTTACATAAGAACATAGGGATGGCCATACTGGGTCAGACCAAAGGTCCATCTAGCCCAGTACCCTGTCTTCTGACAGCGGCCAATGCCAGGTGCCCCAGCGGGAATGAACAGAACAGGTGATCTATCCCTTCTCGCCCATTCCCAGCTTCTGGCAAACAGAGGCTAGGGACACCATCTCTGCCCAACCTGGCTAACATGAAATTGTGTTAATTTCCCAGCTGAAAAGTCATTTTGGAGGAAAAATGGGGAAAGAGTTACAGTGTTAAACCATCTCATTTCAACATTTTCAGAACCAAAAGTTTTGATTTTTAATTTTTCAAAGACATTTTGGTTTACTTCTTTTAAATGTTTGTATTATATTATGTATCAAATAAGAAAATATCAAAACTGAAACAAAATAATTCCTACTGATCTGAAACAAAAAAATAAAACAAATTAGAATTTTCCTTTGTGGAGAATTTTAATATTTCCTGTTTCATATCAATTGGAAGAGAAGCCAAATTTCACAATCTCAAAAGTCTTCACAAAATGGAATTTCTGTCCTTCACCCAGGTCTAGAAGACATCTTCTCCTATAGGCTTCAGTGTGGGTGAGGAGCCACTCAGCAGCAGCTACTGCAGCACCCACTCTGCTTGAGCCTATGATCCCCAGGAAACAATAGCCAGTGGATTAGATAGTGATGCATCTCCAAGTCTTGTCCTATACCTTCCCAGCCTGCCATAACATGCTACTGCCCCCCCCCCCCAGTATGGTTTAAATGGTTCTCCAATAGAGGGGGCATTCCCTTATTTGCTCCCCAAATCCATCCTCCTACATGGCACAATTGCTGTTTTTCTGCTTCATGTTGGCCTTTCTCCCGCTCAGATGAGAGGGACAATATTTTCCTTCCTCACAAATCCTTGACTTAAATTTTCAAAATATGGGCATAGCCCTGGATAATAAATCCAGTTTTTAGTTTGCAGTAGAATTTTGGGAGGGGAAAACCCCCTAACAACAAAGCAGCAGAGAAGAGAACTATTGATAACATCCTAAAAGGCAGAATTACTTATTATTATTATTGTGAAAACCTTTAAAATGTTAATATTTATACTTTGATTATTAATCCCCTTTAATAACACTCTCTACAGTTAAATCAAACAGCAGAGGGCTTTGCTCCATTCCACATAAGTCTATTTTACAGCTAAAATGCTGATATGATTAACAACTCTAATGCTCAGCAATCAGGCCATAAAGTCCCTTTTTGCAGAAAAGCTCCCAAAACTGCAATTTTGCCTTCTAGATATTTTGGCAGAGGGAAACTCTGAACAATTTCAGAGTCATTGGGCCAACTAACTTGCCACAGGAGTCAAAGGGCCAAATTCTATTCTCACTGATACCAGTGTCAATGCAGAGCAACACCCATGCCTTTGCTGGAGCTGCCCTGTAATGGTACCAGTAAAAGCAAGAGCAAAATTCAGCCATAAATAGTTGCATGGGGTTTATGTCAACACCAAATCTGGAACATGGCAATAAAGGTGCCTGTTTTTACAGAACGTAGCCTTCCCCGTCTCCTCCAAACATAGATGCCCACCTGCTTCTCAATGCTCCATAGACATCTCACAGTTTCCCATTGTGTGATCACCAGCAGGTTGCAGGCTGGTGCTTCCCTTCCCGCCTTTCTACACTGCAGGGGGTGGCCCTGCAAGAGGGCTATCAATACAGCGTGTTTGACTGAGTTGCCTGCGCTTTTCAGAAATGACTCCAAAAATGATTTAGGTTTTGAAGCATTGTAATTAAACTCATCTACAGCTGGTGTAATGAAACAAATAACAGAAATTCTTTGCATGTCAAGGACAGCTATCATTTGGGCTTTTTTATCAGCGTTGTTTCTCAGCATTTCCTGTGTGAGCTCCATTACTTCTGCTTCTTTTAACTATCATCCTGCTCACTTGGGAGTCATATTTAAGGTCAGCCAGTATACATTAATCCTGCCTGGAGTAAAAATTTACTCCTCACACTGAAAATGACAGGCCTGTACAACAACACACAAAAAAAAAAAAGTCATTCATTATTTATAAAAAAGCAAAAGTAATGGGCTGTCTTTTCTTACATTACATACGTCCTGTATGAAAACTCCAAACTGTATATTATTATAAAAGCTCTGTTCCCTGTAATAGTGCTTTGATTTTGTAATTATTTTAGGCTTTCCACTCAGGAGCAATAAAAAGAGCTTATATTTTCTCAGCACTCAGATAAAATAACTTTGAAATCATGCCTCCTAGTTTGCTTTATGCTTTCTAGTTCTCTATAGTATAATTTATCTCAAGACGTCATCCCCCTACCCCATATGACAGTTTCTTTGATGGGACCAGGGGAAAATACTAAAAAAGATGGATATTTTGGGTTTAATTTAGGTAAACCACTCCTCCTCCTCCCCCCCCAAAAAAGATCACAAAATCAAACAACACAGCAAGAGATGAACCTCCACAAATAAATTTATCAGGAGAGAATTTTCTGCAGACTTACTAAATGGTCATAGGGGATATAAGGTTGGGATCAAATATACCATTGAGTAAGGAAACAGAGAGCAGAAACTTTGTCCTCAGCTCGGGGACAATGATGCTCAAAGATTAACCCACCCTCTCAATTAACACCTCACATGAAAATCCCAGCAAGGTCATGGGATCTGTGCTGCGACTCGGTCAATCAGCATTGCCTGCCTCCATACAAACCAAGATCGAATGCAGAATTAACACTGGTCCCCCAAGCCTCCACTCGCAGGCTCACGTCAGATTAAGCCCTTGCATGGAGGAGATATGAAAAGCATTTCTAATTAGGGTCTGAGGTTACTGGTTAAAATGCAGTCGAGCAGTCTACCAACCATTCTTCTCCTTTTTTTTTAAAATATAATTTTAATTAAACTCAGATACTGTTTAATTCATACCTGCATATATTTAGTACTACTTGAATGCAAACCTGATAAAGAATACTCCTGATCCCCACTTAGCTGCCATAAGACTTATTAAAGGGAGGGTGACTGTCTTCAAGATCTTTCATGGGTCCTTTTGCAATAATTACTTTTACTATCAAATGAAAAGCATAATATTTTTCTGTAAATATTTTTCCCCCTCGACATCCCTGCTCTCATGACAAAAGTATAATTATAACTTGATTGGAGAGCTTGGGTACTGGCAGCATAACCCATTAGGAATTTATTCCACATGTGTTCTGCTCCTCTTTTTCTCCTAGTTTACAACATTCGTGAAATACACACTGGGGGATTTTTTGTGTACCCCTTTATTCAGCATGGAAGTGGTCCTAAACCTCCTGCATTCTGAAAACGAGATATATTGGCATTCACCGGTCTTGTTAAATTATTAGCAATTCTGTGGCACTGTTCAACATTTCTGCCATTGTGCGATTAGCAATCTAGATCCCTGTACCAATTTTTAATATCTGAAATGACCCTTGAAGCCTTCAAAGCACAGCTTCCGCATACTAAAGCCCAGCTCTTCCAAATTGTGGCTTTGAATAATTCAGGAATCATCACAGCAGCTCTGTACTTATTAAAGCATTGGGAAAACTTTGGAACTCTAATATCTACAGGGCTCTCTATTGTTATGCTGATGGTAAAGATGGTTTTATATGCAATATTGCTATTCAACACACCTCCACAATGCAGTTTATGAGGAGTCAAGGAATGATCCAAATAAGCGCCAGTAGTAAGCAGTAGCACCCGGGGGGGGGGGGGGGAAGGGGTCCTTCAGATTTTCATACAATAAGCTGAAGCTTCCATAGGAGTTGGGGGAGATGATGATGCGATGATCTTTTAATCTAACTTTAAACAATAAATAGTATCATCCAAAAATAAGGTTCAGCGAGCACAACAGTGATCTGCTACTTTCCAACAACTTCTTATTTTACAGCAAAGCAAACAAAATAATCTAAGTACAGAACTTGAGGGTTTTTTTTCTTGATTGTTAGAAGGACAGAAAATTCATTTGACTGTTTCAACAACATACCCATGCTGATTCCAGGTAAGCAAGTGTCATTGCCTCGCTGACAAGGCAGATCTTAAGAAAAGCTTTCACAGAGGTGAATTTTTCATAGAGGTTTTATTAGGTCCACAAACGATCCTCAGCGAAGTCTAGACCTCAAGTCATACCAGTTCTAATGTCCGAAAAGTCTTTATCTTTAACATAATCAGAAAGCGTATGTCAGTTCCACAAAGAAACCTCAAATCAACAAACAAACGTCAAACAAATAGAGAACTTGCTTTCGAAGCTCAGATTTTAAAATCCCCAAGGACGGATGTCATACCTGAATAGCTTTGGTTAGATTTTAAAATATGGGAATTATCATATTAGAATAAATCACTGGGCCTCTCTCATCTGGCAGTGACCTCTGCCTGATGTGTTATTAGAAAGATGAAAACATCCAAAATAAATCTAGTTAACTCTATGGTATTGTAGTAGCTAAACAGATTGTCAAGATCTTTGGCAAAGTTCAACCAACCAGTTTCATTTCGAATCTGCTAAGAGAGTACCAGAGTACTCACATCCATGCTGACTATCCTCAGTCATGTGGTTTAGTAGCACTAGCTATGAAAAAGAAGGCTCAAAATGTCTGTGCATTATTTAGGGTCCAAAGCATCTGGTATCAGACACTGCCATACGTCATCCATGGCAGTGACCCAGTCACCCACAAAGTTCTCCATATTTTAGTCACTTTATGGGAGACATCTGAAGGGCCCATAGGATGTGATTACAGAGATTAAGAGATACCTCCACAGTCTCCCAACGTTTTTGAAATATCTACAGTCCATGTGGGAGAAAACTAGTCCAACTCACTGAACGGGCTCAGTAAAACTAGCAAAGGGGGCAGGAACAAAAAGAAATACTAGCATGACCACATTGGTGCTATCTGGTTTAGAGCAGGTGATAAGGTTTTATTTACAACCATGCTCATGATATCTGGTTTGAAGCAGGTGATAAGGTTTTATTATTGCTGCCTATTTCGAAAAGTAAATTACTTTCCAGGTGGCAAAGCAGTACATCAGACATGACCTGGTTTGACTGTGAAATCTGTCTGCCCAGGAAAAGGAGGAATAAAAATTCCACTGGACTAATAAAAGGTATAATGGGTAGGCAGTGAAAACTCTGTTTGAATGCCACCTTAATGTGAATCTCAACACTTGGTACTTTCACTTGAGGGTTTTATGGTGCCTTGAAGTGCAGTAAGAAATAGAACCATATTCTCCTGGCTTCCATTCACTTTCCTAGACTCCCATTCACTCACCAATACACCACCCTAATGTCTTCTCTCAAGCAGGAGTTTATACTGAGGAGGTTGTTGCCACAGAAGTAGAATAAGCTAGAACAAGCCAAAAGAATTTGAACTAGTTTATGGTTTTTTCCCAATCCCAGTTTATGATGCATACAAATTGACATAACTTGTAACGTTTTAAACTAATGCAACTGCAAACGTTATTCCCAGTCTCTTTGCGTATTCTTAGTAGGAGACTCTTCTGCCCCATATAAAAACTTTCCTGTATCTGTCCACCTCAATGTCACGTTTCCTCTGAAAAAACAAAATTCTTCACCCTGGCCAAATACATCTTAAATTTCTCTCTCTTTTGGTCCTTGGCTTTGTTGCTGCATTATTTCAATTTCATGGGGCATTTGGGAGTAAATGTATATGAAAGGCTGTCATGAATTAAGGGAGTATTGAAGAAATGTTTAATGCATCTTTGAAGAGGGGCAAACTATTTTGCCTCAACAAACTGCTTCAGGCAGAATTGCAAAATTTGCAAAAGTGTAATGCCAAAAAATTTATTTTTATA
This sequence comes from Gopherus evgoodei, assembly GCF_007399415.2. NCBI lineage: Eukaryota > Metazoa > Chordata > Testudines > Testudinidae > Gopherus > Gopherus evgoodei. The sequence goes on from NC_044331.1 coordinate 10,684,405, forward strand.
GGACTAACCTTCTAGGGCTGAACACTCTTGTAAGGAGCTTAGTACCCTTGATTCTCACTGACTTCTCACTCCTGCAAGGTATGGAGCAATCCTGTGATATGATGAGTGCCCTCATCTCACCACGAAGTCAGTGGGAGTTGAGGGAATCATGCAGGATAGAGCCAAGTGAAGATATACATGCAGTTTTCTCTGTTGTTTTTTTTTAGAAACTCTACCTATCACCAGAGCCATCAAGATTATTGTCCTTTAATATATAGCTTGTTCTGAAGTTATATGTAGCCAAGGCTTCCTTTAATGAACTTATCACAAAACATTTCGGACCAAATTTTCAAACAACGGCAACTTATTTACATCTGCAGAACATCAATGTGCAAACAGGTAATTAAGAGTCCCCTGACAAAGATTTTTCTTTATTAAAAGTGTTGTTATTTTGAATAACCTGTACATTGTCATTGTTAATCATCATATTATTATGCTTGCCTCTTGTTTATATTCACCTGTGTGACACCCATGGGGCTATACTTGCCCTTTGACACGCATAAAGGTCTCCCTTGTAGGTCAGTGGCAACCACATGAATTCACTAAAGCTTGGATCCCCTGCTCCAGCTAACTAGTCTTGTTTTCTTTTCAACTCTTTGGGTGAAATTCACCATTATGCAGCATGTTAAGTCCAATTTTGAAGATTTAAGTGGCGCATAAACCTTGTGTTGGCTCTCAGCACAGTAACTGACAAGACTAAACCATTGAAACCAAATTCTGAGCCCTATTTTTTTCCTCCTGATATTTGATTCACAGACACTATTCTCTCTCGTATATATTGGTTTCTTTCAGAAGACCAGATCTTCTTTTCAATGCCTTAACAAACACAAAATATGCACAAGGTAACATACAGAAAGTATAATAATGAGACCAATGATAATATAATAAGGATAGTCAAAACTATCAAACATGCAATAAATATTTTAATTATAGTTCTCTGGTATATCTGCATCCCACTGTGAAAAATAACTGGGTCTAGTAATTTTCAAGGAAGATGACAAGATTACTATTACTAATGTTCCAAGGTACAAATATTTATTTATTAATGTTATTAATGTTACTAATTATGATGAATATGATTATTTAGAGTCATTATGTGGTAGAGCCATTGACGAGCCATTCAGGGGCCTAGAATTTAACGGTCAGCCTATTGCAATAATTTACTGTGGAAAATTAATAGCACTGGTCGAACTGTATTGTTATAAACATACACTGCAATTAAATTTTTTTTTTAAATGCTAACAAAACAAAAAAATCCAAACATACAGATTGCTCTGTTAACCAGTAGAGCTTGTGTCTGCCAGATGATAAGAAAAGCAACCTTAAAAGAAAACATTAGACACTGCAAAAAAGGATAATGACTTTTTCAAAAGGGAGAGAAAGCTTTCCATGGCTTGCTTCAATAAGCAACCTTCCTCAGATGAGCCATACTATTACAGATCAGGAATCTTGTGCAAGATGCTGTACATACACCCAGTATGAGACAGTGCTTATGCGCTTATATACTAAATAGACACGTCAGACAAAGGAAGTATTATTCAATGCCTATTTTGCAGATGGGGAGCTCAGATTCAGAAAAATTAAGTGGTCTGTTCAAACTCACACAACCTCCTTGCTAGAGGCAGAAATTGAACTCAGAACTTCTGAGGCCTAGACCAGGGCCTTAACCACTAGATGACTTTTCTATCAGTCTCACCGGTCTCAACAGGGCTCCTTGCATGAGCAAGGTAAGGTTCTGAAGACCTAGGCCAGATCATGCTCAACCACACTGACTTCCAGGGGAGTTAAGTGCAATCAGCACTTTCACCCAAGTGCTTAGAACCTTGAAGGATTGGTCCTAGAGATTCTATGCATATTTTAAACTTAAACTGCCCATTCACTATGCACAGCTGTCTCCACTGCAACTAAGTCCCTGATGGCACACACTGAGAAAGGACAGAACCATTATTAACTAGTTAAACCTGATAAATACAGACTCTCAAAATAGGCAGGAAAAAAGTGAGCATTTTAGCTTTGTAATATATTTACATCAATGACTGGCACTCCATTAGGATTGGTATCAAAGGAGGTGGGATACTGGTGTCTTTGCATTTGGGCCTTTCACATCTTCTGACTGATAGAACTGAAAGGTTTCTGCTTGTAAAGCAGTCACCCCGCACAGCTGTCTCTTGCTCCAGTCCTCCTTTCCACTGCAGTTTATGCAGCTCTGATTTCATTTATCAGCCCCCTTGAATAGCAACATTCTTATAGTAGGAGTAAAGCTCTGTATTAAAGACGATGCTTTGCAATTTGCATGCATGCACTGTATTGCCAAGTATTGAATGGGCACTTGCTTGCCAAGGGACATGCAGCAATATGTATTCCCTATCTTCCCCACTTTGCTGGTTTCTTAAATTATGTGTGTTTTACTTCTCTTTCATGTTCAAAGCAGAGCAAATTTATTTGATATATTTTGAATGCTAAAGCATGCCAATGACATCAATCAAACTACAGAACGCTGGGAAAGCTGCTATAGAGTAATCAGAATTGGCCATAAGCCATATATATCTACTGTCTCATGATTCTTTTGGCTGCTATGCAAACTTTGATCATTAGCACTGATCAATGATCATGAGGGATAAAATGGTATTATGTTATAATGGCATGTATGCTACAGCTGATACTAAGGTTCTTGACTAGATCAGCTTTCTCTACACTCTTGGAGCATTCATTTATACGGTAGACTTTTGTTTTAACCTCAGTGAGTTAACAGAATACTACAGTCGAAGCAGAATAGGCACAGCCGTTATGGTTATTTCTGTATGCTCTGCATTTATATTCTATGTAACATACCCCTTATAACAAAAGGTGATTAGCTCATAGAACATTCCTATTTATTCCTGCTAGGTCATAAAAAGCACATAAACTAGATTAACGCCTTTTCATTATTTTCTCCCTTGTAAATGAATTGGGCATTTCCTCTCTTAAAGACACAATAAATCAAGCACTCCAGAGGCATGTCTCCCACTGAGGACCTATGCACAGAATATTTGTAGGACCATGCCCCAATGTTCCTCCAACGCTTATTTTCACTTTATACATCCTCCAGTTGGCCTCCTGGTGAATGTATCATTTTATTCTTCTCACAGGCTGGCACAAAGTCATTTGCTGCCTCACTCGAATCCTATCCTCCTGAATAAAAATAACCAAATAGGCCAAGATTATGTGTTTCTCTTACTGCCAGTGCAGCTCTCTATTGCGTATTCTGCATTCTGTGCTCGTATGATGCTACCATTGATGTCAGGTTTGTTCCTGAGGACCAAATGTAAATCATTTCTTCCTGTTGGGTCTGTGGGGGGTAGCCCATTGCCAGTGTATTACTGGGCTCAAAAAAAGTAAAACAGGGGTCAAATAAGAATTAGATAAGTTTGGAGGATAGGTCCATCAATGGCTATTAGCCAAGATGGTCAGGGACGCGACCTCATGCTCTGGGTGTCCCTAAGCCTCTGACTGCCAGATGATGGGACTGGATAACAGGGAATGGCTCACTCGATAATTGTTCTGTTCTGTTTGCTCTCTCTGAAGCACTGGCCACAGTCGGAAGAAAAGATACTGGGGTAGTTGGACCATTGGTCTGATCTAGTATGGCCATTCTTATATTCTACTGTGGTCTACTGTGAATGATCCAGCATGTGTAATTAAGTAACACGAAAAAGAAAACATCTTTAGCAAGGTTTGTTTTAAAATATGAGGCTCATACCTTAACATCCTCAATTTTTACTCAGGCTAACTCCCAGCAACTTCAGAGTTTTGACTGATTGTGGCTTTTCCCCATGTGCTGGATCAGAGAAAAATTAAACAAATACAGTACTATTGCATGCTCTTTAAAAGCATGTGTGATCAATGAGAGCCCATTCATTCTAATTTCAATGGTGCATATTTTCTCCAGAAGTGGAGTATTTCACACAGTTGCACACACACCATTTGACTGCGCGACACAGGAGTGTGAACTAAACCCCTAACGAGCCCAAGAAGAATCTGACTTCAACCTTTGCTGCTAGAGGTGCATACAGATAGGCAGTTACTTTACGTGGATGTGATGACAATAAGTTAAATATGAGCTGGATGCACAGCCAGTATATCTTACTGTAGCCTACTTTTCTAGGAATGCCCTGGAGAAGTCATGTATGGCCTAGAAAGGAAAGGGATTTAAATGTTCTAAAATTCCCTCATCTGTTACTTCTCCCAAAGATATTCAAATACCTTCCTCCCAACTGTAAGAGTTGTGCTCATCCAGTCAGGGCCGAGAAATAATATCTGAGGGCTTATGTAACCAATCACTATTAATGCAGCTCAGAACTGATCATAAGTAAACTCTTCATGATTAATGTGTACAGTTATGATAATAAGAAATGCTGGACACATACACCCACTCGCTCTCTCTCTCACACACACACACCCCTCACATCTTCATAATGATGAAATTACAGGACAACGCCTGACCAGAAAGAGAGGCTATATTTGTCAAGGACGCTATTCACTGTGAATTTTTCACTTTGCTCTGTTAATATTTGTTTGAACTTCTGTAAAACTTTATGTCCAAATTTCTTAAAAATTCAATGATTTGTGAAGTAAAAGTCACATTTTAAAGATAGGAAACCAAGACAGAAAGACAGGAAGGTCGCAGCACTGCAAAGAGTAGAGCCAGTATCTCCCGAGTCATAGTCCAGCAACTTAGCCGTAAAACTTTCATTCTACCATGTGGAAATCATCCATTGAGAAGGAGTTTTTAATTTCCAGATATTTTTGGCTTGTTTGTTTTTTCCTGAATCCCCCTCACTGCCTCGAAGTCACTAAAATTCTTGAATTAATATAGAAATTTATTTATTTATGTTCTTCCTGTGACAGATTTAAACCAGCTGATTCATGCATAGGCATTTCACTCTAGGTTAGAATAAATTGTCCTCCAAAGTAACACTGTTAAATTGAGTGGAATTAGCACCCTCCAAGTTCCAAGGTACATAATACATATTATAAACTTGTCTAACTTGGCACTGATTTGACAGCCTCATTCTGAGAGGGCAGAGAATGAAAATGAGTTTTAGGCATCAGCTATGTACAGGCACAATATCCATTTACGTACAATCCTTCAGCTGATTGCCCTGTGTGCCTAAACACTTGGACTCAACTTCAGTGCTGCCGTTTGGCCCCAACAATCCAGGATTCCCCAAGCTGAAGTCTCACATAGACCATTTTTCCTTATGCAGGATCCAAACGTTTCCTGCTATTTCTTTAACAGAGGCAAGTGGCCAAATTCTGCCACACCTGTGTAAATCTACAGGCACTGAAAAGACCTATAGCTCAAGGAGAGTATTTATTAACTAATTATGGAGAAAGTGCCGGGTCATAACTTTTTCTGGAAAGCATAAGACCAACCATTTAGGAAGGTTGGGACTCATTCTGAGTATTCAGTAAATAAGTTTTCATTTCAAGTGAGATTCACCAGAGTAGTCAATATTTTTCTTTAAAAAGATTTTCAACAAAAAACAGATTTTCAGCCAAACCAAAAGTTTCCATTTTTAAAAAGAAAAAAAATCCAGGGCAGGGCAAATCCCACTGTCTGTCATCTCTCACTTCGTCCCCACCCGCCTCTATTTTTTTCCACTGTAAAATGGGGAAACAGGAAACAAAAGTGAGAGAAAATGGGTTCCTCACACCCCCACCATAAGAAAATGTAGATGCCCATTGACAAAGAAAGTTAAAATTTTCATGCAAGCTTTTGAATGAAACAAACATTTTAGTTTCTTCTGAAATATTTCACAAAATACATCTTTTTTATTCAATCAGCCCACAATTTCACCCCATGCAAAGGGCCAGCATGAAGTCTACGTACCATGCAAAGACTAAAGCAGCAACTGTAAATTTCCCCGCCACCACCAAAAAGGACATTCTGGGATGGGGAACGGATAGTGCCAGATAGCAGCACCCGAAGAGATATTGCAACAGCCCTATCTCCTGGTGCAAATTTCCAGTTTGGCCCCTGAAAGGATCAGGTGAGCAGACAGGTAGCACCTCACATGTGCACTGAGAACTGTGTTGGCATGACTCCTAATAATCTCAGTGCAGTTACTCTGGATTTACACTAGTGTCACCGAGTTCCGATTCTGGCTCCAGGGCTTTCAGACTCTCCTTGTTCACTTTTGTTGTGTTAACACATCTTAGAGCCTTTAATATGGAAAAAGTTCCACCATTTGTATTTAATTTGAAGGGAAGAGGAGGAGAATCTCTATGAAGTCCTCTATTAGATTTTCTTTACTCATCTCACTGAAAACACAATAACTCCTGAAGAAGAAGAAGAAGAAAATAGTCTGAGATATAGTGTGACTTTCTGCTTTACTGTCACTCTGAATTTCACTCTGCATGGATGGTAGAATAAACTACGTAAATCAGCAGAAAAAGAAAAGACACGGATAGAGACTGATCCAAGTCCCAGTGAAGTCAATGGGTATCTTTGCACGGTCTTCAATGGGCACTGGATTAAGCCCAGAAGGGGATGATTTGGCACCCAGAACAGCTTTCCCTTTTCTCTTCCTAACTGTCATTATCTCAGTCTCACTCGCATAGTCCAGTTTTGGGCTTGCATCACATCCAACCACCTATCTCCCTATCAAGGACATGATAATGATGATGCTGTTACGGTGCACTGATTATCTGATGCTTTATGTAGTCCATTGGCTCTCATGTTGGGAAATTTCCCACTGGCTTGGTGGCATGATTTTTTTTTTAAAAGCTTTCTCTTCATTGTGAGCCTAATGGCTATATTCAGGCTCGCAATAAAAAGCAGCCCTACTGGTTGAATGACAGCAAGTTCAAGTGCTTTTGTGGGCTCATTCTCTACCGTTTGTGACATCGGTAAAGTGTTTGCTGCAATGCTGCAAAATAGGCTCCAATTTCCCAACCGAATGTCATGTGAGCAGATCTGCAGGTGCACACTGCTGTGGGGTGAATAGAGCCTTTTGCAATACACACACCCAATCTGTTCCCAGAAACATACATACATAATGGTTTGTATGTAATATCTATATCTAGAGAGACAGAGATAAATATAAGCAGAGAGAAATCTTTCAAAAATATTCAAGTAGATTTCATGCTAGAAGAAGGTGCCAGGTAGCCAACCCTAGAGACTGAATACCATTAAATAGCCATTTAACAGGTACACTATGTGCAACTGGAGTTTTAACTTCCTCAGGAGACTTTGCCATTGTGATTTCAGCCTGGAGAGAGAGGAAGTAGCTGCAAGACTGAGAAGGTAGTTCAGTCTGCATTCCCATTACATGTTTCCCCTCTACACAGATGGCCCACAAGAGCAGACATGAATGTCAGTTGTGATAGTGATGCAGCAACATCACCTGCAAACTGAAAAATAAAAATCTATTTTTTAAAAGAAGCTCTCTGTCAAACATGAAATATACACTATGGATCTGACCCTGCAACCCTTACTCATTAGAATAGTTCAAAATGGAACTCTTTGAATGAGTAAGGTTTGGAGGATCAGGATTTACCAAAAAAAATGACTCTCTCTAGGGTCTGTAAGTTTGAAACTGACAAAAACAACATTTCAAATTTTTGAAAGTAAAAAAAAAAAAAAAAAAAAAAGAATTCTATTTTTAACAACATTTTCACAAATTCCTTCTCCTTCCCTGATTTTTCAACTGGCTATCGAACTGGTAGAAATGTTTCCAAGTTGAACAACATTTTGAAATCTCAAAAAACTGAAAAAAAATATTAATTATTTTCCTCTCTTTTCTGACCATCTCTTTCGGACAGCATAACATGGAGCATTCGACTGTGAGTCCTCTTGAAAATGGGTATTTTTTATAGGATTTACTTTACTACTCTGTTGTTTCACTCTATGCCAGCAGTGGTAAAACTGTATTTTCAAACCTTCTGGCTTACACATGTCACTCTTCCCTGGCACCTGAATGCCATACCTTGAGGGTGTGTGGGATAGGGTGGATTTGCATGGCATGTGTGCTAAGCTAATATTTTTCTGCATCACCCTTTGCTAATATCTGACTTGAAAAATCTCACCCCACTTGCTTTTATGTCTTCTTGAATTTAAATCCTAAAACAGCTCAGAAATGAGCTGCATTTATCCTGCTGCTCACTTTTGATCTCGCTGTCTACCTATTAATATGACTCATCATCATGGTATCTCAGGCCCAGATTTCAATGGAAGTTAGGAGCCAGCAGATAGGCAGTCAGGCCTTTGGGGATCTGGGCATGACTGCCTATCTGTCCAGCAGTAACACTCCTGTCTAGTCCTATGAATGCCTTTAAAAGACCTTCCTCCACTTCTAGTTATTGGCGTGCACCTGAACTGGTTGCTTGGCCTTCAGGGTACTTGTTTGTGATCGGGCTTATATTGTTCACTTGTCTCTGGAAAGTCTCAAAGGCTGACATGGTATCATTATACACCTCTACCCCCAATATAACCCAAACCGATATAACCTGAATTCGGATATAAGGCGGTAAAGCAGCGCTCTGGTGGGGGGGCGCGGCTGCACACTCTAGCAGATCAAAGCAAATTCAATATAACGCAGTTTCCCCTATAACACAGTAAGAATTTTTGGCTCACGAGGGCAGTGTTATATCGGGGTAGAGGTGTAGTTCAAACAAACTATATTGACTATGGCAGCAAGGCTGTTGTTTAAAAACTCTAGTATTTGCACCCTTGAAGAAAAATTCTCAACACTAGAGTGTTGAAAATAAACACTACAGTCAGCTCTTTTCCATTTATTTCATTTTTGACAGTTAGTGGCAAAGTTAAATAGCACTAATGCATTCCACTTTTTCCAGACACATTAAAGAAAGAAAAAAAATAGTATTGCCAAGCAAAGTTTTCAAGAAGCATATGTATATATTAGAAACCCTGCTCGAATATTATATATATCTTTTCTAGCAGGCTTTCTAATGGAAATTATTGTCATTTAGTCCAAAGATTATCTTGATTTACCCAGAGAGAGCTCTATTTGGTGCCAGGCAGTGAAGTACAAGAATGACCTTGGGACTTCTGAATACACTTTGCCTTAGCACTTCACAAAGTGATGCGCTTTGTTAGTGTTCTTGCACCTTGCAGTTTGCAGTATAAGCGGATGTTGCTGTTCTATTACAAAGTCTACACCAGAAAATACCTCCTCAGTTTTCAGTGAGTTACCTGAAACATTTGTGTATGGCTATAAAATCCATGGTATCCCATATAAGGAGGAACAATACAAATTTGTTCCCACATAATTATTACCAGGCCATGTCAGACATTGCCATTCCCTGATAACTTGTTCAAGCCTTACCATACAGAGCCCCTTTCATGAGCATGGATGGTAACAATGAAATGTCAGTAAGCACGGATTTGTGAAAACTAGGCAAACAAACAGATTATATAGATATATAATATTTGGATTACAAAATTAGTTGAGAATGGTAACTATGTTGACATCACATATTTAGATCCACTAATCTTCTTATTAAAAATGTTAGCACTATGCAAAATCATGTTAAATGGATTAAAAAGGGAATAACTCATAAATCTCAAAAAGTAACTTAGTGGGGAATCAGTGAAATAGGTGTGTTTCTAATGGAGACTTTGGAGGGATCTGTTGGATCCAATGCTGTTCAGTATTTTTAGAAATGATCTGGAAGAAAATATAAAATAATTGCTGGTAAAATGGCAACGTGTGTAAATGATGTAGATGGGAAGGGTAAAAAATTGTAAGGACAGGTTAGTAACACAGAGCAGTCTGGAATTCTTAGTAAGCTGGATACAATCAAACATGCATTCTACTGCAGCCAAATATAACGGGATACATCTAGGAGCAAAGAAATGTAGGGCACGCTTACACGGTGGGGCACTGTATCCTGGAAAGCAGTGACTCTGAAAAGGGGTCACTGTAGGTAACTAATGAACCTAAGCACCCCATGTGATACTGTAGCTAAAAGGGCGAATACAATTCTTCGATGTATAAACAAGGAATATAGAGTACAGATTGGCAGATGGTATTACCACTACATATGGCATTGGTGAGACCGTTACTAAAATCCTGGAAACAGTTCTCATGTCCACACTTTTAAAAGGTTGTGGACAAATCAGAAATGATTCAGAAAAGAGTTACAAAAATTATTCAAAGTCTGGAAAACCTGTGTTGCAGTGAGAGATTCAAGAAGCTGTCTATTTAGATTATCAAAGAGAAGGTGAAGACATTCCTTGACCATCTACATGGGAAGAAGGTATCTGATAATGGAGAGTTCTTTACTTACAGGCATAAGATATAATGGTTGGAAGCTGAAACTAGACAAATTCATCTTAAGAAATAAGTCCCACACTTTTCATAATGAGAGTTGTTAACCATTGGAACAACTTACCAAGGAAAGCAGTAGAGTCTCTGTCACTCGAACTTTTTAATACAACACTGGACATCTTTCTAAAAGAAGTCATTGGGCTCGAGACAGGCAAAATTTTATGTCCTGTGTTTTGCAGGTGGTCAGAAATGAGAAAAGATGCTCATAATGATTCCTCCTGGCCTTAAAATCTACCAGTCTATGAATCACTGCCTCATAGCTGCCTCACCAGGTCTTATTGCAAAAATTACAATTTAACATTATACCACTCTTCTTTCTCGTAGGGATTGTTATACCAGATCAGAACAGTGGTCCCCCGGGTCTAGTACCCAGACTCTGACAGTCACTCCAGATGCTACAGAGAATTATACAAGAAACCCTGAAATGGACAATACTCTTACAGGAAGTTTCTTCTTAAGTCAATGGTTGGTTTATGGATAAGATTTAAATTTATATATCTCCTTTCTAATATAACTGCTAGAAGGGTGGGATTTGGGGCTCCTGATCTGCCAGGGGTAGGGACGGCTCCCCAAAGGGTGCCCCACTTCTATGAGGTGTTGGGGCGAGCATGGGAAGGTTTGCATAGGGATAGTGCATGGAGTGCAGAAAATGTTCACTGACCCTCCTCTCCTCCTGGGAAACATCTTTTGTACCATTCTTAGTAAAGAAGATTTGGAAGGAGAGAAAAAACAGCTGAGGTTGGCAACACCATTACAGATAGAGCAACTGGGCTTTCAGATCCCCTGGTGCAACACAGGGAGTCACTCCTGAGGGCCTTCCTCAGAGTTTGTTTAAGGTCTTGAGGACTGCAATCCTTTACGGTGCCCACACAGCCCTACAAGGTCATGTCACATTAGCCATGGGCTCCTAGGCACTGCCTCTCAGCTGGATTGCACCACCAGATTTCCGACTGGCTATGGGCAAGTACATAGCCAAGAAGAGGATCCCAGCCCTCCTGTCCTGAGGAGAAGCAGTAGCCATACAGACTGCTCCCTGCTGGACATACTTTGAGAGATTCCAGCCTTGGACATCCAAAGCTGGAGTTGGGACAGTCTCAAGCCAGCAGGATGGTATCTCCTGCTGCATATGGAAAAGACAAGAGGTGAGTGGTGCCCTCCCAAGCTGCTTCTATCACACAACCTAGATCCCCTGAAGTACTGAGGCCAGTGGGTAAAGTCTTTTGTCAAGGCCCAATTTGCAGTCCAACCCATGGGAGTGATGCGGGGTGAATACAGATTAATTCACTGCCAGAGGAAATTTCATTAACGACATAACTGACCCATATTTGTGCTCAGACCACTATGGCTCCTTTGACTCTTCTTGTTATCATAGTGCAGGTAAGTGCCCTATTAGCCTAACGTGACATTAAATTGAATTCCAGGATCCAGCCTTCTGACTCCAGCCTCCTAAACTTTCATTTTAAAAACCAATTATATTGTGATAAAGCCATGCCTATGGGCTGCTTCGTATCATAGTCAGCCTTTGAGTAATTCAGCATGGTGCTTGAACAAGCTTGTAATCAGCTGAGTTGTGCCCAGGGATGCATTACCTGGACCATTTTTATTTGCCAGGCAGGCAGAGAGTATTTTTGTTTGCAGACTCTATTACAGAGTCTCAAAGATAGGTTGGGTATCCCATTAGTTGGGAATCCTGCAGCAGATCCTAGCTTCCCTTAGATCTCCTGGGATCTACCATGCAGCAAGAGTATCCTCAAAGAGATCTCCTTACCTTAAGCTCTTCCCACAGGTTTTACCACTAGAAGTGATAATTTGGGCAATGGATTAGTCTAGAATTTAGATTTAGATGAAGTTTTGACCATTTTAAACTTGGGCAGAAATAGAGTTCGGTTTCAAATCTTAAAGCGCTGAATAAAATTACTAATATTCCACTAAAACCCAAACATTTACATCAAACATACATGCCAAATCAGTTAACAAGTAGTTAGTGAAATTATCTTTGGAGGTGTCTTTAGCTTGAGGTGCTCTTTGTGACCCAAGCTATATATTTGGCAATCTCTGTTTCTTATTTGATGTTAACAAACTATAAACTGATATTATTATTACCAGAGTCGCCATGTATATGTTGCCAATTACAAGTCTTTTGGAAGAAATGTTTTTCTCTTTCCAGTACATAAATTTTCTTCCCCTAATAAAGTGTGGAAGGCTTCCCAAAGAGTTTAATAACCCAGAGTCACTGGAGTGTAGCTGTTAAAACAAGCTAAACTGGTTTAAATACTGAGCTGTCAGATTTCATTTGAAATGATGTCTGACCACTGTTTTCATGTATATTGGTGAAATTAGGTCATTTCCAAACGATATGCAATAAATATTTAAAAGCATGCCAAAGTTCGAGTTATTGTTCTGAACTCTGTATGGCTTGAATGTAAACAAACATCCAGATAAACTATTAGTTTATTAAAACATACTAAGTAATGGTTAAAAAAAATTAAATAATCTGTGAAAAGCAATGTTCATCTAGTTAAAACAGATCATTTTAGGAGGGTATTTTTCAACATTTCTTTAAAAAATAAAAGATAACTAGCCCAATCTTTTTTTTTTTCAAGACTGTAAAAGCAAATGCATATGGCATGAAAATCTGTTAAAACATAACACCTTACACCTTGATTTGTACCTGCTCCAAATATATTTGTCTATAAAATTAACTGCACATGGTGGTTTTCACATTGGCTTATTTTATCCATGTGTTCAAGAAACCGATTTAATTTAATCATTGATATTCAGTATAATGCAGTTCTCCTTAGCAGACATGAAAAAGAGGATGGGTAAAAATACACCTAACTTGTTATCCTGCATTCAGGATGCAAATAAGGGAGCCTGCTGCCCCAAATGCCAGTCATTTATAGGGGTAGGCACTCGGACATTTAGCTTCAGTTAATGGGGCAAGAGTCAAGACATTCGGAGAGGGAGTTCCAGAAAGAATGTACCTTAAAATCTCTTTTCTTTTTATAAACAAAAAAAAAATCGTATTTTGAACTTCTATAGCAGTGGCCATCTGAAGTGCTGAAACCCCTTTGCAAACACTATATAATCAAACCTAAAAAAAAAAAAAGCAGCACATGAAGCAGCTAAGCATTATTATTCTCATTTTACAGATGGGATAACATACACAGATGGGTTCACAGCCAGGCTATGAAAGGCCCTTATCATAAAAGGAGTCTCCCTCTCCCGGCACAGCCCACACAGCAACATGTCATGGCGTGCTCCGCAACTGAGAAAGAAGGGCGAGCCCATGTAGTCCCCTCATGCACCAGGCAGCTACATTCATCGCAGAGCTCATGATTGCAAAGGTTCAGCACCATCTGGAAGTCAGTTCAATGGCTAAATGCCACAGTCTAACACTAAGAGACTTGTCCATGAATGCCAATGGAAGTTCTGAGAATAGAATCCAGATCTCCTGGCTTGCAATATGCCTTCACCACATGACCCTTCTTCCTCCTCTGAGCCTGAAAAAATCCACCAGCTCTTTCGTAAACAAGGCTGTAATACAAATAATGTCCCAGCCGAGTCACACGCACATGGTTCCATCCAAGCTGGGACTGATGTTTGTGGTGATGCGTGAACCTCTGTGGACACTAAAATCTCACCAGTTTTCTTTTCTTTTTCGTGTAAGTGAAAGCTGCCACATGGATAGCCCTGGAGACTGAAGTTTGCCACTTACTTGCTGAAGATAAGAACCACAGACTGGTCCATATTGCCCTCCTAATGCACCTGAACCCTGGCCTAGAGGAACTACCTCCAAAGGCAAAAGGATAATTAGTTTCTCCTTTACCCATTCAATCCATAACTTTACTGAAAGTCCTGGGGAGGGTAGTGGTTTGTGGCAAGTGGAAACTGCACTGAGACCAGAATACTCCTTTCATATAAGCCATAATAAAGCCATGGTAACAACTTGGTCATTACTAACCGGGCTGGATTTGACCTGAAAACTTAGATGTAAGATGCTCTATATTCCTCTATAGTCCAATGCCAGCTGGCACATTTCATTAATGAGGCTGCACTCTGAAAAGGTCAAAGCTCCAATCTTGCTAAGACTTGAACATGTGCTTAACTTAAGGCATGTAAATAATTCCATTGACTTCAACTGTCTCAATCCAGCTGAACTCAGTGGGACTACTCACATGCTTAAGGTTTACTATACGCTTAAGTCTTTTCAGGATCTGCATCTAAACAACATGGGTTTACAGCCCATCAGCCAGAATGCTTTTCGCTGGACATTCACTGGAAGTCGCTGGACAAAGCTGCTCAGCAATCCCTGCTGATCTTGTCCTTTGAGTGCTAAATTCTTGCAAAATTGAATCCCTTACCTTCTTATAAGAACCAAGCACACAGAGTAGAATGACCATATGCATGAAGTATATGGCAATAGATAGAGAGGATAGAATTAGATTCACTGTCTTAACCAAATTATTTTTGGGAACCCCAGTGCAAAACAAAAACTCTACATACTCTGTTGGGACTACTCACCTGAGTAAGGGTTTACAGCTCAAATCCCAAATCCTAACCCTACAAGCAGACCTTATGGGAGGGGGGCGATGACACTATATTCAGGACCTTCTTTTAATTTTCTTCTTGAGGTTTAATTATATTACAGGAAATGTTTGGCTAAGGTATGGTTACTCATCATGATATCTCTATTAATAGCAGGATCAGAGAGGTTTGAGTCAATTTTTCATTTTCACTTGGCTTTTACTTCCAGAATATAATTATTTCCCCCACTTCATTTATAATGTGTTTTAGAAATAAATTATATCTTTTAATTTTCTGTTACTAAAAGAAAAGCTTTTTCTTTTTAAAAAATGTATATTGTAGTGGGCAACATATTTAGAGCTTACGATCAGCAATTTCTCTAAAAAGGAAGATCTTCAAGGGGAAAAAAGTGGCTCTAAAAGTAATTTCAGCAGCAAAGTAGATTAAATATCCACCATATTAGTCACAGAGCATTAGATGGAATTGGATTGACTGGGAAAAGGTCAAAGAGTTACTGAAGGTTTTAGCCCACCAGAGGAGCAATAAAATTCAACCATACTTAAAATCATTAGCTTTAAACCCTTTGATATGAGATCCAAACCTCCAGCACTCACACAAGGAACCTCCAAGCACCATGCCAAGTAAAAAAGAAACCCTTCAAGTGGTCTAAATTTCATGAAAACCTTTAAGTGAAGTGGAAGAGTGAAGAGAGAGGGAGAGAGACAGCATATGTGTGCACAAGGGAGATTGGAAAGGAATCAAAGTGAAGGAAAAGAAAATGTGGCCTTCCAAGAATGCTGATTCATAAAATACCAATAGGCAAATTCATTTTAACAAGCAAGTTTTAGAGGAGCCTGAAGTTCATTTCTTGGAGAGCAAGGAAAGTCACCTACAGATTCCTGGAAACTTTCTCCAGTTCCCCCCTTCCCCATTCCTGGCAGAACTGCTCAAATGCTCATTTCTACCTCCTCATTTTCTTGAGATGATAAGCTGAGTTTTTCCTTAATGAAGAAGGGTTGTGTTTGTGGAGCACATGTGGCATCAAAAAGAGACAATCAAACAGAGATCTGAGTCACATGGTATGATAAAGCAAAGATGCTATGAGCTGACAGCACGGCATGAAGGAAATCTATAAACTCAGAAGTTGTTTAACACAGAGATAATCCAAGAGAAAGAAAAAGACAGGAGAGTAATTAAATACCCTGAAGACAGTGATGGGTCTCAAGTTTTGAACTGGCTCCTTGTCTAATAGAAAGAATGATTTCTACCTGAGACAAGAGAGATAAAAGAGAGACTTTTCTGTAACTAATAACCAACTGACATATTTCCATTGATTTTGTACATTTTTCTACTCATTTTGAAAAATGACAAGTATAATTAAAGTTGTTAAGTACACGAGAGAGTTGTCAGTCAACTAAAACATCAACTCTTTTAAATTCCCTCAGTAAGCATGATGTGCAAGTAATGAATCTCTTGCTAGAAAGGTTAGTCATCTGATGTTCATTTTTTAAAAAACCATATCAAGATCTTTTATTTGCTGGATTGAGGGTGGGGGCAAGCTGCTGAATCTTCTTTCATGGGTTTGTACATTCAGAATGTATTTAATTTAATTTAATGTGCATAATTCTGGGGAATTACAAAGAATATGTCAATGTCCAGCCTGCTAGACTTAGGTTTTTCATTTCAATACAAGTCTGCCCTTTATAGAAACACATAGCCCAAGCATTAATATATTTCACAAAGGAAAGTAAAGAGGAGTTAAGGGGTGCATAGGCTTTGTGTTGCTACCAGCAAAGAGTGCATTTCACCCCAGCTGATGAGCAGGGAATTTATGCAGTTAACTCATTTGGACTGACAACAGCTCAACATGTACACAGTCTTTCAAGTCTCACAAGCTGTAGGCTTTTTACTGGTGACCCTGTTCACATAGCAAGCCTCTGAGTGCAAACCCCCCCTTATGAATTAAAACCACTTTATATATTTAACACCATTATAATTGCTGGAGGCAAAGAGGGATTTGGGGTGGAGGTCGACAGCTCGTGACCCCCCATGTAATAACCTGGCGACCCCCTGAGGGTCCTGACCCCCAGTTTGAGAACCCCTGCTGTAGGCTACAGCTCTTGTTTTGGTTGCCAACCAGCCTATGCGTCATAAAAGGCTTGTCTACAGGAGAAGACACCAAGCCAGAAAAGCTGAGTTGGTCTGAAGGGGGAAGTAAGATGCTGCCTGTACAGGGCTTCAAGCAAATGACTTTCCTCTGGGATCAAAGGGGGAACAGGGCTCCTCTTGGGACAACACAACCATTACACAGCCCCTTACTCAGTGCTATTAGCAAAGCCTCAATCCAGCATTTAATAAGCACAATTGACAAATATACTATGGATCATCAACTAGGCTTTTATAGTAAAAATCAAATAGGCCTGATTATTGAAGGGTGTTTAATATTTACTATTTTCCTTTTATTCTTACCAATGAAACACAGTTTTCCTTACCCAAACCCTAAATGGAGTCTCTACTAGTTATATGTGAAAAATGCAGCGTTTTTGCTGTTAACATATTTTATAAGTGATTGGCTATGGCCAGATCAAGCATCGTCCCTCTTGCCAATGCAGGGTCAGGCCTGATCTGGAAGGATTATTTTGGGTGATGAAAGAGCAGTTCAGTCTTCAGGGTAGTTTAATCCTTGACCTCTAGGCTGAGAATGCCAACTTGGTAGCTGTTTGTATCCTGTGGACACTTGTCCACAAGAGCTGGAATGGTACCACTAATTAATTTCACATGGTCCATCTGACACCTGTTAGTATCGTGCAAGCTTTAACTCTGATCCTGCTCTACTGAAGTCCATCCAAAGTTTTTTCGATATCTTCAGTGAAACCAGGATCAAGTTCTTTGTTTTCTGGGCACATGCAACTTTAAATATGCTATTTGGTCTCAAAATAACTGACCCATTTCAACAGAGAAGTCTTTAAAACCATCTAAAAATTCCTTGTGCTCTTTCTTCTTGATTTATTATATCTAATTGGAATGTAATGATTTACTAATCTGGAACATAATGTGGCACAAAGACAACTCTTCCTTTCTTTCTTCCCGCCCAAAAAATATTTGAGCGGGAAACCTAAAATTCTACAGCATATATTCCTTTAGTGTGAATAACTTTCGCTCTAGGATGACATTTTCGTAATTCTTTATTTCTGATTTTAAAATTTTTTTCAAGAACAAACATGAGGGGACACAGAGTTTGTTTAGAATATAAGTTACTTTGGGGAGATAAAAGGTGATGTCCCTTGATATATACGGCACTTGTGAGACAAGTGATGCACACTGATTGACCCCATACAGCTGCAGAACTGACAATTCTTTTAACTGGAAAAAAAATTCCCTATCGGCATATTTTATAACAACCTTGTAACATGGATAAAATTTTCCAATAAACTTCAGAAATAGGAATTTTTTTAACGTTGTGAGAGTAAATCTAGAGAGAGTATACAAAATTTATGGAACGTATTGCTTAAAACTGTTTTATAACTAGGTATCTATTAAATGTTAGGATAAAATATTCACACTCAAAAGTTAGCATCTGATGATGCTATTAAAAAGAAAATTTACAAGGTTGTATTATACAAGAGGCAGAATATACTATTTTATCAAAGCTAAAAGCTTGTGTTCCATAATTTAAATCAGAACTGTAGGAATAAGGCACAAGTGATCCATTTCTTTTCATGGATAGTGACTGAAAGAAGTTGACATTTAATAGGTTTCTAGTCTCTAAAATAGTCTGTTTTCCATCTCTGAAGTCTTATTTTTCCTTTCTAAAAAAATGGCATGGGGCCTGGAGAACCCACTTAAAGTTTCTTGCCATACTTGGCCAAGAAACACAAAGTGTTGGTGAAGTATAAACACAGAGCCCTTTTTCTTTGACGCACTCTGCAGTGTGATGGGATAGTGTTGTTAGTTTACATGAGAGAAAATAGCATAGGCTTTCGGGGAAAAAAAAAAGTGGAATTGGATTAAGGCCTTTGTCAAGCCTCAATGCTGAGGGGAATTAGCAATAGTTGTAGGCACTTAAAGGAGCTCTCATGCTGAAGCTTATCCCAGATTTTACACAATAAACATTTGAATATCAACAGTGTTTTGCAACTTGCAGCACTAATGTATAAACTTCTCCCTTTTGAAACCCCCAAATCCCTCCAAATGTCTGCAGTACTCTCTACATAAACATCTAGGGCCTATAGCAGAAAACACCCAGTCAGGGATGTAAATCTGATTTAAAAAAAAATCCACAGAATGTAAAATGTTTTAGTATGATTAGTTGGTTTAAGCATTTCAGAACTTTGACTTTTTTAACCATTCAACTTCCCCCCAATTAAAAAGACAAAGATGCCAGAGAAACATGAGCTCAGCTTGGCTTTATTAATCTTAGCTCTGTTTGATACTTAAAAAAATAAAGCTACCAACATTAAGTGTTTCGCTTTCAAATATATGGACATATCCCTCATAAATAACACAAAGTTTATCCATGCATGTGCACTGCACCACCTTTCTAGTCCTCAACTAGTCTGCTTCACAGTATACCACACTAAATCATGAGAATTTGGAACGAAGGTTCAGTTCCCACCACTTAAACTGATCTGGCACTTTGATTCAGAACATACTGACAAGGCTTTTAGATGCCTTCCTACTACAGTTGTTCTAGTATCCATAGATTGGAGTCATTAGCATTAAGTGAACTCTGTCCGTTTGTTACATGATTTTGAATTTTGTTCCATTGTATGTCGCAAACTCACACTGCCATAATGGGGAAAAGTCCTGCATATTTTCTCAGAGTGATCCGCAAACTTGCAGAAGAATCTGATTTTCAAAAGATGTGACACTTCTATTAGTTTTTGTAGGTATGCCTTAATTTCAATAAATTGTACAGGGAGTATCAGCTAGATATAGGATAAGCACTTTAGAAACAAGGGGGTTTTGTGCTCTTAATATGATCTCAAAGCATACACTTTAGATATAACATAGAATCTTCATATATAAATAGCCCATTTCCCCTGTAGTTTGTGTTAGCTAGGGACATACGTTATTATTTTAAGGCTACGCAGTCATCCATGAAAATGTTTTACAGGAAAATAAGTCTATAGTGATCCAATATGGTGGGAAAACTCTTGTGGGAGATTATTTTTGGTTACAGTGTTTGTTTTGTGCTTGAGAAGACTGTGATAAAAAAAAAAAACTCATTGCATCAAGGAAAAAATGAAGACATTGCTGCCCTGTCCAGTTCTGAAGCATGTTGAAGCAGTTTGCCCATTGAATTTGATACAATGATGTGCAGATGAATAAAGTTATCTCCAGTATTGAATAGGATGGTGTCAGTGGGAGGGTAAAAAGGGAGGAACTTGGAATCTGAAAAGAATACTTTTTTTTTTTTTTAGAACTTGAAGGTCAGAGTCCAGCTGCCGTAAAAGGCATAAGGACAAACAAAATGCTGGACAGGCCTAAATAAAGACAACTATAGACACACCACACACACACACATATTGCAGAGGTTTCTTGCTTCAAGTAGCTATTCTATTAACCCACGTTTCTATAGGCAAAGAACATTTTAGGTTTCACACTGAGGAAAACATAGGATGATCAGGAGCAGCTGTAAAAATTACAGCTTTAATGAAGCAGATGAAACAGGCCAGCAAAGGTAGGAAAAATGAAAAAAAAAAAAGAAGAAATTCTAATGATTATCATTTTGTTTTAATAGATTCTAATTATGCTGATTGAGATGTACCAGTTACATTGTCCTCCCCCCTTCTGAAACAAACAAAAATAATCATGAGCTATTAAAACTATTCTAGTAGATGTGTTGCCTAGTATGATACTGGGCCTTTAACAGCAAGGAGCTGAAGCCTTTAACTGTGAATCAGCATATGAACAAATACACACTTTTAGTTAATCCGTGCTTTTAATAAAGCAGTTTATTTGTAAGAGTTATCATTCCGATTCATAATAACCTATCATTCACAAATGCATGATCTTGGAAAAAATGGGAAGACTAGTCAGTGAGGTATTCAAAAGGGTTAATATAACTGATTGGGGGAAAATCATCAGTTAGCATTAAAACATCAAGTTGATCTGCATTTTGTCATTCAGGCTCAGTGCTGCTTATTGTTTTGTGTCTTGTAATTATTCCAAATTTAAATGCCTCCCTCTAAGATGAAAGAATCATTACCATCCTTTTTAAAGAGTAAATACTGATAACCTGTTCTGCTAGGGTTTTTTACTGAGAAGAAAGAGAAAAGCTGAACGTATAGAGTAGTTTCAGAGTTTGAAGTTCTTATTCTCCTATTACAATTTTCTTCCCCTTAGAAGAATGTATTTATAAACTTCAAAAGAGTGGTAGTCGTGTGCATGCTATAAAAACCTGTCCAATGTACTATCATATTTTTGTTTTCATTTTCGAATAGGGACATTTGCTCATCAGTTCCTCCTTTGTAAGGTTTCTATTGCTAGTGTAAGATCCTTCAAAGTGAGTCTGAAAGAATTAACAAGCTGTTGCAGGTAGTATACAACTAGATCTTTCATCAAATAAATTTTTAACACCACCATTCCCCTGAACAATCAACATATTTACTGCAGCTTTAAATACTACACTATGCATTTTACTATGCAACTGAAAAAAACCACCAAAAAAATACTTCTATTAAAAATGGAATTCAAGCATTTTCATCTACACAACAGCTAGCAAAAAATGTTCTAAAAATTAAAGTCAGAATTATATAAAAGCTGAAATATAAAAGTAGATGAAAAAAATAAGGCGTTAGTAAAAAAAATAAATCTATAAAACATTGTATCAGTTTTAACATATATGTTGTAGAGCATTAACAAATTGCATTATCTAGCAGGTGGAAATGATATACTGTATGGTCTGAAGTTACTCTCTTTTGTCTATAGTAGATCTTTGAGTTTGATTCAATCTATATTGAGAAATCCAGGGATTAATCTAGAGGTTTAAATGATTTAGCAACAGGTTGGTCCTGCTTTAATGATGTCAGCTGATTTGTATTACTTTCCACACAGATTTTTTTTTTTTTAGATTCCCCTACATAATCTATCTTGCAATTAGACTGTTGACAATCTATTATGTTGAAGGCAGAGGTAGAGTTACACAGGGAATTATACAGCACACTATGCTGTAAATGTTACTCACAGATGTCTTTTAAGCGATGGTAGTTTATCCCATGTGCTCATATATATGCTGCAGTGCATCTCTTGAGTTTCAGTTGTTAAAAGACAGAATTGATGACATGCTGAGTATAATGCAACTCTTACCAACAACTTTCAGAGATTAGGAGCCTGTCAGGATGATGTCAATGGAGGTTTAAGCACTGCTTTCTGAAGTTGCTCTGAGTTAATAATTAATGGATATCTTTCTTTGATAGCTCTTTTATATCTGGATGCAGCTGTCTGAAAATCAACCACAAAGGAAACTTGATTTTGTTTGTCATTAATTTTGACTTTACTTAGCAAAACATTACTGTGTCCCATCATCAGAGCTTTACTAATCTGGCCCCTGTCTAGTGTGAAGATGAAATACTTGATTAATACAAAACAGCGTAGTCAATTTTTAGGGTGATTTTTGTGGCGGAAAACATTTTTCCCCCAAGTAGTTTTCAAAACACTTTTGTCGATGTGTTAAATCTTCAAAGCATCTCAGTGAATCATAGCACAGTTTTTGATGCAATGAGCTAGATCCTCAGTTAGTGTAAAGCAGAATAACCCCAGTGAAGTCCATGGAGCTATGCCTGTTTACAACAGCTGAAGTTCTGGCCCTATATATGTGGGAAATACAGATCTGGAGTTCAGCTTCCTATGTATATTTTCTGCCATGACCAGCTTTAAGAATGATGATGCGAATCATTTTTGTATATTATTATTTTCACTTTGGTAGTGGTCACAGTGTGCAAGGTGCTGTCCAAATATAGGAAGACACAATCCCTGCTTCAGAGTTTGCAATCTTCTGTCATGATTTATTTTCAAATACTACCTATTATGTGTAAATTAAATATGATTATACTAACACTAAATCATTTGCCTTTAAATCCAGTTCTGTAAACACTTATGTACCTGTGAGTAAGTTTACACATATGAGTAGCCTCACTAATGATTTATGTTGGCAGCCCATGTAGATATATTGAAGAACCCATTAAAGTGTTCTACTCAAACTGATCTGCTCTACTAAAATTAGTTTTACAATTGAAATTAGGGGAAAACAAGTGCAAGAATGAAAAGACATGAGATGAGGGGAAATACACATTCTGGACATTCAGACATCTTGTCAACAAGTCTTCAATATTTTTGTTTCTCTGAAGAATTACTAATAGCTTTATAGTGTGTATTATTTTGTAATCTTCCTAACAAAGAAAAAATGAATTAAACAAAATTTTGGCATAACTTTGATAACAGGAACTACACATATGTAGACTGGTGGGTTGAGTTATATACCAAAACATACTTAATCTCTTAATGTTGGCTTATTCCTATATCTGATCACAAATGACAAATTAGTACAGAATCTGATCGTTAAAACAGCTTTCAATAACCGTCCATCATGTTGCGACCAATACATAGTCATATTAAAAACAAATATTTTACTAGTTAGATAATTAAACAGCTGCAAGTTGCTTTTCTCAGAGGGTACACATTTTTACTGTTTTTTTAAATTATTTGAATAAAGTGTCCGTTATTAGATTTTTTTCTCCCCTTGGAGCTGAGTTTCTACCTCATAAACAAGTGGTATTTTGCAGACTGCTCAACTTTCTTAATAAGGTTCAGAAATAAAATTAGATTCTTGAGAAATGATGTGATTTGGTACAAAAACCAAAGCTACCAGTTTCAACTGTTGCTATGTTGTGCTATTAGCTACTCTGCTAGGATTCTTGAAATGCTGGGTACATAAACTTTTTTGGTCTTGTGTTTAATATAGAGCCTATGTTTCATTACAGTGCTTTATATAGCAGGTTAATTGTACTGAAGAACTTGCTGTTCACCTTTTGGCCCAATAAGCAATCTTTTCCTGTACTTTAATACTAATAGGGAGAAAACATTTTCACTCTATGTGTCTTAGAAATACATCTGAGCGTTTGCACATGTGTTTTAAAGCTACAAATGACACTTAAAAAACTAAGGGAGTCTTGGTCGCCTGTGATCGATAACAGCATCTCTTGCTTTTTTTTGTTTGTTTGTTTTTTATCTGACAGGTGTCAGACATAGGAGCTGAAGACACATTGAGGTCTAAATATATTTCTTCACGTCCTCACCTGCTTACACAAATCAGGTCAGGGAATGATACTGCTTTGGTCTTTCTCAATCTGCAGTAACTATTTGAGCTGGACTTGAGAATCTGTTGGAGTGATGCATGATATTTCTTGGGAGCAGTGGATCTTTCTACCCTCCGTAACAAATATACATAGAGACACACATATTCATATACAAAGAGAGAAAGAGTGTCAGAAACTAAAAAAAGACATGCTTATGTGTATATTGAAAGAAGTGTCTGCATCCAGGAGGCATCGCTATCTCTAGTATTACCCTTTCTATTAAAAAAAAGACGAGGATAACAAGAAACTTTCAGTGAACTAGTTAATTACACACTTGACAGTTTCATCTGCAAAATATATTTTTTTGCAAGAAGTCACCATTGTTCAAGTTATTATGTTTTGCAGAGCCCTCAAATGTCAAGACATTAGAAAGACAGAGAGAGAGAGATTTTGGAAGAAAAATTGGCATTATAAGGACTGACCAAAATCTGTATCATTTCAGTGCCCATAGTTGGATCAAATAGTGACAGAAGGCATGTACAAATTATTATTATCCCAATTATGTTTTAGGGCTTGAAATAAAGAGTTGAGGGAACATCTTTAGGTCTATGTCATGTTTTTAATTTGAAGGAAAACCTGTTGTAGGAATATTGCAGCAGGAATAATAACTGTACTAATTCCAAGGACTCACTGCCTTCCTTACAGTATATTCTTTGTCTGCATTATCATTTTATAGTTATCTAATCAAGGATCATTTCATTTCCAGGGCAACTGTGAATTTTCCTTCGGGGAAAAAAAATCCCTATGTTTCAGCCAAATCTAGAAATGGTCTTTTGCCATAAGAAAAGGTATAAGATGTGAATAGCAATCTGACATCAGTGTTAACATTTCCTGAGTTGATTTCAGAAATGCCCTGACAGAAACTGGATTAGTTGGACATGATCAAAAGTGTAATAATATTGGACAAAATCCCAGCTTAGAATGTAGACAAATGTTTTAAACAGAAATGCATGAATACTTTCAGTATTAGATTCTCCCCCACAAAATAAAATGTAACCAGCATCCCCCAAAAATATTCATTTTAAACCAGTATGCTATATAACCATTTTTAAGAATCGATTTCTTCATTATAAAATCTCTTGTTTATTTCCTGATGGAAAACCATTGCTTTCCTATACAAGTAAACAACCTGACAACTGACTTTGTATTAAAAAAAAAATAGGACAAACTCATGTTTCTTGCTGAAGTGTCACTTTTGCTGATGTGATTATCTAGATCAGTAACATTTGCACTAGTTCTTGTTACTTTAAAAATGTACATATAATTAGGGTGACTAACAGAAAAATATTTAAATCACATTAAGTGAAGCTGCTGATAGTAAAAGTCACTTTATTCACAGATTTATTCTACATGATTGTGAAGCTTCTGAGGACTGATCCTGCAAACTCTAATGCATGTGAATTGCCTTAGTCATGTGAGTAGTCCCATAAGCTACTTCTGTGGGTTACAGTTACTCATATATATATATATATATATATATATATAAAGATTTGCAGGATCAAATCCTTAATTCTCCACTCTGTCCCCAAATTTTTATTAGCCTTTGCCCACAAGAAGAATGTACCTGAATATTAGCACATGAAACAATTTGCACAGTTGCTACAGTGTAATTGTTTTACATGTCTGTGCTTGAAATAATAATTGCACAGTTGAAAGCTTTGGTGTCTACAGAGCTAAGATGCTTGTTTTCATTTGACTAAAATTATTAATACTAAAACAAAAATTGTTTTGAAACCATTTATATGGAGTACATACCTATCTCTTTAGTTAAGATCAGTGATCCATTAAGGCTTTTCTCGCTTTTTTCCAAGCTGTGAGCATACTGAGTATTTAAGTGTGTGTAAGAGTGAAGGTGGGGGGTAGGTTTAGCTGAATAAAAGATTGCTTGATATCTTGAAGTCCTTTGAAGAGTTTTATAGGCTTATAAAGCCCAGTGTGAATGAATGACATTTTTCCCCCCTTTACTTTTACATACTGAAGTTTGTTAACCTACATTTCAATGACTGAGTAATTATTAATTATACTAATTACGCATTTAATGAGAAGCACATACTTGGTAGAAAAGTTAAGCTTAAGTCTGAAATTGTAGCTGCAGCCTTAGTGATGCTTTAATGAAGGCTGCAGCAACATTTTCAATTTTATATACAAGCCTCATCCGTGATGAAATGTTATAGCTTCAGAACAACTTTTGAAAATAAAAATGTATAAATAATTGGTTTTAAAAAAATATAGACATTTTTAACAGATAGGAATAACTCAGATTAAAGTACGGATTTTCAAAGAGAACTCATTATGATCTATTAGGGATCTGGAACAGTTTGTAAAAATCTTCTTCATTTTGTTATTTGCCTGGCTACCCAACAGAAAATAGGAGAACTAACAAACTGCTGTTTATCGCCTGCCATAAAATATTATTATTTGTTCTAAAGGAAATTAATATTACATATATTATTTTAATTAGCAATAATGTGTGACACCAAGAAGCAAAAGCCAAGGAATTCAAATCTTATCTCGGTACTCTGTCCTCACCTTTTCCCACCACTACATTTCCCCTCATACTCTATTAGTTCAGGATAGAGACGAAGACTTAATCTGGAATTTCTTAGCTTGGTTTGTGTCAACCATTTTTATTTTTGTGTAGTTTTTCTTTTAATTATACTTTCAGGTGAATGTCTCAGAACCTCATGTAATCTATACTATATTTTTTCTCTCTCGGGAAATGGACATTTTCAGAATATTTTAATAGTATGCCTGTTTGTATATAAATGAGAAAATTGTTATTTCTACCTTTCGGGCACATATGTACACGCTCTAACAAAACTAGAAACTAATTATATTTTAATCTAGCATCAGTTGGAATCAAAAATTGAAATGCTAACAGGTTAAAATATCTATTTATATAAAACAGCTAATCTGTTCTTTCACAATATGTCTTGAAATTATCTGAAAAATAAAAAGCGAAAAGTATAAAAATATTGCTGCTTTTCCAAACTGTTTTGCATATTTAATATTTCCATTTACCAAGGCAGGCAACTGCTGTATTTTGTATTTATTAATCATGTACTTCAGATTATAAAAAAGTCCCATCATATTATCATCACACAGAAACGGAGACAAATAATCACATAATAAAAAGGTATGTGTATAGATAATATCAATAAATGTAATTAAAACCATCTAATTTTTGTGGGTTTGAATGTGGGAAGATATAACAATATTATTTATAAATTACCATTCTACAATTAATAATATTAACATTTTAAAAATTAGCATGCAAGGTAGCTAGTGACTTGTATTTTAAACCACTCTTTATAACATTCTTGTTACATTTCCCACAATTAAGTTGAAACTTAATCCATCAAAAGTATAAACAATTAAATCAACTATAAGCAGATAAAATTAGTCTTCATATTTTTCCCCTATTCAGATAGAGACATCCCAAATTAAAGAAAATTAACTAGGTTATTGAAATCCACTTTGCGTGATCTTGATTTTAGATTTAAACAATATTTTAGCAAATACAGGCAATTAAGGTTTATACAGTAAATACCTGAAAACTGATTGCAATTCTATATGAACTGGATTTGATAATATTGACAAGAAATTCCATTTTTGGAACCAGAATTAGACAATGTATTATTATGGTAAGCAATATTAACGATATTGTACTGCATATAGCTTACTGAAAAAATATATTCAAACAACTAAATATCCCACATTTTCAATAACTAACTTTACTTGCCAAATTGTAATTAGTAAGAGAGAAATTAAAGAACATGAAAATTATTTGATTATTTTAAAATGCTAATAGCAAAATCCGCAACCATTCATCATCTGAGCAAACTCCAGAACCTAAAGCCCAACCCCAGGACCCCTTCCATTCAAGTTAATGAACTGGCCCAGATCCTGCAATCAGATAAATGTGGATAAACCTTATACCAGCACAGAGTCTTACTACATTTGCTCCCCAGACCCAGTTGTAGGATCAGGGCCATACAGACCCTGAAGAAATGCCCCCGCACACACCAATTTGAGCTCTTTAACAAAGGAGTTAAAGAACTATCACATCTTGGTTTTCTGACAGTTTTAGTTGAATGGTTTTGTGAAGAGCACTTATTTCCTTTCTTCCTCATCATTCTTTTAGGGAACTAGTAAATAACACTGGTCTACAATTTTTGAGAAGTCGTCTGCTTCAGAGATAAAATGTGATATTTATTATGTATTTTGATGTGCTGAATTCAAATATAACAGCTAAAACAACTGGTTGGCTACTGTTTCTAAGATATTTAAGTTTTTACATTTTATGTCTATGTATATTGTATAGATAGTAGAGTTTTAATCATGAATTGTAAACCTCGGTCTTTTCATGTGTTTATGGTTGCTTTACATGATAATATTTCACCTGTCCTGTTTATGTAACACTTTAAAAATCAGCAAAAGGGTTATATAAACAAAATTTATTATGAAACAAAAGGCAAAAAACTATTATGTACATAGTTTAGTCTTATTCAGTGTCTATTTGGCGCTTCTTGGCTTGTTTCTTTGTATTCATTAAATGGAGCATCTCTTGTCACTGTCCAGCAATAGTCTGCAAGCATTGATGGGCTCCATTTGCCCTGATAGCCTGCCAGGAGATTCCACTGCTGTAGTCTGGAGCCCAACAGCTCTGCCTAACTCTTGGGTAGTTCCAAATCCGTGACAAGGTCATTCAGTTCACCTTGTGTTATGAGGTGTGGTTCAGAGGAGGAGGATGGGAGAAAATGTGGGTCCTGTGACATTAATGGTTCAGGACCAGAAGTTTCATCTTCTTCCTCTTCCTCGTCTGACTCAAGTGAGAATGATTCTGGTGCATCAGGAACCGGCAGTCCTTCTCCATGGGGTACTGGGCGTATAGCTGATGGAATGTTTTGATAATGCACAGTCCACTTTTTCTTCTTTGACACACCTTTCCCAACTGGAGGCACTATGCAGAAGTAACAATTGCTGGTATGATCTATTGGCTCTCTCCAAATCATTGGCACTGCAAAAGGCATAGATTTCCTTTTCCTGTTCAACCACTGGTGAAGATTTGTTGCACAAGTGTTGCAGCATGTGTGTGGGGCCCACCTCGTGTCCTGATCTCCAATTTTGCAGCCAAAATAAAGGTGATAGGCTTTCTTAACCATAGTGGTTAGACTGCGCTTTTGTGATGCAAAAGTCACTTCACCACAAACATAGCAGAAGTTATCTGCACTGTTCACACAAGTACGAGGCATCTCTGCTCACTTTGGCTAAACAGAAATGTGTCCCTTTGCAAAATCAAACACTGACAAATAAGAGAGCACGACACTGTATGATTTCTAGAGTTGATATAGGGCAATTTGTTCAGCAGAGTGATGTAAGCTTCCTTATGATTGCATCATCCATGACTTCTAGGAATAACATGATGCAATTCATATCATGTATGACGCAATACCAGCTTCAGATTGCATCATTCATTGTTTTGCCTAAAAAGCAAGTACTGTCCAAACCCAGTCATAGATTTATTCATAGATCCAGTCAAAGATGTATTTTAGTCATTTCTGGTTTAAATTGAGATCCCTTCCCTTTATAACTCACTTATCCTCCGCCATTCCCAAGTCAAGGGTCGTATATACTGACCCAATAGCATATGTTGAAAACTAGAGCCAATCAATAATTTTAAGCATCATTTTTGTTCTCAGTGACCCAGAATTAGTAAAGTTGGACTACATTTATTTCAGAAGCACTTTGGCTGTAGAGCAGCGTAATTAATGTTAGTTGCCTCCTTTGCAGCCTCCATGCTACTAAAATAAAGCAGTAGTGGAATAAGGGCCTGATCCTGGACTTGAGAGTTTCCACCCATGTTATAAGCTATGTTATAAACCTCCTCTGTGGGAGGAAATCTCCTGTACCATCATGGGCGTGGGGACTGGATTTGCTTCCTCTCCCCCATTACCCATTGGAAGAACTACTGGTGGCCACCTACACAACTGACAGATTCCCCATGATGCACAGTCCACATAGAGGCCACTCCTGTCATAAAGTATGGCTCTCTGCAGCTCTCTGGCAGCATGGATCCATTGGAGATCTGCTCACTGACACTCCTTCTTGGCCACAAAAGCTCCTGAAACTCCCAGGATCAGGTTTACGAGGCCAGAGGGGAGACAACATGCATCTCTTCCCCTCCCCCCACAAACCTCAGACTGCGGCAGAGAACTTTCCACAAGTCACGGTGGAAAGAAGCAGTTGTGTCTCCCTTCCATAAAGAGGGGGAAGTACCTCTCAGAGAGGGGCAAGGACGTAATCTGGCTCTCTGAGAGGCACTGAGCTTCACCCACTGGAGCCCTTTGAATGAGCTTCAAGTCCTCAGCAGTAGGCCCTACATTTTTTAACACTGCTGGTAGAGGGTTGGAATATAGCCTTCATTATTCTCATCAGAAGGGCATCTCCAACACTGTCATGACGACATTCAATTGTTGTGAGGAACAGCAGTCGTAGGCCCTCCATGCTACTTAAACCTGGCAGATGAGAATAACCACAGAGACTTTCCTGCCTATGTCCCTCATGCCACAGAAAGTGTGTCCCTGCCCACTCTACAAAGGCCAGTGCAGAGAGCAGAGATGGGAGCACACATACATGTGATATGGAGGCAGTGCTTCCAGCACACCACAAAAGTGGGACAGATAGGCTACGGTCCCCAGGCCTGGCCTCCGGTCTGGTGTGTGGGTTTCACCTCCCAACCCCTTCCCAAGAGAGTCCTATTACACTCTCTCAATGTGAGTGACCTGGATTTCACCCCAAATGTATAACTGAGAATTAGGGAATTGCTGTAGAAATCAATATCTCTCAAAGTCCTTGCATCAGAAAGGCTAGACACACAGCAACCTGCAACCACTCACTTGATATAGAAGAAAGGTTATCAGCAGTAGCCCATATCAGTGCTTACATAAGGCCTTCTTCTGCACTCAGTATTTAAGCAAAATTCCTGCTGAAGCCAATGGAAGGTTTGCCTGAATAAGAAGTAGGGATAAGTATAAGCTGACCCTTAGTTAAAGTATCTAAAAGTTCTGAGTTGGAATATTTCAAATGTTTTCTAGGATTGATTTGATTTGTGTGTAAACCAATGGACATGGCTAAAGATTTAATATCTCAACTCAAGAGTGAGGTACCAGGGCTGCAAAATCTAACTCAGCATCTGTAGAGCAGCTCACGGTCTAGTCTCAATCAATGACAATTCATTATTAATACAAGAGGTGAGAAAATAATTGATTTTTTTGGTTTGGCCACCAAACCAAAAAAAATCTGGGAAAAAATGGTTTCAGAACACCCCAAAATAGATTGTTTTCCCCTCACCAAAATGAAAAACTGAGGGGACAAAAATCATTTGGGGACAAACTGACTGTTTCATACTACCCAAAATGAATAGTGATTCAATTTTTCTTTTTATTTTATTTACAGGTGATTATTGAGAAAAAGACTAGCTAAATTTCAAAACAAAATGTTCCTTCAAGACAAGAAATCAAAAAATTACATTTTGACTGAATTTTTTCAGTAAACCCTATTTGTCAAATCAGACCTGAATTCACAAATTGTTTCAGTCATTGCATTTTTGGCAAATAACTTATTTGTCTGAAAATTTCACCCGGCTCTAGTTAACACTTTCCAAAAGTCTCTTATTTCTATTCACGTAAATTCTGTGGGATTACTCAGGTAACTGAAGTAATGCGCATGCTAAGTGTGTGCATGACTTCACCTCTGAACTTTCGCATTCAAATTCAGAAAAAAAAAAAAAAGTTTTTTCAAACACCAGTTTTGAAACAGAGCCTAATTCAGCTCCCTAGTGCATGTACACTATGAGATTGTCTTTAATTTTACATGATCACATGTCATTACTGAAAACAGAAAAACAAAGTGTTAGGCTACCTTAAGCAGAGGTATAAGATGGTGCTGTGTCGACTATGGGCCTGATTTTGTATTCGTTACATTCTCAAATTTCCTGTGGAAACGAATGGGACTTTTGAATGGCTAGGAATTTAAGAATGGCTGCAAATATATGAATACAGATAAGTTTGCATGCACATAGGGTTTGATCTAAAGCCAGTGACATCCATTAACTTTAATGGGCTTTGGATCAGACTCAAACTGTGCATACATCACATTTAAACAGCATTTCCTTTTTCTGGGGAGGGGCACAAGAGACAGCAATAGGGATACAGTTTTATAAGTTGAAAAAAATATATTTTAAAAAATATGCCCATTTGCAAAGAGATGATTTAAGCACCATTCCTACAAGAAGGACCCAATCCTACAAGCCTTACACACATGCAAGACTCCCACTGAAATCACCCACAATATAAATGAGATAGTGTTGAAAAGTTATTTACTTGATGCAATGAACAGCCTTGATGGCTAATTCTTTGGGCTGCATTGTTCCTGCAGGGGGCTCCAGGAGGTGTTGTGCTTCAGGACATACTGTGTGCTACTCCGCAGAGCCTGTCAGCCCCTGGCCCCTTTGGCTGGCTTGCAGCAAAAGTCTCACTCAAGCATTTTGCCCAGCCAAGCGCAAGCAGTCTGCAAGCATGCTAGGACCTCCTCATGGGGGACAAATCAGAGGATGCTCCTTGAGCCCACTCAAAACTAAATTATGGGGCCAAATTCTCAGCTGGTACAAATGGATGTAGCTATGCTCATTTGCATTGGATGAGGATCTGGAATTAAGTATTCTGAAGAGAATCCTTTAAATATGATCCCGACCTTTCTCGATAGACTGAAGCATCACCCAAACACCACCTTCCACGTGCAACCCCCAAAATAATCTGACTGGCCAATTTTACCAGGAAAATTACACACAGAAGTCAAAATCCCTTAAAAATTGTGGTTCAAACAGTGTTAGATGGAAACAAGGATGTCTGGGGCCAGATACAATAGAAGTATCTGTAACTGATTGATCCTGATCCTGCCAACACCTCAGAATGGGACTCCTCACATGAGGAAACTTAAGCATGTGCTTAAGTATTTGCAGTGATATTGTGCATTGTTCAGGAACCAATGTTTCCACAGAAGGGCCACCTACAGCTCTGTAATGAAAAAGCAGTTTGCATAAACCCCACAAACTGGCCTGTTTCCTTCATCAAGATCCGCTGTGCACTGAGTTGATTGCATCCATGATTTGGGTTCCTTATCTCTATTTAGGAGAATTCTCTATGATAGGCAGTTCTGAGGCAGGCAAAGTGACAATAGGTCTCGGGTGGATTTGTGGACAAAGGAATAATATTATATCATAGTGTCTGTTTGGTGCCCTCTGCATACACAATAGCTCTGAGTGGCAGTGCATGGTAAGCGGATAAAGCAGTAAGTAGTATATGATCTGATGAGCTTGTTTAAGCTGGGGGCGTCTCCTTTACTCGGTTAAATTAAAAACCTCCCTGCAATTTCAGTCCTAATCACCCCCTCTGATGCTGTAATTGATGATGGTCAGTTAACTCTTTCATTCCTGCTACCATTTATTGGAACCCCAAAGGTTTACACATTAGCAGCCTCTTACTCTTTTAAATGGATCGTGTTAGTGTTTTTTCACATATGGAAATGCTATGAAATATACAAAGAGCGCAAATACTGCATGCCAGATCCTCTACAGATTTAGGGCAGCTGCTCCACTGGCACAAGCTCATAGACTCATGGGTCAGAAGGGACCAATATGATCATCTAGTCTGACCTCCTGCACAAGGCAGGCCACAGAACCCTACCCATCCACTTTTATAACAACCCCTAACCCAGGACTGAGTTATTGAAATCCTCAAAACTGGTTTGAAGACCTCAAACTGCAGAGAATCCACCAGCAAGCGACCCATGCCCCACGCTGCAGAGGAAGGCGAAAAACCTCCAGGGCCCCTGCCAATCCGCCCTGGAGGAAAATTCCTTCCCGACCCCAAATATGGCAATCAGCTAAACCCTGAGCATGTGGGCAAGACTCACCCGCCAGCACCCAAGAAGGAATTCTCTGCAGTAACTCAGTTCCCATCTCATCCCATCCAACATCTCCCCGCAAACCACTGAGCAGACTTATCTGGTGATAATCCAAGATCAATTGCCCAAATTAAACTATCCCATCATAACATCCCCTCCATATACTTATCAAGTTTAGTCTTGAAGCCAGATAAGTCTTTTGCCCCCACTACTTCCCTCGGAAGGCTGTTCCAAAACTTCACTCCCCTAATCGTTAGAAACCTTCGTTCCCGAACCTGGCAGACTCAGCTCATGGAGAATCTCCTCTGCCTAGGGAAACCTGAAGTGGCATAGAATACCATAGTGGCATATTCACCACAGGGACGCTGGCAGACCAGGTGCCAGCTCATGCCAAGATCCCCACGCCTCAATTGAACATTGACAAATACACAGCTGGAATCAGGTTGGGTTCATCTGTGTGTTAATATTATTAAAATAGGTATTAGGATTATAAGAATGTGTTTAGACTTGACTGAATATTCGTGAGTTGCTGCATACGTTAATCTCATTTATCACATCTGTATCCCACAGTGTAGGGTAATATTTAAGCATTTGTATTATCAGCCTCTGTGATCACCAGACTGGAGAGAGACATTACACTCGTGTAAAGTGCTGGTCTCTAACAGAAAATGTCTTGTCTTGGCCAATGGGGAAGGCCCATTGACACCAGACAGACTATCATGGAACATTAAAGAGGGCAAATGTCTTTGTTGCTCTACTTTTTCTCCCTCCCCTCATGAAGATGAGTCATGCAATCCCATCACCTGAGTTTGCAGCTGAGAATACATAAGAGGAGGGGAATAAAACCCCCTAACAAGAAGGAACTGGATCTCTGTGCTTCTTGGACTCTGGGGCAGGGCAAGGTTTTGAAGCATAAGCAAGGGATCCCCAACTGCTTAGCCTGGGTTAGTCCTAAAGGCCACAGTCAGCTTGCTTATTGTAGAAGCTTCTATTGCAGGGATCGGCAACCTTTGGCACGCAGTCTGCCAGGGTTAAGCACCCTGGTGGTCCGGTCTAGTTTGTTTACCTGCCGTGTCCGCAGGTCCAGCTGATCGCGTCTCCCACTTGCCATGGTTCGCCGCTCCAGGCCAATGGGAGCTGCTGGAAGCGGCGTGGGCCGAGGGATGTGCCGGCCGCCGCTTCCCGCAGCCTCCATTGGCCTGGAATGGCGAACCACAGCCAGTGGGAGCCGCGATCAGCTGAACCCGCAGACGCGGCAGGCAAACAAACTGTCCCAGCCCGCCTGGATGCTTACCCTGGCGAGTCGCATGCCAGAGGCTGCCGATCCCTGTTCTATTGCCTTTTGAAACTTAAGATTGTAACTCATTTGTATATATATGTTTACCTGCTTTAACCTCGTAAATAACCCTCACTTCCTTTTCCATAGTTATAAATCTGTATATAATTTCTTATAGGATTGGCTACAAGCATTGTCTTTAGTGTGAGATCTAAGGTGCAATTGAGATGGGTAAGTGACTGGCTATAACCTGGACATTGCTGTGATTCTTGGTGTAAGGGACCATTTATCACAAAGGTAGGCTCACCTGGGTGACAAGCCAGACTGGAGTATCCAAGGGGATTGTCTGTGACTCCATATTAAGGCTGTTACAGTGCCTAGTTGGTGAAATCTAAGTTAAAGGGAACCTCCCTCTGGTCAAGTCAGTAGAAGCTGTGCTGAATGTGTCTTGCATGGCATTTGTTTTAAGAAACTTGAAAGGGATTACTGTCTATAGAAAGACAAATAAAGTCCTAATTCGATGGGTCTGATTCTCCTCTTTCTAATACCAGTTATAAAACCATAATTCAGTGGACATTCAGGCTCTATACTCAGGGCTAATTTTAAAAATACAGCTGTAACTCAGTCACACATACATTATGAAGAGTGAGGTATCCTCTATGCTGGCCAGACTCAATATATTTGCTCAGAAAGAACACAAACATCACATGTATATCAGATGTTACAGGAAAGGCTGTGCTCAAAATATAACAAAACCAGTCCTAGGATTCTTGGGTCAGCTCCTAACGTCTTTGTTCAGTTTCTACTCAGCCCAATTCCCTCAGCCAAACAGCACACACTGCAAGCCAGAAGGTGTGGTGAAGCCTAGAATAGGTATCTGGTTTTTGAACAGTGCACTTTTATACCAACTACTGACCAACACAGAGCATCTACACTACACTAATACTATTATCAGCAATCCAGCCCCAACCCTGGGTTCCACTTGCAACCCCCTTATGGCAACAGAGGGGGTCACAAAGACAACTTAATTGACCAGGAGAGAATTTCCTCAGTGCAGGAGGTGCCCTTGGGCTTTAGTCTTACGTCATTCCTCTTTTGCAGTCCCCAGTGGAATGGGGTGGTTGGTGGCAGGAGAGGATATATTGGGTGTGGGGGGGGGTATAGCCAGAGGGCTTTGTGCTCCTGCTATTCTGGGCCAATGGAGCACTGATAGGTGGGAAATCACAGTAGATTGGCACAGTCGCCTGAGAATGTTCTAATTTATGGCAGGGGCCAGTCACAGACTTCTAGGAGGTGAAAGATAGCTTAAAGCCATCTTTGTCCTCACCCTACTCCTAGTAATGTCTGCTGAGAGGTACATCTCAGAATTGGAGACTCCATCTAGTCTGTTGCCCCTTTCCTTTTTCTCTTCTTACATCCTCATTTTAACACTTGCATTGTGAGTGAGTGAAACATTATAAAATTAACTTGTATTGCCCAGGCTGTTCCAGGAAAGCTGTCAAAAATCAGCATCATTAATAATAATTCTTAGCACTTATACAAGGCTTTACATTTTCAGAGCACTGTAGAAACATTAACGCAATTAAAAAGTGACAGCTCCACAGGCGAAACTGTCTCCACAGCACTAACCCGTGTGCCTGATTTGTCCAGAAAATCTCAGACTCTGTGCACTGGTCTCTATCTTTCACCCATTCAAGGAGGATGATCTTCCTTTTTTTCCTTCTCTTTTGTATCTATGCACTCATCTCACTGAGTACCAACCAATTAAAAAAAATTCAGGTGGAAGAACACTGATTTAGCATCAGCTAACTGGAAAATCCACATTGCCTCACTTTTCAGCCTAAATTACACAAAAATCAGAGCTACATCAGGCACGTGTCTGGGCAGAATAGGTCTCTAAATTGGTGTAAAGTGTACTTAATATTGATTGCTCTGCAATTGCCAGAACTGTTCAGAATCAGAGTCATATAATTAGGGCTTATTTGAATTTTTTCTTCAGATTTAAAAAAGAAAGAGGGCAAAAAGAATCACTATATTCACCTGACAATGAAGGCAAAGTTAAGTGAAACATCTCTCTAGTAATTTAGACAGTGAATTCATTGGGGAGAATAACATTCGTTTATGGGGACCAAGTATATACGCTTGTACTAATTTCCAAAGCACAAACTTAAACATGTTCATGCTGCAGCTAGCTTGTTTTTCACTTCTACTCACAAAATTAATTCAATGCACTGATGAGACATACATATACGGACACAAGTCACTCCCTGTTTCCTTATGCATACCGGCCAAACAACTTTGCTCACCAGGGCCCTGATTCAGCAACATATTTAAAGCATGTGCCTAACTTTATGAATGTGAAGTCTTTAGGACTACTCACATATTTAAGTACATGGTGGACTGAGACCCATAATAGTGACAGTTTCTGACTCCCCCCGCGAAAGATGTTGAAGTTATGGTCCACAGTGTGTCAGAAACAAGCAGCTCTTAGTCCAAACTTCTACGTATCTGACCAGGCACAGAGTGGCATGCATGCATGCATGCATGCATGGACTGGAGACATTCTCAAAGATTTTCCCCGATTTTCCAGGTGGCATTGTACTTTGGCACGCCACAATGATGCCCAGATTTCACATTGGGGCATGGCAAACACCATGCCACCCCAGTGTAGGACATTGCCTTCATGGCAAAGAGCCAAAGAAATAAAACATTCAGGTAAGAATTACTTAGAGAACAAAGTAATCAGTAGCCGAACTATGCAACCAGAGCAGCTTTAAAACTACCAGCATGAGTGTTTGTTGTCCCTGCCATAAATTACTGTGTTTCTCACTGGCTGACACTGCATTACTTGGATATCCCAAACAAGAAGAACACTAGTTCCTGCCATTGAGGGGCACGTGGCTCCACAAACACCCAGACCGAGTGGCTGTCTTGGAGAATCTGCTAGTGCATCTGATATAGTAGTTTATTGCTCAAAAACACATGTAATGAATCTATCATGCTTCTATCTAGGTGCTGCAGTAACATCCAGGCTGATAAAGTGAGCAGGCTAGGCACAGGAACTCAAATAACCATTATAGCTGGGAGTTACTGACCTGTCAGCTTGCATTGGTGTTGTTTCCCCTTTCCCCATGAGCAATAGTTCCTAGGAGCTCCCACTTCCAAAACTTCAGCAAGTAAGATTTCATTCACAATCAGAGATGCAGCAAGCAGATAGAGGTGTAAGAATCTGGGTTTTATAAAACATGAGAGGCCACTGTTATATGCTATAAGGCTACACTGTTTGTCTCCCAGCTACTCCCAGAAGCCAACCCCTGAGATTCTAATTCCTCAACAATCTAGTTCCCTCCTGAAATCTGATCATCTTTTCTGCAGTTCCACTCCTCATCCTCCAGGATGGTGACTACAGCTGGGATTCAAGGAATAAATGCCACAGGACAGTGTTTTAACTTTTTTTAACCTTGACTCAGGCCATGTAACTGAGGGGAGGGAATAAAGAACAGCTTCTTATTAGCATTCCTGTGCCTCTCTCCTCATTTACATCAGGCTCAAATCAGAGGCACTCCTCTCCATTCATCGCACTGGGAGTCAGCAGTCAAGTGATCACAGCTTCCTTGTTACCAACTCATGGGTTTTTTCTGCAAGTCTCACAAGAGTTGGTGTTTTTATTAAAGACCCAGCTCCTGGGGTCAAGTGATTATGTGAAAATTTCAACTTTCATTCCAAAACTACTTACATTTCTAGCTCTCATGGTTTCAGAGAAAAACACTAACAGTAAAAGCTTAAACAAGGATATAAAGCCATACAACTAAGTTTTCCCTTTGGCACATGTGTTGGGCTTTTTTTGCCCATTGGGATATCCTTCCTCCCACTCATGCAGGGACAAAGTAATTGGCATGTGGAAATTATTCAGTGCTTGTCCAAAAGTTTCAAGAACTATTTGGAAATTCTGCCTGATCCAGTATTCTAATTTTAATATAATAATTGGAGCTATACCTAGCTCCAGAAGGGATCTTGAAAGGTCATAGAGTCCAACCTCCTGCCTTCACTAGCAGGACCAAGTACAGATTTTTGCCCCAGATCCCTAAGTGTTCCTCTCCAGGATTGAACTCCCAATCCTGGATTTAGCAGGTCAATGCTCAAACCACTGAGCTATTCCTCCCCCACCTAATTACACTTAATTTAGCACAACTAGGCAGAAATTAGCATCTCTGAAAATCAGGTTCTTTATACATTGCAACTGTTGACTATGATTTAGTTTGAACATTAATGTTCATTTCTAATGTAGGGATTTTTGAGAGAAAAGGGAAGGTTTTTTTTTTTCCAACGTATTTACTTATTTTTATAACATTACTGTAAAAACACTGTGTGCAAATGTTTAAGATTGCACAAAATGGTCTTACATGGCTCCTCTGAAGCAGTTATGATCTATTGCGTAAATACCTGTGGCATTTAAATGGCCAGATCCTCCGCTGGTGTGAATCAGCATAACCCAATTGACTCTAATATACACAGCAATCTGACCTAGTATTTTTAAAGACTCAATTAGCCAACCATGTATCAGAAAATCCAAATTAATTGTTTTAAATCTGGTCTTTTTTTAATTTATACTGCAGCATAAATGCATCTTCCATTGATTAACTTTGTGTGTGTGTGTGTGTGTGTGTGTGTACAACTAGTCAAACTAATTTATTTAAACAAGATGTGAAATGTTTTTATACTGAAACTCTGAAACAACCTTCACACCAACAGTATTAGGCACTGTGGCATAGCTCTCGTGACAAGTCACCACAATTTTCCTTCCTCTAATAGACAGTTCAGACATTGGCAGAGCTCCTATCAGAGCATTTAGTATCTGCTGTAAGCTTCTATTTAGCAAGAAGATTACATCCCCCAGATTTCACAGTTCAAAAGTTCATACTGTACGGTTCTATTTATAGACAGCCTGATATCGCCTCTTCTTTAGCAAGGAAAAAAAAAATCAGTAATATTTTGAAACAAGGACTTAAAGAGCTTGTTTTATGTAGGTAATGCCAGAACGTCTCCTAAAACCAGTCACCAACCTTAGACCAACTGATTGGATACCTTTATTCACTGGTGAGGATAGGGCAGCTATTTAAGAATTTGTCTGACTTGTTATTAGACTTAAAATTTTAAAAAGGAAAGAAAAATTAAAAAACTTGAATAATAAGCACTGCAGATCTTCTAGTTTTAGTTAGTACTTTTCTTCCCAAAGGGAATAGCAATAACCTTTAACAAGACATTTAAAGTATCCAGGGAATAGAGAGTTTAAAATAAATATTTGCTTGTATAGAATTGTTATGAATGGAAAAATTGTTAAGGGTCATTGTAAGACTAAGGGTCTGTCCATTTGGTAAGAAGTAAAACAGATATGCCGTCAAACTGTCATCCTTAAAGACTGCACAGTACTTTCACATGTTATCCCTTAGCCAAATTTAAAGTAGGATAATTCCTTACTATGTAACTTCTCCATTCAGTTTTAATTAAATAAAACATTATCCATTGCTTTTTGTGCTGAACTGCTGGTGTGTGTTGCTGTGTGCTGTTAAACAGCTGCTACGCTCTACCACAAAGTTGGCTGCATGTCCAGAGTGGGTGAGGGAAATCCGATATGTAGAGTAATTTGCAGCAAGAACGCCATGCTTTTGATCTTTTCACAACACAGTATGTATTACATAGACAGGTAAGTATTGTCCCCATTTTAGAAACTGGGGAAGTGAGGCCAAAAGATTAAGTGATTTTCCCCAAGGCAACGTAGGGAGTTCTTGCCAGAATTAGAACCCAGGAATTCCTGTTTACTGGTATTGTTTCCTCACCTTTCTATCTAGTCTGTAAACCCTTTTGCGACTCTTTAGGAAGGAAAGCACAGTATGAATGCAAGATGTGGTGACTGCTTTTCTAGCCGCAAGCCAGCTAGTCTATTGGAATTACTTTGGCACCAACATCAAACAAAAAAAAATAAAAATAAAAATGCAGACAGAGTTTCTTAGAAACTTGCTTCCTTGTAAATTGCTACCCTGGCACCGAGGCCAGATTAGGCCAGAAAGGGCGCACCAATGTGGAATCATGCCAGCAGGAGTTCATGTCTTTAGTTTGAGCACTCACCAAGGGATGCAATTCCCCTCATACACACACACCCGTCATCTTCCCTAGAAGAATGTTCCTTCCTGACAGAATAATCTTTGGATTCTCAAATCAGAGCATGCTCTGAAAAGCTTTCCTCTAGCAGTTCTTGCAAGTGGCTCCAGGATGTCACCCTCCCACAGCACCCTCAGCAAAGGTGACAGAGGCAGAGCTATTTCAGTGCCATGTCTCATCCTCAAACAGCAAGTAGTGAGCTGCTTACACAACACCACAAATCCTTCTCACGATCCTCTGAATACAACTGGCCCAGCGCCAGATCCGTCCACATGTTAACACAGAACAGTATCCCTGGAATACCCAGCCAACCTGCAGTGGTGGAAACTCTGTGATAGCAGACTGCATTAAATGTTTAATTGTGTGATTTCTTCTGCGCAGACCTCAAAGCAGTTTTCTATATCAATACTCGCTCTATTGATTTGTAACCATATTTTGACTTTAAGAAATCCATTCAGGAGCAATAATAAGTACTTCATAAAACAGTAACTAAAGGCTGTTTGTAGTCTTTAGGCAATCTGCTGCATATTCTCAGGTGGGTGCATGTACTTGAAGAGTGTATTCACTTCAAATAATTTTAAATTATTCTTTTTGGCTGTCGGCTTTACCCTGTTGAAAATCTAGGCCAGCATGATTCAATCATCATTATATTGTAATACAAATTCACTATCTTCCCGTCATACCACATACACAACATAATTCAAGGTTAAGAGCAGAATATCAAAAGACTCAGAGTATGGACAATTTTAATGGTAAGGGAACCTTGACTTTTCTGATTATATTAGTTCAACTAAAATTGACCTTCAGTATACGAAGATTTCATTTTCACAAATAAATGGTATGACGTTTCTTTTTAATGAGGCTTACAAAAAAGTGATCAGAATAGAAGCTTTCAAGGCCACAATCTCTTTTCATTTCAAATTACAGAAGGAAAGACATAGTGATGCGGTCTTAAAAGCTAAACTAATTTTTTTGGTTTGTTTTGTTTCTTAACTAGGCAGTAGTATTCATATTTATGGGAACCTGTATGGCTGCCAGCTAACAACATGCCACTTTCCAGCGTTATCACCAGAGTTGTCATTTGTGCATATTTATCCTGTTAATGGGATGGATTTATTACTAGTACTGAATAATTTGGACCTGGGCTACACTCATGTATTTTATGGCATGTGGTCAACATAGCTGTGGGTCTGCAACTGCTCTGTAAAGTGGAGCATGAAGTCATTAAAATGAATGAGCACAAGTGTCTGCTATGCTGTTTTTAATTATGTTTATCTCATTCCCTTTTATACTTCCATTTTATTTATACCACATGTGGTCACATATGGTCCATAGATGTTGTCTTATGGAGTTTAGGCAAATCCTAGGCAATCATCTTACTTTATTTAGAAGTGCCTGGCTTATCTTGGCAGCAATTATAGGACTATATATCTTAATCTACATACAAATTCCTGATTTTTAGTGGAGTCCAATATTGCAAGTTGAGAGTATTCTAAAGGGAAAATGAGCAAATGGATTTCTCCATCATGTGGAATAGTGATTACTATAGGGATTGTTTTAATAGTTATCATGGGTTAATCATAGATTTATTATTTAAATTGGACTTTTAAATTAAGACAAAAGACATGTCCTGAAAAGTTTCTGTAATGACTCATATAGAATAGAAAATCCTAAAGATGGAAACCCTCCCTAATCCATCAATTAAAGCAGAAATTTATGACACT
The DNA here is from genome assembly GCF_007399415.2 of Gopherus evgoodei. Taxonomy (NCBI): domain Eukaryota; kingdom Metazoa; phylum Chordata; order Testudines; family Testudinidae; genus Gopherus; species Gopherus evgoodei. Next base: position 10,727,789 of record NC_044331.1, read on the forward strand.
TTTGGGACATACTTCCTTTTTTTTTTTAGTTTCACCATGTATGATACATGTCAATCCTCCTATGGGTTTATGGTGATTAGGCAAAAAGGATACGATAGCCATTGGAGGAGGTCTCTGCTAGCTCCATTGGAACTGCCGGGGAGCAGTGGGACACTAGAAGCCAGACCTTGTACAGAGGCACAAGGTCTCCAGGAGGATAACCTTTGTGGATCCCTGGAGATAGGCTAGGTTCAGTGATGAGCTCTGTGGTTTATACCATTTGGCTCATTCCCAGAGGTCTCTCATGTGATTTGTATTGTGGAAACCATCCATCTGGGTCATATACAGGCTTAAAATTTGCTTTCCAGGAATGTTCATACTAGAGAACTCTATCACTTGGATGTTTGTGGAAAGCCAGGAGGACAAAATTACAAACCCATGAACCCACCACTTTGCACTACTGAAGGCTTAAGAACCTGCCAGACAATTGTATCCAGACAGCTGTATATATGGAAGTTCCAATACGTATGTTATTTTCCACATTGGGTTGGCTCTCGTTTATGTTTACAACATTGACTTAAGAGCGGCATCTTTCAGATGGTAGAATATGAACAATTTATGCATTTAGCAAAATCTGCCTAACCTGGGTCGCACTACATTCACTGCTGGAGTTCTGCCATCACGAGCAAAGAATTACATATCTGATGGTACATGCTCTGGTGAGAGAGGGTTGGGGAAGCTGGGCAGATCAGCAGCTTAGCAGTGATGCTTCTGGCAGCCTCTGAGGATAGAAAATCAGGTCCATTGACATTTCCAATCCAGCTTTAAAATTACGCTTTTAATTCTTTAACATAAAATGTTAGCGGATCTAGAAAAAAAATCTCTGCTCTGTCAATTGCTATATATTTTTGACATTTTCACCAAAAATCTTTAATGGGAATGGTATAGGACTACGTTGTATTATAACCACATGAAACTATGAGGATTTTCTTTTGCTTATTTCATATCCTAGCTTTGTTAGTAGGGTACTTGCCTCTGAGTTCTTGGAACCTCATTTGAACTCTTTACTTCAATGAATACACCAGATTAATTCATATCAAAATGGATTGCATTTAATTCAAGACCGTAAGCAGTCTCTGCATAAGAGAGGCCCCAAAATGGACTAGCATATCAAGGGGGATGATGCCTCCAGTTTAGAGCTGGGGTTACCAGCAAGGCAAGGAAATGTTTTCCCCCCTCCAGCTGTCTGCATCAGAAGCGAAAGAGCTATAATCTCAAGATGGAACACACAAATGTTCACTTGAAGAACAGAAAACTGTAAATAAACCATGTCAGAAAATGCACAAATATATGTATATGCTCATACATCACTTGCCTACGTTTCAGATCTGAAGCAGAACATGTGAAGGTTGAGTGAGGGCTCAGCTAGGTTAGGAAGAGTGAAAAAATCAACAGCATTAAAGCTACTTTTCAGGTTAGCATAATCTTCTGTCTGCAAACAGTCTGTTTTATCTGATTTTTTTTTATTGGACAGCTGTGATCTTCTCCTTTCAAAACCTTGTCACTGCAGTTCAGCAGAAATGTAAGTGATATGATTAAGGAACATGGCATCTTGTATAATCGGTCGTAATCATTATCTAGGGGTTTCGGTAACATGACACATGCACAGCAACGGCAGCATCTGCTATGGACTGACAGATATCTCAAGCTCAGAATGATGGATACACGCTCAGGGATTTGTAAACTTGTCCTCGCTAACGCCACTATCCTGATGTGAACTTGTTGTGGCTATGCTGCTTAAAGGCCAAAGATTAAAAGTGCTCTGCAAAGTTCATCCTGTCCCTCATCCACCTGTGTCCCCGACTAATATAAGATGTATTGCCTTAGCGGACCTTTCCCACTTTCACTGATAGGATGGCGCGTTTGGAAGCAGTTTTAAAATACAGCATTGCATGTAATATCATGTCCCCACCTGATGGGGTTTTTCAGAACCACTCAGCACTGGTCTAAGTCTGTTTCCACAAAAGTCAAGAAAGTAAATTAGTTATAAACAATAGGGGCTGGATTCTTTGCTTCACCCAGCTTCCAGAGGAGCCAATACCAGGCGGAGCTGCTATATTCTGTGCTGCTTGGCGTTAGCCTCTTAGAGCCATCCACCAGCGGATGCAGATTGTTGCAGATTGTTGGCCATACCCCGTATATTGGGACAAGGTGTAGGAGCTGCTCTATGCCATGAGTGGACTTCCCCATACTCGGGCTACATGGCCTGTTTCTTTTGTGCTCATTGAGTGGTTACTATTCATTGTTTGCGTATGTTCCTGTGTGTTCTGACTGCACAGAAGATGCCCAGAAATATAGAAATCACCAGGTAGATATGAGAAAACTTAGGCTGCTTTTATTCTCTTGTTTACTAGGGATGGTTTGTGCTACCCTGCTGGAGTAAAGCTATCTATCCCCAGCATATCTAGCCAATAGGAGTATCAGTGAGTGGGGACATGGCTCCCAGTTGCTATATACCCCCCTTTTTGGGCCACTGGCAACTGGCATAACTTAGGGTAGCCTTAAGCTTCTCTGGGACCTGGCCCAGTGCTCAAACAGGTCTAGGAGCCAGGGAGCCACCTTTGCCCACCCACTGTGGAATTGCACCATGTGTTCCTCAGCAATACTGGAGAATTGGGGTGAACATTTGCCACAGTGGTTTTTTTTTTGACTTTGGCCATTTCTAAATAACATTTCATTTTGACTATGTTTGCATCCATTCTCATTCAACTTTTCACAAACACAAGTTAAATCCCTGGAGCTGGGGGAATGCAGCCAAACAGGACCCCTCCCCTACAATTGGCCAATGGGTTCCAGAGATTCCAGGAGTGAGGGAGGAGCTACCTGGTATCCCTCAGTAAGTGTCTTTTTTCCCCCTCATTGCTTAGGAAGTCTGCCAACTCCATCAAGTTCCCCCACCTGATGACACTAGGTGACATTGTTCAACCTCAACAACTATAAAGTTTTATCGAAAAATTCCCTACCAGCTCTAAATAAGAGTCAGAATCAAATGCCATTTCTCACACTGAGCAGCACCTTACTCTGTATGGAATCTCAATAGATCAGATTCTCAGCTGGCAAAAACTGGCTACACTGATTTAGACCCACTAAGAATCTGGGCCATTGATTTCAATGGAATGACTAATGGAATCAAGTGTTAATCAACCCGAGTAAAGGTAACAGTCACATAAACTGTGCATGTGAGTGTGTGTTGTGGTGGTCACGAGGTACACCCTTGATTTTACTACTAGCTAAGTCTTTGACTAGGTCTGCAAGTAACCCTTAAATCCAAAGGGAATGAAGTATAAATATCAGACTTCCAAACACACGGCACTTGGGCTGATTAGCAAGAAGAAGAAAAGAATTAATAATGAGCAGAAAAGATAGCCAGAAACCACAAACACCAGGGAGCCCATTTCAGTGTTGCTTTATTTTCAAGTAACAATAGGAAGACTAGTCATCTCATTAAATAATAATTTGTTATCTCCCTTTAATGCAGCACATGTTCTTTAACGGTTGTGACTTTTTATGCCAGTTTGACTATAATTCCAGCATATTTATCAAAAGGAAAGTTGTAAAACTTTTAATGAGTCCTTGAACTAACCACCTGTGAACAAGAGGTATTGTAAGCCATGACTCTTGAGAAATGAAAAAAACAGTTTAATATTTTCCTCAATGTGACTGATCTCAAGTACATTGTAAAATTATCGGCAGACAGCTCATCCCATGCTCCTTGCAAAGTTAAGACAAGCCTACATCTTCTTTCCAAAGGGAAAGCATAGAAAAGTGTCTCAGTTTCTCTCATTTGAAAAAAAATGAGGGTAATTAACAAAAGATAGAGGTCTCTGGTTACTAACGAATGATCGTTGCAGTGACTATGATCAAGTCCCTTGAAAGCCACAAAAAAGCAGAACATCAAGGGAAGTCTACATCAGTTGAAAATGGACATGATGACCTTTCATGTCCATATGACTCATGAGATGGATGTTTCTGAACAGATAGTTGTGTGTACCGTGACTAGTAGTCTGGACTTTTAGGTGAAGAGTGGTTTCTAGTTTGGGATTATATTAGCATAATTTATGACTGATATCTTTTTTCCCCCTTCACTCAATATCATTTAGGAGCACAAACATTTTTACAATTTAAACCTCCCTCCATTGCTTTCTATTAAAATAATCAAGAGATAAATCATGTACTAACACACACAAAACCAAACTGCCAGTTTCCAGGCAAGACATTTTGTTTCGATCAGTCTAATAACAGTTTCATGTAATGTGGCAGAACTGTAGGATGTGCCTCAGTTATGCAATTTTTGAGAAAAGCAGATGCCTAATGCACTTTAAGAGAGAAAGTTAAAACATACTCCATTATATCATGAAAAGGAGGAATAGAGGAGAATCCATGCAAAATGAGAAGTGATAGCATCAAAAATGCCAGATCTTTTGCTACAGAAATATTGGGGTGTATGAGTTAAATCTGTCCTTTCTCTCAGCTGGCAATTACATGGCAGATAACTCAAAATTTTCCTACCTTGTCAGATTACAGAGATAACCTTTGCATAATGAACAGGTTTCGAACACTTTTTCCAATGTTCTGGCCAGGAACAGGCTTTTCTGTAATATAAAGCTTGAATACCCTACTGTTTGCTCTTTTCTTAAACATATACTCTGACTGTGGACAGTGGAAGGAAAATAAAAATCCCATTCTCTATATTTGAGGTCCTGGATGCGTTTGTTCTATTACTGTATTTATGCTGTGGTACAATACCCGAGATGCGCAAGGTGGTTTCCAAACACACAGGAATACATGGTCCCTGCCCCAAAGTGCATTCAGTCTGCATAGCTCTAGGGACTGATGGGATACATAGCTGTGCCCTTTTAAAATATCATATCGATGCCATAGAATATTCTGTGCTTCTACTGAGTGATTTACTATATCAATAGTTTTGCCTTTTGGATTCAAATTATAGAACCAAATGGAAACATGCATCCACCCAATACTCTTTGGTGACACCAGCACCAATTGACATGGAGGTATCTTGTTTCCATATGACATATTAGAATGGATATATAGTAGGATGTGTTGCCTCACACCTCCCAACCTTTATATTAAATTTCATCTCCCAGCCTAAGTGCTGAGTCACATCTCACTAGTCTTTTCTTTTTTTTCTTTTTTTTTTTAAATTAGCCTTGTTATGGCTCAAACTGTATGACAAAACCACACAGCCATAGCTGGGTTCCAAATAACCATGCCTACTGAAGATGGTATACACAAATATACCAGACCTAGCTACTTAAACATTGCAGCTCTAGTTTCTGGCAGCTTCTAAAACACAGAACACAATGAGCACTTCTAGATGGGTCTTAAAGAGATAATACTCTATTCCTCTACACCAGTGGTTTTCAAACTGGGGTGTGTGTAGCCCTAGTGGTACGTGAGCTCTCACCAGGAGATATGTGAGAAAAATTCTGTAATGGCAGACAACGCACTTTATTTAGTAAGACTTGGCAATCTAATCATAGGTATATTATGAACCTATCTCAGATGGGGATACACAGTAGACTACTTTATTTGGATAGTGGTACGCAGCCTAAAAAGTTTGAAAACCACTGCTATACCCTGTAGGCCTAAAGCATAAACATTTACAATGTGGCCAAAAAAATGGTGATAGGAACATGAATGAGGTATTTAAAATTCAGACATCCTGTATTTTAAAATCCCCATGGAAACAAATCAGTGGATATCTGAGGTTTGTGCATTTCAACAAAGTGTAAATTGATATCTGGAACTACTAATATATGTTTGTTTCATTTGGAATGAGTTCTTCCAGGATTTTTATTTCTTTCATTAAATAGTTTTAAAATATTCAGCAAAACATTTTGAATAGTTCTAAAGGCTTTTTTAAAAAGTGCATCTCATTGTCTCTGAGGCATCTGATTCTAATGTTTCAAGTTGATACCTATGTTAAAAACTCCCCAGCTGCTACATGAGAATATATGCCAGTACCAACACAGTTCTGTTTTGTGGATTAGAGGTGGAATTTTCATCTTACCTAATGCATCAAAAATTGAAAAGGATGCAACATGTCTGAATATTTTTTTCATAACTATGACTCAGTAAATGCCAACCATAGACACATAAACGTATTTAATATATAATATATGAAAAGCATAATAGGGAAAGTTGGTCTCTGGCATAGTTCAGGTGATTTCACTGGAAGCACACCAGGGAAGAATTTCCCTCCATAATACTTGCATCTGATAATGCCTGTTCTATTGTTCTGTGCGTGAGACTGAGGCCTGTAACATGAAAGTTATACTCTCTGCTCAGACTGGCAGAAAATGTGATGAAAGGCTGTAACAGACACCACCTGTTAGCTACTACCTTATGTTTTGACTTGAATCGCCCTTTCTGTCTTTAAAGACCTTGATATTCTGTGCTGGTGCAGAATTCAGTGTAAACACTCAGAGGAAGTGTCTTCCATTTGGTCCTGGAACTGCTGAGGGCTGCTTTGAACTCTGGTGCAGTTTAGGGCAGCTCTGCAGGCTTTGCAGCAGCTAGGAAATAAGTGGGACACAGAAAAGTTCTGGTCATACCTCTTCTGATCGCCGGACTAATTCTTTATGACCCTTCACCAGAATGTGCTCTGTGATGGGTTCCTACAGGTGGAGGATACTAGTTTCCTTCTGGGAAAATCCCCTACTTTAAGGGTATTCCTCGGGAGGGATGGCAGCATGGTGGGCAGTGAGGGAGGGGCTTATGCATGCACTGGCTATGGCAGCATAAAGTGGACGCAGAGTTTGGCCAGTAGCGTCCTTGCAGAACTAAGCACCATGAGCCATAGAGCTGAGCAAAAAAAAAAAAAAAGGATGAATATTGGAGAATTTTTTTGAAAGTTCAGAGTTGTTTCCATTTTAAATTATGTCTTTCAAAATTTTCCATAAAATACACTTGGAATATTTTTGAAATTTCAATAAAGTTAATGATGTCAAGGTTTGGGGGAAGGAGGGTCACTTTTTCTTTTCCTTTCATTTTTTATCCCTTTTTTCACTGTCACTCTGTAACTTTTCCAAAGCTGAAAAAGTTACAAAGTAGGAAAAGGAAACTTGGAAAAAGAAAACAAAACCAAAACAAAAATAGACATTGTTCACTCTATTGCATTCACTGGAAAAAAATAAAAATAAAAAAAAAAAGAGAGAAAAAAAGCCATTTTAAAAAAAAAATTTAAAATTCTCAAAGTGAAATGAAAAGTTTCAATATTTGTTTTTTGTCAAAACAACATTTTCTTACCCAAAACAAAAAATGCTTTCACTGAAACCCCATTTTTGGAGGGAAATATTTTTGATTAAAATATCTGTACATAAGTTACATTGAAAGAACACAATGAGAGCTCTTTAAACAAGAACCATTTTTATAGGGATACCTAGAGAGATCTCATAATCCTAGGAGATTGCTTCAGTTAGGAGAAACAGTGAATAAGTATATGATATTCATCAGTGCATGAGTCATTGGCTCACTTTATTGCAAAAATTCTGTTTACCTCAATGCAGCATTTACTATCCTGACCCACACACTCTGGCTATGACTCACCATTGCGTTATTATTGTTTCTATTACCATACTATCCAGGAGATCTAGCATTATTCAAAATGTATAGCGATGTAATTCCAGTGAAATCAGCTCACTAATGAATCAGGGCCCATTACTGTGCAATTTAAGTTTAAGTACTGTATATCACAATTATCTTTTTGGGAGGGAGAATTGTATTATTTTTAAATAAAAAATTCCATGCCAATGCCAACGAATCCTATGCTCTAGGAGTGACAACAGAATGGCCCCCGTACTTGACATCTGGTTTCTTGGAAAAATGTAAAAGAATGTTCAGCCAAATTGATCCGATTGTTTGAAAACTGCTAAATTATAGCAATAATTTTCACTGTCTATTTTATTTAGCTGAAATCACCATTCGATTTAGCTTCAAATATTTATTATTATTATCCAAAGTTATGAGGCTTATTAACATTAAAAACAAACAAGTGCTTTGCAAGACAAAAACAAATAATCACAATGATCTGGAGAGAATGTGGGTTTTCTCTCTTCTTTCAAGCAAGCCGAGAATATTTGTGCAAGTGAAGCTTAAGGGTCAGGACAGGCAGTGCTTGTAACTGAGGCTGTCTATCTTCAGGCCATGCAACTGTGCTTGGTAAGTTTCCCTAATGCCTTGGCAGTGATCCACATCCTCACCTGGAGACACTGAGCTGAGACGAAGAAGCTGGTTAGGTTATAACCTGAAGTTGCTTCAAGCAGAGGTTCCCATAGGTGAACTTCAGTTGCCATATTCACAAAACCGCCTTGTGTCGGTATATATTTAAAACGGTAGTGAGCTGTTTGTGCCAAAAATCAGACTCTCCTGTGTGTTTGCTTCCTTGTGAATCAGTGGAGATTAAGCTAATTAAAGAAAAAGTAGAATCTGTACAAATTAAAAAAACATTGTCTATAAATTGAAGCAGCAGCATTATTTGAATCTGCTCTATCCAATTTCCAAGGACTATACTAATTTAATTAGGTCATTTCTGCAGCAAATCTGTTTTCTGGAAAATTACAGCACAGAAACTGCTCTGGGACAGTATTCTGATGAGCATTTCAGAGCTTTGGCATTTGTAGAATGGGGCAGATTATGAATGGCTGCTACAACAGCATTCATTATCTCCTCTAATATCATTATCTTACTGGGGTTGACAGAGAAAACAAAAGTTAAAAGACAAACATTGAGGTCCAGCTCCACGGCTGATATAGAGAATCAGAGCTCCAAAGGCATCAGTGGAGCTACGCTGATCTACACCAGCTAAAGAGCTGCCCTGGATGTTCACAGGCATAAGGGGAAGGGGAGAATTTCATCAGCCTTCCACGTATTGAGGGGAGGGGATGTAATGTTAAGGATCCACATGCTATGATGCTATGACTGAAGAAACCCTAATTAAACCAGATTTAGATTATGGCACTGGAAAGACGGTTGAACCCGTCTGCTTATTTTTAAAATATACTACCGACCCGCTAGGAAGGAGAAGCGATCAAGCTAAAACTCCAGCTCATGTAAGTGAAATTCACTCTGATACAGCAAGTCTGGTTGAGGCACTTCCAACCATTTAAACCCTGCTGTGGGGATGCATGGGTGAAGGGAGGCCATCGCTAGTCCTCACACATGGGCATCCCCTGCACTTCATGGAATTAATCTCTGCACATAGTCCCAGATGGGGCAGCACCAACGGCTGCTAGGAGTGGACGAAGGGAGGGACTGCGGAATCTGTGATTACATAAATCCTCTGGCTCATCCACCTGGCGCAGGTGATAAGGGTGGAATTGTATAGGATTGTTCCAGCGCTCTGTGGGGTAAACGTGCTGCAGTTCCACATGCTGGATCTGGATGGGGAGATTGTAGTTTGGCACTTCCAGTCCCCATGTGCAATTCTCCCATGCAAGTGACTATCACTTTATAGATGGAGTGCTATGCACAGGATTCAAAAAGTAATGAAAATCATCAAGCACAGAATACATAGACAAGCACATAGATCTGGAGAAGGCATATGTGGGCAAGAGACAAAATATCCCTTTCCTTCATTGGTCTGACTGCACTGACTGTTCAGTGGCCTGTGTAAAGTGGGTTGGAGGTCTCGATCCTCACAGAGGGATTTAAGTGGTCCCAGGGCCTGTTTTGGCCATACGCACAGGGATGAATTTCACCCTCAGGGTGCATCTGTCATGTTAGGAGCTTGTTTCTGTCCGTAATGCTGCTTAGCAGCTTTGATAGCTTTAAAGGTACTAATTCTGGGGATTTTTGTTTCTTTCAAAAGATATATACCACACCACAGAGGAGAAGCACACATGCAGTTTGGAATCACAGCCCTGTCATCTCACACCTCACAATGACACAGAAACATGTAATTCATGCAGACACTCGTAATTCTGGTATCTTTCCTTCCTCTGATTTGTGTATGATGTGGCTCGGATGCACTGTGAAACTGATATGTCAATGAAATGATGACTGAAACGTATTTTGTCCTTTCTTGAAAAATATGCAAAATACACAAACAACAGCATGCAAGTCAATAGGAATGTGGTATGTATTTTGGCATGGGATTCTGGAATACTTATTGGTACTGAGTTGGACCTTATTCCACAAAGAGTCTCATGGAAATCTATGGAACTACATTTTTCTTCTATATTAAGGAGTGAGGAATAAGGGTGAAGGACCTGGGCTTTATTTTTTCTAGTGAACTAAGATATATTTTTTAAAAGTTTACATCTATGATTGATTCATTTAATCCCCCCACAGATAGCACAAGAGTATCTGCTTTAGCACTTTACTATTGATATTTGATTGAGCTGTACAGCTTACTCCTCTGTTTTTTTTTTTTTTTTAATGCAGCCCTGAAGTCAGCTTCAGTGTTGACGCAAAGGCCATGACACTAGAGATTTTCAACCAGATGGAGTAAAAATAATATTGGTTTTGTGTTTACCGGTGCAGTAGGTGTTGAAAATATACAAAAGATGACCATTGATCAAAAGAACAGATAGACCCATTTCTGTGTCTGTGCAGATCTATAAAAGTGTCTCTCTTAAGTGTATACGCACACATTTACTAAAGTATCGTGGCATCAGCTCTACCTTTCAATTAGAGTTGCTTAATATTTTTGATGGGGCAATCAGAATGTATTTTTCTCTTCTTGTAGGACATGCTACACATATAAGACCTTTCTTTAAAATCTTTACTGTGCTGTATTTTACTGCAGTTTCTTGTTTAACGTTTTGCTTTGTGTTTGAAGACTGTTTTACCAACTAATTCTTGGTGGCGCTGAAATGCTGGGTCTGGAACTCTGTGTGTAAATAGTTGTATCTATATCATTATTATATTCTATTGCAGCAGTCCCTAAGGGATCTGATCAGGGCACCGTTGTACTAGCTCCCATGAAGACACAAAGTAATACGATAAACTCTGCCCCAAAGAGCTTACACTTTAATTTCTCTGTCTCAATTTACTTGAGCCCAGGCTGACTCCTCAGTATAACTACTTTATCTAAAACCAGCACTAATTAAAGTATAACCCAGTTGAGAAAAGTTAATTTCATGAGAACATCCAAATTCAACCTACTAGCTCAACAAGAACTAGCAAACTAAATACTGGAGCAATGAGACAAGCAAATCCCAGATCTGAAGGCTATCCCACAACATTGCTATGGCTTCCCTTCCTTCCCACTGAATTCAAATATGGAGGCTGGTGATCTCCCAAAGCATTGCAGGATGAAGCCTAAGATGCAAAGTAGCATCCAAGATAGATCAGACTTTAGGGATTAAAGGTAACACCTTGAATTTCGCACATCATAAATCAGGGCAATCTACAGAGCAGAGATGTGTAAAAGATGGATCCGTATTTAATACCTCCATATAGATATTTAATAACAATAGCTCAAATGTATACAGACAGAACTTTTCACTTATAAAATATTTTTTATCCTTGGATCTCAAAGCTCTTCATCAAGGGCAGTAAGTGCATTATACCCAATCTATAGATTGGCAAACTGAGGCACATTTAAGATAACTGGGTTGCTCAAGGTCAGGTAATACATCAGTAGCAGAGTCTGGAACAAGCCATACTGATTCCCATTTATTTTGATGAAATATGTTAAGGTAGTTCAGGATTTACAAAGGTTCCCAGAGCACAAGAAATTGTCTTTAAAAACCTGTATAAAATGTTGACCTGCATGTGCAGTGAAGTGAGTTAACTGTACCAAAAACCTGTTTGTGCTTTAAAATGTACACAGTTTAATGGAAACAGATTAGAAAGAAATATTTTTAATATGCAGAATGTACTTATTATTGCACAACCAGTGTGCAAATGACCTGGGACACAGTCTAAACAAAAGTCAGCAGCTACTAATGAGGCTTGTTAGTGATGCTAATCTATGTAAATGTTATTAATTGAGAACATCTATCTTTTATCTCCAACATTTGGTAATCAGGCAATTAAAAAACAATGACATTCCCGGCGGTTGTTCTCCTAGTAAAAAAAAGTGATCAAAGAGTCCAGAATAAGGAAAAGAAAGTCCCTTATCAAGAGCTAGGCCTTGCCTTGGGCTACCAGGCCTCATTAAAGGCAGAAAAGCTCTGTTGATCACCAATTAACCTGATTTGTAGGAACTCTGATAAAGACCTCAAACAACATGAGTTTTCTTAACTATAATAAATGACACAGTTTATTGACAAAAATAAAAGCGTTTGGTTTGAAAAAGAACATAAAGGGGCTATTCAAATTTGATAGCCATACCAAACACTGGTCCTGAAAGATGAGGATAGGTTTGACTCCACCACATTGGTGGCATATTATCAATGCCAGATACAGTCATTAACCGCCATACAGACAACAACCAAATATATATATATATTTTGTAGTCGTCACATAGATTTCTGTCATCTATAGTCATAACAAACAGCAGATTGCATTAATTATGTATGTGCTAGGCTTATGAATGGTAACTTGATGCTCTAGGGTGAGCTATGCATCTTGAAACAAGAAAGTAAAAAAAAAATGTTAATATTTTCATGAAGCTGAATTGGTGGACATTTTGTGATCATGCTTGTTTTTTAATCTTAGCAGTTGCTTCAGATTATCTCCGGTGTAAATCTCCATATGCCTTTTTAACCCATTACTCCCCCTTCTCCAGAGTGTAATTCCTTCCTCTGAGGCCTTGTGTGTCCACAGTGACATCTCCGCTAGATAAAGAACTGCAGTGTCACTGTAAACCATCATTTTAATTATTGCCGGTAGTGCATGAATTCAAGGGGCGGTTCTGTGATCTGACTATCTCACTTTCTCTGTCTCTTTCTCTCTGGAGGGAGAAAGAATAATTAGCTACCATAGAGATGAGGGCCTAGAATTGAATTCAAAGTACTGTAAATACAGTACCAAACTCAAGCCTTGTCTACGCTTAAAAGGTTCGCCAGCAGATCTGTACCCTCCATGTATAGTTTTTGCTGGTATACTGGCATCTATGCCATGGCTTTTGTCCCTATAGCGCCGTTGGCTAAAACCACATCCCTAACTGACATAGATATGCCTGCAATTTTTTAAATGTAGCCCAGGCCTCAGATGATAGAATGCATTTGAGATTGTAAAAGTAAGGCCTAATGAGATTTACTCTATTGAATCTTTGCCCTTGATCTTAGTGGGCTAGATCTGACTCCTAATAACTTTGATGGGCATCCGATTGGGTCCTATAACCAGGCAATTGCACCCTGCCTCAGTTTCCTCTTCTGCTCAGAGCCCCCTAAGAACTCCATGTAGTCCAAAAGACATTAGAAAATTCCACTGTTGAGTTTCTACTTTCTTAAGTCCAAATAAACTCAAAATAAAGTTTCTTTCATTTAGACTCCAGCTAGGCCCAGTTCCTCTTACCTGAGGATCTTTAGTCTGTAGCTCGCCACCATCCCATCTCACCAAGGTGTGTCACTGTCCTTCTTCTGCCCCTTCCGCCCTAGTTGTGCTCCCTGCTCCCAAAAAGGAGGCTACTGCACCCCAGTCTCAGACTGGCCCAGACCATTCTCCATGAGGGACTGTTTCATCCTGCTCTCTGAAAAGCTGGAGAAGACATAAGGTGCTTGACCTCTATCTGTTCTTGCTTCTGGCTGTCTCCCCTGGCCATAATAGGCCTCTGTTTTTCTACCCCACCCCCAAAGGCCTGGTTTAGTCTTGTGACTGCCTATCATGTGACTTAATTTTCTCCACCTGGGGAGGCAAATCAGCTGTATCACAGGTGGATTGAGAACTATCTCCCTTTAAAGGGCCAGCTACCCTTTGACAAGTCCTCAATAGGGAAAATGCCATCATCACATCTTCTTACACATACATTTGTCACATGCATTCCACTTTATGTATAAAGGGTTTAGTTCCTCTGCTTTCCTTGTAATAGAAACTTCAATCATTGATATAAAAATTATATTTTTCCTCTAAAAATATGAACTATTTCCCCTTCATTTCCTGCCTTTTTCATGATAAATTTGTAAGTACAAAATCTGCAATTAAATTAGCAATACAAATAACTTAGGAATATTCAAGAACCGTACCCAGGCAAATGGAATCATCTATTTTTCATGAGTCTTTGACCATAAAAAAATTGATCATATCTCACATATAGCAGAGACTCTCAAAGATGATCCTAAAAGCCTAGAGCATGTTTTTGTAGGTGCATTGACAGCAAGATTATTTAGTGAGTGCCTAAAGTTAAATATGGAAATATATTTAGTGACCAAAAAGAAGTTACAATATCAATGGTAACTATGGAAAATCAGACCACATTCATTTAGGTGTAAAATACAGGTTCAGGTGTTTAACATTGGACAACCGAGTTTGAATGTTTTGATCCGAGTTTATTTCTAAGTGCCTTTTTTTTTTAAACACAAGGTATCTAGATTTCATTTTTAAAAGATGAAAATAACTTTATTGCTCCATGCTTCCACTGGTCAGTTTCTGTCTGACTTTATAGATCTGAGCATGTTTTACAAGGAAGACAATTGTCTGAAACCAATTATCTTGATTGTCTTTGATTTAACTGTTAAAGCAGCTGCTATCACTGAGATGCTATTATGCACAAACAATTGTATTGCATTGTTAAATGCCCTGCATGCCTACCTCATTATTAGAAGCCAATTAAATTTTCTTTATGATAAAATGGAAAGACTTAGAACCAATAATGAGGCTAATCTGAAGAAATCTGGACCAACTGCAAACAGTACCTAGAAGACCTGTAAACAGAAAAGAGCAGTAATTATATGACATGAGAAAAAAAACAACCCAAAGAATAATATCCATTGAAACTTCAGAAGCAGGCACACAGAGCATAGATCTCTGTCAGTCTAGATTGCTAAAGTAGTACTAAGATGTCTTAATTATACGATTGATGTAAGCTTCAAAAGAAAGCTTGGTCACCAGAATGGCTGCAAGGCTGTGAGTATTATCTAAAGGATAAAGAAAACCATTGAAGGAAACCATTACAGATGAAACTTGAGATCTTTGCATTTCAGTACCAATCAATAATATTTGTATGTGTAGTAAATTTAAGATGATTTGATTACATCAATGATTGAAATAATTGTGATAATAACCCACTTTGCAGGATCTGTAGGGACTGGAAAGCACATCAGACAGTCATTTTAATACATATGATACTGCATCCCAGAGGACCCAGTTCAATTACCCCATGCAAGTACCTAGAAACAAAACTAAATTCAGCCCTGACAAATCAAGTAGAAACTAACATCCCTTGGCTTTTGCCACTTCCTGCCCCCCCCGCCGACCCCATTGGCCTGGAGTGGTGAACCGATGCCAATGGGAGCCGCGAGCAGCCGAACCTGCAGATGTGGTAGCTAAACAAACTGGCCCAGCCCGCCAGAATGCTTACCCTGGCGAGCCGCGTGCCAAAGGTTGCCGACCCCTAGATAGATAGATATTTAGATAGATGTCCTCTATGATCCACAGAGTGAAATGGCTGCTGCCAGTAGCATTGTTAAAGCCATAGACACATTAATCCACAGAAGTTTTTTGAGTTAAGCCTAAGCATCCCCATAGACATCTTCTGGGTTGCATTTGGTGCAGTCTAAACTATCTGACCCATACAAAGGCCAATAGAGATACCCAAATATAACATTAACACTGTTTGGCTCAATTCTATTTAAATGCCATTTTATTAGTCTTGATTGACCAAGTCTGATGGTTATAAGGGAAGAAGCATTATACTGAAGAGACAAAAATAAAAGCTCTATTCTGCAGACAGGAGGGGTGAAGGGTCCATTGGAAATCAGAGAGATTAGCAACTCATCACATTATTTGTGGGTTATCAGGAGACAGAGGTAATGAAAGTGAGACCTATATCCTTGATCAATAAGAGTTTGACTGCATTTTGAGTTCATTTTCCCCTGCAGAGAGAGAGACAGCAAGCATACTATTGATCACGGTGTTAATCCATAACTAGTCTGGGCCCTAGCCTAGTGGAACAAGCAGGAAAAATAAGATAATAAGCAGGAACTCTTGATCTTTTATTATGGTGTGCTAGATAAAGAGAGTGCAGAGTTCAAGGTGGAATACTTTATGGTTAACCCTTTCTTTGCTGCTTAAGTCTGAATGAATGTATCTAAGTGAATTAGCTAGGTCTCATTTGTTTTTTAATATTGACCTGTTTTTGATTAAGTTAATTGAAAACCTAACCCTAGGGCACCCACCTATATATTCAAAGGAATTCAGGGAAGAAATGAAGTGTGTATTTCTTAAAAAACAGGTGATGGTGACAGGGAGTATGATTAAAATGCAAGGGCCAGATCCTCAGCTAGTGTAAACTGGCATAGCTCCATATGCTGATTTAACCAGACTTAAAACTCAACTAAAATACTTTCCTTTTTAAACATAACATGCTCATCTGATGAATAGATAATATTTCTGTTGCATATTTATTGTAGCTATTATTTCTTATGTGTCTCAAATATTTTCTGGACATGATAACACTTAAGAATATTTTTTAAACTGACACTGGGTGTAATTAAGACAACTTAATCCTTCCCATGGCAACAGACCAGTGATGTCAGAGATGTCAAAGATTTTGAGGTGAGCAGTAGACAAGTAGCAGCAATAATATCCAATTATCTTTTACTAAACACTGGGAGTAGAATTATCACTGTTGTTAAGCATGTATTATTTTCAATAATTTGGTGATAAATTATATCATCAGTCTAATGTTAAAATAACAGTTTTCCTTTCAAGATTTAAATTTAGACTTTGTCTCTTCAATAAATTTGATTTGCAGCATCGGAAATAAAGATTTGAAGAGGTTTCCTTTTAGTGTTTTATGAGCACACCATTACAGTAATGAAATATGTAACTGTTTGTCCAGTTCCTGTAGTGATACAATAGAAATATTTATATAGGGCATACAGTCTTAGCACCTTCTACTGTGATCCTGTGCAAACTAACAAGATAAGCAGGTTCAAGCCAGGTCAGTACTTACATGAAAAATTCCCAAGAAAAATACTAGTTCTACTTATGCAGTAGTTGGCACTTTTATTTCTAAATCAGTATTGAGTTAATACTCAACGTGGCATTGGAGGGCACTGTGTTGCTGAAAGTGTTGTCTCTTGGATAAGATATAAATTTTTTTCTTGCTGTGGGTAAATATTCTGGTGAACTGATGGGCTTCTGAGTACAATTTACTAGAGCACATTGGAAAATATTTTTTCATTTTCATCAACATTTCAACTTTTCATAACACCCCCTGAAATCTGAACATTTTTGGCCAAAATCCCAAACATTTTTGGTTTTGGATGAAAATTTTCAGTTTTCAGCTCAGAAGTTCTGATGAAAACTTGAAATGTTTGGTGGAAAGCAAACTTTTTCATGAAAATATTGTTTTAGTTGAGAATGCAATTTTCAGTTGAAAAACAGTTTTGATGGAAAATTTTCAGCCAGTCCTACAATTAACTGATTGTTTCACTACTATTGCAAAACTGGCTCCCATCACTATGTGAGAGCAAAGATTAGCACTCAGATGCAGTTATTTGATTCGCACCAGCAAATCAGCTGATTATTCATCCGAATGCTAAGATCTTCTCCCACAATGAATTCAGAGCACAAAAGTACAGTCATAAATTGTGGTCTGCAAAAGGGAGAGCAAGGGGCTTGAAGAATTACGTTAATGGATCTCATCACAATTTGATCATTTAATCTGATGCCCTGCCCAAATTATAAATCTGCACATTGCATTCTGACCACCAACTACTATCATTTCAACTGGATGTAATATTTGTCTTCACTTTTGGTCCAAAACTATCTCATTCAGGTGGTGTGTGCTGTTAACAGCTTCCACTGTCTACCTCACAGGTGGCTCCATTTTAGTAGTTGGTGAAGCAATACCTGAATATCATTTGCTTTCCTCATAGATCTGTGGTGAAATTTAATTAATGTTTGTAAAGCACTTTGAGATTCTTCAATGAAAGACAGTGGAATTGCAAAGAATTATCATCATAATTATTATGAATAAATACTACAACAAAACTGATGACAGCTCTCACATGCTCTTAAAAACACAAACCTATTGCTGAAAAGTACTTTTCAAGCTGTGAGTGAACTGTTGTTTCAGATACTCAAACAGCGAAAAGATTAATCTTCAAGTAGTAGATATCCAGTTATTCTTTAGTGTTCAGGGCACTTTACACTAGGGTATGTAATTTAACTTCACATCATAACAAAAATCAATGTATGGACAAAACAAGAGGGGAGAAAATCCTGCTGTTCTTTAGTTTAATAACACACACATACAAAATTAAGAGGAAACATGCTAAGATGAATTCTGAGAACTGCAAAGATATTTTTTTAAACATCAAATTGCTAAAATATTGCTTTAGGCAGCACCTGCAGATTAAGCTCAGCAGTTCTTCCTACACAGTACCTAGAAACAGAGACTTCTGTGAATTAAAAGCAAACTTCTCTTTGGTAATTTGGGGGCTTTTTAAAAAAACCTGAGATTGTTTTATTTATTTTTGGTTGGGTAATTCAGTACTTTATGGTGTGTTACATCTTCCTTATTCTTAAAATGAAGTTTTGATTTCATGGGGCAAAATGGACAAAGCCTTTAAATTAAAGCTGTAGGAAGGTGCTGTTTCTTATTGACAGATAGGTAAAGAGAGTTACTGAAAAGAAAATAAGCATATTTTTGAGCATCTTCTACTTGTGTATGGCCATGGATTATGGTCCTGATTAGCCCATGCATATATTTATATATTGCATACAAATAAGGATTTGCAAGCTTAGATTTGTGCACTTTTGGCTAGATGGCCCCCAAATTTTATAGATTATATTTCCAGACTATGACCTCTATTTTTAGCTCATGCTGTATTTAGTACTATCACTTATTCATGGAAATGTCAAATTTCACTTATAAAAGCCTATTTACACATGAAGACAGATCCAAATTGAGTGCACATAGGTGTTGCACCTAGGTAATACAACTCTGGGATCACTAAAAATATAATCGAGGACAGATAAGCATATAGCTTGAGGCGGTCTCCCTGAGTTGAGACCCCTTTAAAAATTAGCTATATGACCAAATTAGATACAATATATTACGGCTTTCCTAAGCACTCAGATACCACAGTGATGAGTGAGATAAGAACCTAGACAGACTAGACAACAGAACATTTTGGAGGGTGATAATCAGATGTAATCATGAATGTCTAATGTTGACATGTCACATGAACTTCAAGGACTAATGACTTCTGCATTTAAAAAATACCTAGAAACACAGACACAGTAGCTGTCTCCATAGCCAAGAGCAATAGAAAATAGATACTATATAGAAATTCCAAAGATTGGAGTATATTGCCTGCAGCTCTGGGCAATATACTGCAGTAGTCTCAGGCACTTGAGAAATATCTTGTTGCTAACATGGTTTAAATCACTGTTTGAGTGTCAGGCCATGTCTACATCTAAAATTTTGCAGCGCTGGTTGTTACAGCTGTATTAGTACAGCTGTATAGGGCCAGCGCTGCAGAGTGGCCACACTTACAGCAACCAGCGCTGCAAGTGGTGTTAGATGTGGCCACACTGCAGCGCTGTTGGGCGGCTTCAAGGGGGGTTCCGGGACCGAGAGAGCAAACCGGGAACGCCGCGGTTTGCTCTCTCGGTCCCGGAGCCAGCCAGCAAACCGCGGGGAAGGAGACCTGCTTGCTCGGGGTTCCGGGACCGAGAGAGCAAACCGGGAACGCCGCGGTTTGCTCTCTCGGTCCCGGAGCCAGCCAGCAAACCGCGGGGAAGGAGACCTGCTTGCTCGGGGTTCCGGGACCGAGAGAGCAAACCGGGAAAGGAAACCAGCTTCGCCGCGGTTTGCTCTCTCGGTCCCGGAACCCCGAGCAAGCAGGTCTCCTTCCCCGCGGTTTGCTGGCTGGCTCCGGGACCGAGAGAGCAAACCGCGGCGTTCCCGGTTTGCTCTCTCGGTCCCGGAACCCCGAGCAAGCAGGTCTCCTTCCCTGCGGTTTGCTGGCTGGCTCCGGGACCGAGAGAGCAAACCGGGAAAGGAAACCAGCTTGATTACCAGAGGCTTCCTCCTTCCACGGAGGTCAAGAAAAGCACTGGTGAGTGTCTACATTGCATTACCAGCGCTGGATCACCAGCGCTGGATCCTCTACACCCGAGACAAAACGGGAGTACGGCCAGCGCTGCAAACAGGGAGTTGCAGCGCTGGTGATGCCCTGCAGATGTGGACACTCTCAAAGTTGCAGCGCTGTAACTCCCTCACCAGCGCTGCAACTTTCTGATGTAGACAAGCCCTTAGTACTCACCTAACTTTCTTAACAGAATTTCATGCATCCCATCTTCATAGTACTTTCTAGCTAGCTATCTTCATAATTATAGTATCCAAGTGCCTGCTTCAGAAATGTTTCCCCTACAAGTTAGATACAGGTTAGAAGTAGTAGATCAAGGAGTAGGCCATGCTTACTGCAAAATAATGGCAAAGTCAAGTGGAACTGTTCCGTTCCAAAGGTCGCTGTATTCCATTTGCTGTGCAATTGGCAATGGTAGTTTTAGGAGATAGAGTTTTGTAATTATTCCCCTCTATAAAATGTCATCCACTGATTTAAAATGGAATAGAGGGATTTCTCTGGTGGGACTTTTATTCGCATTGTTTTACAACGGTTGGTGTTTAATTTTGATCGGTTCTGAAAAAAAGAGAGAATAATACTGATTAATACACTGCAACGTGTCTGGATTTTTTGAAAGAAAGTCTAAGTAGGCCAGAAAGGCTTTTTTAATTACTTTATTATATAAAAAAGTATTTTTGTTTACAAAATTCAGCATATCCTTTTTGTTTCAATTGCGTGCTGTTGTGTTGCTTTCAGGGGAACTTGCAGATATATCATAGGAAAGCAATCAGTCCAATAGATAATACATATAAAGTTGTTACATGCATCCACATCAAGAGAAAAAAATGTATAAAATGAGCACCGTTTACATTATTGCCTTGCTTGACTCTTTAAAGAATTTATTTAGACTGTACCTACTCTTTATTTGTATGAGACTGCACCTTCTTTAAACATGTTATAATCAAGATAGAACTTCGTTAGTGACAGAAAATGAACTATGGAGCTGAGCACCAGTGAAAACCAGGTGCATATGGATCTTCTACATGTTAGTGGAGGCAATGATGGTTAACTTATTGCAGTCTGAAGGTTCTGCCTCTTCTGTGATTGTGAAATGAGTTGATAACCTCACAATTGCAAGCCACAATCAAGTCCCTTGTCAGTCTCAAATGAGATGTCAGGGTTTGGATGGGCTACAGAGACTGATCTATACTCCCACGTTGATAGATGGTCCCTTCTGGGTTCATCTTCATAAGGATAGTGTGAAGAAGAAAATGATTCTGCAACACTGTACCTGTTCTGTGGATAAACAGGACCTCACTCTCCATGGCTGTCAATCCACCATCTTTTGTGAAAACAAGTTCTCACACACTGAGAATGTAATATTAGATGCAACATATATTATAATCAATATAAAAAAGACGAAGGAATAAGATGTTTCATACATATATGGACCTGCAGTGTGTTGAAACTAACAGTAATTACGTATAATTAATATCAAATTATATAATTTACTAATTTATTCAGTTTAGCAATACTGTACATTATTTATAACAGGTCTAAAGGTGATTTAATCAAAAAAGCAAGGTAAACTGATTAATGAAATAATATTAAAGCCAGCATTAAACACCCAGTTATACATTTAAAATAAACAAAGAAACAAATGCTTGTAGTCTATGGGCTCCATAGATGTTTTGGGAGAAACATTTGAGAGAATAATTTGGTACATTACATTTGTTTGAAATATAATTAAAAGAGCTGGTTGAAAATTTTCAGGTGAATCTTTTAGTTGTTGACAAACAAGGTTTTCAATAAGTATTTTATTTTTTAAATCATGTTTTTAAAGGGTCCATTTCAAACTCTGTGAAATGGAAACAATTTGCAAAAAAAAAGTTTGACAATTATAATAATTAGGTTAAAAATATAAAGCATTTCATCTTTGGGTCCACCCCCACACCATGTGGTTGAAGGGACAGGAGTAGGATTAATATATATTGGGCCTGTCTGTACTCAGCACAAGACCAGAAAGGGTGGGTTAAAGGTGGCTTTAAGTCACCTATGTAGCCTTCAGAGATCCTCAGTGTATCTCCTGCAACTGGACTGACACATATTTGAGCATCCCCTCAGACTCAAAATACAACAATTCCACTATCTATGGTATAACCACAAGTTGAATACAAAATGCAGTTCTGGCTACTCCATCTCAAAAAAAGATATTAGACCTGGGGAAAGCACAGAGAAGGGCCACAAAATGATTAGGAGTATGGAGCATCTTCTGTTTGGTGAGAGATTAAAAAGCCTGGGATTGTTCATCTTGGAGAAGAGATGACAGAGAGGGGACATTTAGAGGTCTATAAAATCATGAATGTTGTGGAGAAAGTGAACAAGGAAGTGTTATTTACCACTTCACATAACACAAGCACCAGGAGTCACCCAACGAAATTAATAGGCAGCTTAAAACAAACAAGGAAGTACTGGTACTTCTTTAAGCAATGTACTGTCAACCTGTAGAACTCATTGTCAGGGGATGTTGTGAAGGTCAAAAGCATAATTGGGTTCAACCAAGAATTAGATAAATTCATGGAGGACAGGTATAAAAAATATCAATAATCTAACTAGTAAAAATCAGAAGTAACCCCACAGAAATCAGTGATATTGCACTGAGGTAGTAAGATAAGAATCATCCCCATAGAGTCATTACTGCCATATTCTATCATACTATGAAAATGTGGCCTATGATAGGAATTTGCAGATAATTCTGCACCCTTTGCCTGTCTTAAGTTTAAGCCAGTGCAGTGTAATGACTTAGCATCAAAGTGACTATATAGTACCCCATACATGTCATTAAGATTTCCAGGGGCTCTTATTAAGAGCATATTCAGCAACCCAAGAGTATAGCTAACAGTGTGAGCTTGAAAAACAACAGCTGTTTGTGTCTATCTGTTGATATATCATAGAGTCTCAGTGAGTGATATTTGCCCTATATTTTGTTGTTTAGGTTTTTAATGAGTTAGAATCCAGCCAGCATATTTCTAAGTAAGTAAATGATTATTTGACCCAGTCCTTCAGCTCTATAGTCATGAAAGTCAACATGTGAAAGACCAGGCTCTTAAGGGAAGGCGTAGAGGAGCGGACTCACCCCTGTGGTGCCTCCTGCTGGTGACTTCTGGGAATTACCTCAATTTCCAGCCCAGAGCACCCACTGCAGGCCAGTGATCCAGCTGTCCTTTGGCCCCAAGTCCCCCCTGGACCCCAGTGCCTCTTAACTGGGGTGCTGCCCCCTGGCAGTACCCCACCAATCTCCTCCCTGGGGAACCCCCAACCCACTATCCCCACTTTGGCTACTGCCCAGTCTCCATCTAGCCCCCCATGCCCTGGGGCAGACTGCAGTATCAGCCATTCATCATAGGCAAAGGGGTTTGGACCTGCTGCCTTTGCCCAACCCTGGGCTTCCCCTTGCAACCCCTAGTACCTCTTGGCCTAATGCTAGGCCACAGTCTGGGGCTTTCCAGGCAGGAGCTCCTCAGCCTTTTCCCAGCCCTGCTCCACTCAGGTACCTTGTCTAGCTCTCTGCAATCAAACCCTCCTCCCTCTACAAACAGAGAGAGACTGTTTTCTCCTGGCTTCCCTGGCCTTTTTATACAGGTCAGCTGTGGCCTGTTGCTCAGTTTGGGGCATGGCCCCAGCTGCAGCCACTTCCCCCAATCAGTCAAGCTGAAAGGTTGCTTTCTCCAGCCACAGCCCCTTCCCAGGGCTGTTTTTAACCCCTTCAGGGCAGGAGCAGTGTTCCACCCTGCTACAGAAGGCCAAATATGAACAAAACTCTATATTATTTCAGTGCTCATTGACTTTGGACTTAAAGTCAAGCAAACCCCCAGCTGACTTTAACTGAAGTTTCACACAATTAAGTATTGTACAACTGGCCCCCTTCCCGGCTCCCAGATTACATGTAGTGGATGTGACCCAGCAGTGCTTCCTCTGGTAAAACTCATCATGAATGTCAATGGGAGATTGGCCAGTAAAAGGATAGCAACTGCAGGTCTAGAGTGGGTGAAATTCACCCCTGTGATGATGGCCTACTCAAAGCCTATAGACCATTTACATCCCACTGAAGTGATGTATAAGCTTTGTAGGGGCCCTCTACAGAGGGGGAAACTTCAGTCTATGAATAATCACCATTGACAAAATTCAGTCCAGTGCAAATTCTCCAAACTGGTCCTCTGCATGGAGGTGAATTTAACTCCATTTAATCAGCTGACATGACCACAGTATAAGTACTGTGGCTCTGGGATGCATGCGTACGTCACTGCTCAGATCTTTAAGACTGAAGGAACTGAGTTCAGGGACCATGTGACAGGGTCAGGTTGCAAGCAACCTTTGCTATAAACAGAGGCAGCCTTCCCTCTAGGTGAGAGAGACCCAGGGAAGTGTCTGTAAATTCAGGTGTCAATTGAAGCCAAACAAGAAATAGAAACAGTATAAATTTTGTATTTAGCACAAAATAATGTTTCACAGTGAATTCATATGTTACTAAGTGAAAATACTATGGCTTGGTCATCATATATCTCAATAACGACAGAACCAGTTTGCAGTCATCTGGTTTGTTTGTTTTTTTACCATTCAACTGTAACTAAATTAATTAATTTCCTAATAAAATATTTCAAGTTGTTGAGAAAATATAGATAAGTAGACAGAATCCTTCTTACGATCATCAGCATTAACATGAAATCTTTTTGTGCTCATTACAGAAAATACAGTCAATTTAATTAATACATATTAATCCCTAGCTGACATTAAAATCAGCTAAAAAACAACATTGATATAGATTATTAAAACTGAGGCATAAAAAAGTGCTATAGGTGGCCACTATGGAGAAGAAAATAATTTCTAAAGATCTATGTGTCTCTCTTTGATTCCATTTTAGTCTGTAATCACATTTGCCAAACACCTATTATCCCAAAGAAAATTTACATACAGAAGAATAGTTTTCTTGTGAGGTTCAGTAAAGGAAAAGTACTTTCTTCTTCTTCAATGCTTGGCCGAATGGTTGGCTGTAGCAATCATTTGCCATTTGGTCCATTCCTGTGTGGCCGTAAGGACTTGACAGACCAAGAGTCCAGTGTCAGAACTCATGTAACGGGGGTCTTCCTCTGGGCCACCTCCACCCCTCAGTTGGTGGAATTTTATCCTGGATGTTGCAAGCCACCCGGAGAACAGCGTTTGCTGGAACATCATGTGGCATTCTGGCGACATGGCCAAAAAGTGTAAGACACTATCTATGTACAATGGCATCAGTAGCCTGTAGACTGTAGCAACTGCAAACATCTGCATTACAAATGAAATTGTTCCACTTTATGTCCAATAAATGATATTAGTATTATGTGTGGAAAGCCTCCATCTTTGTCCAGTCGGAGCAGCATAGTGTCCATATTTTGCAATTGTACAGCAGTATGGAAAGGATACAGCTCAAATAGATCCTGAACTTGGTTGTCATCCGGAGATTATGTTGATTCTATACTTGAAATAATTGACCCATAACAGACTCTGTGATGCCAATCTGGTGATGTATTTCCATGTGAGAGTTGGAGAAACAGGTGACTATAGAACCCAAATAGCAAAAGCCAGAGACTGCTTTGACAGTTTCTCATTCAAAGAGATTGGAGTCACTGGTAGACTTGATCATAGGTTCTGAAGGTTTGTCTTTGACCACAAAACATAGAGGACGATCTTGGCCAACTCCTCCTCCATTTGCTGGAATGCCTCATGAAACTTGTCGGAGCTGTATACTAGAAGAATCATGATATCAGCATAATCAAGGTACGAGAGTGAGAGATCACCAAGGAGTTCAGGGCCCAAGACACAGCCCTGCCTGACACCAGATACTGATTTAAAAGATGCTAACATAGACTCATAGACTCTAGGACTGGAAGGGACCTCGAGAGGTCATCGAGTCCAGTCCCCTGTCCTCATGGCAGGACCAAATACTGTCTAGACCATCCCTGATAGACATTTATCTAACCTACTCTTAAATATCTCCAGAGATGGAGATTCCACAACTTCCCTAGGCAATCTATTCCAGTGTTTAACTACCCTGACAGTTAGGAACTTTTTCCTAATGTCCAACCTAAATCTCCCTTGCTGCAGTTTAAGCCCATTGCTTCTTGTTCTATCATTGGAGGCTAAGGTGAACAAGTTTTCTCCCTCCTCCTGATGACACCCTTTTAGATACCTGAAAATTGCTATCATGTCCCCTCTCAGTCTTCTCTTTTCCAAACTAAACAAACCCAATTCCTTCAGCCTTCCTTCATAGGTCATGTTCTCAAGACCTTTCATCATTCTTGTTGCTCTTCTCTGGACCCTCTCCAATTTCTCCACATCTTTCTTGAAATGCGGTGCCCAGAACTGGACACAATACTCCAGTTGAGGCCTAACCAGCGCAGAGTAAAGCAGAAGAATGACTTCTCGTGTCTTGTTTACAACACACTTGTTAATGCATCCCAGAATCATGTTTGCTTTTTTTGCAACAGTATCACACTGTTGACTCATATTAAGCCTGTGGTCTACTATGACCCCTAGATCTCTTTCTGCCATACTCCTTCCTAGACAGTCTCTTCCCATTCTGTATGTGTGAAACTGATTGTTCCTTCCTAGGTGGAGCACTTTGCATTTATCTTTATTGAACTTCATCCTGTTTACCTCAGACCATTTCTCCAATTTGTCCAGATCATTTTGAATTTTGACCCTGTCCTCCAAAGCAGTTGCAATCCCTCCCAGTTTGGTATCGTCCGCAAACTTAATAAGCGTACTTTCTATGCCAACATCTAAATCGTTGATGAAGATATTGAACAGAACCGGTCCCAAAACAGACCCCTGCGGAACCCCACTTGTTATACCTTTCCAGCAGGATTGGGAGCCATTAATAACTACTCTCTGAGTACGGTTATCCAGCCAATTATGCACCCACCTTATAGTAGCCCCATCTAAATTGTACTTTCCTAGTTTATCTATAAGAATATCATGTGAGACCGTATCAAATGCCTTACTAAAGTCTAGGTATATCACATCCACCGCTTCTCCCTTATCCACAAGGCTCGTTATCCTATCAAAGAACGCTATCAGATTAGTTTGACACGATTTGTTCTTTACAAATCCATGCTGGCTATTCCCTATCACCTTACCACCTTCCAAGTGTTTGCAGATGATTTCTTTGATTACCTGCTCCATTATCTTCCCTGGCACAGAAGTTAAACTAACTGGTCTGTAGTTTCCTGGGTTGTTTTTATTTCCCTTTTTATAGATGGGCACTATATTTGCCCCCTTCCAGTCTTCTGGAATCTCCCCCATCTCCCATGATTTCCCAAAGATAATAGCTAGAGGCTCAGATACCTCTTCTATTAACTCCTTGAGTATTCTAGGATGCATTTCATCAGGCCCTGGTGACTTGCAGGCATCTAACTTTTCTAAGTGATTTTTTACTTGCTCTTTCCTTATTTTCTCTTCTAAACCTACCCTCTTCCCGTAAGCATTCACTATACTAGACATTCCTTCAGACTTCTCAATGAAGACTGAAACAAAGAAGTCATTAAGCATCTCTGCCATTTCCAAGTCTCCTGTTTCTGTTTCCCCCTCCTCATTGAGCAGTGGGCCTACCCTGTCCTTAGTCTTCCTCTTGCTTCTAATGTATTGATAAAATGTCTTTTTGTTTCCCTTTATTCCCATAGCTAGTTTGAGTTCATTCTGTGCCTTTGCTTTTCTAATCTTGCCTCTGCATTCCTGTGTTATTTGCCTATATTCATCCTTCGTGATCTGACCTAGTTTCCATTTTTTATATGACGCCTTTTTATTTTGTAGGTCACGCAAGATCTCAAGAGTAAGCCAAGGTGGTCTTTTGCCACATTTTCTATCTTTCCTAACCATCGGAATAACTTGCTTTTGGGCCCTTAATAGTGTCCCTTTGAAAAACTGCCAACTTTCCTCAGTTGTTTTTCCCCTCAGTCTTAATTCCCATGGGACCTTACCTATCAGCTCTCTGAGCTTACCAAAATCCGCCTTCCTGAAATCCATTGTCTCTATTTTGCTGTACTCCCTTCTACCCTTCCTTAGAATTGCAAATTCTATGATTTCATCATCACTTTCACCCAAGCTTCCTTCTACTTTCAAATTCTCAACAAGTTCCTCCCTATTTGTTAAAATCAAGTCTAGAACAGCTTCCCCCCTAGTAGCTTTTCAACTTTCTGAAATAAAAAGTTGTCTGCTATGCAGTCCAGGAACTTATTGGATAGTCTGTACCCCGTGGTGTTATTTTCCCAACAGATATCTGGATAGTTGAAGTCCCCCATTACCACCAAATCTTGGGTTTTGGATGATTTTGTTAGTTGTTTGAAAAAAGCCTCATCCACCTCTTCCACCTGATTAGGTGGCCTGTAGTAGACTCCCAGCACGACATCACCCGTGTTTTTTACCCCTTTTAGCCTAACCCAGAGACTCTCCACACTTCCGTCTCCTATGTCCATCTCCACCTCAGTCCAAGTGTGTACATTTTAATATATAAGGCAACACCTCCTCCCTTTTTCCCCTGTCTATCCTTCCTGAGCAAACTATACCCATCCACACCAACATTCCAGTCGTGTGTATTATCCCACCAAGTTTCAGTAATGCCAATAATGTCATAGTTGTATTTATTTATTAGCACTTCCAGTTCTTCCTGCTTATTACCCATACTTCTTGCATTTGTATATAGGCATCTAAGATACTGGTTTGATCTTGCCTCCCAGCTTTGCCCTGACCCTCCTTCCTCTCTGTCATTATAGCCTGTGCTCCCTCCTGTTTCCAACCCATCTCCCAGGTCTTGTTCCCCAATTACCTGTGGGCTTTGCTCACCTGTCCCCGTCGAACCTAGTTTAAAGCCCTCCTTACTAGGTTAGCCAGTCTGTGCGCAAATAAGGCCTTTCCCCTCTTCGAAAGGTGAACGCCATCTGTTCCTAGCAGTCCTTCCTCGAACAGCATCCCGTGGTCGAGGAAGCCAAAGCCCTCCTGGCGACACCATCTTCGCAGCCAGGCATTCACCTCCACGATGCATCTGTCTCTGCCCGGACCCCTACCTTCAACAGGAAGAATCGAAGAGAATACCACCTGCGCTCCAAACTCCTTAACCCGTACTCCCAGAGCCCTGTAGTCACTCTTGATCTGCTCAGTGTCACACCTCGTAGTATCATTTGTGCCCACATGGATGAGTAGCATGGGGTAGTAGTCAGAAGGCCGGATAATCTTCGACAATGCCTCTGTAACATCTCGGATGGGCCCCTGGCAGGCAGCATACCTCCCGGGATGAACGGTCAGGGCGACAGATGGGTGTCTCCGTCCCCCTCAGCAGAGAGTCTCCAACCACCACTACCCTACGTTTCTTATCAGTGGTGGCAACAGACCTCCCAGCCTTAGGGGTACGAGGCTTCACCCTCTTAACTGTTGGGGGTGATTTCTTCTCTCCTGTATCAAGAAAATCATAACGGTTATCTTTTACCACAGCAGGAGGGTTCGCAGCAGCGGTGGAGCACTGCCTGCTGCTAGAAGTAACCAGCTGGCTGTGTCCACCCTGAGCCTCCTCCTCCACTGGTGTGTCAGATACACCCTGAGGCATCTCCTCCTCCACCGGTGTGTCGGTAGTCCTGTCAACTGGGACAGCACCATCAGCTGTCTCCACATGGATACTGTCCAGGAATTGCTCATGGATATGGATGTTCCTCAGCCTAGCCACCTCCTCCTGTAGCTCTCCCACCTGCTGCCTGAGAGATTCCACCAGTAGGCACCTTTCACATTGGATGCCACCCCCAGCCTGGATATCAGTAAGTGGAAATTGCAAATTACAGTCTTTGCAAGCCCACACCAGAATCTGGGTAAAAGCATCCATGCTTTGGTACTCTGTCTGGCTACAGGCGCAGGTAGAGGAGACAGAAGCAGTGCTGGCACAGGTGTTGCGGGTCCTCCTCACCATTGTAAGCCTTCCTCTGTCAAACTCTCTCAAATTCCCGTCTACAGCTCCCTGTCTGCTCTGCTCTGCTGTAAACAGAAAGGTTTTGGATGTGGCTCAATTTATAGGTTCAGGGGACCAATGGGTCACAGATGAGACCGACAAGGGACCCCCCCTCCCTTCCTAACTCCCTTGCAAAACTCCCTGTTAGCAGCTCCTGGTCGCTAAGCTCCCTGGTCGCTTGTGCGAAGCTTTATAAAGCCCTGGCCTGAGTGAATGCCCCGCCCACTGGTTAAGGCTCAGCCAATTACCAGAGGCTTCTAGCTTTCAAACCTTCCTAGTAGCTCCTCCTCCAACTGCCAGCTACAGCACACGGTCCTTCAAATAAACAAACCAAACAGACTGACAAACACAAGCTCAGCACACAGCAAGTAACCCCCAAACACAAACACAAACACTGCAGACAGTCACTTACCCCACAGATGCTGTATGTGCTCCTCCTTCACCTATTCCCAAAACATCCTATTCCCAATACATACACGGGTAGTGGTTGCATTATGCAGTGCAATAACCAAGTCCAGCAGAATGCTTGGGACACATATATGTGACTCGGTCAACTGAATCAAAAGCAGCTTTAAGATCGACATACGCTATGTGCAGGACCTTCCTGAGCTTACAGTGTATCTCTGACAACAAGAGGAGGGTCAAAATGGCATCTAATATGGACCTGTTCCCTGTAAAGCCTGATTGTTAGGGGCAATGCTTCTGATGTAGCAGGTGCTCCAAACACGCCAGCAGAACATGCACAAACACCTTCCCTGGCACAGACAACAAGGGGATCGGCCTGTAGTTCTCACATTCACTGCGCTGTCCCTTGCCCTTATAAAAGGAGATCACAATACCGTCCTTCCAGGTGGTTGGCAAGGTTCTAGTTCTCCACACCAGGCGAAAGATGGCCAGAAGTAATTCCGCTACAGGGTCATAAGTGCATTTTAGGAGCTCTAGGAGGATGCCATCAGCGTGGGTTGTGTGTCTGTTTTTCAGTTTGCAGATGGCACACTTCACTTCATCCAGTGTTGGTGCATCAGTGCAAGTGTCTAGGTCCGGAACCACAGTGACTGCCAGATTGTCCAGCTCTCAGCAAGCAGCAGCTGAAAGGCGGTTCAGGGCACTGTGATAATGTTCCACCCAGTGTGAAAGTCCTTTGGCAGGCTGAAATTTATGAGGCTGAAGGAGGGCTGTGGAAAATTCTATGCACCACTCACACTCTTCATATTTTGGGCATTAAGGCTTGTGCAGGACTTTGCATAGGACACCTGCATTGGGTGAATTTCACCTAAAGGTATGTATACATTGCAAAAAAAAATAATAATAATCCTGGAGCAGAAAATGTAGATGTTTGGGCTCAGGCTAGAGCCCAGGCAGCAAGTAAGGAAGTTCTCAGAGCCAGGGATCCACATGAAGCCCAAACATCTGCACTTCTATTTTTAGCCTTGTAGCACAAGCCACACAATCCCAAGTCAGTGGACCCAGGCTCTGAGGCTTGCTGCCATGAGTCTTCTTTTGCAGTATATAGACCTACCCTAGGAGACCTTGGAATATCCAAGATGTCTCCTTTCTCCTGAAAAAATCAGTGGGAATTAGGTGTCTAAATACCTTTGAAGATTGGGTTCTAAGTGACTTAGCAGCATAAGCCCCATTTTCAACTTAGGACTTATCTTCACTACCAGGGTAAGTCTTGAATAATAATATGAATAATATAGCTGGAGTTGAAGTAGCTTAGGTTGACTTACCCCAGTGTCTTCACTGCACTGCATCAATGGGAGATGCTCTCTGGTCAATTTACCTTCCTCTTCTCAGGGAGCTGGAGTACCTGTGTCAACTAGTACTCCTTTTAGTGAGTCTTCATTAGACCAGTGGTTCTCAAAGCCGGTCCTCCGCTTGTTTGGGGAAAGCCCCTGGCAGGCCAAGCCAGTTTGTTTACCTGCTGCATCTGCAGGTTTGGCCGATCGCAGCTCCCATTGGCCGCGGTTCGCCACTCCAGGCCAATGGGGGCTGCGGGAAGTGGTGGCCAGCACATCCCTCGGCCCGCACCGCTTCCCGCAGCTCCATTGGCCTGGAGTGGTGAACCACGGCCAGTGGGAGCTGCGATCCACCGAACCAGCGGACGCAGCAGGTAAACAAACTGGCCCTGACTGCCATGGGCTTTCCCTGAAAGAGAGGCGGACCAGCTTTGAGAACCACTGCACTAGACCCACTAAATCGACATCCACTGTACTGATTGTAGCAGCATTGGTGTCCCCAGTAGTGAAGACAAGCCTTTAGACATTTAAGAGCCTATGTCCCATTGACTTTCAAAGAAATTTATCCTCCTAAGGGTATGTCTACACTGCAAATAAAAATCCATGGCCAACCCATACCAGCTGACTTGGGTTCCCAGGGCTTGGGCTGCAGGGCTGTTTCACTGCAGTGTAGACTTCTGGGCTCAGGCTGCAGCCTGAGTGCTGGGCCCCTCCCACATCACAGGGACCCACAGCCTGGGCCCCACCCTGATCCCAGAAGTCTACACTGCAATGAAACAGACCTTTTGCATGAGCCTGAGTCAGCTGGCATGGGTCAGCCATGGGTGTCTAATTTCAGTGTAGACATACCCCAAATGCCTATGTCACTTCTGAAAATGAGGCTTAGGCTCCTAAATCATTGATGTGGTTCTGAAATTTTTATTTTAAGTGCTTTGAGGGCCCAAATAGTATAATTGTGGGAGACGTGTATTGGCTATAGAGCAACTTGTCTTGCACCTGTGACTTAAACAAAACTCCAGTTAAAGTTGACAGGGGAGTTTCCTGAGAAAGGAGATAGAGTAAGTTTTGGTTTTGCACTCCAGCGTGTCTAATAAAACAGAAATATTTGAACAGAATCAGAAACCAATATTCTGTTTCCAGTGCTCCACAAGTATTTAAAAATACTTTTAGCTAATTATGGGCCAAATTAAACCCAATGAGAGTTTTGCCACTGACTTCCTGGAACTAGATTTGGCCCTGTATGCAACCGTAGATATGGATTTTCAAAAAATAAAATGAGTGTTCTTATTACATATAGATTTTAATCTGGAGACTATGGAAAAGCTTAATTTCCCTTTTTCTCCCTGATTTCTTGCTGTCCTTTAAAAAAGTAGCCACTCCCTTCACTATTGATTACACTTACCGAATCTTATCTTCAGCTTATAACTTATTTCATTCACTGTTTAAAAGGGTTAGATAAAACATCAAAAGGGGAAAGTGAAATGTGTGATTATCCCATGAACAGCATGTTTTAAGAACTTACCTTGCTGCTAAGAAAATAGAGAAACATTGAATTTTATTGCTTGACATGTTCCAAATTATGATAAGGTTGGGGGCTAATTAAATAAGATGCAAGATTTGTTCATGTACTGTTTTGTGATAAATGTAGTGTGCTTTAGTATTTACTTCTGTTTCCCTTAATATTTTAAAGTTTCCTTTTAAGTGTGTGAAAAATGGGTAAAACTGTCAGTTCTTATCATACATGACCTTGCTTTTTGGCTAGCTTCTTTCCTCTTATCTATCAAACGCATTACTCTCTCCATCATAATGCGGCAGTGCAAACAGTGCAGCCAGCCAGCAAACATGACCAAAGCTACTTTTAAACTGCCTCTAGACTCTTTAAACTCAGCTAAAAAGCTGATTAGGTTCCACCTCTTTGGTCATTATCTCATTTTGATAGCCACACTATGAAAAAGAGATCTAGTAAAAAGCTGCCTCATAGGAAAGCTAGTTAAAGTGTGTGCTTACTTAGGAAAGTACACTTAAAGAATAATTAATTAATTGATTGACTAATTAATTAAAACACCTAATTCGTTTGCCATAACCAACTGTGTAAACTAGTTTGTCTATTTGCTGAGTCTTGAAATGAACAACAAAAAATCTTTTTGGAGAAGCGGAAGCAATTTAAGATTTCCCAAAGCTAGCATTGCAATAACAGAAACTGACAAGCCTGCCTGGTATATTAACCCTTTCTGTCAGACCTTTGCATCGTGTTTTGTTGGTTTATTTGTTTGTTTTAGTTTTAAGATTCTTTTTCTCTGGTGGGAAATTAACCCAAATCAACGCAGAAAAATGAGGATTTCTACAGTAGGTTTGAAGCAAAAGTGAAGGGGCAAAGTGAGGGAAAAGTACTTAGACATCCCCCCTGCTAGCTTTCCAAAGGATAAAACAATATTTAGATCTAAAGCTGCAGAAGAAGACGAGTGTATTTTATTTCCTTTAGCGTAGGTAAAACATAGCAGTTAGAGGAAAACATAATTGTGTTCCATTGTTTTCTCATTGATGGTTAGCCACATTTACCCCCGATTGACTGGAAGTTGTATGATCTCTCCGGTTGCTCTTTGATCCATACACCTTCCCAGCGGATTATCTTTTTTTCTTTTTAAACAAATTTTAAAGAGAAGAGATTAGAAAGGGGAGGGGAAGGCTGGCTACATGCGGAAAGGGTGTGGTTTGATGTGGGGAGGTTAAAGTCAGCATGTGTAGGAAAACCACAAACCATTGTTGAGGCTTGTTTGCATGATTTACTTTTGCGAGTGAACTACAATGACAACTATTCAGAAAATAGTCAATAGGGCCTGACTGTAACAAGCCCTAAAAACATATATGCTTCATTATACTAGAGCCTGGGACTCGTGTTTTTAAGTGTGATTTGCTTTACTTTGTCAATAAAGCGGCAGGCAATATGTCACGTCTCTGGCATGCACTAGAAGTGTGCACTTTTCCTCCCCTCTAAAACCAAGAAGTTTTGGGCCAGAGACTTATCTTTCCCTTTCTTACCAGCTGCACAGATTGTAGCAGATCGAGTGGTTACAGCCGCCTGATTCTGTCTTTAGCACAAATGCCCCACAAGACCTGTAAAGAGAGACACGATTAGTTGCAGCTGATAATCACTAAAAGCCAGACGATGTTGTGAGGAGGATATAACGCCTAGAGTGGCCATCATTTTCCTCACCGTTTTCCCAATATCTGGAATACCTTATGCTGATTTGACCAGAGCTACTTTAAAAATCGAGATTAGAATATTGCAAATTACTTTCCAAAGTGTTATGCTGAACATCCTCTAGGCTCTGTTTCACCCCCAAACCTACCTTCAGCATCTTCATCACATTCCCCTGACACCAGGTACAAGCGAAAGTGCCTGGAAATGGCCCTTCTCGCTGAGAAACGCTAGAAATGCAAAATCAGCCTAGATCTTGAGTAGCAACACTTCAGACGCGGTCCTATTACTATACACTTAAAAGGATGCGGAGCCCAAAACATTCTACACAGCTGGGTGGTTCCGTATTGCCATTTGGGGAGTCTTGAACGCCTTGTCGGGCGCCTTTCAAAACAGAAGGGAAGGGAAATGATTGCAAGGCGAATAAAGCCTTGTACCTGTAGCACAGGAAAGTGTTGCTGGCCTGGGAATATCCTGTTATTGCATGTACACATCTCTGTTAAATAATAGGGTTTATTTAACTGCAATCGACGTTCTAAAGAGATCGTCCTAATTCGCAAATGGCTCACAGGCTGCCTGGCTCGTCGCAGACTGACGCTCCATTTGTAGTATGTCAGGAGTGATAATCTATCAAGTTAGTATCCGAGCATCTTTATGCTAGAATCCCTCGTTGGCCCAAGAACATAGAAGAAGGACTTCCTACCTAGCTGTGACTTTGCCTTCCTCCCCTTTGCCCTCTGGTGACAGAGTTTTCTATTAATTTGGCTACAGCCTGTGAGGATGTGGCTTGAACCC
This sequence comes from Gopherus evgoodei, assembly GCF_007399415.2. Classification (NCBI taxonomy): domain Eukaryota; kingdom Metazoa; phylum Chordata; order Testudines; family Testudinidae; genus Gopherus; species Gopherus evgoodei. The sequence continues at coordinate 10,763,741 of NC_044331.1, forward strand.
CAGAGCCAGAGTTTCTTTTAGCTTGTGTTCCTGAGGCCCAGCTGAAGTGAAGGAGAATGTTGCCATTGGATTCAGTGCTAAGAGGATCGTGTCCCCTTGGATCGCTGAATCGGGAGGGAAATATTACTCGGAAATATTAAACCAGCCCTTGAAGACCAGGAGAAGAGTTCGCAGCTGGTGGACAGGAGGATAAACCCACATGAAGCCCTGGTCCGTGTCCCTCAGTAGACGTCAGGTCTGCAAGTTCTTCTATGTAAAAAAAAAAATCACAATCAAGTAATTGCCCGGGATTTGGGGGTGCGAGTGGATATTTTTTACATATATACCTCGTTGGAAGAAATAGGGTGATGAAGGGGTTAAAGAAACTCCCTCCGCTGAAGACCAGGGACCCATAAGCATTTTCACAGATATTCTAACAATAGGTAACATTACCGATTAACATGATCTGTCAACACTCCTTTGACCCATGTGACTAGAGCAGATCTATTAGCTGGCACCTACGCTGCCCTCTCAGTCACCTTGGTAAGACTTTGCACCCCCTGGTTGCGCCTGAGTCACTGGTAAATATTTTCTTACGCCAGGCTGCCCTTTCCCTCTCCCTGATCCCGGTGTGTGTACTTACCTTGATAGCGGCTGTTTTCTTAGCACAAAGATGGCACTTCCTGGAGCCTTGCAAACATTTTTGTTATAGAATTAAGATCTGCAGGGCAGATAGGACGGGTGCTTTCTGGGCAGAGGACGGGCCACCTTTGGGAGGGAGGGGAACAGGTGGACAAAGAAAGCGGATGTTAGTTTGGACCGTGCAGATGATGCTCTGTATCCAGTGCCACCTAACAGCAAATAATGCTGCCCCTCTTTCTTTGGGGACAGGGTCCATTTCATTCCGTCTCTTTGCAGTTTTTTATCTGCCCAGGGTTGAGTGGCTTGTTCATTTCTTCCGATATTGCTGCACGTATAACTTCATCCAAAGCTGAAGGGACCCTTTCTGGGGAGGGAATGGGGGAACGGGGAGGGCTTGTTACTTACGAAACAACCAAGTATTTCATATTAAAGGGGCAGGAAAACCTCACCTTCAAACACGGGAAAGATCAGAAAGCGCAGGGTCCTGATGGACAGACCTAGGTTTCAAGGTGGCTGGTCTAGATGGTGTTTTAACAGATAAGTCACCGATTTGTAGGCGATTTTCTCAAAAAATGATCATGTTTTTTACCACACCAGCTGGAAAATCGTTTGTTACGTTCTCAACCAAGCTGACTGTCTATCTGTGTGCTCGACTTACCAGCCATGACAGCCAATGGGAAGAAATCTCTCTTTGACTTTAGTGGGCTTTGGGTCAGAACCTAAAATTTCAGTTCTCCGTGTGAACTAGATTGATAGATAGCCAATACCTGCCTAGACTACTCCTTTTGAGACCGTGTGAAGAAAGACTCTGTCCTGGGTCCCTACCATTGACAGTTAAGCAGGTAACCAGAGATTGAAGGCTGTATATACAGACGTGGCAGTGTTGCTGTCGGAGAATGCAGTCGAAAGTAATGACCTGTCTCTTTGCTTATTAGTTCAACACAATTTGCAACTCTGGGATGTTGTGTTTTTCCCTCCTGGGGCAGTCTACAGTTAACAACCAAAGGACTTTCTGAACTGAATTTAATCTGGGAAAAGCCAAATGAGAAAACTGAAGTCTGACTTTCTACTCCCCCCTAAACTTCTTGGCTACAACTCAGGGTCTCTCAAACTGCGGGTCGGTGCCCCTCAGGGGGTCATGAGGTTATTATGTGGGGGGTGAGATGTCGCGAGCTGTCAGCCTCCAACCCAAACCCCGCTTTGCTTCAAGCATTTATAATGGTGTTAAAGTGTTTTAATTCATAAGGGGGGGCGCACTCAGAGGCTTGCTCTGTGAAAGGGGTCACCAGTACAAAAGTTTGAGAATCATCGCTATAAGTGACCAACCGCAATTAACCATTTGCCATGGGTGATTGTGTTGCCTACTCGTGTGCTTTGCAAGTTCCAGGAAATATGTATGTCCAGAAAGATTTTTTTTTTAAGGATCTGAATTAATTTAAGGGACTGACGCCATTGGCTTGTGTGAGGTCGAGTCCCTTTATATAAGGAAATATGCTCTAAAGACTATAGATAGTCAGGAAAACCAAGCAGCTCTGCAATACTAGTTCATAGAAACCCTTCACTGTATTTCCCGAAAACCTAGTCTGTGCAGTAGAACCTGCTGTGTTAAATTATGATCCAAAGGCTTTGGGGTGGGAACAATCAATCAGAATACCTGGGGTAGTGTGTAATGTGTGTGCTCTTGCCAGCAGGAGAAAGCTGCCCCCGAACACAGTCCCCCAGCAGGTTAAGTAAATATCATACTCTAGACAAACCGAGAGGATCACATGGCAGCATCAATCAGCTGTTGATAAAGTACAATCTGCCTTTAATACACGCTGAGAAAGTTATTTAACACTTACAAAACCTGTATCCACTGCTTTTCCCTTTTGGTAAAGCGGGAGAAAATGTTCTTTGAAAGTATAACTCTTTTAAGGAGGCAAGGAGAGGTGACGGTTGCACTTTCCTGGGGAATATAATAGCTTTTAATGAAGCCACAGACAGACACTCTATAAAGTACATGAGCCACAGGGCTGATAAAAAAAAATATGGAAGCGATTAAACGAACAAGTAAATGTAGAAGCGGCCAGACTCAATATCATGCTGTATATCAGGGTGTCTTTTCATTCATAATTTCACAAAGCTGGTGATAGAAAGGCTCGAGGAATTTAGGGAACTGGTTTTCTTGTTACGCAATTAAATAATATAATGCAAAAAGGAGAAAGTCTCCTGGCCGCAATAGACAAATCTCTCTTTTATTTCCTATTGCAATGTTGGATAGTCTGAGAACTCAAGAAGAAATATATACATAAATTCTCCCCTGGACAGTATGTCAGAGAAATTGGAAAAAAACCTATAGGACTGAATGAATATAGGAGTAATTAATTTCCTCTGGACTATGTGTGAAACAATATGAGTGTGCATTGTGTAAAGAACTGGGAATATTTGAATGCGTTAATTTTTCAATGCACGTTTTCAGCCAGGTAGGTGAAAATGGAAGTAGTATGAATATTCAGGAGCGTAGTCAGACCAAGGATATCATACAAGTACGTTTTTTGATCCACTGTATTTGTTACCATTCTGCTTTCAACGTTGCACTTTTAATTAGCATAATACAAGTCCCTTATCCTATTTGACATGAGGTGGAGGCCCCGATCCTGCAAATATTTACACCCACCCCGATGCTTAACTCACAAGGACGCTCCCATTGAAATCAAGGGTATTATTCAGGCACATATAAGTTAAGCACCTGCCTAAATATTTGCCTAGGCAGATGTACCTGCACCTACCCACAAATCCGTGTGCCGGAGAGAAAGTTAGAACTTTAATAGATAAAGCGAGACACTTTGCAGCTACACATACAGGGGAAGCCTGGGTCAGTCCCCGCAAGTAAATTCTGACAAGTCTGCTCTTAACAAATGAAGATTAATGTCCACTCGAAAAGGACGCTGCTCTAAGTGCTGTTTATACAAGAGAAATGCTGGAAATGAAAAAAGCAGGCTGAACGCCGATGTTATACAACGTGCTGAAATAAATGGCTGCTGATTTAAAGAGTGTTGACGTGCAAGCTTTTCCCTCCCCTGTACCCCACCAGCCATTTCTTTCAATGCTTTAGGAACCCAGCGTAATACAGGGAAGATCCCGTGTTCACGAGATTGCACAGTTGCGCTAATAATTTCAGACAATATCGTTATATGCTAAAGTTAACATCTAACACTGCTCTGCAGACATCTGTTTTGGTATGGTCGGAATATACGTGATTACGCAGGCTGCATGTCACGCGTTTTATTTACTTCAATAGGGAATGATCATAGACCTCTCAGAATACACACGAAAAATCACTTACACCGCCAGACAACATAAAACAATTGGGTTTTTGTGGCATCAGACATTCAGCCCTCTATTAATGTTTAATATGACCTTTGGGGGAATATGGAATGTAACTAGATAAGGTGGCAAATTCTGAACTTGTATCAGAAAGATAACAAACAAATCACATCTAACACACACACAAAATGTGCAGTTAGTTTATGATGTCACCAGGTGCTATTGATTATATACAGATCATGCACAGATTCGAACTTCACAAAAATACTTTGTACTTGGTAGGGTGTGTGAGAGAGAGATCCACATTTAACATTTAGGTGTAGGTGTGCGTGTGTGTGTGTGAGAGAGAGAGAGAAAAATCCACATTTACCATTTAGATGTGTGTGTGTGTGAGAAAGAGAGAGAGAGAGAGAGAGAGAGAGAGAGAGAGAGAGAGAGAGAGATGGGGGTAAATAAGACACCAAAAGTGACCTAAGTACAAACGCTAGCTAGCTGTCAATTTGCTGTGCTAAACCAGTTTGGCTTAACTCCCTGAGGGTGTCGTGAACGCAAATTCTGAAAGAACAAAAGTGTTTTAAAGTCACTGCACCAGTACGTGTGAATAAGAAGCTCCGCAACGTGTCCAGAGCACTCAGCGATTTGTGATTAAGAGTCCTATATGAAGCTGCTAAAACAGACTCTCTCCACTTTTCCCTTGGCCATCATGGATCCTTCAAAGAGGAGCGTGTTGGATCTGTTCCTCCACCCACGTTCGTTTGTTGTGGGGGTTATGGACTCGCTTGATTTGTCATGACTTGCTGCTGTTTGCTTAAAGTTTGGGGTGGGGATGAAGAGTAGAGGGGCTGTATTGTATCCAGGCCACAGGAGAGCAGCCCAGAGCTTTTTCGCGACAAGAAGTCCTAAAGTAGCGTCTCCTTCTCCTGTAATGTATTTGGAAAGTTGTACTAAAGAGCTGTAACCGACACCCTCAAGCTCCCTCCAGGGGCCTGTTGGGCAGATGTAATGGGAGGGCCAGGGGGGCCTGGTTTGGCTAGACATGGGGACATTTGCCATGGGTGACCTGTGAACGTCAGCTTCTGAGCTCAGCACTGTACGGAGGGGCTTGGGCTAATGTAATAAAGCGGGAGAGACAAGAGGAAAGGCCTATCTTGCCCCAGGGCCACCACATGTTCCCTCCGTTTTACTGTCAGTGCTACGTGGAGGCTGTGGCTTCATTTCATATTCCATTAATATTTACAGCGGCGATTGAATTTCCCATTACACAGTTCACCATTCACACACTGCTAATATGAAATATTAATCCTATTGTTCGCATTATGAAAAGTCTTACTATTAAAAAAAATCCAGTCGCCACTTTGCACCAGCAAATTCATTTACTCCAGTCCCTTGGAATCAGAGGTTTTCATCCAACAGAGAGTCTAAACGCCCTTTCCATGCTCACAGTTTTGATCTGCATTGTGGACGTGTTTATACATCTAACAACTTTGCGCCTGAGTTTTACTAATAAGATGCATCTCGAAATGACTATAACTTTCCATTTATATAAATTATAAAACAGAAGTGTCAAGTTTTCGGATGGATGTCTGTTTGTTTTTGCTGAGTCTTAAATAAGATGCCAAAATCATGATAATATATGCATACTAATCACGAGATGTCTCAACGCTACATGTATATGAGAACTTTGGTTATTTTCTTTTAATAAAAACAGACATAACAACACAACAACAAAGCAGGTGTTGACCAGTTTGAGAATATAATCAAGCCCTATCCGTTTTAAAGACGAGGAATCGGTCATCAAACTTGGCAAGTTGCTACTGCGTCATTTTTCATTGCTGATTATAGAAGGAGCATCAGTACTAACTTCTGTGACTGGATTGTTGTCAGTAGGAATGTCACAAAGGTGCACTGGGAATCAACTGAATTGAAATTAGAATAATAATTTCACCAGCCGGGGTAACAAAACAAAGTGTTGAATTAAACTTGTGCAACCATGAAAGTTAGACCAGGAGAATAACTGACAACGATTCCCCCCGCCCACTGGAATATTTTATTGTTTGCTTTTCGATTTTAGAGGTGACATACCTATCATCACTTTGCTTTTTGCCCTGAATATATTGTCTTATCTTGGAAGAAGTGCCAAGCTGCAAATCCTTGACAAAAAAACCCCAAAATCTCAATGCTTTCAGCCTAACACAGGTATGTAATCTAACCATTACTCAGAGAAATGAGACCATCCTTCACTACAGATAACTGGTTACCTCTTTGTGCTTTTGACTGCTATTGATTCACAGTAATTGCCTTGGAAGTTAAAGAACTGTCAGAAACTCTGTGCGTGGCATCTGTGTGTGTTAAAATTGTTGGGAGAAAGTTGTAATTATCTGTAATTTCCTCCCACTATTTGTCGCCGTCTTCTCTTGGGATCACACGTAAATGACACTGATGTAACCCAGTTTTTAACCAGCTTTTGTCAGGAGCTGGACTGTGTTGATTTACACCCGTGTTTACTCTCTGTTGTCAGCAATAACTAGGAAGCCTCCGTAGACGCAGTCTCTTCACCTTAACTCCCAGGGACCTCTGCTTAAGGTTGTGCTTGGACACTTATCTGGGACAGTTCCACCTTTGGCTCTGCTAAATATAACGGGTTCCTCTCTGCCTGGGCCCTTTCTAATCTCATCTTGTCCCTGATTTTGATCTTGCAGTATTTTGATCGGGAGCGGGGGGACATTACGGTTTTTGCTTTTTTTTTAATTTCTTCTTTGACCAGAGCCTCCTCGACGTACAGAATAAGCAGGAGCGCTTTCCGCTATATTTGTCATTCTTAATCGACTTGTATTAAGGCAGTTTGGAACTACTTAAGTTAGTTTTTCAGCTCAGGGGGAAGACACAGGCTCTAGAAGGTGTGCTTGGGTGACATTTTCACGATGAGATCTGCCCCCTCTCCCCCACCCTTTTTTTTATACAGCCCTAAATGTGTCATGCTTTGTCACATCCTCTGTGTGTGTGTTTTTAGAGAACATTTGAATAAAAGGCTCGATGCCAGGTATTGGTGACACAGTGGGTGGAATTTTCAGCCTTTCCACAAAGAGTTGGAAGCCTCTATTTGCATAAGGTCAGGGTACAGCTTCTGACAGAACTTTAGCAGCATCTCTGTCTCTTAGCAACACTCTTGCACTCTTGGTCCCTGCATTAAATTGACTGGTCCTTTCCTTTTCTTCCTTTCATAGGGAGGCTTACAATAAAATGTCACCCTTCCAACCTGTGCCTGTCACCCAGTAGGTCATCTGTTTCTCTACACCTCCCCCCAGCTCTCCCCCTCCACTCTTCATCTCCAATTAGAGGATGAGATTATTCATTTGGTACCTTCCCAAAACGGCTTCATTTTTTATTTTGTTAATTAATATTAATAACATTTCTCCTTTTGTATTAATAAAAGGGAGCCCTCATAAACAGAGAGGAGATAAGGAGCAAATTGCAGGCACCTGCAAAACAATGGGCTTGGAGAGGGGTAATAAGGCGAGTTGAGATAGAGAGAGCAAGGTTTAGGTCATCCTCTCCACCCATTTAGTTGATGCAGGGTTGAGCTCAGCATGGAAGCCTTCAGTGTGCTTAGAATATTAGAGTCACCCCTCTTGGCTCCGGGATGGGAACTGGTGACAGAATACAGATGCTGATAGGTGGTGTTAATGGAGGGTCAGATTTGGACAATGGTATCCATCACTTGCCTCATGGCTCTGCTGTCAGATGGAGTCATTTCTGACTGCTCTATCACCAAGATTTGGGAGCGATTCAATTATTACATTCAGCTTGGCAACGGTGTATACAGAGCGAAGCCCAAAGGACCGAAAAAAAAATCGACTCCATCTTTCTTGGTCTCCCCTCCTCCAAATTATAAAAAGCCTTAACTGTTCAATAAGCCCCTTTGCTCCTCTTTTTTTAAAAATACAGCTGCTGACTTACTCGGTCTCCGAGTAACTTGGCAGCTAATTTAACACAAAGAAACTTTTGTTGGGAAGATTATTGCAGATCTGCTGAAGTTTGAACCATGTACAGAATGTTTGTATGTTTCATCCGAGAACTTCCACGATTGGAGTGAGCCGTTTTCATAGTAAGGTTGATAATATTTGCATGGTGACATACCGAATATATATGTCTGTATAGGACTGATCCAAATGAGAAGTAATTCCTATCACCCCTCACAAAAACTACAATTGGGCTTCTTCACCCAAGCAGGATTGGATTATTATTTATAAAGTTGGAGTGTCCAGAAATGAATTAATTTAAAGCACTGAGCAAGCCTTAAAAACGGAGAAACTTTGCATTATTTTCTTTATATTTTAAAGGTGCTTAAGTGGTAACAACCCTTTTAAATTCAGTCCAGATTTTATTCCCCGGCTTCCTGAGGCGAACTGATCCACTTCTAAGGAGGCATGGCTCCTTTTCTCTAACACTTTATCCACCTCTCGAGTGGTTCAAATGCTGAGATGAAATCGGTGCTTTTCAATGGTATTTCTTCAAAATTCTTGTCTTGGGTGTTTTCTTCCTGGCCTCTTCCTTTCCAGGTTTTCAGACACCGTCATTCCTGCAAAATAAATTCTCAGGTGATGGGTTCTGAGAAAAACCTACAGAGGTTAAAAGTCAACTGCTTCCTCTTTAATAATTCACGTCATATTTCTTCCACTTTGTCAAGGTGGCTGAAGAAGATGGACAGGGCTGAGATAGGCAGACACTTAAGTTTATTATCCAAGGGCTGGGGAATCCTTGGAAGGGAGATGCCTTCTTTACCTATGGAACTGGCAAATCTACTTGTTGACTAGCTCCATCAGATTGCCGACAGTTGTATGTCGCGTTTTCCTATTCTCATAGATTTTCTCAGAAAGGAGATTTCTCTCCCTTTTACTCTCCTGGAGGTTAACCATACTGTTCCTTCACGCCCTTTGCTGTTACAAAAACTTACTGCCCAAATGTCCATCGACTATTTACTAATAGTCTTGAATAGGAGCCTAATGTTTGTAATTCCTTCCCTGCATTAGCCAGAGCAATGTGACATTGATCTTGCCTCCTGCGTGATAAGGCATCTTTACGTGGTTTGTTTTGCTGTTCATATTGTTGAGAGTTTGTGACTAACTCAGTCGCATGCAGTTTAGAATAAAAATCTGGTGATGCTATAGTCAAAGTCTGAGGGAAGCAGAACAGGGAGGGATGGGCTCCTGAAATGTGTCTAAACCTGGAAAAAACTACCAGAGCGTTCAGATTCAGGCGAACAAGATACTGCCTGCATCCAATATACGAACTCTGTCTCATCCGCATAGTGCCTCACATTTGCCTTCTATCTATTTACCTAAACAGAAACAAAGTTTAATAAATCACAGTTCGCCTAGTCCACGCTCATTTGTCTTTCAAAATTGCTTTTCCTCAAATTTTAGAAGAACTTTTATGATTAAAACTTTTATGATTAAAATGGTTTATAGAAGATCTACTCTAGCCTATCCCTAATCAATACGTTTAGTGGCAGCCTGAAAAATCTAGGCTCTGTTAGTTTGCATGCGGAATATCATTTATTGGTATCCCTTTAGTTATATTCTGAAATAAGTTTGTAACAAAAGGGGGGGAAGAATCGCTTGTTGTAGTAAATATATTCCCTGGGAAATATACATTCGGGTAAATAAGTGAGTGACAATAGAACGGATAATATTATTATCCTGGTTGCTGTCTCCTTACTGCTGTATCACGATGACAAAGTTTTCCTCTAGATGTGGTTTAAAGGAGTATCATATGTTAGCAGTATTTCATTTTAAAAGTAGCCCATTTTTCACTCCTCCTTTGTACTGTAGCTTGATGTGACTTAAGTCTTATCCGAACACTAAATAAAGTCCTTTATCTGTCAGATTTCGGGAACTTTGTACACGAATGGAACATCAGGCAACTTTCAATAATGTAGCAAAGGAACTTCTCTGTTCAAGTGAGAATAGGAGCAGACCTTCTGGCCGTTGGGAAATTTGCCTGCGTGTAGGTGTTGCTCTGTTATATTTTCGATTAGAACATGGTCTGCCTTGTAAATTTCTCCTTCTCTGCACTGCATCACTTAGTTTTTTGTCAGGGGAAACTATTTGCCCTAAGGAACAGCACCCTGACCCATCACCCAAGTTGAGCTAACAAGAAGCAATCAGATTTCAGAGTAGCAGCCGTATTAGTCTGTATCCGCAAAAAGAACAGGAGTACTTGTGGCACCTTAGAGACTAACACATTTATTTGAGCAAAAGCTTTCGAGGACTACAGCCCACTTCAACGGGTGCATGTAGTGGAAAATACAGTAGGAAGATATATATGTATATACTGTATTTTCGACTACATGCATCCGATGAAATGGACTGTAGCCCAGGAAAGCTTACGCTCAAATAAATGTGTTAGTCTCCAAGGTGCCACAAGTACTCCTGATCTTTTTAAGAAACAATCAGTGTGTGGTAGCCACACGGCCATCACTTTTGGTATAGTAAAGTTGGAACTCTAAAGCAATCTGTGCAACATGAGTCCTGGGAGCTGCTTCTAACTTCAGCCTTTCTTATCTAAGAATTCATGGCATCTCAGCCTGGCTCAAAGAACGCCCACAGGGCATGGCAAGAAGACAAGGTGGGTGAGGTGGTCTCTTTTATTGAACCAACTTTTCTGCTGGTGAGAGAGACAAGCTTTAGAGCATCCATACAGCTTCACAGGGCACGTCCTGTTTCGATCTTTGCTTGATAAAGGCTAGTTTGTTTGGATTTCTACTAGCCAGTCTAGCGATGTGCCCCTTTGGGTGTCTACTTCCACATTCCTCATGTACCTTCGTTCACTTGGAATAAAGTTGCCCCTACAGTAGAGTATCATTTACACTCCAGCCCGGGGAAACTTTTTGTTTTGTTTTGTTTCACGCTCAAGCACTTGTGTTCAAGTCCTGAGATTTGAATCTCTTTGAATATGTAGCAAAGCAGAGGCTTTAGTTCCCAAGTTGTCAGGAGAGATACGAATGCAAGTGGAGCTCTCTGTTAGCAGGGAGAGAGAGAGTTATCTTCCACTGGCAACCAGCAATGAAATGCATTTGAAAAGCTGCCAGCGAGAATTAGAATGGGAGCCCTATCCTGCAAAATCAGATGGTTTAAAGTGTCCCTGAGCAGCTGTTAAGCTTGGTTTTTTTAACACCTGCGAAGTCTACTTATGTGGATGCTACCAGAGACAGAGCTAGGGAGTGCGTGACAGCCTCTGTAAAGTCCTGGGTATAATTCTTTCATGTTCCGGAGACGTGACAGGCTCTGTGAGGGGTAGGGATAAAACCACCGCCAGGGGAAAATATATGCAATGATTGTAGGTTTGATACAGATATTCACACACACTAGACCTATGGTCTGATTCCATACATATGATAATCACACACGTAGGATACACATGGACCTCTTGGTATAACTAGCAGGTGACCTCCTGCCCCTCAAATGGAAAGGAGATGGAAGACAGTTGAACTGAAAACTTATTACTGTTGTTTATACAGAGTCGTCGTCGTGTGTGTGTGTGTGTGTGTGTGTGTGTGTGTGTGTGTGTGTGTGTGTGTGTGTAACTCGAAAGGAGAGAGCCTAAAACACACAAGCAAAAGCCCTAAAAAGTTTAAAACGCCCATTGAAGGAGAAGATTCCCCAGCCCTAGTGCTCTTGAGTCGTGGCTCATTACTGTATGAAGAAGGGACAGTATTAATAATGAAGCATGCTCAGGGACTCTGATCTTATTAGAGACGGGGAGGAAGGAGAGAAGGCAGGCGCCGGACTGCTGGTGAGCAACTCCCCAATCCCATAAACCCTTCCCTGCGCTTGCTAAAGATGCGGTGTTTGAAATCCTGCTGATTGCATCAAGAATTCTGCTAACACCTATCATTTGAAGTCATCTGCGCTCTGTCTTCAAAACATCTAGACTATTTTTTTGATTCCACTTGCTGCTGCTTCTTATTGAGTTCTCCATGTCTCTCTGCAACTTGTCATAACCTGTAATAAAATGCCCTTTTGGTGGGGAGTTAAAGTCCAGAGGGCATCAGATCTATTTCCAGCTGACAGCAGAGAAAAGAAGCAGGGCAGCGGTTTGAGGTTCTCTTTTGTCTGCCTCCAGGTTTTTTTTAACTGTTTCACAGCTAAAAAAAAACCACAGCGCACCGTCCAAACACGTCGAGAGCCAGCGGCACGTCAGAGCATCTGAGAGGGTCATTTGTTAAACAACGAGACACTGTATAAGGGAAACGTTCCAGCTTCAGAGTTGACAAGCTATCGATTACAATATTTCGTGGGACACTATTCCCCCTTCTAGCCATTTGACTTTTTTTTTTGAAGCAGACTATCCTGTTTTTATCAGTGTTCACGTAGACAGTGTGAAAGGTGGGGGAAAGGGGCCAAATTAGCCCTTTTCATTATACACACAGAAAGTTGGACTTTCTTTTTTAACCCCCCGAATTTCCCTTCCCTGAATCAAAGCGGTAATGAACCTTACCTGGGCAACTCATTTTTGTGGGTATATTAGTGATAATCTGTCCCAAACTATTTGTTATATTTATTAGTAGTAGTGAAAGAAACAAGGACACACACACACACACACACACACACACACACACACACACACACACACACACGAACTATCAAGCAAGGATATATGTGACCATACAGGTAAGCAAACGCATATTTATATGTGTATGATCGGGGCATAAGGAGGAAACTGTGAGGCCAAGCAGCATTTGAAGGGTTAAAGGGGAATGTTTCAAGACCAACAGCAGCAGACCCAGCTAAAAATAAGCACTGCAAACTGAAATGATAACCCCCCAAATTGTCCTCCCAAAAGGCCAGTCGCTGCAGAGCTCACTCTCTGAGACCGGGTTGTGATTAAGTATTTATGGGCACTGTATCTTTGCATAACATTTACTCTGCATTCTTTAATGTGCTCCTCTGCTTCCTCTCCCTCCTGGCCCCTTTCAGAACAGCCTGGATTCAGACCCAGCCTCTGTGATGATATCAAGATGATTTTTTTTTTTATGGTCAAGCCAAAGAGAGGTCATTCTAATAATACCCAAGGTCACTGGTGGCAGCCACTGAGTCTCCCAGTCATTTTTCATTTGCTTGCAGCAGTTAATGACAGTTACAGGGGACGGGAACTTGGAGCTGATGGCCATGTGATGTCACCAGCACATGCTAGGGGATTATAAGGGCAGGTAGGGGGCAGAGTTGTGGATTAAAAACGGTAGAAAAAATAACTATCAACTGCTCCGCTTCGGACTCTATGGGGGAAAAAATTAAAATAAAGACACAACAAAGAGAAGAGGAGGTGGATTTTAAAAGCCAACCCTCCAGAATGCCAGATCAGCTGCTAGATTGTTCCCCAGACTCAGTGACTCAGCAGTAAACTGCAAAGTGTGTGTGTTGGGGGGACCATTTACTATGCAGCCAAGCAATCCAGAGGTTGCCAAATAAAGAGAATGGGGGTATTTTAACAAGCAAAGATCATTCCTCTCCCTGCTTTCAAAATAAAAGCTTCTCATTCTGCTTCCACTGAATTCAGGAGCAAAACTCCTCTTGATGTCAATGGGAGTCGACCTGGACAAATCCATCAGCTGTTCTCTTCTATATTCTAGCTGACCCCTTAAAATGTGCTGTCTTATCTCCCACTATCTCTCCCCCTCCACCCCAGTCCCAAGGTCCAGATTGCTGTTCTCCTTGAACAGTGGAGCCCTACCCTAGATGAGTATTGATTTAACCACATGTACCAACTACAAGAAGGTTCAGGATCCAAGATGCCCCTTAGACACACACACACATAAAACCACGCACACACGCACCTCCTCAGTCACTACAAAGAGTAAATCCCTCCCCTGCATTCTTCTGATAGTTAGGGCAGGAGCGGAACTGAGTTCCACATTTTCCTTAGGCAGGAAATAGCCCTTCAGTGAAACAATGCTTATCATGCATTCAGATATTACACATTGGAAAGCAGTGAATTTGCATCAAGCATTAGAAGGGAGGGAATTCTAGATCAAGATCATTTTAAGCCATTTGAAATGTAGGCTTTCTTTTTATAATCTATTCCATTTCTCTATGAAATATTTTTTTGAAATGTAATTATATTCCCTTCTCCAGGATGCACAGCTATAACAAGTAAGATTTAACCACTAGGAGAACTTTAATAGTTACAACCATACATTCTGTCTCCTTGAGAGGTAAATTGAAAGAAAGATAAAATACACTTCTGTCTCAACAATGCTGCACAAATAACCCACTTATTATTATCTAGAACATTTTCTTGTTTTGCTCATTTAAAAAAAAAGTTTATTTCACACTATACAGTTGCTTCAAATCCCCCAATCAGTTCCTTTGTTTCCACATTTCTGTTCCCTTTTAAAATATTAACTGCCTTGTCAATTTCATTGTCACTGGATTTTATTATTACTGTCTGTCTATTGTAAAAAAATCATTTGCCTGCTCTACTTTTGCAGAAATCATGACACTATAGCTATTGAAAAAGGGTTTCCTAAGCAAAGCTGGATACCTGTTTAGAATTCTTATCCAATAAGCTGGACTTTACCACTATGGCTCTAAAAACGAATGCTACCTAACCAGATATGGTGGGCCAGAATAAAAGAATCAGTAAAATAATGGAATTATTTATTGGCTGTTTTAGACGAGTAACTGAACTCTGGGTTTCATCAACAGCCCAGTAAAATTGGTGGCAGTCTTTCCATTAACTCAGTGGGCTTTGGGTCAGGACCGATCTGAGGAAAGACAGATCAGATGGGAAGAAATGCTAAAAGCCAAACTGATATAATTTGTGTAATAGCAATTGTAACCCATAATCCTTCTGCTGTATTCATCTATCTTTCGAGTCTATCACACCTTCTTAAGACTTATGTAAGATAATAATTTGTTGTCATGGTATAATTCCCCACTCTGAACCTTAGTGTCCAAAAGATGGGGTACCAGCATGAATTCCTCTAAGCTCAATTACCAGCTTAGAACCTGTTGCGCTGCCACCAACCAGGAATTCCAGTGCCTGGTACACTCTGGTCCCCCCAAAACCTTGCCCAGGGAGCCCCAAGACCCAGACCCTCTGGATCTTAACACAAGGAAAGTAAACCCTTTCCCTCACCGTTGTCTCTCCCAGACTTCCCCTTCCCTGGGTTACCCTGGAAGATCACTGTGATTCAAACTCCTTGAATCTTAAAACAGAGAGGAAAATCCACCTTCCTCTCTCCTTTTCTCTCCCCCTCCCAGACTCTCCCTGAGAGAGAAAGTAATCCTAACACAGAGAGAAAATTAACCTCTCTCCCCCTTCCCTCCTTTCTCCCCACCAATTCCCTGGTGGATCCAGACCCAGTCCCCTGGGATCTCACCAGAATAAAAAAAACAATCAGGTTCTTAAACAAGAAAAGCTTTTAATTAAAGGAAGAAAAACAGTAAAAATTATCTTTGTAAATTTAAAATGGAATAGGTACAGGGTCTTTCAGCTATAGACACTGGGAATACCCTCGCAGCCTAAGTATACAAGTACAAGTTAAAATCCTTTCAGCAAAATACAAATTTGAACTCCTCCCAGCCAAATACACATTTGCAAATAAAGAAAATAAACATAAGCCTAACTCTCCTTATCATCTAGTACTTACTATTTTGAATCTATAAGAACCTGTATCAGGGAGATTGGAGAGAAACCTGATTGCACGTCTGGTCACTCTCAGAACCCAGAGAGAACAACAACCAAAAACTAACAGCACACACAAAAACTTCCCTCCCTCAAGATTTGAAAGTATCCTGTCCCCTGATTGGTCCTCTGGCCAGGTGACAGCCAGGCTCACTGATCTTGTTAACCCTTTACAGGCAAAAGAGACATGAAGTACTTCTGTTCTATTAACTCTTAACTATCCGTTTATGACACTTATGCTGTCAACACTTCTCTTTATCTGAAGCAAAAAGTTACTCGCTAACCACAGTTAAGGAAAAGGCTGATCTGGGGCCAAATCTTCTGTTGGTATAAATTGGCACAGATGCACTGATGTCATCATAGTCATGCAGATTTATGACAACTGGAGATCTGTCCCAAAAATACAGTGTTAAGGATCTTCAGGTAGTGTCTACCATTTTCTTCAGTAGTTCTGTAGCAATCAAAAGGAAGATTTTGTGGAACAGATACAAGCCCTTGCATTACTCCTTCTAACAAAAGGAAATGGGGTTTTCTTCTCATTTTCCTGTTTTCCCTCAAAAGTGAATAATGTGCCAGTTATAATTAGGCCTGATTTAACTTATCTTAGTTAATAGGATTAGTATCAGCCTTTCTCAACAATATCCAAATGCATAGAAAGACTGTTACCGACTCACTCGTGTCTTTTTTCTCCTTCTGTGATGGCCAGAGTGACACACCTACAAGCAGAGGGGATTTGTCCAGTGGGAGCAGGAAGATTATCTGTATCTAGTGAAATAAGGCGTGTATGGCAACCTTTGCCAAGACTCAAAGCCAGAACCTACTCACTATAAAATAATTGTGTCACTACCTTCCCAATGCACTCTTCATGTTTCATTTGTCTTTTGACTGTAATTGAATGGTTGAAAAGCAAAAAATGTAGACAAATTCCAGCTGTATTGAGATCTGTTTCTTTCTCTGCTACCATGGCCCATCATTAGATAGTTTCCCTCTCTGTGCAGAAGGTCAGAGAGTATAAATATAAATTGCATTTTGCATTACTTCTAGATGAGTGAAGCTGTCAAAGCAATAATATAAGCTTTCAGTCCCACATTCTACCACTTCTTTCCCATTTTTTGGCCAGGAGGTCATGTGCAAATTGAACGTGACAGCCCAGACGACATGTCCAACAGACTTGCATTGTTAGACTGCTCTGCCCTGGCACTCATCACAGCATTAAACCCTCATCGGACTTAGAGCTCTTCACTAGCTACTAACAGTAGCCCAGACTTCTTGCAAAAAAAGTTCACTCCATACCAAATATACATCACGATAGCATTTCTTCTTTGAGATCTCACCTAAAAGTATTCAAGGAGAAAAAAATGGAAACAGCTGATAATATAATAGGCACACTTTACACTCATATCCTACAGAATACATTTGTACAGTATATGCATAGACCAGACATATCAGTAAAATCTTGTTCCTCCATAGAGTTTTAAAAAGTTAATGATTGTGCCTTTTTACTGTGTTAGAAGACACAAACACTTGTCTAGTATATATTTGCTGGAACCACATCCAAATCTAAAAAGTAAATATTCTTCCAAGTGTCCGCTTCCTGTTTTATACAAACAAGTTCTGCTTTATGTGTGTTGGCTAGATAAGGCACCATGTATGGAATGGAATAAAAGTGACTGTCTTGGAGCATGCCTGGAAATAAAGATATATTTATTATGTACATATCAATGAGAAGTTTCCCCTAACTAGTATTTGGATGATGTAATTGGAATTTATTGTGCAAATATATTATATTAAACTGGGTGTTTTAGATTAATTTGGCCAATTGAGGTCAAATCCAGAGCCCACTGAAGTCAGTAGGACTCTTGTCATTCACTTCAATGGCAGATGCACCAGGCCCTAGAATGGTGTTAAAAAATAAATCTGTCACACTATGTACAATGTTGAAGGAAGGATAATGTTCAAAGAGAGAAAGTATATGGCTATAGAAACATTTAATGGAATATGGAGACTTTCACTTTTAGGTATGTTAAAATGCAGCACAAGCTGGTAATGACTGAAAGTTGTTAGCGTCAGACAGCTGTTGAGTGACCTATGTGAAATGAGTTGATGGTCTTGGTCCAGCTCTCAGTAGAAAGAAGTTCACATTACAAATGACACTAAGCTAGCAAGCCTTGTTGGTAGGTTGAGCAGAGAGGCCAAGGACTGAATTAGCATGAAAATGATGCTATCCTTTTAACCATAGAAATGGTCTTTCCAGGTGAGGGTTGAGAGGTATGGGTGATGGAGAGGAGGCATTGTTGCTGTCCCTGACATTGCTCTTCCATGAATAAACAGAGAATTACATTTTCAAAGGCTGTCAGCCTGTCAAACTGTCGGCTTTATTTATTTAATAAATCAGCATAGTTCCACAAACTTCAGTGGAGCAATGCTGATTTATAACAGATGAGGATCTGGACCCAAATATTCAACAATAATTGTAAAAGGGTCTTTGATCATGAACACAGAAATATTGTTTATATTTACATTCCAGAGATTTGCATGTCACACAGTGGGGAGTATTTTATCTCTTCAGAACATTGCACCAGTATAAATAATCTATTGACATTCAAAAGCAAAAATAAAATGCCCTCTTTTTACTACCAGATGGACCAGAAAGGTTTTTTTCTTCCAGTATCTTCCTCAAACAAACTTGACAACAGTACTTAAATTCACAGTTCAGTCGAAGGAAAAGAAAATACGGGAAGAGAAGAAAAGCAAATGTTCTTGACTAGGTGACTGTATTACAGGCAACTACAAACCCGCATGCTTAAATGTGACACTAGAGGCAAACCAGAGAAGAGCTCTACGTAAGCTCAAAAGCTTGTCTGTCTCACTACAGAAGTTGGGCCAACAGAAGATATTACCTCACACACCTTGTCTCTCTAATATCCTGGGACCAACACAGCTACAACAACAATTCTGCATGTCACAGATAAGAAGATAGGATACCATGCCAAAGTAGGATATACACCTCTACCCTGATATAACGTGACCTGATATAACATGAATCCAGATATAACGTGGTAAAGCAGTGCTGCGAGGGGAAGGGGAGCAGATCTGCACA
This sequence comes from Gopherus evgoodei, assembly GCF_007399415.2. Taxonomy (NCBI): domain Eukaryota; kingdom Metazoa; phylum Chordata; order Testudines; family Testudinidae; genus Gopherus; species Gopherus evgoodei. Next base: position 10,782,456 of record NC_044331.1, read on the forward strand.
CTCCAGCGGATCAAAGCAAGTTCAGTACAAGGCAGTTTCACCTATAATGCGGTAAGATTGTTTGGCTCCCGAGGACAGTGTTATATCGGGGTAGAGGTGTAATATGCAAAAACTAATTAAGTCCCTCATTTGACAGTGCATTCATAGCATTTGTGTAAAACAGCACAAATCCAAAGTGAACTCTTGAGGCACTTGGCCCTAAACTTATCAAAGATAGATAGAAATGGAAACTATCAACAGGAATTTCTAGTAGTGAGGAAATTAAGTGAAATTTAAGCTTTGAAGATGGAAAACATAAAATATGCAGCAATGTCTTTTACGTTTGACTCGCAAGAGAAAAAGAAGTTGAAAGCCAAGATAGTATTGCTTTGAGATCATAACTGGTCTTTCTCTTCCAGTGTTGGTCTTTTTCTTCCAGTTCTTTTCATCCTGTTTTCTAACTGTCCTTCCCAGTCTCTTCTAATGCTGTTTATATACTTGCATATTTCTTAGAGCAGTGTTTCCCAAAGTTAGGACACCGCTTGTGTAGGGAAAGCTCCTGGCAGGCTGGGTTGGTTTGTTTACCTGCCCCGTCCCCATTTTCCGCCGATTGTGGCTCCCACTGGCTGCGGTTCGCTGCTCCAGGCCAATGGGAGCTGCGGGAAGTGGCACAGGCCAAGGGATATACTGGCCGCCACTTCCCGCAGCTCCCATTGGCTTGGAGCGGTGAACCACAGCCAGTGGGAGCCACGATTGGCTGAACCTGCGGACATGGCAGGTAAACAAACCAGCCTGGCCCGCGAGGGGCTTCCTCTTCACAAGCGGTGTCCTAAGTTTGGGAAACACTGTCTAAAAGTATCCCACTGCTGCATTACCACCAATAAAGCTCCACTGTTGACAGCAATGGGGAGAGTAGCTGCTGGCTTTTTAGCTACCATTGTCAGAGGAGGGCTAGATGACAAAGGGCTAAAATACCAGTGACCTGTCTGGCTGCATCTACCCTAGCATCTTTCTTAGTATTTCCCCACTGGCAGCAGCAGGAGGAGTGTTAGTGTAGACTTGTGGCCAGAATTTTAACCACCATATCTTCTAGTGCCACTCATGCCAGAACTGGAAAACACAATGGTTAAAATTCCAACAGCCACTCGAGTTCCAGTGGTAGTAGGGCAACAATGGGGAATTTTAAAGAAAAATGCTTTTAAGGTCAAGGCCAGTGGTTGTCAAAATGGGGACACCGCTTGTGTAGGGAAAGCCCCTGGCGGGCCGGGCCGGTTGGTTTACCTGCCCTGTCCGCAGGTTTGGCCGATCGCAGATTCCGCTGGCCATGGTTCACTGCTGCAGGCCAATGAGAGCTGTATGAAGCGGCGCGGGCTGAGGGATGTACTGGACTGCAGCAGTGGCCTGCAGAGGTGAACAGTGGCCAAATTCTGTCCTGAAGTCTGTGCTGAAGCCTTTTCCCTCCCTACAAAAAATAACCCTATTTTAAAGGTTAATATTATCTGACTCAGAAGAACTGTTACAATATTTTCAAAATCCTGAATTTATTCCTTACAGGCAGCCAAACCTCTAGGCAAACCACTTGGCAGACTTATTAGTACAAGATGAACCTGTCTTTGTAGTAGAACCATTTTGGCTAAATTTTCAAAGATGCCTCTGATATGATACCCACAAATCTGGAAGTCAGCCATGAACCACTTTGTATGTGTGGTTTGGATTTCGGCCTTCTCTTACTGTGCTGGCTTAATTCCTTAATGCTTATAAAACTCCTTAACACCTTTAAGGAGAAGATTTATGGCAGTGCAGAGTGGATCTATCCTACAAGTCTGCTACATAAAACCCACCCATTTGGCAACTTGGACAGACAAAATGGAGATTTTGCCTTTACCATAGAATCTGCCTTAATGGAGAACCTTGACCAAAAGCAACAGAAGTCCATGGAAAGACCCAGAATGTGAAACTAATGTCTTTGATGTGAAAGGCTAAATTTTATGAGGACTTAATTCACTTGAGATTCAGGTTTCCAACCTGAATTATATAAAGTTAAAGCAGTGGTTCTCAAACTGGGGCCGCCACTTGTGTAGGGAAAGCCCCTGGCGGGCCAGGCCAGTTTGTTTACCTGCCCCATCTGTGGGACCAGTCGATTGTGGCTCCCACTGGCTGTGGTTCGCTGCTCCAGGCCAATGGGAGCTGCTGGGAGCAACGTGGGCAGAGAGACATACTGTATCCGCAAAAAGAATAGGAGTACTTGGTGACACCTTGGAGACTAACAAATCTATTGTAGCATAAGCTTTCGTGGGCTACAGCTCACTTCATCGGATGCATGTAGGGAAAATACAGAAGGAAGATATATGTATATAAACAGAGAACATGAAACAATGGGTATTATCATACACATTATAAGGTGAGTGATCAGTTAAGGTGAGCTGTTGTCAGCAGGAGAGAAAAATAACTGTTTGTAGTGGTAATGATAATGGCCCATCTCCAGCACTTGACAAGGAGATACAAGGAACTGTAGGAGGCAGTGGGGAAGATAAACATGGGGAAATAGTTTTACTTTGTGTAATGGCCCATCCACTCCCAGTCTTTATTCAAGCCTAATTTAATGGTGTCCAATTTGCAAATTAATTCCAATTCAGCAGTTTCTCACTGGAGTCTGTTCTTGAAGTTTTTTTTGTTGTAATATTGCAACTTTTAGGTCTGTAATTGAATGGCCAGGGAGGTTGAAGTGTTCTCCAACTGGTTTTTGAATGTTATAATTCTTGGCCAATGTACATGGCAGAGGGGCATTGCTGGCCAAACCAGACAGTCTCTACGTAAAAGAATAAACGGACACAAATCAGATGTCAAGAATGAACTGTTGTACTGTTTCAGTTTAGCTGTGGATTGATCTCTTTTAGCAGAACCAGATCTCCAAGGTTTCCAGAATAGAGTGAATGTGGTTACAAATGTGATGGTTATTTTTCTCTAGATCTCACTCTCCGAGGTGATGTATTAACCTGGGTAAGTGATATTTCTCATTCCAATGTTTCTTCTGCAATATTTGCTGTGCTTCTGTTCCCTTTCAACTTACACATTTTTTTATTTGATGGCAATTTTAGTGAAGTTTGTAGATTTAACCACTTTTCCACAGACTATCATCCATCCTGGCATGTATTTAATGTTCTCTCCACTGCAGTGTTCCATTCACACTCATTTCTGATGTCAATATATTATGTCCTTCCCCAGTCCCCACAAGAGATGCAGGAAGTGTCCAAGTAAATGATGTTGAATTATTCATTCAATATTATTTCCTAGATTGGCATACTTCTTGATTCCGCTATACAATTTCAAAACAGTGTATATTTATGTGCTCATTAGAATTACGTGAATGTTGTGGGTCAGATCCTCAACTGGTGTCACTTGGAAGTCAAACTGAGCAACCCGGATTTAAAGCATCTGAGGATTAGGCCCAAAATTTAAAGATTGCTTTCCTAGTTGGTATTGTCTGAACTTGAAAAAAGGCATATGTGTAAGTGCGTGTGCATATCAATATTGATATATACATATATATACACCATATGGTGTGGTATAATAACACTGGAAACAGTTGTATCTTCTGATGAAAAGTGCTATGTAAGAGTTAGGTATTATTATTGTTATTATATAATTATTATGTAATAATAATAATAACAACACCATTTAATCCTGAATTTTTAAAACAAGAAAGTCCTATTAATCACATCAAATCCTTATTTTTCATCTGAACTCCTTTATTGTGATGTCCACTTCTACTGGAAATCAGACTTGCCTTTGCCCAGTTTCACCTCTTGTACCAGAAGAAAGAAACAGTAAAATCTCATCATGCTTAGAAGACCCCAGTTCCTGCAGATCAGTGTTTCCCAAACTTGGGACGCCGCTTGTGTAGGGAAAGTCCCCAGCAGGCCGGATCGGTTTGTTTACCTGCCGTGTCCGCAGGTCCGGCCGATTATGCCTCCCACTGTCCACGGTTCACTGCTCCAAGCCAATGGGAGCTGCAGGAAGCAGCGAACAGTATGTCACTCGGCCCACACTGCTTCCAGCAGCCCCCATTGGTCTGAAGCAGCGAACTGCGGCCAGTGAGAGCCGCAATTGGCTGGACCTGTGGATGCGGCAGGTAAACAAATCGGCCCAGCCCACCATGGGTTTCCCTACACAAGCGGCGTCCCAAGTTTGGGAAACACTGCTGCAGATGATAGGATGAGAAATATCCAGGATCAGCCATAACTCCAGATCACAACTTATTTTATGAGGTAGCAGAAGATCGTGATATGCCTTTTACATGGTGTCCATCACAGCAGAAGCTTGTGACACTCAGCATCTCCAATATAACTTTATTTTGCCTTTTGCAAGAATAATTTAGTTTTATTGCTAATTTGTCCTCTGGGCTTATCATGTTGTGAACTAGGGCTTTATAATGAAGTTTTACAGGGGAAAACCATCACTTCAGTAAAAAAATCTGTGATAAGAAGTTTGCCTGTGTTTCTCGAGAGTAACAGAATTGTGACCAAATGATGCCCCTTTTTTTATAAAAAGAACAGGAGTACTTGTGGCACCTTAGAGACTAACCAATTTATCTGAGCATAAGCTTTTGTAGGCAACAGCCCACTCCACTGGATGCATAGACTGGAACATACAGCAAGAAGATATTTATACATACAGAGAACATAAAAAGGTGGAAGTAGCCATACCAACAGTAAGAAGCCAATCAATTGAGATGAGCAGGGGAAGAAAACTTTTGAAGTGATAATCGAGATGACCCATAGAAGGTGTGAGGATATAGATCTGGAAAAGCTGTTCTAAATTAGCACTTCTAAACTTGTACAGTGTTTTACCTACACAGGCCAGATCTTCCACTGGTATAAACAAACGTGGTTCCATTTGAAGTCAATGAAGCTAGATGAAGTGGTTATCCAAAGTCAATGGAGATGAGCTGATTTACTCCAGCTGAGGCTGTGGGTTTGCATGGTTGAATGAATACCATGTTGTTTGTTATGATTGATCAATCTGGATAAATCACCTGATCATTTCCTTATACAATATGAAAAAGCACAGTAAAGGCGACTCATTCTTTAAACTATTGTGTATCTATGTCAACATCTGTCTTTCTACATCTTTATATGCACATGGATGGCTTAATCCAGGACCCCAGCTCAGCAGGGCAAAGCAGCCACAGGGATACCCTCATCTCAGAGGAGTCCTGAGATGGTGCAAAGCTGATACAGTTGAATCTATGTGCTGCTTTACTTCCCCCATCACTCCGAGAACAACTTTCACTGTAGGGCATGTGTCAGAGGTGGGAGGGGGTATGGCCAGTGGGGCTAGTGTAATTTACAGCATCCCTGTAGCCAACTCACAACTACCTTTCCCTGCCCAAACATCCTCAGCTGTGCCAAGTGCAAAGTGGGCGTAGCTGAGCATTGAGCCCAGAAGCTGCATAAATGTTTGTGTTGATAGAGAAATAGTTCTATATGTATATAAGAGATATAGTTCTACATGTATAATTGGGAAGCTGAAGAGCTGAACTCTTAAGGATTACACTCAGCAGAAATAGCTCTAAGGTTGGCAGCTCCTTTAGTTCTTCCCCAGTGTCTTTGTTTTCTGATCTTTGTCGTCAGAGACAGTGTAATAAGCTAGTGTTGGGTAAATGAACTATTGCTAAGGCAGGTCAAATATTGATAAAACATTTGTGTGAATAAACAGTTTCCTGAGAACCCCATATGGTACACAGACATTGTAGTGGCTCCTAAGCCACCTGCCCTCCAGGCCACTAGCACAGGGATCTCACATATGCCAGTGATTTTTGGCTACCAGAATAATCCCTTAGCATCATCAACAACTAGTGTAGGGGACAGAACTAAAGCCCAGGTGGCCCCAGGTTTTGAGGATTGCTATGGTGGCTGAAACCCGCCTTTCAATACCATCCTGCTTTTACAAGATGCACCAAGCACTCATCAACCACAGCTGAGGATTGTTCACTTGCTTTTTTTCTCCCCAAATCCTCACCTAGGTCTTTGTCTCCAGTGGCAATACCACCATCCTCCCAATCTCTTAGGCTTCTTAGATAGGAATCATCTTTGACTCCTCTGCTGACTTACACATCCAACCTGCATCTAAATTTTGCCATTTCTTCCTGCCTAATATTTCCAAGATCCAACTTTTTCTTTTTGCCCACACTGCTTCATCTCCCAGTCACTGCAACTTTTCCATTGTGTCCTTCCTGACTCATCACCCCCTTCCATAGCATTGTAAATGCTCTTTTCTCTCTTTTTGCATGACTCTCCTCACCTCAACCCCTTCTTCATCAGAGATATTAATCTTGATTGCCCAGATATCCATTTCTCCATAGCTGTCTTTGCATCTCTTTCCATTCTCTTATCATGGAACCCCTTCTATAAAATGATTAACTAAGCCATTAATTTTTCCTCCAAATCCCTCCTCATGACCCAATATTTCCACAGTGTCTCCAAGAAATTGGCCTACTACTAAACGATAGGTTGTGGGGTAGTTGGGTTAGGTATAGCAGATGTGTAAAAATCCAACACTTCCCACTAGCTAATCTCTCATGTCAACAAAATGTGAGCTCTGTTTTTTTCAACATTGTTCATTTGCCTAGCTCCCAAGCAGACTCATGATCTTCTACCTGCCATCTCTCTGTCCCCCTCATCATCTGCATTAATGTCACAAATGACCATGATTAATCACATGTCCTGGAATATCTTGACCTGTCTCCTGAAATTTCTAGTAACCCAATTTCTGTTTGTTCTTGTCATTCTCTGTTGTAGGTACATCACACTAGATGATCATCAGTTCAGCTTGCCTTGACGCAAAGCTTGCTTAAAGTAGTGTCTTGTTGATTGGATTACATTTGAACAGCACTTCAGCTGTTTTACAATCAGGAAGTTGACTTCGCCTAGTGCCTCTCTTACTTAGAGAGCACGGAGACTGTGTTTCTTTAGAGGTGCAGAAAACGACTTACCAGAACTTTGAACTCTGATCAACAAACCCTTCCAATATTTGCAAGATTTCCATCATGTGCCTTATAGATTTCACTCTGAGCTAGTCTAAAACTCCATGGAAACAGTTGCCACTGAGTCAGAGGGAAAAGAGAATAGCCTTAAGTACAGGAACCAGTGGAGTAGTTCAACTGTGAGTTATCTTCAGAAGGAGGTGATTATACGCTGGCCTCATTTTTAACATATCCTTTTTCTGAAGGGATGAGGAGAGGAAGGAGGGATTTGAAGATTGACTGGTAAGTGTTTGCAAATGTCATATCAAGGAGCAGAGAGAAGAGAAGCTTGACTCCCAAGACTTCAGCCCTGAGAGGCAGATAAATATCTGTATAAGGTATAAGAGGCAGGAAGGATAATGCAGTGGTTAGAGTGCTAGCCTGGGCTGTAGGATCCCTGCGTTTCAATTCCTTTTCAGCTACGAACATCCTGTGTGACCCTAGGCAAGTCTCTTAGCCTCAGTTTCCCATCTGTAAAATAGGGATACTAAATCCTATCTACCTCCTTGGGGTGTTGTGAGGATGAATACATTAGAGATTGTGAGGTGCTCAGATACTGAGCTGAGGGGGCCTATATAAGTATCTATGATAGATGGATAAAGGAGTGTGTTGAGAATGTGAGGGTATAAGGCAGAAATAGAGCCAGATACCACAGTAATTTCATACCTGCATAATAAGAAGCAGGTTCGCTGGTCACTACAGCACAAGCATATTGAATTCAGGAAAGCCAGTTTTAAAAAAATTAAGCATTCTCATGAGTAAGGGAGCAAATATTAAAATCTGCCATCATGGAAGAGGATAGGAATTACTAATATGTATTCATTAATTATAAGGCTATCTAGATTTTGTGCCCTGCTATATAAATTAACTTCACCAGCATCTCTTCAACTGACTAAACCCTTTACATTTTAGCCATATATATTAGAATACTCAGTTCAGAGCTGTTTTTGAAAGGAGAGGTGGGGGGGTTGTAATTTTTCTCTACTCATGAGCATGTTGGTGGGGGCTGATCTAGCACATGACTGTTAGATGAATGCCTGCTGGAAGACAGGTCTCATCATAACCTGATGGTAGCAAGACTTGAGCGTATCCTGGTTTTGAACAGGAGCAAATTCTATGAGCAAATATCTTCCACTGACCGAACCCTTCATTCTGTACCTGTTAAATACACTTCAGCTACTATAATTTGATAGCTAAGTTCTACTACTTTAAGGGCTTCAAAGATAAAATCTAGGGGGTGGGTCAGTTGCATGAAGCTCATGCTTTGCACAGCTGAAAGTGGAGGAAGAAATACGTTGCTTTAAGCCACATTCCCTAATCCTGGGGCTGGCCAAGGTCTGAACTGGCCTGTGGAACAAATCTGAACAGCTGTAAGGTTGCTCCTACCTAAGTTGGCTGGACCAGACTTTTAAGGTCATTTCTGCTAGTGCAGGAAGGCTGGAGTGCAGCACTTTTCAACCCCAACTCCGCCTCATCTTGGAAGAGAAGAAAGGGAAGCAGGTGGTGGGGGAAACTCCCCCGATGTCATGAATTTGCTATTTTCTGCCTCCTCTAGGTCATTCGTGAAGATACTAAACAGGACCAGAACTATCATAAACCCATGTGTCAGACTGGTAGACTTAAACATCTCAGATGAAGCTCCACCCCTAGATCAGAATGGAACCATGAGCAATAAGAAAGGGGATAATAAAGAACAAATTTTGCTAGGGGTGCCGGGGAGGGAAATAAATTGGCTAATTTACTTTTTGGATAAAATTATTAGACGTGTGGAAGAACAGGAAACATAAGATACAACATAAGTGGGACCAGATCCTCACCTGGTGTAAATGGTCATAGCTCCTTTGACTTCAGCTGAACCGTGATGATTTACACTGATTGAGGATCTGTACATAGTTTTTAGGAGCACCTTTGTGGCCGTGTCTCATGAAAACTTACTCTCAGAATTAATTCAAACAGGCTCAGAAAAGGACACTTTATGATTAATGGAAATGTCGCTGAAGAGCCACAAACAAAGGGCAATAACAAGTGGCAAATTATCAAATTTGGGACAGGTGTCTCTTGAAGTGCTGCAGGATCTACATGAGCTTCAACTTTTTTTAATATCTTCATGAATGACATAGAGAAGAAGGAGCAGAGAACAGGTTAATGAAATCTGAAGGTGCTGCTAAGTGTCTGGGTGTTCCGAAGACCAGGGAAGACAGAGAAATAATACAAAGGGACCTGCTGAAATTAGAGAGAGGAGGAACACATGAATCTACTCTTCCTACAAGCAAGGGCTTTGTGTTGACTGGATTCCCCCTGACGTTGCCCTATCCAGTGATAGAATGTTCATACACTTCAGTGTGTGGCACGGAGGGGCATATGGTAACAGAATCTTTATCATCCACATGGGGTTGAGGGTGGAAAGATAGCAGGAGGGTCAATTGCGTTCAGATGATTCTGGGCCAGGCACTCCAGTTTTGTCAGTGTTATTTGTCATGATTTTATGATGGGGCTTACAGAGAAGTGTCTCTAGTGCTTCAAGGGAAAACTACAGACAAAGTCATATGAGCCTCAAAGAGTCTAAGTTCAGAGTCCCCACCCCATTCTGTTCAGCACTGGCCCTGTAAGTGGCATACCACAAGCACAGTGCCTCCCTCCATGGGATCAAAGACCTCTCTCACTAGGGTGATCAGATGTCCCGATTTTATAGGAACAGTCCCAATTTTGGGGTCTTTTTCTTATATAGGCTTCTATTACTCTCCACCCCATCCCAATTTTTCACAATTGCTGTTTGGTCACCCTATCTCCCAGACAACTCTAAAGGCTGAAGCCCAGCTCCAAGGATTGACTAATCCATTCAGGGTGGTGGTCCTTTCCCATAAAATTCATTAAACCCTTTTCCTTCCCTAGTTGGGGCTAGGATTCATCTACTCTGTAGGCAGGCAGTGGTAAGATATTCTCTCTCTCTCTCTCTCTCTCTCTCTCTCTCTCTCTCTCTCTCTCTCTCTCTCTCTCTCACACACACACACACACACACACACACACACACACACACACTGCTGGAAGAACAGGAACGTTTCCCCATAACAATGGCACTTTTTAATGTACCAAAAATGGCAGAAGAGCTGAATTACAGGGCTCAAAGAGAAGGATGGGGGAAAAAAGTCACAGAATCCACAATGGTGACAAATTTACTTCCTTACCAATAACACAATACTGGACTGCTTCCAGAGTGAGAATGTACAACGCTAAAGCACGCTGATAAGCAGCAATGTTAGACTGGAGAAATGTGATCACATGCTGGTGGTGGACAATAAAACCATTCTGAGGCCAGTGGGCAAATGCAGGCTGTCAATAAGAAACCCACAAAACAAGGGACATGATCACTTGTTTAGACTAGTTGCCACACAGGACTGCCACCCACTGCTGGGCAGTGCAAGCCTTGGATTTTATCATAGCCCAATACCAGAATATCCCCAATGTGAGAGAGAAAGAAAAGAGAACCCTGAGTCCTTTCACAGCTTTCTACAGAATATAAGGACATATTTCAAGGAGATAGACACATAGAGGGAAAGCTGATGTTAGAAATATTGCAGCCCTTTGGACTACTGAAACAGAATTCCATTAGCCCTGGTGAAACTACTGAAGAAGGAACTGCAAAGAACAGACATACTTATATCAGTTAAAATGAACAGTGGATCAGCAACCTAGCTGAGGTGAGAAAACTTCAGGTAACCTTGGGATATGCCTTGATCCAAAACCACTGAACAAAGCATTGAAAACAGGCTGCAATGGGGCTGGCAGTAAAAGCCATGTCCCAAGGATGGACTATCTACTAGTAACCCCTGGCTGCAACAAGTCAGCAAAAACTGGCACAAAAATGCAACAACAACAATTGTTAAAGGAAAGATGTGACAATCTGCATGGAGCTTGTAGTGAGGAGAACAGGTTGCAGGAGGGAAGAGTTAGAAGGAGGCACCAGGAAGTCAGTCTGTGTTCACATGGGTAGAATGCTAGCTGCAAGTGCAGTTTCTCTGTAAATAGTTTTTTTAATAAAGAGCTAGTTTAGTTTTAGAAGCATGGAGTCCTTTCATGTTATTACCCAGCACATGGTACGTGAAACACCATGCAGGCGGGTAGACTCCAACTTTTCCAAGGAAGTGTGCATAGTCATCAGGCTTTCTGACCCTTCAGACAAGTCTGCTGTATCTTTGTATACAGCTGCACAGTTAAGATGTTTTCAAATTTAACTGCACCAAACTCCTTTTCAGTCAAAAATCACATACATTTCCTGATGGTGTTGGAGGTGTCATTTTTCCTTATTGAAAGATTCCACTATTCTAGATGTGTTGTGTAGAACCTGAATGTGTTCAAACTGAGGGCCCTGGATTCTGGATTATGTAGACTTTTTTTGTCTTTTTAATCCTAAATCTGTCAGACAGTTATTAAATCTATGAGCACCATAAATCTGTTCCAACAGAAAGGCTCAGATTGACAAACTCTACAGATTATGCTACCGAAACCTAGGACTTCTTTGAAGTCCTAAGTATGCTTCTGTCTCACCAAACACAAAGCTTGTAACCATCTCTGAGAACCACATGTGAAACTTCCCAGAAATCCTAAACTTCGTCAGCATAGTCTTTGCAGCACCCATGCTCATCACTGATGAAATACAAGTCTCACTAAAGTTACAATCAAATTATATTCAGCTGTGCTGGAGTTATCTGAGCATGAGAAAAAAAAAACACTTTTTAATATATTTAATGAAAACTAAAGAAATTCCAAACCAAAAATCTTCATTGAAATAGATCCATATGTTTGAAGACCAGGAGGGACCTGCACTGGGAACTTAATCCAGTAATTCCTGCGGTGGAGAGATTTTTACCTAACACATAAGTTGGTCCCAATAACTTGTGGTTAAATTTCTTTTTGAAAGAAACGCAGACATGATGTAAGGACCTCAAATTACGATCAATTTGTCAGTTAGAAGCGACAATTCAGAACATATTTCCCTTTAAAATATTGTTAATGATGTTATAGTTATAGTTTTAAAACTAAATGCTAGAAACCCAGGAGCTCCATTTGGGGGTTCTTATATCTACCATGAATTCTGCTCTCACATCCCACTCACCCATCACCTTTAAACCAGAGATACACCTACCCATTTCCCCTATGATCAGACTTTATCTACATTTTCCCTACCAATGAATTATGCAGCCAAAACAAGAGTAGTTGTTTAAGGAATGCAGGATAGCTTCTCAAATCATCATTTTTAAAGTGGCAAAGCAGTTCTCCACTGTTCTTAAGATTTCATATTTATTTATTTATTTTCATTTTAACGCAACCTGTTGTGTTTGGAATACCAGAGAATTCCAATTTGCTGATCTTGGTGTTAATAAACATTCTTAAAGGAGCATTAGGGCCTTAATTCTGCTTTCTTGGAGGAGCATTCCTGATTGCAGTGGAATAACCCCAGATTTACAATAGTATAAATGAGAATACAGTTTGACATTTGTTGGGGAAGAAAAGGCCCATTATTGACAAGTATCCAGACTTGATCCCATTTTGGATTTTTCTTTAAATAGCGAACACAAAGATTTAATAAAAATCAGCTTTAATTTTTGCTGATTGTTTCCCACTAGATCTAAATCTCTGCAGGTCTATGGCACCAGAGTGCACTTTTCTGTTATCAAAAAATGGACTTCAATGGTTTCAGTCTCTGAAAGATGGCGTAAGGATGTGCTAAAACCCTGGTCATGACTGGAAAAGTTGCTAGGAGGTTAACATATCCATATGGAAGTGAGAGGTAAGGTGTGTCAAAATTGTATCTATATGAGACAAGGTGAGTGAGGTAATATCTTTTATTGGACTGACTTCTGTTAGTGAGACAGAGCTCTTCTTCAGCAGAGTGTCCATACCGATGTAAAACAATAAGTTACTGCAGCCTGGTAAATTGTATTCAAATACACCAAGGAATAAAGAGTCCAGTGCAGAGTACACTCAAAAACTAACCAAAAAAACTCTAGTCAAAACAATAGTAGAAAGCGCACCAAGTGTAACTAGACTACTCTCTCTCTCCTCACTCTCTATAGTCCATTAGCCCCTGGAAAGAGAAGAATAAAGTTACTGTCCCTGCTTTGATATCTCTACCTGCTTTTCTCCCTGCTCTTCAGAGGAGTACCTTGAAGTAAACTATCCCCAGTACGTCTGGAATATATCCCAGCACGGGAAGCTGCCTGGTCTGCCTCTCTCGAGTTATACCGATATGTAGAGGGAATGAATGAATGTCCTCGCTCTCCAGTTTATTTCAAGCTCAGTTTCAAAGTCAATGAAATATAGGAACGGAAGAAGGACAATTGTTCCCCCAATTCCTTTGATCAGAAGAGAGAAGGGACATACCCTGCTAAGATCGCTCAGCTGCGAGGGTGATGCACACTTTATAGATAGAGCAGATTTTTTTCTTTCCAGGCATGGGTTGCTTTAAAGGAAAGGTACGTTCGTGGGGAGTGTGCCAATGTGTGTCACTGCATGAGAGCCACTTACAGACACTGCTTGATGGGCACAGAAAATGCACGATTACTCCTCACTAAATGAAATCCCCTCTCCCCGGTGCCTATGATGCTCTGTCCCACAATGTGGAGTGGGAAGGCTTTCACTAGAGAGTTCAGACGATGTCAGTCGGAGTTCTGTCTTCCCTCCGAGTGTAACAATAGAAGTAATAAGGGAAAGTAACAACACTGGGTATTGAGAGACCCAAACCACCTGAGCTCTCCTAGCAAATCTGATGCGGTAACGTAATAGAACGTAGCCAATTCTTTGGTGTATAATAGATTGTTTTTAACATCGTCACCCATTCACAGACCCCAGGGCTGACCCTGCAGCGCTTACGTTAAAGTTACTGGGAATTTTGTCCCTAGTAAATCCCTGGGCCTAGCAGCGCAATTGGCGTTGTCTTGGGGAAATTAAGGGTTGCAGCTATCTCCGAAGCAAAGCCTCAAAAGTTGCAGGACAGTCTCTCTCCAGCTTTTCCATTGTGTATTATTCTTATTAATTACTATGAATTTACAGGTTTAAAATAGTCATCACTGACCTGAGATACATTATTGGCAAAAAGTGTCAATCAAAAATTGCTCAGACCTCACCTCCTCGCTATTCTAACACTTTTCAATCTCTCAGCGGCTCTGGAAAGATGTTCTTAGCCAAATACATGATTCGATTAAGAGCACTTACATTCGCTAAGGAATGCAAATTCTGTCTCTCCATGTGTTATTAGCTGTATCAGAATATTTGTCCTTTCAGCCTCTTTGAAGTTGATGAAGGAAAGGCTGAGATTTGACACCGAGGGGGAAAAAACACTTTTGATTCCTCGGGTTTTTTATTTGTACTCTTGCCCAAAACGCCAAAGGTAGCGAAAGTTACAGAAATTATTTAAAATGTGTGTGTTTGTTTTTCAAATGCTACAGATAATTTTTTTCATCTGGTTCTCCCTTTTAATAATAATGAGATCTGATGAACAGTCTGCTTTGAAGTTATTTTACAGAGTAATCACTCCCATGCCCTAAAGAATCTTGTTATTGTTTGGAAGGTATAGAGCAACTAAATTCAGGTGCCTATCCAAAACATGTGAAGACTTATTTTGTATTGCTTCGGAGTATACATTAATTTCTTCCCCCCCCCCACACACACTGGTGGTACTAGAATATGGAAGGCATTCTATAGCACTTGTTAGTTACCTAAAAGGTTTAATGGAAGCAGCAACTGGATATTTGCATTTTAAGGCATCTACCCAAATATCAATCTCAGGCTCAGGTTTTTAATGGGATGCGGTTTGATTCGAGTTGTATTTTTGAAGTTTGCAAACTGTTCTAAACTTCTTACGAATACTGAGATCTTACACTTATCAGGATTGGTGATAAGTGGTCACTTCAGGTAGCTTTTGATGACGAGGCTGAGAACTAGGTAAGTTAGTTCAGGGAGCAATGGAAACCATCTGCAGCGGTATGGACGGTGGCAGGTTTACCTGGTTCTACATTGTTTGTGGACTCCGCTGGTTGTACCGGTTGGCTGTAAATTCCAGGGCGATTTTGTGTTTAGAGTATCGAAAATTCAAGCAGTTGGGCAAACCTCAAGAGGACGGAAATCAGAGCTAGATCTTTGCACAACACAACACGTTGGATGCAACACAATTTGGCTTAAAAATGTACCACAATGCCACGAACATGTTTCTATGAAATGCCATTGCTTTCATTATAATTCTCAGTCATGTTATTTGCCTTTTAGGTACGTTTTCCAGTGCGCATTCGCAATCACTAGGGGAGATTTATTGCTTCTAGTGGTTTAGTTATTCCACCTAGGGATGTTCTAACGTTCGCTCTCTGCTGGTGACATTACAAAGGAACTAAAATTGCACACCCAACATTAAAGACAAACATAAATGGACAATATTGGGAGCCTCTCTGAATGTAATGACTCAAGTGAAGTTTTTATTCCAGATAAGATCCCAGCGTCAGTTAAATTTTTGTCATGTATCACTTTTCCTCTTGAAAGGTGTTATAACAGCAATTCAATTACAGGAAATAGTGTACATCATCTTCACAGCTGGAAAATTCTGTAACTAACTGTGACCAAACGTTGTAAAGGAATATAGCTTAACCAGTATTACTTTTTTTTTTTTTTTGCTGACCACAGGTTAATTAATTTCAAGGAGCTTAGTATATCTAAACAGAAACATACTGAGATGCTGGCAAGAAGTCATAAAAATATAAAACTTGGAATTAGAACGATCATATGAAATCTACAAAGCAATATTTTTGCCTGGGAATAACTCTTACAGTTTTTCTCACCCTAAAGTATAATAAATTATTATTATTATTATTATTATTATTATTATTTATTTATTTAATAGCAAGTACTGTAAATCCAGCCCTCTCATATATATATAGTCTGTGTCTATATGTCACACACACCAGACATATGCATAGCATGTATCCATTGAAATATACATACATATGCATATTCCAATATATACATATATATATATGAAGCTACCTTAAACAATATATACATTATAGACCACGTGATTTATTAAGCATCCATTGATACCCCAGCATTAACTGCATACAGCAAATGTGAGGAATAGCTGGATCAGTACTGTAAGTTGTACACAGAGAAATGATTGCTTCTGAGTGCAGTCCTAAATCATGCATGTAAAAAGCTCAAGGAAAACTCCCAGTAACTCAGACACAGTGATCATTTCAATTAATGGTAGTATTAATATTAGCTGCCGTCTCTAGTTGCAATTGAGAAGATTTAAGGGGGATTTAATTTCCTTGAGGGTATATGAAAAAAGCATTATAATAAATGTATCTGTGGGGTTTTTGTAACCTCCGTCAGTCAATAGAAGCGCAAGTACGTTGCTTTTTTGGAAACACTATATTGCCCGATCTTCCATCTTCGAACAGACAAAACTTTCCTTAGGAGTAGAATAACTTGTTTGACTCCAGTGGAGTGGCTGAGGATTTACTCTGCTGTAAACGACAGCAGAAGTAAGACTTCAGGGGGAGCTTTGGGAGCATAAGCGATAGGGCCTCAAGGTTTGAGGACACGCTCAGCAAAAGCACCTGTAAATGGGAATAGTGACAACCCCCTGCTAAGTACCCTTTGGTCGGTCATTGGCTGTGCAGGGATCATTGCAGAGGGGACAGGTTACACCTGTAGGAATCCACAGGATGCTTGCTGGGTGCAGAGTCAAGAAGGGGCTCTTAAGCGTTAATTCTGTGTTTCTAACCTGAAAATCATCCGAAAACGTTCAGCGTCAAAGATCGGGTTTCGTCTTCTTATTATTATTATGAGTTATAAATTCTCATTATTGTTGCTTTTACATATAAAGGGCTGAGAGCAAGATGGTCAGCAGCTCCACCTGGTAGGAGCGCAGCAATGAAGAGGAAATCCCGGGCTGGGATATTAACAACATTAAAAACAATACATGAAAAGCGAGGGCTAGATCCAGAAGTCTTTTCTGAGCAAGGAAAGCAGGATCGGGCCCCTTGCTCTTATCATTGACCTGGACGGTAGCTGCTCATGGAAATCTGTCTCTTTACAAATCTGTTAGCGAGTTGATTTTGACTTCTTGGCGCTTGTTTTTGTTTTTAATGGTCTCATAATTTGTAAACCTTGTTGATCAAAACCTCCGTATCTAAAAAATAATAAATAAAATCCTGGTTTCGCAAAGTCTAAAGCCTCAGCTGCCCATTTGCAAGTGTTAAAAGGAGAACATTTAAAACTAAAATAAAATAAAGAAAAACAAACTCTTTGAGTCCCATTTTCCATATCGCCATTAAAAAACCTGTAGGAGGGATAAAAATTAACAAATTAAATACACCAACCAAGATTCTGGTAAAGAGACAAAATTGTCTTCACTATTCCAGTTTAAAATAGTCCCAGATATTCCCCAGTGCACCGTAAAAACGTGAGCATTAAACTTCCTCGCAATTTATTTGTCAGGAAGCAAAATTATTTGCGTTTTGGAAAGTTCGTTTTAATTGATTTTTGTCTGCTTCTGGGATTTCTGATTGCATATTAACTTACCTTTCTAGTTTAACCCAGAGCCTCAGACCTGTTATTTCCTTTTATTTCAGTTTGACTTGATTGTTTCATAGACAACGATTTTACACTCGCACACACATTTGAAACTTGTATAGACTGTTTCTATCTATCTGAAACTTAAAGAAACTTTTGTCATTTGCCCCCCAAAATATAGTTTTGTTCAGTTAAAAAACTTCAGGAAACAAGAAAGTGGGATAAAGCCTAGAATTATTTTTTGTTGACAAAATTACACTTTATTTTTTCTCCAGCAAGGGAATGTCTTTCCTACAAACGTGTCTTATATTTTTCCTGAAGAATCTAAAAAACTCTTTAAATATTACTGGTTTCTTTCGCCTTCCCTATTGCATCCTGTTCTTTTTCTCAGCTTAGAAAGGTGTTCCCGAAGAATTTAACCTAATTATTTATATAGTATCTTCAAAACTCTGACACATCTGAACGAAAATGTGGGCATAACTCCCCCCAAAATACGAATCTTCTATTATCTAATCTTTTGAAGAACGTGTTTCTGAAATTCGGGTAAGGGAACGCACCACTGAAGATTTGTTTATTATTTTCTTTAAAGTCCTTCAGATGCTTAATGTCTTAAATAAAAATCCTGTAAGATCATGTTTGTGTAATTGGCATATATACTCACACCAAAGGACAATGCACATCAAACACGTCTTTCAAAACTTTTTAATGCTTTTTTTTTGCAAGTTGGGTGTTAAATTTTATTTTTCTTCTTAAAATGTCAATCCTCATTTAGGAAAGGTGAGATCTATAGATAATTAAGGGTTATTTGTTAATTATCTAGTTACTTTTGATGGTAAAAAAAATACACACATTTTCTATTGTGTTAATTACTAGGATGTCATTCTACCAAAGGTATCTTTGTCAATTGCAAGGAGTGGAAGAGGAAGGGCGGGGGAGAAGAGAGAGATTGGAAAGCTTTTGAAAAATAAAATCTTAATAGGTTTTCTAATGGTAATTTAAGAAATTAAAACCTTATCATGTTAGGTATTTTACATAGGATCGTTTTGCCTCTTAGAGTGACGTGACATTTATTTATTTCTGGGGAAAATATATATATATATATATATAATACATCGCTTTCTCTACAGTTTGGTCCAAATCTTTTTTTCATCCTTTTTTTTATTCAAGCAACCATCTTTGCTTTTAATAATTGTTTCCATCCCGTTAAACTGTTCAAACTAAATGTCTTCTATTCTCTTGTCTTTTCCTCACCTAAGAAAGAACATCCGGCTACAAAAGCGAATCGGCTAAATAATTAAATAAACAAAAATCATAGCAGGAAGGTGGAACACGACGTATGTTATGCTATGTCTTACTGTTTATTGCTCACGTAGCACCTACCGGATCCTAATGTGCAACTGAGATAACTTGGACTTAACTCGAGCTCTCGAAACCTTTAGCCTTGAGCTAATTAAGAAAAAATATACTCCAAATTGCTATTTCCAAAAACACCTTGTTCATTTGTCAAAGTTACCCATGTAATTTTTTTTAAAAAACACGCGCAATAATTATAAATCACGGCATTTAACTACTTTTCATTATCTTCAGAAAATCAATATCAATTCATTTTAAATGATTAAGATTATAATAAACTTGCTTTTGCACCTGACTTCTCCAAATGCGTTACACATGGACTATCTGGAACATTTTTTGCAGGCAGTCTATGCCTTTCTTACCTAGACAGCCTTCTTTTGCCGTTTTCCAAGTTCTTGGCAGGACACTTTTAGAATATATAGCTACTGTATTATTTCCACCCTGCTATTCTGACTGTCTTACACTGTTAACTACACTCCAGGCAGCACTGGCATTTTAAAATGTTTTGCTATTTACGAAACAATAATAGTCTGACATATTTGTAGTAAAACGCCTAACTATTGAGCTCAATTCAAAATGAAAACCAATGGCAAATATATTTTTTAAGAATTTAATGTAGGCAAAATCATATGGAAATTATTTGGAGGCGATATAAATTGATCAGGAATTGAAACTGTAGGAGGCACTCATTCTGATGGCATGGGGAAAAGGAAAAGGAAAGCTTAGAAAAATGTCTAGGTGTGGAACATTAATTATAAAACACAGAAGTCTTCACTTTTGTTAGGTTGGTAGGAAAGCGTCATCTCTCTCTCTCTCTCTCTCTTCTCCTCTGTCTTTTAAAGAAAGAAGATCCTAAATTCCTTTTGACTGATAGGAAGTTACAAGACAAGATGCAATTTTCTCTTTCTTTTCTGACAACTCTGTCATCCCAGAGATCATAGTCATGTCAGGGTGTCTATCTCGGGAAGAAAAAAAAAAATCACTGAAGCCTGTGGCCATCTTTGCATCAAAATTTTCCAGACCTCTATTTTTCACTGTGATCTCACTGATCTGAGTTTGAAATGCGAACTCGGTAAAGCCCCTAAGCCTTCAATCGTGTGGAATTTTCAAAAGATCTCTAGAAGCAATCTCAGGCTGTCTGACCCCTGACAGGCGTAGATCCCTTTATACCTCTCTCTGCCAGCACTTCATGTGTTGAAATATCTTTCAGATTTGCACCTCCAGATGACAACCTGAGTGTTTATTATGTGTATGAATCTGAAATCTTCACTGCGTTACAACGGAGCCGTCTTAAACATCATATTTAATTTCAGATCATAATTACCTGAGCCTTTTTTGCTTCTAATTATCGATTCCACCTTCCTCTCTGTGTCATGTTGATATTTTGTGTATTCTCCCTTTTAATCAGTCTTTAAAAAAATCTTATTACTTTATTCCACAGGGGAATTAAACGTGTCACACTGAACACACATCATGACTATGTGGAGATATACACTGGACTCACATCATGTGGCGATGTATAGTTATAACTATGTCTTATTTGCTTTTTATTACTAGATAGCTCTGTGTGTGTGTGCGTGCGCGCGCGCGCGCGCGTGCTTTGAAAACAATACAATATCTAACTATTGCTGCCACTGCAATCCGAGTTGTTGGTATATTTCACCTCTTACTAATCTATATCAGGCCATTTTCATTGGGGTATATTGACAGCAGTGTTTAAGTTCTGTCTTGTGACGTAATAAATTGTCATTTGGTATGAACCAGAGAAGCTCAAAGCCGTTACATTTTCCTTGCAAACTTCTCTAACTTTCTAGAATCCCAGGTGTCAGTGGCTTCCCGTTCACCTGTTTAACTACCGCTCCTAGACTGTTTATCTTTCAAAAGAGACGGATGTGATAACACTGGCCCTTGGCATTTAATTTATCAGTCGAAATCTTATATACCCAACAGCCTGATCGTTGTCATTCAGAATTTTTGGTTTATTTTAACTGACCTGGTTAGGTGAGAGCTCTAACTGGAATTAAAGATCACAAATTTTATTTTCAGTTTTAAAATCTAAAAGTGATGAAATGTTTAAGATCTTACAAATTATTTGCCGGTCAAGTCTATACATGCCTCTACACCGCAGCTCTGCCCTCCAAACTTCTAGCCACATGCGACACAGGGCTCTATTTACATGGTAATCTTAAAATATTTGCAAAGGTGTCTTTTTGTGGCAGATTTTTTTTTATAGATTTCACATTACTTCCCCCCCCCTCCATTTGGACATAGGTTCGTTCTGTTGCTATGATTAACTTATTAAAATAACTCATCATTAGTTTAATTTGCCTAGCAAACGCCTGCCTATGTGTTCAGATGTTTCTGTATTTATCCATTTTTTTCCATAAAACGTGTATTAAAACAAAATGTTACTTTTCTTTCTCTCAGGAGCTGTATATACATAGACCCTCCCTTTTTGAAATAGACCGCAGGGACTGTCATTAGATCAGATGGCAAGCCTTTATAGAAAGTGTTTTGCATAATTACATACCAAAGCCAGAATAGTCACCCTCACATTTTATGGGTCACAAACCATCAACAATTGGCACATTATTGTCCAAGAAACCCCAGTCCATTCAGTGATAGAGAAAACTAGACTGCCTAATCTAGAACTGAAGAAGATTGAAATTTCTTCTAATAAGAACCCAGAGAAGATTATTTTCAAACTGACGTGTTTACATATAGTTATAAAGTTCAGAGGACCGATGAGGAGAGAGAAAGGGTAAAACCACTAAACATGATTAAGAATTGCACCAGTGGCCTAATATAGATGGTTCATCAAAAAGGAACAGACTGAAAAGCCCCCCGCCCACGCCCCCTCTCCTTTTCAGATCTGTTCCCTTTTCCATCGTTGTGATTCAGTAATTAAGATATTCTTATTTGGACAGACAGCTCCTCTGGTAACTGAATAATATTAGTTCTCTTTGATGTCAAACTTTTGACAGTTATCACACTGGCGTTGGGCAATTTAGCACAAATGCCCTCTTTTCTTTCTTTCTCTTTCTTTTTTTTTTTTTAAAGAGGGGGAAAGACTTTGAAGAAAAGTAATAAGTGTGATCGCTATCAGCAAATGATGGAAATCGCAGCGGACAGCCATCCCTGGGTATAAATTACATTTTGTTCTATGTAATAAAGCAGAGTTTTGTTTTTACCTCCTTGGGCGATCATGTCCAAAATTAGGGCAATAATCCTACTCACTTCACACCAATTCACCACTCTCTCCCCCGGATCTCCCCCCACCACCACCGCCGGGAAAAGGGCAGATTTTCCATCCCCTTCCCTCCTCCAACCCACCCACCCAGTAAAACTGCGAAGCCATCAGGAATTGCCCTACTACCAAGTAAAGGAACAGCTGAACGCTGAACAGGGCTGATGACTCAGGGAGGGTGTTTCACCTGAGTCTGGACTGACAACATAAAGCCACTCGTGTGGACGCCAAAACTCTAGATCTGCCAGATGGCAGAATGATGAACCACGTCTGTTGTATGATATTAATAAAAAACCGTACATAGGAACACGTTGCTTTTTTGGATCCCCGAGTTGCTTGATTTCTAAGGAGCGTGGTGACGTCTTCTCCCCAACTGCCTCTAAATCAGTTACCTGTTCTCTCGAGGGGGTGAGCTTTCGGTCTAGCAAGCACGGCAGCATCCCAGAGCCTGCGTCAGGAGGAGCATCTCTCTCCTAGGGGCGTCTTGTCTCTTTCCAAACCTCAGCGGGAGTATATAAGGATGGGGAACCTTTCTGGTAACTTTGGGGAATGCTCTTTAACCCTGGCCCTGGCATTGTCCCCCGAGGCAAATTAGGAAGAGCTTGATTTAGGAGTGACACGTGAAAACGCCAGTGCAACTCGGTAACATGATCTGGGAGTAGGGGAAATAACTTGTGGGTGTTTTTTTTCTTTTCTTTTCTTTCCTGATTCTTTCAGCAAAACTTTGGCTCGGGAACGAGGGCGGGTGAGGGGGAGAGAAGTCAAACTCTCGCAGGTTTCTCGCGAGATCCAGGCAATTAAGGGAGGGGGGGGACCACCCCGGCCCTTTGCTTTCAGCTGCCATTCCCACAGTGTGTCTAGATGCCCATGGAACTCAAGAAAACAGCGTTAATGCTTTTTATAATCTAATTATCCCCTGAACGATGCGTGTTTTAGGGGGTGGGCAGGCATCGGGCAGGCCACTGTGCCAGTCTTTCGTAAGTCAAAGGCATTGATGTGACCCTTCCCACATGCCAATACAACCTGCCCCTTCGGTGGCTTGCTGGAAGTGAAAGTCTTCCCTTAAACACTTGCCCACTGGCTTTAAATTGAGAAAATACTGGAGGCAAAGAAAACATCCCTCATTTCCCCCCACCCCCAGTGTATTTCCATCAACCAAACACCCCAATACCGAGTGTGTGTGTGTGTGTGTGTGTGTGTGTGTGTGTCTGACCTACTTACCTACACAGTTCTCACTGATACTTACCAAGCAGTCCCTTTTTTGGCTTTCTGGTGACGAGTCTCATTAGCAGCCTTAAGGCTTGGACTAATTAATTGAAATGCTTTTGGTAACACTATAGGAAGAGAGAATTGTTTATGTCCACAAATGTGTTATATTATTTTCGGGCTCGCCTTACCAGCCCGCTCCACGTGCCATCAAAGGAAGGATCTCTCTGTCTGTGGGTGTGTCCCCGGGGTACCACCTCACTCCGACAAATCCATCAGGCTTTCCTGGAAACTTTTGCCCCAAAGGGTACAGGGCTATGTAACATTTTCCGAGGATTTGCATTACACGTTCAACTCAACGGCAACAGGTTAATACAGTGGAGGTTCTCCTCCCCCCTTCTTGATCGGACACCGCAGACAACCCCACTCAGATGGCCCACCTCCAAATCCGGGTCCGCACTCCAACTAAAAATTAGATTTTCATTTGGTGGAGCAGAGAAATAAAGGGGACTTCTCAATGATTGGTTGCTTTTTCTCTTTAAGATCTTAAAATAAATCTTCTCCTTTCCTCTCTCCTTCATGAGGGAGAAGACAGAACAAAATAAAGCCAAACGGTTCGAATCACCCTAAAGTATTTGCAAACTGAAGATCTCATTTCTGTCCCTACTTGTTAGGGAGGATTGGGGAGATATCTTAAAACCCTTCAAAGCTTTTGGGCTTGCATCTCACAGGGCTGTGCTGTAATGGCGTTTGACAGCTTTCTCAAACAGCTCTGAGACTGAGTCCAAAATTAAAGCAAGGACCATCCGCCGACCACTTATTTAAAGATTATCCAATAATTCATTTTCAAACTTCCCATGGAAAGGTTGCAGATCAAAATTCGGATTCCTTGTGCGGTGCTTGGGCATATACAATATGTGTTTCTGTCCATGGGCGTGTGATCCCGATGTGAATTCCCATTTAACAATTAATACCTCAGCCATTTTTATAACACCATTGCTATTGATCAAGGGGAAGGGAAGCAGCAATCATGGGCTGGATAAAGAAAATACTATATTATAAAGAAAAGGCAGGTTACAGGGTGGTACCATAACAAGGGATTATCACTCTGATAGAACTATGCTAGAGATTTCATTCACATGTTTATAGTTTGATTCCTGGGGGGGGGGGAAATGTGGAGAAAATATCCTCAAATCATTGCAACAGGTATGGGAATATTTTACCTGTCTCCAAAGGTCCTAGCAAAAGAAAGAGGCTATTTTTTTGTACAGGAATCAATTGTTTTAAAAGCGTGGGGGGGGGATGCATTTTCCTCGGAATATTTCAAGGAGAAAGTAATTTATGAGGAGAGGTTCAGCTTTGGAGAGATAATGTAGTCAGCTGGGTCAAATGAAGTTCTTCCAGGGTAAAAAGAAAACTGAAATACATTAAAATGGGTCACCTTTAAAGTATTAGACAAACTTCTCCCCGAGTTCTCTGTTCCTAGTTTTCTCTCAGTAAGAACGCCCAGACATGCATGCAATCGATAACAATCGATAGAAGAATCCCAAGCAAAATTTCATTTCACATTATGGATATTTATTCATGTTTAACAGCTGCATTTCATAAACACTGCCTTAGTAACAACACTGATACAGTTTAAAGACAGAGAGAAAGGCGCGTTTCTCTACACACAAACGTATTTAAGCGTCTGAGATTCATTAACGTTGTTTAAAAGTGAAAACGCCGGAAGTGTAACAGTGGTAAGAAATGGACTTAAATATATTGACTTTTCTTATCTTCTCTTTAAAAATAAAATAAAATACATCATAGAACTGCATTACACACTGAACATCAGTTCAATTATTTCCCCTTATAACTCATTTCTAAAATCGTTTTACACTTTGGATTTAACAACCATAAAATACAACAAAAATATTGGAAATATCTGAATATCTGTGTTTTCAATTAGCAAAGGAAGTTTCGTGCATTTGTTTGTTTTAAGCCCGGAATGTGACACTTACAATGGACAGTTCGCATTTTTCATAATATGGTCTGTTTTGCTTAAAACAGCGTGAAATATAATTACAGAACAGCACGGGGTGGATCTGCAAAAGAAACCTTTCGACAGATGTGCTCATAACACACGATCCATTATAACGTAGCATTAATTGCTTTCTTTGCCCTATTTTTAGGGTTGAGTACGAGCCCATCAATACAGGTGAAGAATCGCAGAATATATCCCGGGTTTCGAACACACCGTCAGTTGCTGCAATGAAAGACTCTCTTTGCTACACCTGAGAATGTTTCCTTGAAAGACGCGTCCTTTTCTCAGACTTTTTAAATGTAGCTTATTAATAGTCCGGTAACTGGTTAACCAAATCAGAGATGTGCAATGGCTCACATTTATTCTGAAAATGTTACGAAGTGCAAGTCCTACAGAGGTGGAATGATTAGTCAGATCAGATTGGCCTGAATACGTATATAAACTTGCTTTCAAAGGCCTCTAAAAATCAAAGAGAAAATATAAAAGTTCCTCCATTTCTCGGCTTTACACAGTGGATCGCTTAAATGCATCTTTTCCTCGGAGGATCCGTATTAAAAGCGGTGGACAGGAGACTGCTTTCCTCTGTATTAACTACTAGCTAAGCTGGCAAATAACGTTGTTCATTCATCTTTTTCAAAGTTGATTTATAGCAATCGACAGGTTAAAGCGTCATCTGACTTCATTACTTTTAAAAGCTGTCTGTTTCAGAACTGTCACTTTTCATTACTGAAACCAAATAAAACTCGTGAAGAAATGAATTGAGAAAGACTTTTAGATCACGTTTATAATTCTTTGTCTCGACGTTAACATTCCTAATGACCTGACCTGCTTTAGTTACTTATACGTCTAATGTTAGGAGTAAAATACAATCACCACTTCGGGCTGCAAAAGTTCCAGAAAAGGGAGAAAGTGTGGGGGAAACAGGAAAAGCGGTGCACAGACAAAATGCACATGGTTATAAGGCAGCATGTGTAATACACACATGTGGTTCACGCACACACAAAGGCTTAGCTATGCGTAACTTTTTTCCTCTGTTTAAAATGTGCAATGAAACATACAAGCATATTTTTAATATATGCTTATTCCGGGGATATTCTTCGTGCATTACTAGGACATTCATTTTAACTAACTGTAAACTAATGATTTTGAAAGAGTGTTCAACAACATTGTAAATATTCTACTGCAAAGGACATACATATAAAGATAACCTATCTTTACTGGCTTAGATCTGCCAAAAAATATAAAACAAACAGATACATTAGAGAGAAATTCTGAATAAGAAGACTAATCAGATAATACAGAAACTTAGCTGACCACATTAAAATAGCTTGGTTTTGTGTGTACATGAGATCAATGTATATTCGCATGACTTTTCATTTTATTTTTAAAAGAGCGTCTTATCTTCAAGCTATTATATTTTATCAATGTATATTAATATAAATGCGACCAAACTGAAATGGCATGAATACAGCTTTCGGAAAAATAGTAATAACTCAGAAATGAATTTCTACCAAAATATATAGATTACTTGGTTTGATTTTTTTTCTGTCTTTGAAATAATAGTCACCAATACAAAAATAAAAAATAGATTTCTAACTTCATTCAAATAAGCGGAAACATAAATCTACATTTAACTAACTAAAAATATGGACCTATGTTGCTTTTGGATTTGGTTTCAGTCCATCACTATATATATATATACACACACACGCATGACACCTCTTTAATAAGCAACACTCCAGTTCCCAATTAATAATACAGTATCATTCCAATATCAGTAATCGATGTTAATGTCTTGAATGCAATTGACCAAATATTGCAAATGTTAACTGGGTATTTATGAGCTATATAGGGCTGAAATATATCTAGAGGCAAATTCTTAGCAGCACACTTTACTGTGATTTGTTCTAACTATTGAATATTGATAGCCTCAACTTGCTGGTCTGTATTGGTATAAGACTGTTTTAACATTTGTTTGATTTATTATGGCTTTTCTTTTGAAATGCCTAGTTTAATTGTATTCTTCAACAAACTCCATTACCACCGCAGAAGTCGTGCTAATGGCCTTCTGTATAAATCAGCCACACTTCCGTACCTTAGAGCGCCACCTTGCTGCTTAAACTATAACTGCACGGCAGAAAATATATAGTAATAGTGATATTTGAATACACGTACTTTTCATAAACAGAAACCTGACACTCGAAAGTACTCGCCACTAATAGTTTACGAGACGTTATCTCTTTGCTCAGCATCTTCTATAGTATCAGCATGTGCGTGAAAAAGAAAGAGAGAAAGACAAAACCAGAGTGTACAATTTCACGAAGACTGAAGTTGTAACACAAGCTGCAATGTTTAACATGAGATATAAAATAACAGATAGTTTTTCTCACCTTGCCTACAATTTACGACCCATTTTTTATTGTGTAGGTAACTAACCTCAGGGGTATGTTGTATGCAAAGTTATCTGGTAACCCAAATAGCTATACGAGACTTGCATATTCAATTAAGACGTGCAAATTCAAATAATTACAGCCAGTCGTGCAATGGCATATGAAGTATCTTTGATATTTTAAGATCAGGATCCAGTGGTAGTCTTTAACTATTTTGTTTTAGCGGATACAAATGACAGTTAAATAGCAGCACAAAAATATTGAGCTAGTTAAGTAAAGTACAAAACATTACATTTGCTTGTTCCCCGTTCCCTCCCGCACCCTCCAAAAATCTGTTTATCCAACTGAATGAAAGTAAATTCTAGCAAATCAATCAGACCTAATTTGTACCATTCCTTGTTTTTTCCCCTGTGGCCAAAGGAGAATGTTTTAGAAGTAAACGTCACCTTTTCACCGCTTCAGTGAAGATTTTGTAAACTATTAAAAACTCAGCGCTATCAATGGAGCCAAGGCCACAGGCACATTTGCCTAGAACTTCCTGGGACTGTATTTTGGAACTATCACAGGTCGTTGTTGCACGGGCATGGTTGTGTGGTCCCGTTAAACTTTGTATTTAATCTGAGATGCGGAGCGCTCCTCTGCAGCTCCCAGCTTCGGAAATGGTTAACACGTGTGGAAGACATAGAGTGGAGCCAGAAAGCGATTTTTTTTTTTTGAACTGCCGCAACACTTGGTTTGGCTAGAAATGAATAGCCAACTTTTCGCCTGGTTCTCAAACGCACAGCAGCGCCCGCCTTCATTTGCAGACAAGCCCGGTGGGCTCACATTGTACACGTCAGTTGTTTAGCATGAACCATGCTATTAAGTATTGATTAAGAACATCCCCGGGTTATTCCGAGCATATGGAGAGCTATTAAGGGCCATTTGACTTTACCAGAAAGTATAGAATATTAGTTCATGAGCAATAGGCAAGGTACCATTCCTGTTACGGGTGAGCTCTTTCCCTTCTCCCCAGCGTTAATAATCGGGAACTATTTCAAAGACAACAGAACAGGAGGGACAAAAAAAATCCAGCCAGAATTTAGACTAGAAACAATATAACCAAACAGCTGCGACAGGTGGAAGAGATATAATTGCGCAGTGGTTCCGGTTTACAATTAACATAGAGAGATTAACATGCAAAGTCCAGTTATGTTAACAGCAGAGGATTCAAAGACACTGTGGCCGGGTTTATTGAAGGAAGCAACAAAACTGCAAAAAAAAAAAATACTGTAAAGCTCTGTTTTATTTCACTCTATTTTATTTCCGACGTAACCTGGAGCTCGCAGAAGTTTGGGAACTTGTCTGGATTCCCTCCCCCTGCTTTCTTTTGGGTGAAGAGTTCGGTTTTTCTGTTAGACAATTTAATGCCTTTAAATGACTTTTTTTAAAAATGATTCTACTGCTGTTGCACTTCCTACCTCAAGATGCAAAGCAAGTCAGTGGAGTTTGTATTACAACTATGTCATAATGTTTCGCTGATGCAAAACATGTAGCCAGAGGGGGTAGCTAATGATTCCTGGATTAGAAAGAGAGAGAGAGACTGGTTCCATATCATAAAAACCAATGTAAAAACTAACCATTAATATCAGGCATCGGAATATCTGTCTCAGTCCCCCACATGCACGCAAAGATCTGTCACGAGCCTTTTAAGCACCGCAAACGTTTTGCATATTCTCTCTATTAATTATGTTTACATCCTATTCATTTGCTTAGTCTCTTTGAGAGAGTCAGCGTCAAACTTTGAGGGGGGAAATGTACTGGGATCCAGCTGCTTTTCCGTTCGAGGGGATGACTACAGGAAGGTAGCTTTGGCACAGCCAAATAAAATAAAATAAAATTAAAAAAAGAATAAGAGCTACTCAGAAGAAATTCTGGTGGAAACTGGGAGCGAGATGATACCAGGAAAAGGGGGTGGGTGGGTCCCTTTTATTCTGTTATTGTCTCTTCTTTCCAACAACATATGTTTGGGGGACGATCAGGGATGATTCAAAGAGAGAGAGGGCAGAAGTACGTGATTAGAAGTGACCAGTCCGAAACTGATGCGTTTATCTCTGCTAAGAGACGCAGGCCTGAATCCTTCCTCTGTTTGTGCTCCACTGGAATATTGAGAGGGCTTTTTTTGTGGGAGGGTTTCCATATATAGATATATATACTATTTGTCTTATATATGTATATGCATAGACAGAGGGGGCAAATCCAAAGGTGGAGGGGTTGAGATCTCCCCTTAGGATTTTCCCCTCATATTATGTCCTCCCAGGCCTGGGAGGGAAGATGCCCCCATATAAATAAATAGGATGGGAGGGAGATTTAAGGGCTGCGGTCGTGAAGGGGACAGGAGGGCTGGTTGATCCGAGTTCAATGACCTGGGCCTCGGAGGTCGCCAGCCATGGGGTCCCTTTGGCAGGGCACAGGGAAGAAACACGCGGAAATAATCAAAGTGGAGGGGAGAGAGGGAGCTGGCTTGTGGCGGGCGGCTGTCTGCCCCCTTGAAATGAACTGAGGGTGGGGGTCATTAAGAGCTGTGGTCCTCAGGAGGGCGCCGCTTGGAGTGGGGAGTCTGTCCCACGAGAGATCGCAACGACCGGCGTGTCGGCGCCTCCGCTGCCTTCAGGGCTGGATGCCGCTTTCGCGCCACACCGGTCAGCTGCCCATTAGCCCGGGGTCCGCTGTTGCCTTGCAAGCGGCTCGGAGCGGGCACAGAGGCGCATCCTCTCCAGCAAGGCTGGAGACGCGCTCCAGAGGCGGTAGATTTTCTACCACGGACGAGACGTGTGTCCCTTGTGAAAGGAGCCCAAGCCCGAGCAATCCGTGTCCTGCGTCCTCCCGGGAGGTGGGTGGGTCGGGCTCTGGAGGTGACTAGCCAGGCCAGAGCTATTGCACACAGCTGCGGCAGCGGGGCTGCTCCGGGGAGCCATACACACGGGACAGATCGAATAAGGAAGGCAGGAGTCTGTTGGCATATTCCTGCCCTAAAGGAACCCTGATTAGAACCCAGGTGGCCTTTCATTTGTTGGGTGTGGCCGCCGGTAATTTACTCGGCGGCGCGTCACCCCTTCAGGTCGTTACCTAAGAATAATGGCACCCAGGAAAACCTCGAGCTTTTGGGTCACCCTGATTTCGGTGCCAGCAAACCAGCTCCCGGCGCTGCACGTCCTCTCCCCTTTAAACTGAAATGTCCTCTCTGTTATAACCCAAGCCCCATGATAGGAGCCAGGTGAGTGATTCAAACAGGCATATTATTCTATTCCACTTCCCCTGGCCTTTATCCGTGGACAGCCGCCTCTCAAACACTCATTTAACAATTATATATTTTGCTTCCTTAGATAGGAATGAGATAGATCCAATTTCAGGTTCTACCTAGCTTTAACGTCTTTGGTTTTTATCGCTTCTTCCCCCCACAACATCCCTTCTCCAACATTTTAATTAATGTCCTTGTTTAGGATCACAGGCTTGTTTCAACGATTCAGGATCGAGCCTCGTTGATATTGATCCTTGGACCCATAGCCACTTTAATCGTTGAATCGGCGGGTGGAATATGAACAAAATATGGTTTTCAGCAAAGCCACCGAGTGCATGTGTGCTGGGGAGAGAGAGAGAGACGTATCAGTGTACTTGTAAAAGATCAACCTTAGAGGGAGAGCGGAGCATTGCAGGTACTGGCTGAGTCAGCCTGGAGGCTTTACAGATACAATGTACGAACCAAAGGACACGAACCCTGGTACATTAATGGGAGAGGGAGGGGAGTGGAAGACGCGTAGGTATCTTTTGCCGTTCTTGGCGTTCATCTGAAAGGTATAAGTGGCCCGGTGCTTGGCACCCTCCCCAAATGCGCCCACCAACAATCAAACCGAGGGCGGTGTTGCAACACCCCGCACGGAAATGGGAACGCGACTGGAGGGCTGCGCTTGCTGTCCAAGCCTGAAAAGCATACTTCTCAACTTGGACTGAGCAGTGCG
Organism: Gopherus evgoodei; assembly: GCF_007399415.2. Taxonomy (NCBI): domain Eukaryota; kingdom Metazoa; phylum Chordata; order Testudines; family Testudinidae; genus Gopherus; species Gopherus evgoodei. The sequence continues at coordinate 10,814,239 of NC_044331.1, forward strand.
GAGAAGGATGGTGCAAGAAATAGCAGCCAGGGACGATCAAGATCGGGGGGGGGGCAAACGATCTTTCCTAGCCAGAGCTATTATGAAGACAAGGAAAATAAAAGTTTTAAATATAACCCAGTTACATCTGCTTTCTCCCCTCCCTCTCTCCATATTTACGTCATCCCTTTAAAAACGCTCTATTTATGAGGTCTGGTGGATTTCTGGGGTCCCTGTGCATAGGAAACAGGTGTTGTCAGAATGCTAGTGTGTCAGTAAAGTTTTAAACATTAAGTAATAAGGAGTTAGGCTGGTTGGAGCAATCTGCTGGCTTTAATCTGGGTTAATTTATACGAGAGGGGGAGAAAAAAACCCTCACGCTCACTCAGAGATATTGAAGGGCACAAACATAACGAGAACAGATTCACACTCCCACAGATTATGGCACTTGGAAGTAACATCCTGAGAAAAATAGATGCCTTTTGCAGAGCTTTATCGATGGGATGTGGAAGCTTGCTCGATGTAAACAACCACGAGTAAGAAGAAATGCAATTGAATGAAAGATTAAAAGCCCCTCGAGTTTTGTGTGTGTTGTTTTTTTTTAAAACACCCTTGGCTACATTTAGTATCAGGATTCCAGCGAGGCTGGAAAGAAAAGATTTTATTTAAACCCCTATTTCTTTTAGGAACAATCATAACAATATTTCTCAGGGCTGTTTAATCCAGACAAGTTCTTCTTCCTTATGCCGGAGTTTCAATTTAACCCTAGTGACATCCGAGTGCCAAGTAGGCAGCATTTCGGATCCATCTGTAAATTCCCATGAACACCTTAGCCCACAGCGCTCCGGAGCCAGGACCAGGAGCATCTCCTGGGAGCATCTTTATTCTGGAGAAAAGGACCAGGAGGCTGTTCCCTTAAAAGCGCCTTGCAAATGTTGCGGCAAACAGGTGATCTGTGTGAAACGCTGGCGGAAGCTTGACCCGGTGTGATTTATAAACGTTACCTCCCTTGTCCCACAAACTAAAGGCACACGCTCGCCCCGAAAGTTAGATTTCTCTCCAGCCAATCCAGTTCACCGTTACTCTTTGCTTTCTTCTATCAGTCCTGGGCCGCCGCTTGGGCTCCTAATATCCGAACATCGACCAAGCACTGGAGCTTGGTGATAGCGGGATCGCTGTCAAGGCTCGCCTCGGCCTGCCTTCCCCACCCCGCTCCCCCTTATACCACTGGGGCTGGAAATCACCAGTGACCCTGAACTGTGTCTCGGCCAGGTTTGAAAAGACAGGCGATCCGAAGGCCAAGACAAAAGGTTTCGTGTGCACAAATACAATCTACATAAGGCCTAGGGGTCTGATTCCACATTACATAGGGAGCCCCTATATAATGCAGCTCTACTTTTATTTGGGGGGAAAGGGGGAACTGTAATACCGACATCGGGTGTAATAGCCGAGCATAGGCGTGGTCTGCAGTTCTGCCTGCTAAGCAGCCATCATGACATATTATTTTGCTTCGAAGGGGAAGGAGGAATCATCATCAAATATGATTCTCTCCCCCTTTTAGGGTCTTCTGACAAATCACCTTCGTTATATCAACCACTTGTTTCTTTTAGTATGGCCAGGAAAGATTTCATTAAGGCGCCTTCCAAACCCACCCCTCCAAATCTAGTCTCTTTCGCAGAGTGCGTCTCCTAATCGTAATTAAAATCGTCGCATATGCATTGGCGTCTCTTGTGTGCGCGCTGAATTGCAGGTGACTGGACGAAATGTTATTTCGCTGTAGTCTATCATTTGTACATTACGTTGCCAGCGTGAGATAAGACATATTGTGAATATTGAAAGATGCGATAGGAGCGATATTAGCAATCGATTCTTTATTAGGCAGACGTCATGCATCATGTTCAGTTCCATGACAGCCTGGTACTTCAGTTAATATAATTAAGATTAAAACTCAAGTGGTATTGAAGGGAACATTTATTGATGGCTTTGCAAGAATAGCATTCTGAATATAATGACTGGACGTCATTGTGTATGTGGGGGGGGGGAGTTCTTAAATTGCCCTCTGATAAACAACAACGTATTACTTCATTTATAGAGACACCTGATAGATTATTTGCAGACACATAATTAAGTCATTATGATGCCCTTGGCCAAGAAATTCAGTTACATTCAGAGAGAGGTAAGACCACCAAGCCAAGTGTATTGTCTGTTATTTTAGGGTGTGCTTATTTTATATTGTGGTCCTATCTCTATACATAAACCTAAGTCCTAACTGTTTGCTTCAATAATCGTGGCATTCTGGAAGCAAAGCAGTGACAAACATTGAATTCACACTGGATTATATGTCATTTAGGATTTCTTTTGTAGAATTGTTAGGTTTTTTTTCAATAAAAGGACACACTTGGTTCATTTTATTACAGGACACACAATTGCAGCGTATCTGTCTTAATGACCTTTTAGAGGTAGTTCCACTTTTGCCTTCTCTTGCAAATATAAAATACACTTCGGTTTAAAGGTTGTAGCCATTCCCTTCCGAAAGCAGAAGCTTTGTACTTAGCAGCATTGGTATGGCTGATAATAAAGTACAGCTTGAAATTATCTCAACTAGTGGAATATTAATCAAATCAATCAAGGCTGACAAATGAGAAATATTTGAGAGAAGATGGCAATTTACAACTTTGCTATTAGTTAAGAATCTCTCGCCTTGTAAGAGTAATTAATAATTCTTGAATGGGAACCATTTGAAAACGAAAAGCACACGGTCTTTAAATACAAATGGAGTAAAGAAAAGGCTTGGAAGTGAGTTATGTGTCACGGCCAGAAAACATAGCTACATGGGGATGTAAATATGAACACGTACACAGAGAGAGATAAAAGCCAGACAGGAAGTAAGTACAGAAAAAATAATAATTCAGAGCATTGTTTACAGAAGTCACATCCCCGGTCCAAAGATTAAACGCAATGTTGGACTGCAAAGTGTTTTAGAGAAATTACACCCAGTAGGAACAGTGCATGGCAGATATCAAGAAGTAACTCCAAACTGATCTGAGAAATGTCTCTCTCTCTCTCTCTCTTTTTATGTGACGAAAGACCCCTTCTCCCAAACTCCAACTCCCGGAGGGAAACTCAATTGTCTTTAATGTTTATAGTGTTAACCCTACCTATCTTCACATCTACTACAACACCCCTCTCTTTTCCTTCCCCATAGACACACATTGATTATTACACTATATGGATCCCCACCCCCTCTTTCTCCACCCCGACCCTAAAGAAAAAAACGGACCAAAAGAATGACTTGTTGGAAAACTATAAATCATTTTCGTGTATGAAACCTTGAAGACTCTATTTAAGTAAATACGCTTACTTTGAAACAATGAATAGATCCAAGTCCTTCTCCGGATTGCTTCCCAAGTGCTGCCATCTCCAAAACTTTTATTTACAAGAGAAGAAGAAGGGGGAGGGGAGAAACTTTGGCAAACTTTATCTCTTCTTTATTATAAGCTTCAGCCTTGCCTTGGTAAGCCCCAGCCTGTTCTACAAAAGGTGGCTAGAGATTGAGATTTATTGGTTTCCAAATGAAAAGATTCATTCGATATAAGAGGTTAACTCAAAGTTCCTTAAACCGTGACTAGCATTGGCAAGAAGCTTTGCCTAGTCAGCACAAAGGCAGTTCAAAGAAACCTTTAAAAATACACACAGATATACATACACACAAACACACTCTCACACTTTAGTCTCAACTGCAATTTTCTTTTCATTTTTGTTTCTTTCTGCCATTATAAAGCCCTGAGCCCCTTTGTAGGTAGCTGGAGGATTTTTTTTTTCCCAAGCTGAACTTTGCCATTTTGGTGTCGACCAACCCCCTTTTCTTTTGCAACCAGTGAATGAAAAGACTCTAGGGAAAGGCGGGGGGAAGAAAAGTAAACTGGGTGAGCAAAAAATGAATAAAAATAAAAAAATCCCAACCTTCTAATTTATAGAGATCAGAAGAACGTTTTTAAATATAATAGGAACCAAAAAAAAAAGGCTAGAAAGATACATGCAAAGAAAAACAAAGAAAAGGGACAAATGTTAGGAAAGGAATCAAACGCATCTGAAACTAATAGAATGGTTTAGATTGTGTAAAGTCTGCACCCAGCTCCCCCCACTCCGGTGTGAGGCGTAGAATGTTGTCATGACACACACATGTGTCGGTCTGTCTTTCTGTGCGAGTGTGTGAGACACACACACACACACACACAGAGAGACAGACAAGCTCTCTGAAGCTATAGGGCAGAATCCTGTGTGTGGAGCCTAAGCTATGGAAATGCTAATGAAGGAAAATTAACCCGGCCGTTTGTTACATTGCAGAGGGATCAATGCCTGACCCAGGGGCTGAAGGGATAGCTTACTTCTGTAGGAAAGATATGAGATAATCGCCCTGAAACACACTAGTGCTGAGACCCACAGGGAGAAATATGAAAATATCATTTAAAATGGGGGGGGAGCCCTTTAAATAAAGTGCCTGGAGATAAACCGCTAAAAAGTGTTTACATGGGTTGCCATTCGCATTTTGGAGCGTTCGTGCAAAAAGGATATGCCTTGAAATTAGGAATGTCTTCATGTCGCTTTCTTCTCTCTTGTCCCTACTAGAGACAGCACCACACAGCCCTGCAATCCTCTGATTTTATCACCAGAAATTCCTCTCATTACTGAAGACTTTATTCTTTTGTTTAGAGCGGGAAGAAAGAGAGCATCCCATTTATGGATGGAAAGCAATGGGGAACCTGGACTTTGGGGGCAGCTTCTGTATTCCAAGTAGAGAAAATAAGTTATTGATTCAGCGTGCAAACTTTCAGGCCCTTCAACTTTTTAACAACAGACTCAGGGGAAAGCGAGCGCTGACGAAGAAGCTTTTGGGGAAGTGTTTTCAGAGATCGTTTGGGTTAAGCAAAGAGATTGACCTTTCTGATTGGAATGTTTTCAGTGAAACTTCGAAATAAAATGTATGGGGAGATGAATGGCTTAGGAGTGGAGAAATGCTGCCTTGAAAGCAATCTGCATAGGACAATGACACCATTGGGGTGGGACTGCTGTACTTGTTCTTTATATATATTATATGTGTATGGAGACACACCTATCTCATGGAACTGGAAGGGACCCTGAAGGGTCATTGAGTCCAGCCCCCTGCCTTCACTTACAGGACCAAGCACTGATTTTGCCCCAGATCCCAAAGTAGCCCCCCTCAAGGATTGCAACTCACAATCCTGGGTTTAGCAGGCCCATGCTCAAACCACTGTGCTATCCTGCCTCCCGCCATCAGAAAACCCACCATATTACTAACAGTGACCAGGCAAAATGAATTATGATGTTGGAAAGGGAGCAGGAAATAGAAAATAAGGGAGAAAGAAAATATTGACCGGACCTAGATCTTCATAAAGAAGAGATCAACAGAGTAGCATTGTTATCTGTATGTTCCAAGAAGCGATATGTACAGTATATGGGCTCTGACCTGACTGCTATTGCAGCCATTTGCCACGACCAGAGTGACAGCACGATCGAGTTTCTGTCTGAATAAACTATGTCAAACTTGCTGTCTGGCAGTTGTTTCTTTCTCCTGCTGTTTTAGTTTCATCCATACTAGAAGTAAAACTAGGATTGTTCTAAAATACCTCTTTCGTGTTGGGGAAGTCTTTCTTGGAAAGCCAGTCTGCATATTCTTAGAGAGAGCGACTACGAAAGGTTGGCTAAGCCTTGCTGTCTAGTGAAAGAATGAATTTTTAGGCCAGGGTTAATTTCCAAAGAATCCTTCATTAGTAATGTTGCTGGAGTTAAGGCACTAATTTGTTGGCTGAGATTAGATTATGTAGGAAGGAAAAACCTGTGTGCGGAATCCATTACGTCTACAAAATTGAGAACGCCTTTCTTGCCATGAAAAATAAACCTTCTAAAGAATCGAGACAGACCATGAGCTCAGTGAAATAAATAACAAGAAATATGACCACTTCATATGCCAGGAGTACAGCAGGTTTGGGTTGAAATGCATAATATCTCTTCAAATGACTAATCTGACCTCCACCCCACCCCAAGAAAAAAGCCATTACTACTGCACTTGCATCTAGTTGAATATACCCAAATCTTTAATCCCGCTCCAAAAGCACATGAAGTCTCATCAAGTATGTAGAATGATTTGTCTGAAAAGGGGGAAGATCATGTTTTATAGGAATAAACAATTTGTATTCAGTGTGAGAGATATTGCTGAGTAAAATCTGCGTTTTAAAAACATTAGGATAATTATTTCGTCTTGGGGTTAATAGAAGATGAATTTACCTTTGCGTGTGATGGTATAGGTAGTGGTTAATAAAGAACCTAAGTACTAAGGTTTAACCTTAGTATTTGACAATTTTTTTAAAAAAAAATTGAAGAATGAAAGGGGAAAAATAAATTAGAACTGAAACACAAAACGGTGAAGGAAGAGTAAAGTGTGAATGTATACAGAAATAATAGGGTAAATGAATCTATGAAAACTGGGCATCCAAATAGGAATAAATGCAAAGTTAGAGACATTCGGAGAAATAACTCTCTGGATCCTGTATAGTTTCTATAGCAAAAATTAACAAAAAAAATACATCTGGAGGAAAACTAGCACTGGCTGATCGTTTTTGCAGTTTGTTTTTTTTGCAACAAGTATCCAAAGATCTAAACTAATTGATTCTGGAGTTTCTTGGAATTTATCCAAAGAGCAATATAGTTTTAATTGTATGTTGCTTAAAACTCCATTTCTTGAACAGTGTGAAACAAGTCATAAAAGTCATAAAGCGTATCACTGTTTCCCCCCAACCATAAATACTCAACCGACACTTAGAAATCTTTCTTAATACTCCTAAGGGGTACAAAATAATCTCAAAGACATGTAACTACATCATAAAATTGGAAACCGTTAATCCGTTTTAACTGATTTAGTAGGCAGTTATGATTTTTTTGAGGGGTGGAGATAAAACCTATTTTCAGTATCCCACGAGCAAGTGAGATTTCGAAATGTATTTGAAAACATGCATTCTCTTCAGATTCTCGCCTGCTGAAAAGGAAATAGATTCCCTCTGTACAAATCATCCAAGAGGCTCTAAAAAGTATTTGGATGGCGTTAAATACGTTTGAAAGTCTATATACATGTTTCTGATCCCTGATTTACTAACCCCAGCCAGCAGCGATAATCGCTAACCAGCCAAAACCAACCTTAGGAAGCCAACTTTTCCAATTAAGAATAATATATTTTGATCATTAGAGGCAATGGTTATAAATAACAAAGTATTTCTTTTAGAAACACGATAGAGGATTCATTCCTTTCCCCCTCTACACGCCCACTTTTTTCGTGTCTAAAAGTAGCAGGAAAACTATGCACTGGATAGAAAGTGAAATGTGGCTAACACAGAGGATTCATTAAATATTGTAAAGGGTTTGGTTTGGGCATAGGAGGGAGAAGCAGCAAGCGGAGACCTACTGCATCGTTGTAGATCACTTTGGCGTTTCAGAGAACGATTCAAGCTGGAAATCTGTAAAATCCACGCAAACCTTTCTCTTCTCACCACTAGCCCACCCTTTGACACAGCTGTATTGAAGTTGGGGCTTGAAGGTCCTTGGAGGTCTCTGAGTGTGACAGTACTTAGAATAGCGGGTAGATGGCACAATTTTCTAACATTTAGAAAGAAGAACCCACGCTGGGAGCAATAAGTCCATTTAAAAGCCCTTTATTTAAAAGGAACAAAGATAACTGACAAGCAAAGTACAGAGACATCTCAATGAAATTTCTAGAGAAGAATAAAAACTCTTTGCAAAAGAAAATACAAGATCTCGGCTTTTATAAAAATATGTACAATAAAAAATAAAATAAAATGAAAAAGAACTCTCCTAACAAGTCGATGAGGTTCATCTAATGATGTATATTTAATTCAGGTGTCTGGAATAATTAAATATGAGCCGCTATGGTCAGGAAAGAAAGTAAGAAATTAAAGTTAAATGTTTCAGAAAATCAATACAGCTGTAGCAATTCCGTTGTTCGAACTCCAAATCAGCACAAACACCTTTCAGGGGAATCGGAGAAATATGGACATGGGGACAGAAGCGTACATTTGAGTTTATGATACAGTTTCTAGAAAGCGGAAAGAATTTGAAGTTTTCAAACGATGGAGAAAATATTGACAATTCTTGAATTAAGGTGGCTCTTTTCTTTCTTTTTTTCACATTTGCAGGAATAGAAGCGTTCAAAGAAAAGGTGGAGGTTGGCTGAAACAAGAGTTAAGCACATGAAAGTGGAAATTTGAACAGCGGTACACGAAATCATTTTGGGGAGATCGGCTTCCTAAGAGCGGGTAGCAAATATTTAGGGAGAGATACATAGAAAATGGAAGGTTGGTTTTGCCCCTGTCTTATATTTGGAAAGTCAACGACGTGTGATACCAAATACACACCCTTCACCCTCATTTTTGCTAAAGCAAAGGAAAAAAACAAAAGGGGGAAAAAAGAGAAAGTGTAAAGCAACGCAAAGTATATAATTATGCATCGAGATATAGTTTATTATAGGCTGCGTAACACCACCAACCATAGACAGCGAAAGACCTCCCAAAGCAAAGAAACAGGATATACAGTCGTGGCTCCATTTATTCTGAAGAAAGAAAGAAAGAAAGAAAGAAAGAAAGAAAGAAAGAAAGAACCCCGAATTTGCTTCAGAATATGTGCCGCTGGAAGAAATCAGTTTCCGTATAAATAATTGTATTTGGGTGGGTGCTTTTCCGACTTATTTGTTGAGTAAATCTCTCTCACTGCGCTGAAGGCGAATCCCTGTTGATAAATCCATCATTATCGTTTGGATCCAGGGAGACAGCAGCGCCACTAAATTTATCTTACATTTGTAGCGCTTTAATAGACATTTATTAAATGCTTTTAGAGAGAGACATGGGGCGTCTGATTACATCCTAGTTATAGACAGAACATAAAGGCACACGTTAACACCAATTTACTAGAAAAAGAAAAGAAAAGAGAAAAAGACAAAGTTTTGGAGTAAAGCTACGGTACTCCATAGTACTCATAAGCGTTTTCACACATGTCCTAAATACCATATCTTCCTGGCCCGTCTCAGGATTCTAATAATGGCATTTATTTGTATGTATCAGACAAACCTATGTATATTTTGATTTCAATCTATAACATCAGACGATATATGACCATTGGCAATAGACTCATCACACTCTTTCACACAAGCCCCCACCCGCCTTCCAGCTTTTAACTCTCATTTCAATCTTCTTCAACTGAAGAATCTCCAGGGACCTGGGCAAACTTGTGTAAAACAGTTAAACCAAGCGTGGTTCAAAGAGGATTGCTGAGTTCCTCTCGCCGCCTTAGTAAACCGAAGGGCCCACTTCAAAGAAAACACACAAGAATTCAAAATCAAAATATTGCCAAGGCTCACATATATGGCAGAGTTGAGACCATTTATTCCGTTTCACGCGTTGGTTGGGACGGAGTTGTGAACACTTCGCCCTTCTTTTTGTGGGAATCCTTCATTTCGCCTTGTGCCTTTACATTTCTTATTAGAAGATTCGTGTTTTACTAGCGTTCAGGTAGGTTTTAAAAGTCGCCTCTTCAACTGTCCCCAGCTGAGATCTGGTCAAATTCCGTTGGCATTGCTACCCTTCCACCACTCTGATCCCACGTATATTCCCTGATTTTTTTTTTTATTAGAATGATTACTACGGATACTAACTCTCTCTCTGTGTATATGTATAATAGGTATGGGTAGGGATTCTAAATTCGATTCCCAAGAATTGAATACTCCGATATAGAACAAGTGGCTATATTGACTAAAATCCACACATTAGATTGGGGTTTATCCTTCTTAAGGCACTGTGGGCTTCCTTTAACCAAAGACTTAAAACCTAAAACACACCGCCGGTATCCCTGAATCTTAAGAAAATACTCAAAAAAAGTCCCTCCTCCCCATACTCCCCCCTTTAAAGAACATTTCCGCTACCTAAAAGTTGCCATAAGAAAATAAATACAAGTGACACTGTGCTGGGGGAAAGTTCATTAGTTCGTTGTCCAACCCTGATAAAAGAACAGAAGTGCAAATTATGGAGTTCAGCTTCACACTCTCTGTCAACTAAAATCAACCCAGTGCAAGCTTGATTCAAATTGCTGCTAACTTAGCCCTCAATTCTCACCCCCTCCTTCCCCTACCTCCTCCTAGTAGAAAGGATATTCGGTGGAAAAATATTGTTCCAAGGAGGGTAATGATCAAGCTTTACATTAGGAGGACTGCGCAAACTCATTTCCTCAGCAGTAATCCCAATCATTTGAATTTGCTGCCGCAATGGAAGGGGGTGGGGGCAGTGAAGAAGAGAACTCCTGAAATAACATATTCTTTCCAGCAAGGTAAAAGAAAAAGCGGGCCCTTTGTTTTGATAATTAACTCAGCCCAAACTAGGAAAGCAGATGTGTTTGCTTAGCTAATCACAAAACAAGTTTCTTTCAAAAAGAACTCGGTTTGGAGCTTGCAACTGGGGAGGAAAGAGAAGGTTCCATTTTTGTGCTCACCCCTCCTAATCTCATATAAACGCTTCCGAATACCTCGATGGGAAGAGTCATCAATTATTTTAACAATCAATAAATAATAAAAAAAAATTGGAATCTCTCTCAAAACCAAGCCAGGCCCCTGAGCAAGCGATTCTCCGAGCTACCACGCCAGAGCTGTGGACGTTTTAGTTATGGGGGGGCAGGAGGGAGCGAGGAACCCCCCCCCCCCAAATTTTAATGACACTTATGACATAGTAAATCGGGCAGTTTTACAATTTGGTTTCAATGTGATGCTAACTGATTACAAGCGCGTTATCAAAGGGACGGTAAGATTTATAAGTGCGGGAGCACAAACCTCTTGCTTTAATGACAATAGATGTTCAATGGGAGAAATAGAAAGAGGTTTTGTTGGCTCTGTATTCACATTGACGGTAGCATCCAAAATAGCTGGGGCATGGAAATCCACAGGCCAAAAATACCTTTATGGTCACCTATTAACTAGTGTGTCATTGACACTTTTCCTGGTGCTTCTTATTCAAACCCCCTGTCGCCTGCGATTTAAAGCACATTTCTCCCCCTCGCTAGGTATTTTGGGGGTTTTGCATATCTGCGCTACACAAAAGACTGTTCCCCCACCCTCCCTAAGCCAACACATTAAGCAAACTTAGGAAAAAAAAACGAAAAAAAAACCTAGGGTCCTATTACAAACCAACGCCCAGGACTAACTGCTTTAAAATTACTGCATAATTAGATTTAGCTGAATTTCACCATTAATTAGGCAGCCGCACTGCGGGGAGCCTTTGAAATTTGAGAAAATGGGAAAAATCATCTGAAGCACGTTTTTTAAACCCAACTTCAATAAATCCTGAGCAGGCCTGAATTTCTCCGAGTATCCCTTTCCCCTGTACAAAAGCGAAATGAAGCAAAGGATGATTCGCAGGACCCAATAAAGTTTGACTTAAAAAAATTCCATGTATATTTTTAAATCCTGCTTGCTGGCGGTGGCATATGACACGGGTTATGAAGGGTCTTGACATATTGTTTTTTCAAATGAGCCTTCTCGAGAACCCCTTTCTCTATGAAGAACAAGCTCTGATGTAACACCCTGAATAGATCTTATTTATTTCGATGGCCATTGAGCTGAAGAAGAGGCAAAAGCTTGTTTGGGAGAGATTCTTCCACAGGTAATTTATATTCAGACTGTATACCATCTCTGGGTGGAAGATCTCTCTGTAGCTGTATACATTTACTTACACGTGTCTGGCTAGAAGTCTTCTAATGTTCTGACCCCACCTATACTAAAAGGATCTCTTTTAACTTCTTCACTAAAGGCCAGGGTATGCAAATATGCTACTACCTCCAGCACATGGAAATACCAAACACAGTTCCTGGATGAATGAGAATTGATAGAGGACTGTCTTTGGTGGTGGTTTGTTTTGTTTTTTTAATTTTATTTTATAAATTATTCTGCACCTCCCCGAACACACACACACATTTTCAATACACGAGCCAGACAGAGAGATCGGTTTCTGATACCGGCTTTCAAACCTGTTTGGTAGAAGGGGAGGGAGTGAAAAAAGCGTGCATTCAAATCCACTGTCTGGGGAGGGGGGATGGCTGGAGAGGGACGTTGTTAATGTTTCCTCTGATTAGATCCCTGCTTGTTTAATTACAGAATCAGTCCGGACCTGCATTTACTTGCTTCGCTGGGGAGTTTTTCAGGGCGGTTTTCTGGTTACAGCTGGAACGGCCCTTCGCTTTGCCTTTTGTTTTCTTGCAGCCTCTTTTATTTTTTGCACCCAATGTGTTTCCTATTACTAACGCGCTGCCTTCGCTGAGCAGCTCTGCCCGGGCGCTTGCACTGCACTACTGGGAGACGCCATGTTGGCTGAGCTAATAGGACACCAAGTCAAAAGCAAGCTTAAAGGCATACTTCCACACGCTTCCTCTCCCCTCCCCGACACTGCCCCAAATGCCACTTAGCGCGCACACCCAGGGCCCGCAGCCTTAGAGGAACCGGTACCCCCGCGCTATGTGGGGAGGGTTAGGTGCAAGCCCCCCGCTCGGTCTGGTACGATGTCCTTTAAACCGCTTTGTGTTAACTTCAGAGATAAACCTTCCCCTGTCCGGACATGGGGAGTGAAGCTAACCGGGAAAGGTTTGGCGGTGGGGGCGGAGGGGGGGGGGGAATCATTCTCGAGACGTGTTTAAAAAGTGTCTTAAAAGCAGCGATCGCCTCTTTGCTTTTACTATTGTTGTGGTCCGCGTTGGGCTGTTTGTTTCCCTTCCATCCCAAGCACTGGTGGAGGTGGGTGAAATAGCGAACTCAGATCAGATAAAAACCCCGCAAGGGGGAGGGAGGGGGGAGAGGAATAGACACTTAAGAGGAAAGAGTCGCCATGTTTAGCAGCTTTTTTTTTTTTTTTAAAGATCTCGTCAATTTCACATAGCACAAGCCTCTCATTCCCAGCCCTCCTCTTTTGTCCAACTCAGTCGTTGGATGGGTCTTTTGTTCTAACTCAGCATGAAAAGAAAAACTTTCTTTAAATGCTATAAACTTAAACCTAATGCAAGTCCCTAAACAAATCCTCCTCTGAGCATTCCAAACATATATACATGGGGTTTTTTTTGTTTTGTTAAGCCTGATGCATTTTCTGTTTACTCTTATTCTTTGTGCACCAAAGCTAGCTGCAGAAACACAGATCTCTATATAGAGCTTGCAGGCTTTCAAACATTAAAAAACATAACAAAACAGGGAATGTCTTTTGATTTGAAAATCATAAATTATAATTTAATGCCAATAACAATGTACAGCAAACGGTTGCTTACAATAAACTAACACAAAACAAACAAGTAAAGATCCGGTGATCTTAGCTGGAATTAAAACTTCACACACACTCACTCACACGCAGAGCACTTGCAATAGAAAAAGCTAAATCTAGAGGTCAGCAATCCCCTTCAGTAACACATGCACACACACAGAGTTTATATATTTATATATAATCAGCCGTGGTTCAGGTGTAAAACTGCTCAAATTCACAATTATATATATCATTTTCCCCCGTTCCCCTCCCCTCCACAGATGGGTCTAAGTGGAAGGAAGATCAAGGTTTAATCGACTTTACAGAATTATCTTTCTCTCCCCCCCCCCGCTTTTTTTTTTTGAAACCACAACATGGTGTAGAAACTTGTGGCAGAGAGGGTGGGAAGCCTCACACAAGGACAAAACTGCAAGCTTTCGTATACAAAGCATCTGCTATAGACCTTAGGTGGGGGACGGGACATACACACACACACACACACATACACACACAAAAGAAAGCAACCGCTTTCAAAATCAGATCACCCTGCTTTGTGTCTTCCCTTCCTTCAAATTTTATTTGCGAAGACAGGGATAGTAAGTATTAAATACACAAATTGTGTATCCGATCCTGCAGCACTTCCGCAGACAAAACTCCCACTGATCTGAATGGGACCTTTGCTGGCGCGAGGATTCCAATATAGGGCACTGCACATATATGTGTGTACGCAGAGGTACACATACATTCAGGTATCCCAAATGTAAAATATGTTGACAACCACTGGTCATGCTTTCACTGCCAAATTTTTTTTACTCCACTTGTTATTATATACACGTTAAAAACAGTCTCCTCAGTCCTACAAGCTAAGTCAGTCCATCTGAAGACCTCTCAATGACAACGATAGATGGCAGTTACAGAGTATTATTAAAAAATCACACATGCTTGAAGAAAACTCATTGCAAACAACTGACCTGTATTTACAATACTGCTATTACCTTGCTCCAGTGGTCTTGTGCGTGTAGGTCAGAAATTTACAAAAGATTTTTCCTCCCATTCTGATCATAAAATAGATACTGATCTTCAGATTTCTAATACTTTTTCACAACAATACTTTTCCTATGCAGGCACTTAAGTGTGATAAAAATAAGGCCCTTCTCTAGAAAATCCATTTGTAATTAACAGGAGGATTAGATGAATGGGGGGGTAATGGTTTACCATTTCAATATAGTACTTCCTAAACCAAAGATAAACCATGAATTTAAGTCCCCCAACCCCACTCCCGAATTAACCGGTAAATACCCTACTATACGTCTGCTACAAACTTATTGTGACAAGTAAACAAATCAATTGCCTATGGATTTATAGAACTACAAACTATGGAGAAGTAATGCAGTTTCTGAAAGACATTTGACAGCCAAACAAGTTTCAGATATCAAATAATATTTTAATTTCTGAATACTTTCAATTTTCCTTGGAATATAACACACAAAGACTCGACCAAACAGTTCAGTTATTATAACTTTTACAGTATACAGAAATGTTGCACTTAAAAAAAAACCTTCAGTTTTTTTAAACACAAAACTGTAAACTCTAAGATACTGAATCAATCACGTTATCTATAAGTGCCAACAGTGTTATTTTGTCATGCTGATTTCAATGATATTTTTTTAAAAAGGGAAAATATCAACAATTATTATAATACAAAGGGCTTGCAAATATACAAACAGATAGAGGAGTTTAATAACAATTCATGAAGAACTATGTGGAACCCAATCCAAATTACAAAAGTTCACTTTTTTTTTTTTTTCGTTTTTTTTTCTTTTTAGTTTTTTGTTTTTGTTTTTTTAATCAAAACCATAATGTGTCTTGGACACAATTCATTCTACCTACAATAAATCCCCACAGTTCATTTTCTGTCTGAAAATATCAAAAACCTAGTTTTGGGGGTAGTTAAGTGACATGTGGTTCATTTGGGTCTATATAATTATAGCTCTCTCTCTCAGCTTCAAGCTAAATTTTGGGTCACCACCTCTAAGTGCGCTTCCATCATTGTGTTGTTGAGGGGTTTTTTCCTTTTCTTTTCCTTTCTTCCTATGATACTTTCGTGGACTCAGTTTTAATTCTTTCAGAACATATATTTTAAGGATACACATTTTTTTTAAAGAAGCCAAGATTATATCAAAAATTATTATAGAACCACAGAATAAACTGGTTTGAAACCAGAAAAATACAAAAAAGAACAACTATAGGTACATAGACACATAGGACAATTAATAATTTGGAAAAAAAAGACTTACTTTTTTCCATTGCTAATTTTCTCCAAATTTCCTTTAAAAGCACTTTCAGCGAGATATTTTTCTTTAAAAAGTTTACCCCATAAAAGAAAAAAAAAAGAAAAGAAAAAAGAAAAACCCACCCTAATGTATTTCCTTCTTTCTTTTTTTCTTTTACTTTTCTTTTCCCTTTATTTTTTAAACAAAAGAAATGATAAGTAGCAAGTTTTTTTTTCGCTTAATGACACGGGAGTTTTTAATGCATTCTGTAAAAGTTCATTTGAGAGTCTTTTTTAAATTCACAGTCCATTATTTTTTTTCCTGTCTTCTTCTAGCAAACTTGTAACATCCTTTTACATCCTTAGCAGAAGGAAATATAAGCAACCACCAGAACCCAAATGTCATTTGCTTTCCTTTCCCTCTCTGTCATCTCCCTTCTCAATATATATATTTTAATTTTTTTCTCCAATATTTTATTGAATGGACATATAAGGCCAGTTAAAACTGCTGCCAGACAGTAACATATCCCTGATTAGGGTTTCTATGGGGGTTTTACCTACCAAACGGACGAAAAACAATTGCTCTATGACAGAAGATGAGACAGTGCGCAGTGAGGGAAGACGTAGTAATAACTTCCCGAATCGCGTTGGTTGGTTGGGATACTGGCTCCTAACATATTCTTCCAAAGCACACTGTGACTTCTCCTGTAAACTTTCAACATGGGCTACATCAGAGAGACCACAGGCATCTAGAAGAAAGTTAAAAAAAATAAAAAAAAAGGAAAGAGAAAACAATCAGTTTAAATAAGATTGTTTTTTAAAAAAAAACTGGTAAAATTAGGCTTAGATAGTGGTTGATCATGTCGCTCTCAGAGCTAAGCATGTTTTTAGCAAAAGGTGAATATATATATATACATATATATATATATTTCACCCATCGGAAGGGTCTGCTCTAGAATCAAACACAGCTTTAAGATCTGAGGGTTTAATTGCATTACTGAGGTAGGCGTTAATACTGAGATGCTGGGAAAGTGTCATTTTATTATTAATTATTATTATTATTATTTGCAAAGGTAGAAAAGCGTGCGGGGGAGAAGCCACTATTTCTTTCCCACTCGGAAAATAACACTGAAGAGTCTCATCGTACGGCTAGAAGGACTAGTAATAAATAAATAAATAATAAATAATAATTAATACTAAAAACTGGCTCTGCAAAGAATAATGGAGCCCCGGTTCCAGCAATAGATTCTCTCCCAAAGAAGACAACGCGTTTTTCTTCAGTCTTTGAAACTGATTTAAGTGGCCCTTTAAAACTGATCTTGTCAGTTTAGCCTATTCAGAGGCAGCCATGCAAACTGTGATCTCTCTGTTCATTTGAACTGTGTCCCCCTCTTTTCTTTTTCTCACTTTTTCTTTTTGTTTCTTTTAAACCCAAATCCTCTACAAGACGAAAAACTCCCTGATATGGTCTGGACATTTTTCTGATACGCTAAAACACAAGCAGTTCCCTTTAAATCAGAGACGTCTGTACTGAAAGAGCACAGGTTGTGACCTGACCTCTCTTTGGCTTCTTAGGCATAGGGCTAACACATGCATATTCTGCGAGTCATTAGGACCCAGATTTTAAATAAATAAGAAAAAGGGGAAAAAATTAAAAGAGCAAACATCATACGCATCTATGTGTGTGTGTTTGACGTCATTGAGGGTTATTGGGGCGTTTGAGAAGCTGCATGCATAACCTTATATTTGCATGTGTGTGTTTCCACAAAATCAGATAACAGAAACCTTTATCTAGTTGGGAGGCAATTTGCATGCCAGGCTTCACATTTTGCAAATAGTAATAAATTTAACAGTTAGGACAGTGTCGGACGATTGTTTTCTTGAAAGGCTAAAAAAAGTGCTCTTTAGAAATCCAGGATTTGAAATAAACTCATCAGGGTTGTATTGGGGAGTGAGTGTGCTGCGGGTGAGGGAAAATCCTAGCTGAAAATTTGAGCGAGGGATAAAATGCATCCTTGAAAAATGACAGGGAAATAAAATAAGCATCCCACAAACAAACGGTACATTCTGCTTTTCCTACGGCTAGATGCTCCCTGCTAATTGATCACTTTAGGATTTTAGCACAAGTAATTTGAAAAAAAAAGTTTTACGTGTAAAGCAATAATATATAAAAGGAAGTTTAGGTCACGACCCAGAATCTGGACAAAGTCCAGAAAATGACTTGGTTCCCCAGACCCCCTTTAACACAACAAGGAACGGATTGTGAGTCCTCCTTCCCCCACTCCACATAAACTACATTTTTTTTTCTGTTTCCTGATATCAGGCTTTAAAAAACTCCGATGAGTAATTATTTTACAAGCCCTGCTTCCATTCATATGTTTATCACGTGGCCACTTTCCCAAGCTTTCAGATTAGTTACAAAAGAAATCATTTAAGAAAACAAAACCACCTTAATCCAAAACTTCTAGAGGTCCAATACAGTGTGTCACCGGATGCAGCCTTAAAATTAGCAGCCTCGACTAACGTAGTGCACAAATTAGAAAGCATGTATTTAAATTATATATATATGTAGCCTCCAGAGTTAAAATCAAGTCTATTACTCACACAGGTTAAACTACGGTGCAAGTTAATTAGATTTCACAATGCATTCAATTATTGTTTTATAACTCATATACTATTTATATGCAGAAAAAGTTGGCACATATTTTCCACTTTTAATTATCTAAGAAGCACCTTACTGCTTTGATTATTTCCTTCCAGAGAGAGGCATAGCTGTGTAACCATGGAATTACATTTTTAAGCCCCAGCTAAGAATCCTCTTCTGTTAGTTTTCATATTATTACTATGTATGTACTGGAGAATTATCTTTTACAAACCGCTACTTACTTTGGACCAAACCACTCCTGCTGGGTATAACTGCAAACTTGCTCCCTTAGATCAAATGATACAGAACTGCGCATTGCCACATTCTATTTAACTCAAGAGACAGCTCTTTGGGAAATTGGATTTATTTTATTTTATGGGATGGAAACGAATGGATTTTAAATTCTGCTTGGCACGCTTAACTTTTTTTTTAATTCACTTTTAATCTCGCAAGGCTGCTTTTGTTGTTGTTGTTGTTTTGTGGTTGCCCATAAAATGATCCTTCTTTTTTTAAAAGTGGTTTCAGAGATGGGAAGACTTGCATTTAACATCAGACAGCTTTTGCTGCTGTTGGTATCCTTAAATGCCAGAGCTATACGGTGAAATCAAATATTATTTTCACCCAGGAAGGCAGAGGCTCACATGCCTTATTGGTGCTCAAAAGCCCCCCCCCCCCCCCGCATCATTGTTAAAACTATTTGAAGGCTCCCTCTAAGGATGCCTGTAGGCCAGGCCTTCCTTGGTTCCTTGGAGAAACACATCCCATTTTTCTAAAAGGACACATGTAGCAATGATTCTGGTGGGGTTTCCAGCTTCTTCCACTTTGCCAGAGTGAACCGATTTCAACGGGATGGCTGGGGAGGGGGGTAAGAGTGCAAATAAATGCTGCCTACCTGAGGTGAAGAGGACTATGGCCTTTAAACAGCTATATTCTGCAGAGTCGACATGCAACGCTTTCAGTTTTTCTACTTGCTCTTGGAAGATTCGTATGTGGTCCATAAAGGCGACCACTCGGTCAGCAGACATCGGCGAAGCGTGGAGGCCAGCAGCGGCCAGGAGAGGGGCTACGTGGAGGGGCATGGAGCACTGGGCAGCGTTGAGCACAAATAACTCGCTCCAGGTCAGCCTGAGGAGGGCCACCTGGTCTGTGATCTGGAGGTCTGGGAAGAAGGGGATATTCCTGGCCCACTCCACCGCACTGAAGAGCATCCTGGCTGCCAGTTCACAAATGTTCTCGATGCCCATGATGTTGTTGGGTTGCATGCATTGACTGCCAAAGCGGGAGGTTGGGTAAGGTTCTGCTCGCAGGAGAAGGGAGATATATCCGGATAGGTAGGAATGGCAGTTGAGAGGGTCCCCATTTGTCAAGGCGAACTGACCATGAGTTGGCTGTGTGGGTGGCATTCTGCCCCTCTGGACGGCTGCAGTAAATAAAGAAGAAACTACAGCAATTAATATCTGAATTGCTACGATCCTTTTCCAATCAAGTTCTGCTTTGTGTGTGACCCTGGGTAGAGGCAGCTTCGGGGGCACATGCATTTCCCAGACAGAGTTCAGCCTGTGTCTGGTTTAGGGCTCTGCAGTTCCTGGTTAAAGTAAAAGCAGCAATAAAAGCTAAGCAAGGCTCTGTACATGCCTCAAGGCTGCTGCTCTGAACTGCTTTAAGGACACTACGGATCCTCAGTTCCTAAACACACAAGAATTCACCCCCCGCCCCCTCATATGTACCGAACGTCTGTGTGTGGGGGGGTGGGGATTCCTCTTCATTACAGCTGATATTGCTTATTGATTTAGGGCTGCAGGGCGGGGAGGGTGCAGGCACCTTTCAAAACACAGAGTGCTTGTCCCGGACAGCATTTATTGACTATTCAACAATCCTTTAAAAAGGTAAAATTCCCCTGCAACAGCGACGGGTAGATACAGCCACGCGACGGACGAGGGTTATTATTTAAAAGCACCTTTATCAGCTGCTCATGGAAAGTGGGCCTTTCATTTTGTTAATAAATTTACATGGTGACAGAGAGAGAAAAGGAGAGGGAAAGGGAATAATAGCCAGAGATGCAAAAAGAAGGGAGAGTGGCTGAAATGTGCGTGGCTTAGATTTGTTATTTAGCATATGACAAGGTTAGTTACTCTTGCAGACACACAAAGACAAGCCTGGCAGTCCAAAGCCCCCCTAACCCTTAACCTACATAGCAGCGTCCAGACACAGAACACGCCATTGCAAAACTGGAGGCTCAGATTTCTCGTCTAATTTTATATCACAAAGACTCGATTTGCACGGATCAAAACCCCTCAGCTGCTCATTTCTTTCCTCCATCTCCCGTCCCTTTTACCACATTCTCGCTGTCTCTCCTGAGGGGTGGGGGAGATAATTACAATACTAAAGAGACGGGTTTATTTTAAAAAATCAGACTGAGAATCCATAGTGGAATGCAGAAGAACCCTGCAGTGATGCGAGTTACATTGCTACAGTAATTCGAACCTCCTGTGTAAGGGTGGGTGATGGGGGGAGATATTCATCTATCTATCTATAAATTCACACACACACGATTTGGGGGACAAGGGGAGGGGGTAACGCTGAACATGCAGGAGGAAACATTAAAAAAGTAACCACGCCTCAGAATACTCATCTCCCTCCTTAAACAGCTGAACCTAAAATATCCACTTCCAATGAATCTCCATCAGCCAAATCACACACATCAATGAGGAGGGCAGGAGAAAGCAGGCAAGCCCCCCTCCCCTCAACACCTCTGTCTGAATTAAGGGAAAGTTTCTCTCACTCGCTGTTTATTGTTGATTAGGCTTGTTTTTTTTTAAACTGATTTGTTTGAAGGGGAGAAAAGAAAAACAGAAAAGCAAACTGCAGTGACTGAAAATTGGAAAACAAATGAAATCCCAATACCTTCCCGTCTCATGCCAACTTTGAGGCATTTTTTGAGCCGGCAGTACTGACACTGATTGCGGTGGTGCTGGTCAATGGGACAGTTCCTGTTGGCACGACAAGTATAGCTCAGGTTCCTCCTGACACTCCGCTTGAAGAAACTCTTGCAACCCTCGCAAGTAAATTGGCCATAATGTTTGCCACTAGACTTGTCCCCACAAACCACACATTCAATGTGCTGCTGCTGCTGCTGTTTGTCTCCTCCTTGGCTCTGCTGGCTTGGCTGGTTGGTCTGGGCTGGAGTGCTGGGGGGCCCTCCTTGTCCTGGGGTTTGTGGTGTGTGAGGGGCCCCAGCTGGTGGTCCTTGCACTGGAGGGGCTTGAGCAGGCTGAGTTCCCTGAGCTCCGGGTACATCGTCCTGGGGATCTCGCCACGCACCAACTACCATTGCCATATCTATTGGACACCGTTTCCAAACTTCCTGTTCCCCCTTTATTTTTAAAGTTTGTTTGCTTTGCTTTCAGATCAGCTTTGCAGCAGTTTCTCTCTCTCTCTCTTTTTCCCTTTAAAAAAGGAGAAAAAGGGGGATGGGGGACAGAAAAAAATGCCAGCGAAGGCGGAGGACGAGGGGTGTTGGGGGGGCAGATTGCGAGTCGATTGTCTGGCTTAAAGACAGAAGTAAGGGGGTGGTAGGGGTAGGGGGGAGAGAGAGAGAGGACAAAATCTCTTCAAAGATCTCCCCCTCTCTCTCTCTTAAAGCTGATCTGCTGCAGAGGAATTGAAGGAGGAGAGGCGAGTGTCGGGGGGCCAGGTCCAGGGAAGCTCACAGTCAGCCATTCAGGAAAGCCATCAAAATAAGAATGGAGAAAAGGTTAAAGATTACACACAAGGCTTGGAAAGAAAAAAAAATTGCACAACTAAAAAGACTTTTCTCGGCGCAGAAAGCCGAGGGGTTCGCTGTAGTTTTTTGAAGTCCAGATTGTGGAAACATCAACCGAGATCAGCTTCGCTTTTTTTTCTCTCTCTCTTTCTTTCTTTCCGCTGTTTCTTTCTCTCTCTTTTTTTCTTTTCTTTATTTTGCTGCTGCTTCTCCTCCTGCTGCCGCCGCTGTTGCTGCTGCTGCTGCTCGCTGCCTTGTGCCGCGTCTCCTTCTTTGCAAGTGGGGCTCTTAGCGCAGTTGGTTCACACAACACATGGGGTGGGGGGGGAGGGAGGGAGGGGGAAGGGGGAGGTGAAGGGAAAGAGTCAACTCTCCAGCTTAGAGCTCAGCCAGTGATAATGATAAAAGAGGAGAGCAGGAGGAGGAAGAGGAGGAGGGAAAGACAGATCACAACCTAGAACACAGCATCATTCTTCATGCAAAAAAAAAAAAAAAAAAAAAAGCAAGACGAGAAGAGACGCGGGAGGGACAATCAACCCCCCCTCCCCACGACCACAAAAAAAAAAACAAAAAGCAAAAAAAAAAAAGACGAAAGAAAAAGAACTGAGAATCAAAGTGATCAAATATGCTGAGAAGGGGGGTTAGGAAGTGAATGCGATTTATAGGAGCGGGGCTGGCAGAGTGGTGAGTGCTTTCTCTGCGATCAGCTCACTGAGCTCTCTATATAGTGAACTTTGACACGACTGTTGCAACTTAGCACACGTTACCATGGCGACCGCTCGCCTTATAAGGCAACAGACTGCGTTTGACTGGTCAAAAGCTCCCGGACCTCCCCTCGCCTCTCATTGGACCGCTCAGCCTTGTGCTGGCAGGCATGGCTGCCAAAGCAGGCCGCTCGGTCCTAAAGCGAGAACTGTTCTCGGACAGCTAGAACGGAGGTGGGGGATGATTTTTTTTTAAATACGATCGTTATTATTATATCTTTACACTTTCCCTTTGCCTTAGTTGCAGTATCTTTCAAAAGAATGGGGGAAAATAAGGCTGGAGACCCAGATAAATATCCAGGGCAAAGTGAGACTGAAATAGTCTTTGTAGGTCTCAGACTTTATTAACTCTTTGATCAGGCACGAGAAAAAAAATCTGATCATATTATCACCTGTAAGCAAGAGAGTTACATTACATTTGCCTGTTCCCCATTGTGGCGATAATGTCATAAAATAAATTCCTGATGGATTTTTTTTCCAAGGGGGGTGGGGTGAGGAGTGTAAAAATAACAGCTTCTGTGCTAATAAGGTGATCGGATGTAATTCTTATAAATCAAAAATTGGGGAAGGAGTGCTTTCAGAATTGATATTCCTCAGTGACTACCTTCTCCTTTTTAGGGTTAAAGTTTCGTAGGTATGTAGATTTAACTTTTTAATTGCTCAATCCGCGAAGCGGATGCTGACAAAAAGATAACTGTGTCACTCAGATGCTGCAGTTAAAATACATTATCATGAACCTTATTCAACATCATTTAAAAAACCCCTCTAAAATGGAGTTAGCTGTAAACTATAATTTCAGTATATGCAACCCTAGCTAATTATTGTGAATGGTTATTTGCAAAGGTAGAGATACCTGTATTCATACCATACACATTAGTGAAATGTCTGTGTATGCTACATATATATTACATATACATCTATCAATGTATATAGACAGAGACATCAGTGAATATGGTACTTGATTACAGAATAGTTGAGTATAGACTTCATTGTTTCTTGACTGCGCTGGCATTTCAAGAACCATTCTTTTCATCAAACACCCAAACGTAAATTGGAAATAATTAGCATACAAATACACACCACACATGTCTGAATATCTATATACTTGAACACATACCCACACACATTTATTCTGAGTTGCATAGTGTTTACAGCACTAGCAATGATTTAATCAAGTACAGCATATCTTACATTCATTTGAGTATGTTGGAAAAATTCAATGCTGCTTTCCAGAATATGAATTTCTTTTCTTTGATCAGAAACCTAGGCGGTTTGGTCACAACGCAATGCATTTCTAGCTATTCAACTTTATTCTTTTTGTTTTAGGCTAAGCAGAAATTTACGGATAACATATCCGGGGATGCGATGTAGCATTGTGACTCGGTAGCACAATCTCTGTACTATATATGGAGCAACTCTAAATAGGTAACTGATCTAAGTGCACAGGGGCAATTGTTTATATCTTATAGAACCTGGGTACTAAGCACCATAAAGGAGGTAGTTTATTTCCTATTGAATAGCTGCAGCAAGCACCAGAACAGACAAACGCATGGATAGGTAGAAATACATTTTAAAATATATAGATACATGGACAGGCAGACAGTTACTTCTATACAAATATACACATACATATATACAAAAGTCTGAGATAGGGATTTATACACATATAGTCAAACTAAGTAGAAACATGGGGACCCAGATGCATACAAAACTATATACAGGATTCATTGCTGCAGCTTTCCCCCTCCACACACACTTTTTCATGTTGCCACATGCACACCCCTTCTGCCGCAGAAATAATATATGTCTCTAAAGCCGCAGGTGCTGAGATGATTGGAAAGTTGTAAAAAGCACCTAGACTTGACACTGTCCTGTTTATAAACCTGGAATATAATAAGATTCCACCAACAAAGATGTGCGTCTGGTCAATTTCAAAGGCAGGCAGTAGAATTCCAATTGATCATGATGTAGCAATATCAACCCTTAACTTAAATAGTGATCGAGGGGCAGATAGAAAGAAAGGGTTTGGGGGAAGGGACCTTTTACTGTTAAAATGTGGAGAGCTGCCTTCTGATTTCCAAATAACTCAGACATTAGAGGTCACATATTTTGGTTGAGAATATAAACCATAATTATTGACTGCAGTTTATGTGGCATGTCTTGGAAAAAGGTTTCCTCTCTCAAATCTTACAACGTATACAGGGATAATCCATCATCTAAAAACATGAACATCTTAACAAATGCAGAGTGTTTATTTTTTTCAACAAGGTCCACATTATGAATAGTCTGAATATATGATCCACCTACATATGCTTAAAAGCTCCGGTATATTCGGATTACTCAAACCATAATGAAGAATGCCCCAGATTAACTGTTTGCTCTTCGAGGGATACAACAATGAGATTGTCTATTAGGTGGTTTCCTATTTATTTGAAAACACCCCTGCGAAGTAGGCTGATGTAGAATAGATGAATATAATGATGAACTGCAGCTAATGTTGCTGAATACTATTTGAAAAATGAGCGTATCTCTGATAGATGAAGATTCTACAAAGTCCTTATCGGAGCTGAGACACAATAGAACAGTCATTTTTTGAAAGTAGGATTGTATTATTAATTATCATTATTATTATATTTATTATTATTTATAAAATAATAACCCCCTCCTGCCATTTTACTGCATATGTAAATTTATTTTAATGAGAGGGGGGCGGAAAGCTTTATTTTTTTTAAATAAAGTTTGGGATAGCGTCCGCGTAAATCTTTAGAAAAGAGGAGGCTATCTGTTTTACTGGCAGAAACTTGCCTAATCGTCCTCTACTTCTTTATAGATTAAATCGCAATAGGAATACAGCATCGAACAAATACCGAGTTTCACTCTGAACAGCGGAAAGCAGTTACGTCTAACAGAATGCAATGAATTCCTCTTCTCCCTGAATGTAGTATGTGTGTGTTTTTCTCTTCCACCACACTGAAGTTCCATGAATAGGGAAAGTGGCTCCTATTGTGTGCCTCTGAACTTCCAAGTCAATGCAATTTTTAACCACTGGCTTGTGGTACTTTGAAAATCACCAGGGGCTGTCAGAGTTGGGTCCTCTGAAAAATTTACAGTGCTAAATCAGAGCATATGCTGTGAGAGAGGGGAAAAAAATTGCTTAAGATTGGAGCAAGTACAGTATCTGTCTGCCCCCTAGTGTAAGTCTCTTATCTGCCTAAAATTCAACTTTAAAAGAAAAGGATCTCTTAAAGGGAAACGACTTTTGGCTCACGTATGCATACGAGAATGAAACTTCTGTGCATTTTAATCTGATTAATTCCTAAGGATTTAAAATTAATTGGCTTGGACACTCCTAGACGGACAGTTAGATTTCTGCATCAGAGTTTCTCCAAGCAGTGTGTTGAATAGGTATTTTTAAGCGGGGGGGGGGGGGACGACTGGTTTGTGATTTTTTTTTAAATGAGAAGCCATGCCTCTCATGCTTTTGTCAGAACAGAGCAGTTTTGCTGCTTAAAGTCAGATCTGCACCTTTTGCAATAAAGAAGGATAAATATTTGCCTTAAAGCTGCAGACCAGCTGCCAACTGCACCTTCCGATGGTGAGTATATATTCCTGCTTCTTACTATTGTACTTGCTTACACAGAAATTGTTCCTGGTGGGAGAAAGATGGGTTCTCAGGGCTACACATTCAACACCGACCTTTCTCAAAATAATAATAATAGTAATACTAATAATTAAGAAATATGCTGTCAACTTCCCACGATTACAAAATTCCGTGCAGAATCCCTAGCACTAAAGTTAGAGACCTGGTTCCTCTGCATCCTTCACAGTCAGTTACTATAACAAAGTAGAATTAGTCAGTTACTATAACAAAATACCCTTTCAGAAGGGCTATTCGTTCTTTACTCTTGTTTGAAATGACTTTGATGCACGTTTGTATATTAGCTTTTGAATCTGATTTAGGCTTTGTTTATTTTTACTAAAGGACGTGATAACTGATGGTGCTGTAATTGCAGACAGTGGGTCTCTTCCCTCTCCCCTCCATCCCCTTCGAGCAACCCACGTAACCTTAGAAACGATAGTTTAATACTTAAGTTATCTAACAATTGTTTTCTTAAGAGAAACACAAGATCACAACACATTTAAAAAAAGAGTGAAAAAGAAGAAAAAACTATAAGTAAACATACCAAAACCATATTTGCCTTGTTCAAGGTCCCAAATCGCTTGCATCTTCTTTTTCTACCTCTCCTTTAGTTTGGCAGGTGAAACAAACAAACCAAAAAAAAAACAACACAAAACAACCGCTGTTTGCCCCCCTGAAAAGATGTGCGTTGGGTAATTAAAGAGAATCTCCTTCTTGGTGTTTATCTAAGCGATTGTGCAAACTGATAAAAAAAAAAGTAAATAAATAAATAAATAAAAGAAAAAGAGGCTACAGCTTTCGGGGGGCGGGGGGAGAAAGAAGCGAGGTGAAGGGAATAGATCTCCCCCAGTCTAAAGGGAAGTGCTTTCCGTGTGTTATTAGCGTTCAGCCTTGGGGGGGAAAAAACAACAACTGAACACTCACTCTAACTTTGCACAGACAGGGTTTGAGGGAGAGCGTTGTACATAGCTGCTTAGGAATGTGCGCCTTGCCTTTAAGAAAAAAAAACAACCCACCCAAACCCAAGGTAGGAGAGATGTCTTTGAGTGATCCGTGTCTCTCATCTCATTCCTTAGAAGGAAGAGCGTCTTGCTACACCTTGTTTGGCGCTGAAAAGACCCGAGACTTAAAAACCAAACCAAAACAAAGGAGGGAAAAAAAACCTCACAGCCCCCCTAGTCCAGCCGGAAACAATATCGATAAATAAGAGTGAAATCTCCTAACTTAATGTGTTGTGGTCGGATGTGTGCACCCGATTTCAAACCCGCCTAGAGAAAAACCGCAAACAACTGCAGGCGAGAGATCAACACATGCACAGAAAGGGGACTGGGGCGGGGGGGAGGACGAAGAGATAGTGTCCTGTTTAGGATCGGTAGGGAACGCAAGCACATACTACAGCAAGCTGGAAAAGAATCGGCGCTAACCGAGAATCTGTCTCTCTCTGCCCCTGAGAGCCCAGCTAGAAGGAGTTACTCCACAATATTTTTTTCATTTTAAAAAGAATAAATCTATCCATAAAACCCGCTGGAATGGTCATCGCTGTTGCCAGTTAAAACCCTTAGAAAGACATTTCCCCCAGCCCGTCACAACCGTGGCAACTTTAGAAATGCAAAGCGCGGCGTTGGGGTTTTAATTTGTTAATTTTGTTAAAATTCGAGGATGCTGTAGCAAATCGGCTATTACGCCCATTCCCGACCCACTCAGCCAGTCCTTCCTCCTTTCCTAATGAACGAGACGCTAGCGCGGGGAGAGTTTGGGACAATTTGGAATACATTATGCTGCGTTTGGCAGTCTGGTACAGTTTTAAACTTAATGGATTCCTGCTCTCTTCCTTTTTGTTTTAAGAAAAGAATGACCGGGGGGGAGTGGAGGGGGAGGGGCACACACGGATCTTTTATTTTAGGAAGCTGTTATGGTAAGAAGTGTGTCAAACTTGACAAATGGAACAAACGTTCCCCCACTCTTACTTGTCTTTGCCTTAAACCAGGAATTAAGTTAACCACAGTTCTGAATGTTAATTGCATGTTTACTGAGCTAATGAAAATTACAAATGGGTTTTAGCACCTCAAACAATGATGAAAAAAACGATGAAGGCAACCATCATCACAGGCCGGGGGGGGGGAGGGCGGGAAGGAATAAACGCACAATATTGACCAGAAGGGTAAATCTTTTAATTGTTCATTGATACCCTAACTATGGTCTACACAAGTTTCCAATCCTGTTAAGTCTGATCAGTACATGGGAGATGGAGACACAGCCCCGTTGAATGAATTTTTATTATTGCCAGAGGGACATTCAGATTCCCACCCTCCATGTAGTCCTCCCCCCTCTGCAAAATAAACCCCTTACGGGTGAGAATTCTTAAGGTGTGCTGACAAGCATATGATACATAGTAAAGTAATTTCCTCTCTTAGCCCACGCCTCCCCCTCCCCACACACCATCTTTCCCAAATGATCCTTTTCTAGCAGTCCCAACGGCTGGAAGGGAGAGGGGCAGAGGAAAGGAGAATTAACCCTCCCCCGGGGTTATCCTTGAAATCCAAGGAGGAAAGGATGACCTAATAATTCAGTTTTATGAACACAATTTTCATGCTTGAAAACTAACTGCCCAATGAAACCTAAAGGAAACAAGGAAGAGAGAGGGATTGTGGACTATACCTTTAAGGATTCTCCCCCCACCCCAAGGTGCAGTATGGACAGGATTTAATTAAATCGGCTAAAGATGTTTTAAATCTAAAATTAAAAATAATTCCAGGGAGACGTTTTCCCTCTGGTGTGCAGCTCAGCGTTTGAAAACTTTGGCCCAAGTTGTAGTGATAGCCGCGACTCTGCTCTGCAGGGGTCAGAGGTGAGGGCTATTTTAACCCTAAAAGCCTTCGAATGACCAAGGCTAAAACTAGGCTTGCAATACTAATAGCCATAATTACCTCCACCCATTCCAGGGGCATTCCTGCAGAAGAAATGCTAGACGCTGCGTAAGAATATCTTGGGGACGATCATTTAGTTATTTGTTTAAATAACAGCAATATCAAGGAATTTCTCGAAGTGTTCCATTTGCTTGTGGGACTGGAGCCTTCTTTTTTTTTTTTTTTTGCAAGCATTCCCAAGGCGCTAGGTCTTTGTCTTAGAAGGAATGGAGTGTTTGAATGGTGTGAAAGGGACAGAGAGGGTCGCTTCAAATCGATTTTACTTGTCCTCTCTGTCTTTTCGGATCAACGCCCTTCAATGGCCACATAGGTGCTCTTTCAACCAAAAACTTGTGCAACATTTTCTGCCTGTATTGGTGCTAAATACAATAAATGCTGGGCAGATTTTTTTCCCTTCTTTCCAAAGCAGAAAGCACCCTAATTAAATTGTTTTATATGGACAGTCAAGACAGACCAATTAAGTATGCATTAGTATAAAGATATATTCTGGAGATAATCGCTCTATACAAGATGTGTAAAGTTCCTCCGGCAGAGAGGGTGTAACACCTTTTGATATGGACCCCCCCCCCCAGTCGTCTCCTTTACCTGAATAAGGCAGTGGATAAATTAGTTAAAAGCCATTAGGTAAAGTGGTTTATAAACAAAGTTAACAGGTGGATGTACTCGTTTGTATAGTAGAATATTTAATTGTAGTACACATACATAATATACAGCTATATATTCATGTTATATATAACATGAACATATAGCTTTATAGTAGATATGTGCGGTATGTGTACTACAATTAGATATATAAATGCAGGTAATATTCAGCTAATATAGAGACAGATGACTAAATACACAAATATAATAAAATATATAGCTGTGTATAAAGTATGGATCATAAACACACATGCTAAATATAATACATAGTTATGTATTAGATTTTATACACACGTGTATACACATACACCTATCTATACACCAATATAAACACTGACACATATTATATACTGATTTAATCATTTACAATAGAAAATATTTCGCATTCCAGGCACGGGCTTTCCCTGGGAAGAAATAACAGATCAGAAGAAGCACTCATGAACTCCGCTTTCTGGCCGTTTTAGTACCTTAGAGAAAGCTCCCTAAAGTGGATACTTACAGAAAATGGGGTTTAAGATCTAGTCCGTTGTTCATTATTTTAAAGGCAGTTTCCATATTCCAGCCCTGACTCATTTTAACTTATAAAAAGAGGGTGGGGAGGGACATAGCCTCAGATTACTAGGAGACGAAGCGGATGGATGTGAAGTTCTTGAGGCACCTTGTATTCCCAGGCACTTTCGAACAAACACGCTGAGCATGATTGTGCTAGAGGGCGAAACCCTTACAGCAAGAGATCCTGATTCCTGCACAAGTGGGACTGAGGAAACAGACCCCCTCACCTACGCCCCCCTTCACTCGACATTACATTGTAAAGCGAGGAGAGAGAAAAAAGAGGGGGTACAGAATGGCAAATGCATCGTGTCTGGTGGCTTGCTCGAGATTCATTTTACAGCTGCATTTTGAAAGGGTTTAGAACATCACAGGGAGCTAGGAGATATGGTGATACGTAGGTAAGTTAATGTCAAAGTAAACCAGTTGAGAACAGACAATTTAAAACCCTGTATTTCTCTCTTTACCGGGTACATTCGAGGACAAATCCTAACACACTGTAGGAAAGGCAAAGAACTCATCTGAAGGAGCTCTCAGCAAGTCTCCTCTCGGACAAAAGTCCACCTCCTGTTGGGCTGGGTATTGATCAGGAGAGGAGCTGAAGATGTCACCACACTAAATATTTACTGATCACACACAAATAGCCGGGACTTGAACGATTTTCTCCTGTGAGGAGAGTAGAGAGAGAAGGGTAAATCATTTTATTAGTGTGTATAAAGCAAAGAGCACACTCTGGCTTGGAGTGTTTTAAGATGTGTCTTCAGCTGGATGAAAAGAGTTAGGGAAATCGATATCAAGTGATTAGGCGACCCAGTAGTGTCAAAGAGAGAGGCTGTGAATTTCATGGATTTGGTTATACCGGGATGGGGAAAAGAGAAAAAAAAATATCGGGAGATTAAAGGGAAGAACCCATTGTAGCAGAACCAATGAAAAATAATACCTAATCAGCCCGAAGAAGGTAGGAAGAAGAATAAAGACCCACATTTCTAAAATGACCCTAGGCAGTGGAATCAGGAACACTCATGAAATAGACAAATAGGAGGAGAATAGAAATTCTATAAGGAAAATACAATTAGCAGAAGGACATAAAAGTTTTCTCCACCCACATGTAAAGCAATGACTAAAACACTGAGAAATGGTGGCAAAAGACATACAGCGAGAATAAAAAGAAGAGGGCTGGAGTAAATGATGGTCAGATTTTGAGATCAAGTTGAAGGGACTTCAGTTATCTATCTCCATCAGGCAGGAATGTCTTTAATAACAGCAGCTACAGGAAATTCATCTCTGTTGTGAGATTTTAAATCAAGTTTGTTCCCACCCCCGAAAAGAAACGTGGTGAATAAAATAGATTTTAGTGTTTAACCACATCGTGTTATGCTGTAATAACAGCTCTTCTAGTATGTAATCTACAGATTACTGCTTTTCTAAGGTAACCACAAATGGCATCAAAAGCAGTACTTCTGAAAATGACAACATGATTAAACTCCGCTCTACACGTAGTATTTTAATTCGGATGGGGGATTTTAATGCAGGATCTTTAGCAGTTTTTAAAGGAATTTTCAATTCTGTCTCAGGTATAATAATATCAATTTATGCGTGGTGGTAGGTTATATACAACTCTGCTTCAGACAGTCATGGTAAATAGCAAAGTATACCAAGCTAGAAATCGACAATGACTCTGCCTATCAACGTGAAGGTAGTTTATGTAAAGAGCCCCGTGAATTTTTGCATAGAATAAATGGTATTTTCGCAATATTAAGGGGACTAGCTGCAACGTATATCTTTTCTTTGGGGGGAAAAACCAAATAGGGTGTCACTGAATAGAACTAAGTCCATACCACCAAGGAAAAGTGTTAGAAGCCGCTTGAATGATGCTATTTTCTGAGAAGGATGAAGGGATCTTAAACTAGGTATCTAAGAGCAGAACTGATGGGAAAATGGCTTTTCACTTCTCCAAGGGCTAATTTTGCAAGCACTGAAGTTGGAAACAGCTACCAATAGGCAACTGATAATTAATATCTGCGAAGTGGCCGAGAAAATGGCTTTTCATTCCTTTGTATGCCCTTAATCCAAACGCTATTTTCGCCCTAAACAAATGGCTGCTGCTGTTACAGGTCTTGGAGGGTGGGATGGGAGAAAGGGCGAGGGGGAGAGGTATATTAGATGAATTTCATGTAAGGCTACGGGGTTCATACAGCCCTGCTGGATCGCTAATGCAACAGGAAACCCCAGGATAGACACAGCCTAATTAACAGTTTTCCATAGCTGAAGCGATTTTTTAAGAATCCCAGGGGATTAGACCAATATGTTCAGGTGTGAGGCCAGGAGGGCCTATAACGCCTCCCACTATAATCTTATAACCTCTTTACCTAATTCCTTAGATTGCAGATAGGAAGAGTCTGACCCTCGAGGTCGTAAAGAGCTTGGTTTCATTAACCCTTCCTGCTCCAGCACAGAACCAAGGTTAACTACGCTAATCTAAAGGATGTGTGTGTGTGTGTGTGTGTGAGAGAGAGAGACAGAGAGAGATGCTAGGGAAGAAAGGAGATTGCATTAGATGCAGTGTGGCTGCAAGGTTTAAGAACCCTTTTTTCCTTTTTTCTCTAATACGAAGGAAAATGGAAATGGAAAGAGAACTGTTTTGCCTGCTTATGTATACATATCATACAGCCACATGCATAACACTTATAAATATATGCACACTTTTGTAAAACAATATTTTTGATTGACTTCATTGCAGATGTTCTTTTTCAGTACTTTTAAAACATGGAGTAAATGAAAATATTCTAAAAATGTCAGATATTGCAAAAAGTATACTTACCAGCCCCCAAACCATCACTTTAGATTCCTCTCCATAGTCAAATTATAACTTTTAAAGAAGAAATTTAGAAATAATTCTCAAAGTATATTTGCCTGCCAGCACACCTGGCTGATATTTTAATAGATAGTTGTAGTGTATTGATTCAAGATGAATCACTGATGTTGAAAGTTAATAACTCTCAAATTGTATCTACATGCCTATATATGTATTTACACACACACACAATAACACTGTAGAAATTTGCATTTTTGCTTCACATTCTCTGTTCGTAAATCTTTTAACATGATATTGAGTTGTATCTTTGAACGCTGTCAAACTATTTTTAAAGCAATTCAATTGTTTGCAGGTTTCTATGTATTTCACACAATATTTGTCACGTTCAAATCTTCACCTATACATTTGAATTGTTTGTTTGTTTGCTTGCTTGTTTCCTTTTTCCCAGTATGAAGATAGAAATATGTTACCTACTGGGGCAGGTGGCAACATTTTTGGTGAGTATGTTTAAATATGATCTCTGCGTACATTTATTTTATTTTCAAATTAACAAGAAAACTGGAATAGCAAATAATCTGAATGGTAACTGTAATATGCTCCAGTCTATTTAACAAGCTCTGGTTTTAGAATATAACTATATTTTAACCCATCATTCTGATAAGCAAAAATAAAAAAAAGTGACCTCCCTCAATAATAGTAATCATTATCTTCTATTTTTTACTTGTCTTCCTTTCAACAGACATAATAATGAAGACTTTCTAGTGGCTTGTGATTTTTAAGAGACAAGTCCAAAAATTATTAGCAGAATCTTAGGCAGTTGAAAGTATGAAATCATATATATTTTAAATATTCAGCTTTAAAAATAACATTCTTATCAAATATAAAAATGAAAACTGAGCTACATTAATTTTTATTTATAAAAATTCTAAGGTTTTTTTAGGTTTTTGGGTTGTTTTTTTTTAAATTAGAAACAGATTATTCAGGGAAGCAGTTACTACATTCTAGGGCCTGCATTAGGCATTACATAAATAGAAATACAGCTATCAGAAATATCCAATAAGCCTAGACAGGAACAGACAGATGTACACACATAACCACAGCTGAACAACATAACATGAATTTAAGAGATTTTTTGATCAATTGCATATTTATAACCTCTTAATTAAAACTTCCCCTCCTCTTAAAGGCTGAAGCTTTCTTGGAAATATTTTAAATGCATATTTTAGACTCTGTGCTCTGAACTGAATTAAGATGAGCTATTTTACACAACAGTGAACTCTGTACTGAGTGTTTAAGAAACAACTGCCTATCAATCTAGGTATACATTTCTTCACATTTCCTCCCTTATTTTTGTAGACACTATTTAAAATGGTGCTAGTTTTCTATTTATAAGAAATGAATCAGTCTTATAAAAAATCCTATGTGTTTGAGATAAATTGGATAAGATTTTATCATGTTAAAGAATTAAACTAAACTGAAAATATTAAAGCAAGGGGATACCAGCAAACAGTGAAAAATGGCAGATGTGGCCTTTTGTGACAAGCTTGCCTTATACCAAGTGCCAGGAAGAACAAATTTTAAAAACTAGGACCAGTTTTAGGTTTTAGTAGGGAACAATTACATAAACTTTACTTCCAGCTACAATATTTAATTTGATTTAAGTATTATCTGATAATGAAATAACCCTATTTTGGATTTTAAATATATTGTTGCTTATAAAAATGTTATGGTTTCAATCGTATCCTAATCTTAGATATACTTAAGTATTCCACCTTCTTTGGACACAGACCAGGTAGCTGAAGTCAGTGGAGTTATTTCAGTCCCTATATTTACCCCTTTTTATATATTATCGTATATTTTGTTACTAAATCTAAGAAGTCTTGCTACAGAGAGGGAAAATAAATTCAGAAATCAAGTGAGATCATTTTCAATGCTAGCAATTTTTTGTTATGCAGAATACAGTTATTTACTTCAGCCATTCTTTACACTGATATTCAGCAAACATCTCTGATAGTGACTTGCAAATGTCATTTTGGCACATTTAAACCTTTTGAAGTTCTTCAACGAAAAATTAATTATTTTGACCGATACTGAGCAGTTAACCTTCCCTATGCATTTCAGGTCCAGTTGCAGTGCTTCATAGGGAGATGAAATTATTATCCTAAATAATGGAACCTGAGAACTGGGTTGCTTTAGAATGAGAAGGGATTCTTTTTTTTTTTTTTTTTTCAAAACACCCATAATAGTATGGCATGTCATACACCAATAAAACAGTTTTGATAACATTGCTCATGGGCTTCTCTACCACATAAAGTTTTCTTAATAATAAACAAGAAACTTTATCCCAGCTAAATTAAAATAGGGCAGATGTTGGCTATGGTTCAGATTATCCAGTCTTTCACCTCTTTGCCTTTGGCACAAAGGTGTCTGACTTTGTCTTCATACTATGTCTGTTTCTAACTCTAAGGTATTATTCCTTCCCTAGCTTTCTACTTTTATTTTATGTTATTTTACTGTCTAAAATTCAAAGTATTAATTCAATAACAAACATTCTACTTTTTGGATTGCTAGACCCAGTTAGTGAGGATAAAAGTAATGGATCTGTTAGCTTAAAAGAAAAGTAGGAGCAGTAGAAGCTGTTCTGGATTGGTGGCAGATAACTTTATATTATGATGATAGCGGCTTCAGTACAATTGGCTTCCAAGGCCTGAGACCTTTAAATTGTTCCCCTGCAGCATGTGTTCTAAAAGTTAAAAATGCAAAAGGTCCCATCACTAGAGATATTTAAAACTAGATTAGATAAAGCCAGAGGAAATATAGTTTAGTAGACAATCCTGAACAGACAGGGGTGGGGACTAGATTGTCAAACAAACCTTTGCCATCAACTGTTTGCAAATCAAGACTATTACTTTTCAATGCCAGTACAATGTTATGAAGAAAGGGTACAGTTTTGTCCATTTGAAATAACTAAGTTTAGGCTGATATAAGGCACAAATGGAGAGAGTTGCCAAAATTGATGTTTGGTATAGTTTTGCATGTTAGAGTTTATAAAGGCTTGGCACTATATGAAAAACTCTCAGTGCTTTGCAGCTGATGATGACTTGACACTCAGCTTAGTAAACAACTGTTGAAGGTTAATCAGGATTCTTTTCTGAACTGGATGTTTAGAAGCAGGAAAAGTGAAAGTTGTTTCTTCCCCGGCCCCCCTTCTCTTTTCCAAGGCATTGCTAACTTTTATGATTTTTTTCCTCCTCTTTTACTATCTGTCTTTGTGCCTCAGGGCCAGTGAAAGAACACTGCAGATTCTAGATTGCTTTCAGAGTTTGCCTTTGCTGATGATGGATTACCATGTCAATTTAAACGGCATAGGATTAATTTGTTTCAATGATTTCTCTTTAGGCTGAATGCCAGCCTTTTTTCTATCTCTCCCCTTGCTCTTCAGAATGATAATAATAATAAAACCTTTTAAACAAAACAAAACAAAACCCCCTATCCATATCCCACTTTAAAGAGACAATAATAGAAATAGACAAGTTAGGTGTAATGTTGCAACAGAGTTATAGGTTTGAGTGTTTTTATCTCATTCTAAAAGGCTGAAGCATACAGTCACTCACATTAAAATGAAATTGGATCCAACGTTTATTCAATAAATACTTGTCTTGTAGGTAATCCAGAGCAGAGTGCTTTTGACACATAAGGACTTAATTTGTCTTGGATAACAAGTTATTAATATGGCACATTTAAACTTGCCACCTACAATAAGGTCATTTAGATCTATAACATGACTCACAGGACGGTGTTGGAGAACTTCATAGAAGCGAGAAAGAAAGTCTGAGACTCTGTCCTAGTTCTGCTGCTACACATTTATTCATTTGACTTATTGTTTGGATTTTTTAAGGAGAAAGTTTGCTACACGATTTTTGTGGAAACTGAAGCAGCTACTCAGAGATCAATATGATACATCAATATTAGGAAAGTATCTCCAGCTTTTCTTTTAAAACATAACTGAAATGTTCATGTGGAGTAAGTGACTGGGTTTTTTGAAATGAATAATCTTAAAAGCTATGCTACTTCTGCTAACAAACTCATTGCAGGTTTGAAAGTGAAGCTAACGACATTCGGTTCTGAAGGGAAATTCACATACATTTTGCATATACTTTGTCCATGTGGTTTGCAAATTACTTTTCTTTTAGTAACAAGCATAATCCACCCATAAATGTTATTGCTCTAATTTGACTGTGCAATGTTTGTTCATGTATTAGCTGTACATGTAAAGAGAGGTGTGTTAGACGGTTGTGATCTGTACATAGCTGAGCACACATGGATGCTTTTGGGATTATATTGGATTTCAAAACCAAAGTGCTGTGCAATGAACTGTTTAAAAAATTGGTAACCTGGAAAAAGAATAAACTCAATTTCACTCCTTCCTCTCTCCAGGCCTAATAATGCCGGTAAGAGTTGCATTATGACAGATATATTTTGCCTTGTGGGCATGCTATACAGATGACACGTTTGCAGCCAGTATCTCTAGTTCCACAGTAACTGTGAACTGTATTATGCTGTTTTAAAAGTTAAAGTTTTTGGTTGCTCTCAACATAGTATATTTTGTTTCTATAAGAAATAAAATCTCCATTTAAGCTCTTTCTGGGAAAAAGGATATTACATATAAGTTGAAAAATGCAGGCAAGAAAGGCTAATTGAATGAAAAAAGAGAATTAGGTTAAAAATAGAGTGCAATCTAGTATCACATTTTCACTAGTGTAACCTGAAATGAAGGTGTCTCAAAGTCCCTAGTGATGCCAGAGTGTTTAGATGTTGGGCACAGATGGAGACACCTATTGAAATGTGTCTGAAGAAGATTAATAGGACTTGTCAGTGTTAGGAAAGCACTGCTTTGCTGTAAATTTCTACTAGCACAAGATGAATTACCGATGAATGCTCAGTTATCAACCCCATCACTATCATTCGACACTAAATCAAATTGAGCAGTTATCTACAATCAGAAAATTTCTTTTAAAAATAGGCATATACCTTTAGGCTGGAACTCTTTAATAAAAGCACCCTGTAAGACAATACTCTCTGTGTTTTGGGTGTCTCTTCACTAAAGGATATATTTTAAAGTTCTCACACAAAAGACTTCTTTTCAATAATGAACTCCAAGTGCAGTGTAAAATTGGGCTTGTCAAATAACAGAAGAAGTTATTCATAAAATATCGGCTTCATCATATAACATCTTTACTAAGGGCCTGATCCAAAATCTTCTAAAGTTAATGAGAGTCTTTCTATTAAGTTCAGTAGGCTTTGGATCAGGTCCTGTATCTCTGACACAAGGATTTTTTTTTCCTGGTGATAATACATAAGTTCCCCTACTTTGGAAGACCATATATCCTAACCACATTTTAATGCAGAATAGTGGTCAAGACTCAGAATATAATAAATAATAATAATAAGAATTAATAAGATAATTAATGATAATAAATAACGTATTTAGGAAATGGCAGTGTAATACAATGAAATGTGTGTTAAATGACTGAAAAGAATTTTGAGTAAGAATTTTTCCTTCCATTCTTTACTGAAGACTTGCTTAACTATAATGAAAATTTACCAGCAAAGGGACCAAATCTACTAGATCTGCCTTTACCATCCTGGTTATTATAATTAAATAAGATATTTTTGATTCAGTTCTGAAAAATTTCTTCCCTTTACTCAGGGATAGTAATAATTTTGCACAGCTGATTTATTCTAACATGTTTCTAAAAAAGTCAACTCCCCCGGCACCTTTTCATTATTATTATAGATAAGAAGAGTCACTTATGTTTAGGGTGGAATGCCAAGGAATTTCCCCTCATTTGACCTATGTTTCCAAGCAAGGGCATAATTCCCATTATGCAGAATCAGGACCTGGCTACGCAAATTTTAATAATCATCCAATAACTTCTCAGCCAAGGCATATATCCCTCTTTCCCCTGCCACCTTATCTTACCTGTAGTTTACATCGCCTTTTACTAAACATATTACAAGCTGCTTACAATGGGCTGCAGCTGGAAAGCCTTTGTGTTTCCCACCCCAGAGCCCCTTGCTGACCACCTACAAAATTAATTGGATAAGTAGTAATAGTGGTTTACTTGTTTATATTCAAGTTCTGATTTTCATGAACTTAAGGCCAGATCCGCAAGTGGTGTAAATTGGTGACTTTTAATGGAGTTAGTAGCTGATTTACAGCATCTGTTTCTTCTAATTAAACCCTCTAAAAATGATTCCCTGAAATTAGTTGGAGGGGAAGATCCTTTAAATATGTTGGTATTATGTAGAGTATCATTGCAATTTTTAACTTTTCAGCAGGAAACATGCAAGGAGAATATTAATAAAGTTCAGTGCAGTGAGAAGCTAGCTAGAGTGCAGCATTGGAGAATTATGAACTACTAAGCATAATCCATAAACTCCATTTGGTTACTATAATACGCCAATCTGTATTTATTACCAACCCACTCTGATGCTTATACAACTAAATTTGCTAGATTTATACACTCTAATGGTTCCACAATGGGAAAAACCTGTGTTCTTTATCTTTCTTTTCCTGTCCCAAATAACCCCTTCCATATACACTCTACGCTTTTCTAGACCTTGTCTGGGTTTAATCAAAGGCTGTGGGACAAAATGTGCATTATTAAGAAATATAAATATTTTCAGAAGCAATCAAAGGTTGAAAGATTGATTTG
Source organism: Gopherus evgoodei (assembly GCF_007399415.2). Lineage (NCBI taxonomy): Eukaryota > Metazoa > Chordata > Testudines > Testudinidae > Gopherus > Gopherus evgoodei. Next base: position 10,854,299 of record NC_044331.1, read on the forward strand.
GCATGTAGATTGGATTTAATTCGAAGCAGCTTTGTTCTAATGAGGACTACTGGGATACAAAGACAGCAGCCGGTTATGGCCACCAGTTGGGAACTTTGATTCATTACAATAACCTGTCAAGAATTTCAGCTAATCGCTAGGTACTAAGAAACACCGTGCTGGGGTAGCTGGAGGTCTATTGTTTTCAACCTCTCCCTCCAGAGAACAGATTTACATTTCATATTATCTGTTTTACAGCAGTGACAATTATGTCTAATTTCTTGCTGCATATGGGGCCAAATCCTGCAGTCTCTTACTCAGGCAAAACTCCTGTTGATTTCAGTCTGAGTTTTGCCGAAGTATGGAAAGACTTGGCCGTCGATGAGAACTGAGTCAGTCATAAATCAGCACAACTACGTTTAATTAAATTGATCTGCCCCCTTTAACACTGTCTGAGGATCAGGCCTGGTTAGTTTAACAGTGACTTTCATAGCAACCTTTTGGGCCAAATTCTGCTACCCTTACTTACATAAGCAAATGGGACTATTCAAGGAGGAAGTTGCTACTCAATGTGAGTAAGAGTGGAGAGAGCTAGTTCTTTGTTGGCCTGGAAGCTTGTGTATTATTATTTTTGTCCCAACAGACATTAAACGCCATGCCTATAGGACAGGGGAAACTTAGAAACCCAGTAAAAATTGATAAGAACCATCATTAACAAATGTATTGCTTTCCCTTTAGACTTAAAAATATGTTAGGAAAACTCCTTTGGTGCACAGGGGTAATATGGCACAGGTACTATTCACTTGGGGAATGCAGGACTCTGACGGCTTTACTAAACGTAGTGCATACAGTTAGAATCACAATACATACAGGATCAAACACTGACTAGTTCTTTCCCCCACCATCACTTTGTCCATGCAGGCTGAGAAAGCTTGATTTCTCTGAACTGTTTCACCCATCCACAGCTGGAATTCCAAAGTGAAATGAAAATGGCTTTAAAATCAACACTACATGGGAGCCTGAGAGAACAAGTTATCCTTTGTTGTAGGGTATAGTATTATTTGCTGTAGGTTTTTGATATACATTCTAAATTAGGCCTGCAAAGGCATGCTTCATCTTTAATTCATCACTCTCAGCTGAAAGAGATTAGCAATGTCTAGCACGCACCCTTCGCATGGTGCTGACCTCATCAAGTATGGCCTGAAATTAATTAGCCTCATTCATTCCAAATGGAAAAGGATAATGGCCCGGCATTTTAGAAATGACCATCACAAATTATTTGCAGCATATTTAAAAGCCCCCTCTCTTTTAAAACTATGTAGATTAAAATTCTTTCCAGCACTTGCAATTCAGAGTTATCAACCCACCAGGAGCAGAAACAGCTCAGTCTTATTTGTGGAACTGGAAGTCACATGGTGTGTGTGTACGTGTTGTGTGGCTGTAAAAGAAAGAAGTTTGTCAGTGCCAGAACATCTGGAATTAATTTGATATTTCCAGGTGCTCTGGCATAGCTGGGCATCAAGCACATGATGTTTAAACATTCTTTTGCTGGATCATTTAAATCAATATGAAATCAGTATTCCTTTGCCATTCATACATGCAAAGTGCTAACACAAATTCCAGGTTGGCTTTAGAGTACTACATCATTCATTATCTAATTAGAAATCAGAGCAGACCCGAAACAGCATTCCTTTGAAGCATCCTGGGCAGCAGCTTGGGATACTTTGATTGTGTGACCTACATCATGTTGCACCCTCCAATAGTCTATGGGCTAGATTTTAAAGGTAGTTAGGTACCTAAAGATGGAGATAGGTACCCAAGTGTTTTTGAAAACCCCACTAGGTGCTTACCCTCAAATTTAGGTGCCTAAATACCTTTAAACATCTGGCTCTGTGTCCCTTTCCAGACTCTCCAATAGTATTTTAAACTATTGCTGCTGACTCTGTTTAATCACAGAAATATATGGTTTCCCCTCTAAGACTAGTTCCCACACCATCCACAGGGGATGGATCAAGACAGGCCAAGGTTCTGAATATTAAATTTGCTCTCTTACCTAGCCAAATATTTTATTAGGAGACTCAGGGCTCTGAGACTGGTTGTGTAAAACTGTTTTTTAGGGATAAGAGCTCGGTGCCCGTGATTTTAATAAGGCCTGGTCTAAATTTTATAATTCTTGCCACCCCCAGTAGCAGTAAGGAAAGAATAAATCCCTAAATGAAGAACTGGAAATAGCTAAATACTGATCTGATACATCAGATTGAACTATAAGTCCATTAATTTCAGTGTTCTGGCTCCAACAGTGTCCCGGGCATGACACACCAAAGGAAGGAGAATATTTTCATGATGCACAAGGCCAGTACTGGACATGGGGGGGAAAACACTTTGTGACATCTGCTATGGTCACCTAATGCCCCAAAACAAGAGATTTAATTACCGATCCTTTAGCACATATAATACAAATATTTGTCCTATAATGTTCCCACTGATGTCCCAGTGACTCCAAGATTGGGACCGTTATTGTTGGTCATAAATGAGCTCGTATATCGGCCAGCTGTACCCAGAATGAAACCACTCAGCTCCTTGAGCTTCCAAGTTAAGGTTAGCCCAGTAAAATAAAAATAGATATCAGAAACAGAAGAAGAAGAAATCAGACCGTAGGTATAAAGCTAGGGGAAACACAGGCTAGATTAAACTGTTATGTTAGCCTGTGTAGTGATTTAGTGTCAGGTTTTTTGTAGATTTTATCTCAGCTCAGAATTGTTTTCTCCTAAATTAAACAAAACGTTGAAGACACGAGAAGTGAATTGACCCAAAGGTGCACCAGTCTGGATTCCCCAGTCATCTCATCCCTAATCCACCGACTGCAACAATTTATCATTTTGAATATTAAAAGTTCCTCATATCTTTCATCTTTCCAAAGTTCATGTCACATCCTCTGAGCCGGACACTTGGCTTTTACTTTCCTTTTTGGTTTCTCTGTTAAGATCAAGAGACTTCTGATTGTGCAATGAGGTCAGCTTGAGTGGACCCAGGCACTCAAATGGAGTCCCAGAGACGGGAGAGATTTGATGATGAATTTTAGCAGACAGAATCCCTGCCCTCTGCAGGCACCTTCTCTCTTGCTGTCCCCTCTCCCAACTCTTCAGGGACCAAAAAGAAAATGGTGTTTTGTTTAGTTTTTATCATTTGCAGACATTTCATTGGCATCCAGTTATGTAATATAGCCCATGGGGGACAAGAGATCCAGCATAAAAATGATCTGGATACATGCTTTTAGGAATAAGTAAATTTCCAAATAAACCTATTTTTTCAATCCAGCCTTTACTATATTAGTACTGTAGATTAATATATGCTACATTCAGAGATTCAGATGTTTGATTTGTCATAATTAAGTATTGTCTTATTTCTTGCATAACAGTTAAACAAAAAGGCCTACTTGTGACACAAAACTATTTTCAAATAGGAGCGACCTACTAGTTTTTAAGTATCAGAGGGGTAGCCGTGTTAGTCTGGATCTGTAAAAGCAGCAAAGAATCCTGTGGCACCTTATAGACTAACAGACGTTTTGGAGCATGAGCTTTCGTGGGTGAATACCCACTTCCTCAGATACATGTAGTGGAAATATCCAGGGGCAGGTATATATATGCTAGCAAGCAAGCTAGAGATAATGAGGTCAGTTCAATCAGGGAGGATGAGGCCCTGTTCTAGCAGTTGAGGCGTGAAAACCAAGAGAGGAGAAACTGGTTCTGTAGTTGGCAAGCCATTCACAGTCTTTGTTCAATCCTGAGCTGATGGTGTCAAATTTGCAGATGAACTGAAGCTCAGCAGTTTCTCTTTGAAGTCTGGTCCTGAAGTTTTTTTGCTGCAGGATGGCCACCTTAAGGTCTGCTATAGTGTGGCCAGGGAGGTTGAAGTGCTCTCCTACAGGTTTCTGTATACTGCCATTCCTAATGTCTGATTTGTGTCCATTTATCCTTTTCCGTAGAGACTGTCCAGTTTGGCCGATGTACATAGCAGAGGGGCACTGCTGGCATATGATGGCATATATTACATTGGTGGATGTGCAGGTGAATGAACCAGTGATGGTGTGGCTGATCTGGTTAGGTCCTGTGATGGTGTCGCTGGTGTAGATATGTGGGCAGAGTTGGCATCGAGGTTTGTTGCATGGATTGGTTCCTGAGCTAGAGTTATTATGGTGCGGTGTGCAGTTACTGGTGAGAATATGTTTCAGGTTGGCAGGTTGTCTGTGGGCAAGGATTGGCCTGCCACCCAAGGCCTGTGAAAGTGTGGAACATTGTCCAGGATGGGTTGTAGATCCTTGATGATGCGTTGGAGGGGTTTTAGCTGGGGGCTGTATGTGATGGCCAGTGGAGTCCTGTTGGTTTCTTTCTTGGGTTTGTCTTGCAGTAGGAGGCTTCTGGGTACACGTCTGGCTCTGTTGATCTGTTTCCTTATTTCCTCGTGTGGGTACTGTAGTTTTGAGAATGCTTGGTGGAGATTTTGTAGGTGTTGGTCTCTGTCTGAGGGGTTAGAGCAGATGCGGTTGTACCTCAGTGCTTGGCTGTAGACAATGGATCGTGTGATGTGTCCGGGATGGAAGCTGGAGGCATGAAGGTAGGCATAGCGGTCAGTAGGTTTTCGATACAGGATGGTGTTAATGTGACCATCACTTATTTGCACCGTGGTGTCAAGAAAGTGGATCTCCTGTGTAGATTGGTCCAGGCTGAGGTTGATGGTGGGGTGGAAGCTGTTGAAATCGTGGTGGAATTTTTCCAGAGTCTCCTTCCCATGGGTCCAGATGATGAAGATGTCATCAATGTAGCGTAGGTAGAGAAGGGGCGTGAGTGGACGAAAGCTGAGGAAGCGTTGTTCCAGGTCGGCCATAAAGATATTGGCATATTGTGGGGCCATGCGGTTGCCCATAGCAGTGCCACTGATCTGGAGATATATATTGTCATCAAATTTGAAATAGTTGTGTGTGAGTATAAAGGCACAGAGCTCAGCAGCCAGTTGTGCTGTGGCATCATCAGGGATAGTGTTCTTGACAGCTTGTATTCCATCTGTGTGTGGGATGTTTGTGTAGAGAGTCTCTACATCCATGGTGGATAGGATGGTGTTTTCTGGGAGGTGACCAATGCATTGTAGTTTCCTCAGGAAATCAGTGGTGTCACGGAGATAGCTGGGAGTGTTGGTGGCATAGGGTCTGAGTAGAGAGTCCATATATCCAGACAGTCCTTCAGTGAGAGTGCCAATGCCCGAGATGATGGGGCGTCCAGGATTTCCAGGTTTTTGGATCTTGGGTAGTAGATAGAATAACCCCGGTCGGGGCTCTAGGGGTATGCTGATTTCTTCTGGTGTTAGTGTAGGGAGTGTCCTGAGTAGATGCTGTAGTTTCTTAGTGTATTCCTCAGTGGGATCTGAGGGAAGTGGCCTGTAGAATTTGGTATTGGAGAGTTGTCTGGCGGCCTCCTTTTGGTAGTCAGACCTGTTCATGCTGACAACGGCACCTCCTTTATCAACCTCTTTGATGATAATGTCAGGGTGGTTTCTGAGGCTGTAGATAGCATTGCGTTCTGCACGACTTAGGTAGTGAGGCAAGCGATGTAGTTGTTCCACGATTTCTGCCTGTGCACGCCGGCGGAAGCATTCAATGTATAGGTCCAGACTGTCATTTCGACCCTCAGGAGGAGTCCATGTGGAGCTCTTCTTCTTGTGCTGTTGGTGGGAGGGCACCTGTGTATCAGTGCACTGTTCGGGGTTGTCCTGGAAGTATTCTTTGAATCGGAGACGGCGAAAGTAGGCTTCCAGATCGCCACAGAACTGTATCATGTTGGTGGGAGTGGCAGGACAGAAAGAGAGTCCCTGAGATAGGACAGACTTTTCTTCTGGGCTGAGTGTGTAGTTGGATAGATTGACAATATTGCTGGGTGGGTTAGGGGTACTACGATTGTGGCCCCATGTGGCAGGTAGGAGTTTAGACAGCTTACAGTTCTTTTTCCTTTGTAGAGAGGTGAAGTGAGTAATGTAGATCTCCTGTCTTATTCTAGTGAAGTCCGTTTGTGTAGAAGTTTGGTTATTAATGAGAATCTCCAGGTTAGAGAGCTCTTTTTTGATGTTTTCCTGTTTGCTGTATAGGATGCTGATCAGGTGGTTCCTCAGTTTTTTTGATAGAGTGTGGCATAATCTCTCATTGTGGTCTGTGTAGTATGTAGATAGCAGTGGAATTTTTACCTTTAGTCCATTTGGTATGATGTCCATCTGTTTGCATTTGGAAAGGAAGATGATATCTGTCTGTATTTGTGCAAGTTTCTTCATGAGGTTTCACAGGCCTTGAGTGGCAGGCCAGTCCTTGCCCACAGACAACCTGCCAACCTGAAACATATTCTCACCAGTAACTGCACACCGCACCATAATAACTCTAGCTCAGGAACCAATCCATGCAACAAACCTCGATGCCAACTCTGCCCACATATCTACACCAGCGACACCATCACAGGACCTAACCAGATCAGCCACACCATCACTGGTTCACTCACCTGCACATCCACCAATGTAATATACGCCATCATATGCCAGCAATGCCCCTCTGCTATGTACATCGGCCAAACTGGACAGTCTCTACGGAAAAGGATAAATGGACACAAATCAGACATTAGGAATGGCAGTATACAGAAACCTGTAGGAGAGCACTTCAACCTCCCTGGCCACACTATAGCAGACCTTAAGGTGGCCATCCTGCAGCAAAAAAACTTCAGGACCAGACTTCAAAGAGAAACTTCTGAGCTTCAGTTCATCTGCAAATTTGACACCATCAGCTCAGGATTGAACAAAGACTGTGAATGGCTTGCCAACTACAGAACCAGTTTCTCCTCTCTTGGTTTTCATGCCACAACTGCTAGAACAGGGCCTCATCCTCCCTGATTGAACTGACCTCGTTATCTCTAGCTTGCTTGCTAGCATATATATACCTGCCCCTGGATATTTCCACTACATGTATCTGAGGAAGTGGGTATTCACCCATGAAAGCTCATGCTCCAAAACGTCTGTTAGTCTATAAGGTGCCACAGGATTCTTTGCTGCTACTAGTTTTTGATTCCAATCATTTAAGATACAAGTTAGCCAGTGATTTTAGAAAACTAACTCATGATGGTTATTACAATGGATGGCCCAAGTTATCTCTGGTGTAATGCTACAGATGACAATGGAAGTGCACTACAGATAAATTTCACTTGTTCTTTTTAATATAGACATCTTGTAATAATCAGATTATTTTTAAATAATACTATAGGATTACCCAGCTGGATTCAAAAAAAAAGTTTTGCATATACACAGATCATTTGATTCACAAATACAGGAAAACTCAACAACTGTTTTACGTGGATAGCAACATTAGACTATAATTTAGAACAGTAGGAAAGGAAGAAACCTCCCTCATCCCCATCACACACAAATTCTGCAGTTAGGCAGAATGTAATTACCAACACTGGAATTTGGCCACAACACTATGAGTACACCAAGCAAATTTTTGCCCATTAAAGCAACAATTTACTCACTTTCAATAACAGCATTCATGAGGCATTGCAACAGATGGCTTATATCAGTGGGCAACCTTATGTATGCCTGCTGGCTGCCCTATTCTAGGCTCAATGTTGTGAGTTCAAGATGGAGGATCATCCTAAACTCTGAATGCTCTTTTGTGGGTTTAAGTCAGATCTTTAGCCTAAGCAAGGATTTAGGGGAATTTTTTTTTTATACTGTATCAGGATTAGAGAGTTATTTGTACTCTTGTTACAAGTCCCTAAAACAAAGCTTAACAGGGGCATTTTTAAAAGTACAAAGAGCAGTTAGGCATCCAAATCCCGATGAAAGTTAGTGAGAGTTTGGTGCCTAATGACCATGAGTTTGGAAATCTCCCTTTAGGGTGATGTAGTGCTATGCCAGGCCTTTTTGGGCTTTGTCTCAGGGCCTGTTTGTACTTGGCACTAGAATCAGTGACGTGCTGTGGGTTCTCTTTCGTCACTTGTGCCATTACTGAGCCACTCATATCTAGCAAGCATGCACACTGACACAGAAAATACGTTGATTAAGAGTAGCCGTTGTGTGAAGCAGCCCTTTACCACACTTAATTTTCTTTTATTTTCTTAACTATTACTCCTTGGGAGTAATTACCAACATTTCTGTCAGTGACAGTGCTGGAAGACCACAGCCAGTACTTAGGGTGACCAGATGTCCCGATTTTATAGGGACAGTCCTGATTTTTGAGTCTTTTTCTTATATAGGCTCTTATTACCTTCCACCCCCTGTCCTGATTTTTCACATTTGCTGTCTGGTCACCCTACCAGTACTTCTGGCTCCTCTGGCTCTTTTCTATCCTGAAACTAGACAAACTAATTCGAATGCTTCTAAGTTAATATGGGCTGAATTTTGCCCATGAAGTCAAAGGGACAGATCCCTGGCCTACCCTAAGTTCTCCTTTGCACTTCTCCAGCACAAGCCCAGAGACAAGCTGCGCCAATAGGCAGTTAGGGGTTCCCTTGATGTAGGAGAATCCCTCTGCTTTATGAAGCTGGTTTAGCAGTCTTTACATCACCTGTTCCCCTACCATAGAATGGGAGTGTTGAGGTTTGGGCTGGTGATGAGAAGGGACTGTGACAGGGACTGGCGGGTGTGGGGCCAGGACATACAAGGCCAAAGGAACTATCATTCCAGCTACTGCTATAACTTGTGCCAGGTGATGATTCACCTCCTAGCTGACACAAAAGACTAGGGGTGGAAGAAATGGGACTCAAACTACCTTTTTCTCCTCTGCTCATCTGCCTTTAGTGTGAACCCAGTGAGACTGAGGCAGAAGTTGGTCTATTGACTGGATATAAGTTTGGTCTTGTAAGGTACAGTATGAACCAAATAGTTCCTGCAAAAATTAGCATGCTGTGCAGGCTACATCTAACAAATAGGTTTAATGTTAGAGAGGAGCAAGACATTTCAGATAAAATAAGGCTCCACCTGAACCTCCACCTGTTTCTCAAACTAAACTCAATCTGTTCCTTTTCTATCCATTTTCTGGATGAAGAAAGCAATGTAGTGGTGTTGCACCATAATGAATCCAGCTTCAAAACTGAAAAGTGCAATGGGCACGTGCTCAATACACTGAAAAATAAACAAATACCAGTAAATGGAAAGTGAGTGGCCCATATTTTACACTGAATGTTAATGAATGTGCATGTGCATGGAAGACTACTGTGGTCAGAGACTTCTGGAATAAAACTGAAATAAGTCATTGGATAAAATAAAATGTTCTCAGTGACAATCTTAGGGGAACATGCTCCTACCTAAAAATAACATTGGAATTACACACAGAAACCCTCCCTGGGATCTGGCAAGCACTTCTAAGTGGGTTGTGCAGTCTGCTCGGTTCTTACAGTAACTGTGCATGTTAAGTAAACACACAGCAGTCACAGAATGTCAGCACAAACAATGGACTGATTAACAGCATAAAAGTATGTGAAATAATTTAAACTTTATATATTCCACTTTATATAGATTAACGGGCTTCTCCTCCGCCACAGGCTGAGTTGTACATGGGCATGGTTTGAAAGACAGGGTGGGAGAATGAGAATTGAAACACAGGGCTACCTGTGACTAGCTCCCTAGAGGATGCTGGTATTGCTGTGTGATAGCTATAGATGCATTAACATTTGTTGTGTTTTCTGACAATGTGATGTCACCTCATTCAACGAGTGTTGGCAAGGACCAGAACCTTGGCTGGTGTAAACTGATATAGCTCCAATGGAGCTGTGTTTGTTTGGACCAAGTAAGGATCTGGTCCTGCTTTTGCTTCTTTTACTCTGTCAGAACACTGCACTGCAATTGGTGGAATAACAACGGCAGGATTGGGCCATGAATGAGAGGCTGAGTTAGAAAGCAAATGAATTCCTGCCAAAAAGTTCAGCAATATTTCAGAAGTATGTAAAGTGTCTGCTCTGAAAAGTGTCAAGTCGCATTTGTGACCAATTATCCAAGATGAAGAGGGGCAGAATTATGTTTACACATACTAATCTGCAGACAAAGTTTGAAAATTACAGTGCATGAACTTGTATCCTTTTTTCCCCCAATCCTGGCACTTATGCATGTGCACATTTCCTTATGATTAACAGGAAAACATTGTTACAAACGTGCTCACATGCATGCACATGCAGAGAAAAGAAGAGTAAAGGAAACTGCCATGTAGCAGCAAAATAATTAAATATTTCATGATACCAAAAAGATCATGGATCATTGTATGAGTAAAATAGCTTTATCAGCTGGGCTGAAAAATTATGCCTAATGTGTCTGGATTTGTTTTTTTCCCCCCAGCTGTGAAGCCCTGGGAAATAATACACATAAAAGAATTTCAGAAATGAAAGCTGTCTCTGCCATCTTTTGTTTAATTAACACAGGTATACCAATTTAACCCCATTTATCATGATATTACAGATGAAACAGTAACTAACAGATGAGACTGTTACCATTAGGGCTGCAAAGCATGGTTCGAAACTAATCATGGTGACTATTGCATTGTGGGCAAGATCAGTCTTGTTGACTTTTTGGCCATTCACAGGTTTGAGTGAGTTTGTGATTCAAATTTAGGTTTGGTTTATTTTTCAATCGATAAAGGTTTATTGGGTCTTATCCCACCCCTCCAAACTTAACCCTAAGAATGGCAAGAGCTTTGAAAACTATCCATCTTTCTTTCTAACAGGTTCCTGATGTTAAGGGCCTGACCTTAAAAAGAGTGGTGCACAGGTCAGGCTACAAGGGAGGATATGGGAGTAAGCTACCCCTGACCTGCAACCCTACCAAAAGCAGCTATTTTAATAGCCCATGCAGTGTTTTCCTGATCAGCACCTGAAGAGATGCCTTTCAGCTAATTCCCAACATATTAACTCTATGGGCACGGAATGATATACTGTATCAGTATGTATATTTAATTTCCAGCATGGCTGGAAATACTTGATACCGTAAGAGCTAAAGTTGCCTTTTAAAGCACCCAAATAAAAGTTCACAGACGCTGCATCTCTTCAGCTCCCACTGACTTCTCTGACATTTTTGGGTGCTCTGCACATATGAAAACCAAGCCACTTACATCTAGGTGTCTAAATATAGATTTAGGAGCCTAATATCAGCCAGCCAGGTTGGAAAACTTCTGATTTTAAATTCCCGATTAAGGGAAAAGGAGCAGCATGGTTTGCAGGTGTGCAAGCTTCTTTGTCCATGTGCCTCAAATCTTGACCTAAAGAGACACATCACTGTGGATGTCTTCATGGCTCACTCATGTCCTTAACCTCTCTCCTAAGAAAGTCAAAAATGGGTGATCATTAGTACCAACTGTGTACTTTTTATGGTGAAGTTGGCACTTGTCTATCAGTAAACAGACAGAGATGGCCTAACTCATTTCGCACTGGTCACCAAACAGCCTCTGGATAGTAATGGCTTTCGGACCCTTACCAGCTGTGCTGGATTTGAACTCCTGAGCTAGAGATGAAAGGCAATATATTGTGTTACAAAGCCCTTGGGCCATCCAGTCCCCTGAACAGACACTTCATTAAGATAAATAAGCAAACACTTCCCGCCAGTGGTAAGCAAGGAGTTAAAAAAAAAAGAGGAAACATCTGCAATTGTGAATGCTTATTTGTAGCAGCTGCCTTAAAGCAGCACTGAAGCTGGCTGCAGCAATGCTGCAGTGGCTGCTTTAGAATGCTTAAAAGGCAGCATGATTTTCCGAGAATTCAAAAACACCAGCAACATCCATTACATTACCTTCGGCGTTCCCTTCTCGGCACCCTTCTGTTCCCACACATCTCCTCGACGAGGCATATCTGTAAAGCATGCAAACGTTAAGAGGGCAGCTAACTAGTGAATTATAAGTAGCTAGGTGTTTTAACAGCATCAAAGGAACCTTGCACCGTGTGCCATCCCCATTTTCCAGGATGAGATGAGCAATGTGCTGTTGCATTACAACACATGGCCTTATGCCTGAAAAACAGTTGCAATAAGTGCTCCAGTTCCCAAACAAGCTCAACGTTTTATAGGGAGGAGAGGCAAGACTATGTAAGATGTTCTCAAAATGTTATCTATTATTCTTCTACTTATGTCTGATGAGACTGTGCTTGGGGCATAGTCTGAGTGATGGGTGCAATGAGAAGATGGATCTAAGTCATTTTTACCTTCCCTCAGAGCATCTCAAGGTCAGTTTAGACTGCAGTAATTTAAAGCAGCCTCAGAGATACTCTAAAACAGTGTTTCCCAAACTTGGGACTCCGCTTGCGTAGGGAAAGCCCCTGTCGGTCCAGGCCAGTTTGTTTACCTGCCGCATCCGCAAGTTTGGATGATTGCGGCTCCTACTGGCTGCGGTTCGCTGCTCCAGGCCAATGGGAGCTGCTGGAAGCGGTGTGGGCCAAGGGATGTACTGGTCACCGCTTCCCGCAGCTCCTATTGGCCTGGAGTGGTGAACTGCGGCCAGTGGGAGCCACAATCAGCCAGGCCTGCGGACACGGCAGGTAAAGAAACCGGCCCGGCCTGCCAGGAGCTTTCTGAACACAAGCAGTGTCCCAAGTTTTGGAAACACTGCTCTAAAGTACACCAGAAACAACATCTTTCTAGGGCAGGGGACTGGATTCGATGACCTCTCAAGGTCCATTCCAGCCCTAGAATCTATGAATCTGTGAATAGGGGTCACTGTGCTAGGCAGGATTACTGAAGCACAATGTGCTCCCTCAGTCCCTACCATGTACAGGACACCAACATACATGGCACCTGTAGGACAAGGAGTAATTGGCTTCATCTGCAGCATGAGAGATTTAGGTTAGATATTAGGAAAAATGTTTATAAAGATAGTTTAGTACTGAAAAGGATTAGCAAGGGAGATTATGTAATACCCATCATTGGAGGTATTTAAGAACAGGCTAGACAAACACCTGTCACGGATGATCTAGGTATACTTGGTCCTGCTGTAGCAAGAGGGATAACCTCTCTAGGTCACTTCCAGCCCTATATTTTGATGATTCTATGACAGACATTGTGAACACAGGGCTCTGCCAGCTATATGATGCCCAAGGATTCCCCCTGTGCAAAGAGAATCCCCAGCTGTCCATTCCCTGAGCAGCACAAGGCACTTTTGGGGGATGAGGGAGACTGACAATTTCTTTAAGACATTGTTTTGTTCTTGTTGTCAAACCTTTAGGAAAGAAAAACACCACAAATTGCCAGTGTGCAGTTCTCTTATTTGTATGTTATGTGTTTAATGCAATACAGTCTGGAAAGTACCAGCTGTCGGGGAGGAGGAGCAATCTTTCATCCCACCTTCCACTGAAAGGGAGAGAAGTAGAGATACAATGGAAATGCGTACGTTTTTGATGTGTGTGTCCATGTTGTATACACCCGTGCCTATGCCTGAGTCACTTAACAACAAAAGACTTGCAGTCAAAAATACACCTTGAAATGCTGATATCATCCTTGTCTAGATGTTCACAATCAGGCATTGTCACAAGGGCTCAAGGGATAACACAACAAAAATCCAGATAAGATATCCATAGAAACGGAAGATGTTGGGTGGACAATAAACAGCATTCAAAGTTCCTTTACTTTACCAAGGAAGAAGGTGGGGGATAAGACAACAGCAACATAAATGCTTTGTGATATATTAGAGAGGCAATGAGAAATCCACGTAAGGTTTGTATTGTTATATTGAAGAGAATCCACCTCTGTTGCTTGAAGGTACTGAGAATTGGAAAAGGATGGGCCTAACCAGGAGACAGCCGATAACTTTCCTACAATCTCACAAGCCAGCACCAATCCAAATGAATTGGAATTGGTCTGGCTTGACCAAACCTGTATTCTCAGACTCAGTCAGAAAGACTCCCCATCACTTTTTCTCTTTGCTGTTTCTGACTGAGAGACATGAGACTCTCTTTGATGTTTGCATTTGGTCTTTGCATGATACTTTTATAACACTGTGATAGAAACAGCTTTTGAATCATAAATACTCTTGCTTTCCATTTGCAGGCAGTAAGGTACAAGTTCTTGTTGCCCAATCCCCACCTTCAGCCAAGGGACAGGTATGAGTAATCCATTGAAGGAAGAAAATTAAAGACTAGAAGGTAAGCAAGGACTGAAGTAAAATAGGCATATTCACGTGACAGGAACTGATTCATTTTTATACCAAAAGAAGGTTTCCGATGGGAGTTCTCACTGGCTTGGAATTATCGCAATGGCCGAGGCTTGATTCACTGCAAAGACAAGTACATAATTTATTCACTGTTTAGTATTATTATTATTTCACTATGGGATCAAGTAGGAAAAAAAAGTTGGGTTCTCAAGGAGAAAGCCCCAGATTTAGACACAATTAGAGCAAGAGTAAAATTTCAGGGCAAGTGGATTCAGGTTCAAGTTGGATTTTCCCCAGTGCAAAAGTTTATCTTTAATCCCCAGCCCAGTTACAAAGCTTTACTTGACCATTTCTTGTTCTATTCAGTAAAACGTATATTGTTACCATAGCAACAGCTGCATCATTTATACATCAAATTATTTTATCAGTTTGGCCCCTTGAGATATAGCATTTCACTTGTAAGGGATCCTATAATACACATTAGTTATGCTACCTCTTCCTTCTGATGGGCTGAGTAATTTTTTACGCTATTCATATTTTACAGTGCATTGAAACATTTCCTTGCATTTTATTTGAATATCTTAGGATGTTGCAAGGCAATAATACAAAGATGCAAAAATAGTTCTTGGCATGTAATATGGACACGACTTACATGCATTGCAATCTTTCCTTCGGCAGCTGTCATTCCAGTCTAGATTGTGAGAGCCTCCCTCACCGCAGTCTCAGACCTTTGCTGGCCCATCAAAATCAAGAAGCAAAAAATGGCATAACTAATGTGTACTATAGAAATCAATGGAACTGCTTGGGAGCACAATTCTACTCAATGTGAGTTAAGGTTGCACAATTTAGGCCTCTAGTAAGTGTTACTACTATTGCTACTTTGAACAAACTTTATTAAGTAGTTTTGACTTATTTAAATGCATTCTTTGAAATGGCAATACTATTAATATAATTCTTTCTTTCTTTGACTATGTGATTTGTCCTATCCTAGGTATCATGAAGGGTTACTCTTGTCCCAGCTAGCATTCATTCAGATACTCAGCTAAATCTTCCAATGGAGATCCTCAGATTTCACTTTATGTGTCTGCAGGTAATACACGGAGGGCTTCCGAGATAATGACAAGGTTGTATGTAGGTAGAGATAGCAACAAAGCTAGATTTATGCATCAAGACTCAAAGCCTTTCTAACTTCTGGATGGTTTGATGCATTCACTGAAGTCTGGCCAACATGACCTGAGGGTATTTGCATTGTTGAGAAGCTTCCAAACATTCTGCTTCCCTTTCTTCCTCTCTGTTTTCAACAAGTCCTGGAACTATCTTTGAAGACATTTAAGGTAAGAAAGGGAGCATTAATTTTTGTTGTGGGCAAGTAGTTAATTTATTTAGTTATATCTAGGATCTAGTAGCACTGGAGCACAAAACACAGTAATGTTGCAAAGAGATTTCTGTAGGAACTCTGCCTCTTCCTCAGGAAGCTTTGCCCCTGTCTCTTTCTCTTTTTCTTTCATTTTTGCTGTTCTCATTCCTTGTCTTTGGTTATTGCTACAAAGCTTTTGTAAAACCTGAGTATGGTGAATGGTTTGTTTGGATTCAGTCCTATCCCTTCCAGTACTTTTGTTCCACAGTTGAGGACACAGAAACCAAGAATGCCTTAGCTCTGGCTCCTGTGAGTTTTGTCTAGCCGCCTGCAGGTGCATCGTCCCAGAGAAACACAGCTGTTGCTAGAGGACACTCTCTGATGTAGCTGGGCCTCAGCCCATTTATGTCATATGATATTGTTTCTCTGTCTTTTCCTGCTCAGAAGGAAAGCTGCTGCATTCTGGAGAAGTGAGTTTAGTAACTTTCATCTTCAACTCTGGATACTGAGAACTGCTAAGGCCCAGCCTAAAAATGATGGACACACAGATCATTGTGGCCAGATCCTCATCTAAGAGTAAGTAGTGTAGTTTCCTGTCAAACTATCGGAGGAGGAAATAATTTCTTGCCACTGTTGCTGCCTTGATATCCAGGATCAGTGGTGAGTCCAACAAGACCCCAAGGCTTTGTGACTGATATTGAAGTTGAATGAAAAACAAATGCAGGGTTTAGTTAGTAAATTCCTTCACACACTAAGGGTTTGTACTGCCTAAAACCACACGGAACTCACCTGTCTCCAGATTTCATCACAAACCTCAAACTCAGTGTAGATTCACTGAAATATTCACTGATGTTCATAAATCTTTGAAATGAACCTAAGCCGAACCATCACCCATGATAGATTCTTATATTTTTGACATTAAGATCAGGTAAAATACACAGCAGATTTTAGAATGAGTTAGACTCTGATATAGAGTCCCTTCTAAATATGAAACTTGGAGTAAAATGGGGAAGAGTGTGATCCTCATGCATTGAAACCAAAGATAATGTATTCCAGAAATTTGAAGGCCAGAAGACCCCATTATGATCATATAGTCTGAACTCTTGCATATCTTGGAACACAGAAATACACCCAGTAATTTCTGCATCAAGCACATAACTTCTGGTGGAGTTGTTAGCTCACCTCTTTTAAATAGATATTTACTCTTGAGTCATAGATCCCTGTGAACATCAAGTTTCACATTTTTCCAGGTTCAAGTAAGTGTGTTTGGGGGCTAATCTTAGAGATTTAAATGTCAATGTGGAAAATCTGTCCTTGCATGTGGCAGATATAAGTATGCAACTGAGGAGAAAGCCAACAGTAGATTGAGACAGAGAAAGTTTTATGGTATCCTCAGCAAAATGTCTCGCATTTGTATCCAGGACTTTTACGGGGATTCTTTTTATTGTTGTTCTTTTGTAGCCACTATTTGGTTTATCCATAGGCTCAGTTAACTGGCGCAGATTGCAGTGGGAAAGACTTTAGGGGCAGATCCTTCACTGGGGATGATTAGGCTGGTGGGCACCTGTGACTACTGAGACCACTGTTTTGGCTAATTTGTGCACACACACCTGTCCCATAGAAGTGAATGTTACTTATGCGCTTAAGTCATTCAGGTGTTTATGGAAATTATAATCTTAGAAACCTAAATGTGGATTTAGGAGAGACTAACTTTAGGCTCCTATTTTTGACAATTTTGGGTTGCGTGTTTTCTGGGGCAAGGACTGTCTTATTTTTTGGTACAGTGCCTATGCCAGTAGGCACTGATCCCTGAATAGGGTCCTTAGGCATTAGTGCAATAGAAATAGTAAATAATAATGGAGCTAATTGGCAGAGCTTTGTTAACTTCGGATGCCAATTCACACTAGTTGAGATTCTGGCCCTGTGTTTTTATTCGTCTTCTGGCATGATGGTCTCACTAAAATTTGTAGACGTGAAGTACAGGAATGAAATGTGACTTGGGAGATAGTGTTGCCTTGTGGACAGAGCACTGCAGTGGGATTCAGCAGGTCTGATGTCTATTCCTGGCTTTGCCACTTGTGTGTTGGCTGACATTAGACCGGTCACTTTAAATCTCTCTATGCCTCAGTTTCCACATCTGTAAAGTGGGGATAAATGATACTTACCTCTTTGGTAAAGGGTTTTGAGATCGACTGATGAAAAGTGTTATAAAAGAGGTCGATTTTATTATTGCAGTCCTTAGAGCATGAAGAGGAAGGGCTTCTGATGAAGATGATGCATTTAAACAATGGGGTTATACATGCGTGTGTGTACACAGACATGGATCTCTATGCTTTTGTTTCCAGAGACTGGAGTTCAGGTTTGCTTTGTGGAGACCAGAGAAGAAGTAACCAAAAGAAAGGAAAAGAAACACTGGAG
Organism: Gopherus evgoodei; assembly: GCF_007399415.2. NCBI lineage: Eukaryota > Metazoa > Chordata > Testudines > Testudinidae > Gopherus > Gopherus evgoodei. Next base: position 10,872,196 of record NC_044331.1, read on the forward strand.
AATAAAAGTACATTTGAAATGGAAGAAATCTACATTTCAATGAAAATACTTTTAAGCCATTTCAGATGACTGAGTGAAATAATTACAAAGTTTGGAAATAGAGAACAGTAGCTTTGATATCTTTTTCTTCTGTGAAGCAATTAAAATAAGCAATTTTTCAGATACTAAGCAGAAAATTGCTAATGGCTGAACCCAAAAGCTTTCATTTCGTTCTTGGGGTCTTTTTTCTTCTAAAAAAAGACCAAAATATATTAAGGTGGTTTTCTAGATAGATAAATGCATAAAGCAGTTGTTAGTTGGATGTCATAAAAACTACAGCAGCACAGAATAGCCGAGATTAAGAGTCAGTTTTAAATCATGCAACAGTCCAGTTAATATCAATGTATAATTAAGAAAAGCATAAGAAGTCTCTAATGGTGATTTGATGGAAAAAAACTCTAATAGGGTTTCTTTTGGAATTTTCCATTTCAATCACTCTTGTCGAAATTTAATGGATTTCCTACCCTGTCCTTGGCATTCGTGGGAATTATCCAAAAGTTAAAATCAAGCCCTAAAATGGAACACAGGTAGACAAATTAGCCCATCTGGAGAGCAGTCTTTATAGAATGACAATGTGAGCTCATGCTGAAAATTTAGTACAAATGTCTCAAATCTGGTGTGAAAACCCTATTTGCCATATAATCTTAAGCAGTGTAATACTAAGCCATTTCCTTACCTTTCTAATCCTGCTGAAATTCCGAACAATTCAGAAATACTAAACTATGGGCTATTAAACATAACTAATTAGTCTATTTACATGGTAAGGTTTTCTCCAGTCATGCATATTAGTAGTACATTGAGGTGGGTTCTTCCACTGCTGACAGAGAGATTTAGAGTACACAGTTCCCCATTAATGTCATGGAGTTTCATGAATCTCCCACTCGTCACAGGATAACTAGATCCCTTGGCTCACCCATGTCCTAGATCCCTTGAATGAAACTAAAGGGGTGGCACCTGCCGTACCATAGAAATCATCACGGAAGTGTGGCCAACTACCCCTATAGAACAGATGCTGCTTTCATGGCTGTGCCTTGAATGTCTAGGGTGCACTGAAGTTGTAAAATTAACAACAGTGTGTAGCTATCTTAGCATGTATGCAACCGCTTAGCAAAGAGGGAAGAAGGACTGGCATTGGATTAAAGCACAATATATTTGTTGCCATCACTTTGTTGTTGGCCCAATGAAAGCTGAGGGAATTATCTCCAGAATCCAGGAAGACTGCAAACTGAAAATAACCTAGTACCTCAGAAGCAGGCATAGCAGAGAGTGATTTTATACTTCATTAGAACATATTAGACTACAATACACCGACCAGAGTAAAACAAGGTCCATTTTTCCATCTGTCTATATATTCCTTTCCAATACTAAATCTGTCTGGAGACCTTTCAAAATTATATTATTAAACACTGCCCCTTTCCTTAGCAAAAAAAAAAAAAAGCTGAAAAGAATGGAGATAAACCAGGAGTAACATACAACAGTGAAAATTCTACAGTCTGATTCACCATTACTACTTGAGTCATCATGGTCCAAATTCACCCGTGGTGTAATCCCATTGATAAATCAGGGATGAATATGGGCCTATTATTTTAAAGTGTGGTGGAGAGGCCATTGTGATAAACTGAGGTTCTTTTAATTAATACTCCTCTGGCAGAAATAGAAGGGAGCTATTGGCAGGGCATCCTCAACAATGAATCACATTTCCCCCCACTTTAGACAACCAGTGGGCCCAACCTATGCTGAAAATCTGATCTTTTCTTCTAAGCTGCATGTGAACAGGTAGGTGTGTTGGGTAAAGATCCTTTTAAATGGTTGCTCAAGACAGAACATTGGTGATTCTCAGCTCAGCTTTCAATGTATTCATGCAATTCTTTGAAACAAAGTCAGTTAACTGAGTCTTTTCTAGCAACTGTTCATAACAGAGGTAAGCTATACTGATAAAACGTGAAAAAAGGGCTTCCAAACTTGTCCGACACACATGGCAGATAGACCCCAAATGGGTGAGGAAACTTTCTCCACTCCTACATAAAAGCCATTCATCTTTAGAGCTCACTATAATTGTTTTCCAGACCTCTCACATGGAACTCAAATGAGAAGATTGAAATAAACCAATGTATCAGTTACTTGAGTCTAACATATACGTAGAAAAGACAGCATTTCCTTTACTAAAGTCCATTGCAATTGAAATTGCTCGAAGATGAGTAGGTGGACCAGGGGATAGATAATGGGATACAGATCTTCTTATTTCTAGGTCTCTAATCAAGTGCAGCTAGACAGTGATGCAAAAAGTAATTATCTATCTGATGAAAGAGAGAGGTAACGCTGTGGGATATATGGGTATATGCCTTTGGATGCGAAATCTGAGAGTTGAATGGAAATATCTGTCAGACCTGCAAGGCCTAGTTTGGGTATAAGAGGGAAGAAAAAACATTTTAACATTAGGTAAATTCAGTGCTATGAAAGATCCTAGGGACAATGAGAGTGAAGTCCTCTATCTTATGATAAACTGTTCAGATCTGTCCTATCTGACTGCCTCCTGCTGTCATCCTCCCATTATCACTCCCCTTTGTTCCCTCCTCATCTCTTCCCTTTATCTATATTGTCCTGGCCTCTTCTACTCCCATGCCTACAATTCCTTTTAGCATCATATACCCTCCCACACTCAAGTATATACAATATTTTTTGCAACACTCATCTCTATTTCCATCTTTGTATATACGTATATGCAGTAGACTGCAAAAGGCAGTGAAGAATCAGACCCAACATATATCTATGCATTTGTCTCTTGACATACATACATACATATATACATATGTTGTGGAACCTATATATATATTCATCTTGAAGGTTCCACAACGTATGTATATATGTAATGAACCTTCAAGATGAATGTAACAACGACTAAATATCTGTGCTCACCATATGCCCAGCTCATCATTTGTTTTTGCCTCTCATTGCACCATTTGTCTGTATTTCAGACTCCTCAGGGCAAGGACCATCTCTTATAATGTGTTGATATAGCACTTAGCACAATGGGGTCCTGGTCCATGAAATGGGACTCCGATCGTAACTGGGGGCTTTGAGTGCCCTCATAATAGAAATAAATAATATGACTGGTAAAGGGGATCTCTCAGTTTTCTTTGGTGGGAGAGCCTTTAGACTGGTGTTTGTGTAATTGGAAAGTTGAATAAAAACATCAATACACTGTACTTTTTTAAAAAGCACATGTTAAAATTTTGGGAGGCACCTGCTAAATTGAAAACCAAAATAAATAAAAACTGAATACCTACAGAATAAGATCAGCAATATAATCATCCAGCTTCACACCACAAATGCACCCCTATATTGTCCTGGAGTAACCAATTTAAGGGATGAAGGTAAAATTCCATTTCCATATCCAGGGAGATCTTATCCCCATCATCCAAATTGTCACCCTGGCTGGTTCTCTTGGCGGAGATGTTAGGTTCACCTACATCACTTTACTTTCTAGAAAAAGGATAGAATAGCCCTACCAGTTCCAGCTTCCACCTGGGAATACTCCTATGCAACTTCTACTCCATAGTCCCAGGCCGGCTGGAGTGATTGCCACCACATGATCACTGTACAGCTGGCAGGAAGAGATGAAACTGCTCATTTCCATCTGTGACATTTCTCAGCCAGGAAGAAAGCTACAAGGCATCAAACTGTAGGCTGAGAGGCATCAGTGCGGCCACCTGTTAGAGATACTGATAAAGAAAAAACTTGGTAAAATATAGAGCTGTGAAGAACTGCTAGGAATAAAACAAACTGATAAAGAGGAAGTGATGGTGCCTTCTTACCACCAACCACCATTTACAGCTCCCATCAGAGGTCAGAACCCAGGAGGACAGAAACAAATACAAGCCTTTATGTAAAACAGATTACAAGAGACACATTGGAGGTGTGGATAGCACAGATCAGCTGCTACAGGCATAGGACACAATATCTTGTACTGTTAAAAATGTTGGGGAAAATGGAAGTCCATATGGCCCAATTAGCGATGCACAATGCTTTTGCTATAAACCAGAAAATAGCACCTGAAAGGCTGTTGTCATTTCTGGACTTGCAAACATATGTCATTTGCAGCCTTATATTTGTAAGTGCAGGCCTCCCTGACTTTGAGGGGGAAAGTCACAGAACACTGAGTTTGCTACAAGGAAATCACATTTCCCTCCACATAATGTAGTAAATAGCAAGAGTCTGCCAAACTTATCAGATTCAAAGAGAAGAGGCAAAAATTCTTAGTTGATATAAGTCATCATAACTCTATTGACTCGGGGCAGGGGTGAAAGAACAATTTCCAGCAGCTGAGGATTTGCCCCTGGAACTTAGACTAGCGTTCTGGGGAGTTTCATGAAATTGACTCAAACATTTGCCAATATAGGTCAAATTTGAATAGGTGCCCAGTTTTTCTCCTAGCAACATATTTGCCAGAGGAAATGAGACTCCAGGAGGTAAGTTCTTCTTTTAATGTGCACATGTAACTTACAGGAATGGGAAATGTATCAAGTGGAGAATCTATTCCTTGGGTACTTATTTCTTCCAGATTAAAGCAGAATTGTGGCTAATAAATTGTTGAGGTGTGAAGTGCATTTGCACCTCTCACAAGATGTAGCTGGTCCAAATGCCAGGGTATCACTTTTCCTTTTAATGTTCAATAAATTTTTCACAGGCCTGGCGTTAGCTATAGGTATGAAATGCAAATTTGTTTCAGTTTTCTTGCTGCCTGAATGGAAGTGAAGTAAGCATATAAAGGGCCTGATTTTCAGCCCTGATGTCATTGCATGTGTGTGTGTGTGTGTGTGTGTGTCCATCTGCTCACCTATGTTGTCCACACAGAATCGCATATATGTGTGCAAGTCTCCAATGTGTTTATACTTGAAGCTAGATGACTGGGCATCCAGCCACATGTCTATAAAATTGTGGAATTTGTGTTCATGCACAGATGTGCACCAATGCCATGCCAGGTCTCAGACCAGAGCACTCAGAATTCTGACACTTGCAGAGGAAGCTGATGGTTCAAGCAATATTCAGGTCATTCTATGGTGCTGATGATTCTCACAAATCATGATACACTTGAGACACAGCATGATTAGTACTCAGGGCACAAGACTGGGACTTGGGATACGTGGATGCTATTCCCAGCTCTGCCACTGCCCTGCTGTATGCCCAGGGTAAGTCACTTCATATCTCTGTGCCTCTGATTCTCCTCCTACCCTTTGCATGTCTTATCTATTGAGGGTGAGATTTTCAAAGGTACCTGAGCGAGTTAAGAGTCAGTGCAGCTTGTGCTCCTAATTCATTCAAGCACTTTTCCCCCACTCTTTGTGGGTTACATCTATTTAGATGGCAAGTTCCTTAGTACAAGGACGTGTTTGACTTTGTACAATGCCCAACACAATGACCATTCTGAGATGGGACCTCTAGGTGCTAGTGTAATACAAATAATACATATATTGTTTTTTAAAAAAAATAGTTTATATTCGGGTAGAATTTTATGACATATGAACATCAACCATAATGACAGCTAAGGAATTTAATTCTTCCTGCCTATATGCAGTACTTTATTATTCCATAACATGGACTGTTTTGCCAGTATTTATTTTGGTGGTGTGTGTACACTACAATTTTAAAAAGGGTTAAGATGTCTCATATTATAACATAATAATGGAGTTACACATTCAAATTCCTTACATTTTAAAAAACATACAGTAGGAAGAGCTACCCTGAAAAGGTCACTGATTGATCTAATTTGTTAACCTGACTCTAGAAGTTGCCAATACTTGTGCCTCATTACTGGTAACACCTAGATTAATGGAAGCAACAAAGAGTCCTGTGGCACCTTATAGACTAACAGATGTATTGGAGCATAAGCTTTCGTGGGTGAATACCCACTTCATCAGTTTAAGGTCTGAAGAGACTATCAGCTCATCTAATGTGACATGTATAACACAGATCAGAGAATTGCATCACGACTGGAGCATATCCTTCCAGCAAAACATCCAATTTTGATTTGAAGACTTCATAAGATGGAGAATCCACCACTTCCCTTGGTAGTTTTTTCCCTCACTGGTAAAAATTTGTGCCTTATTTCTAATATGCATTTGTCTGGATATAATTCTAGCCATTGGTTCTTATTATGATTGTCTCCACTAGATTAAACACCCCTTAATACCCAGTATTTTCTCCCTGAGAAGGCATGTAAAGCTTTCACACTACATAATATAGGAGGACGAATTATGCAATTCTACTGCATCGAGGAACACATTTAGTGCTAACCCAATGCTGGAACAATGTATGCTCCAAATGATGGGATTTGATATCCATGTAATTTTTCAATCTATACAGTGATATAGTACTGATATAAATACGTAACCTTTCCTTGAACACCTCTAAACTACTATTCTCTTCAATAGTCTCCCACCAGAGTGAATCCCATAGGTTGTTCGCATCTGATATGGCTTTTTAAACTATTCTTGTCTATCCCTTTTATATATATGCTCTTATAATTTCTCAGGTTTCCAGCTGTTCTGAACTTGTAGGATATTTTGAAGCGATGTATCAAATCAGCGTTCACCATTACCATGCTACATTGCTCTATTAACTCTCTTCTTTGTTCAGGACTAAATCATTTTAGGCTTCTTAATTTCTATACACATAGAATATCAACCCCCCAGCCAAAAAGCCACAAAGCTCTTTCCTATATTGTATATGTTGTTTTGGATAAAATGATCAAAACCAAAAGAGTATTTGAAGTGCACATTCCGATCAAAATGTTTGGGCCAAGTCAGTGGAACTATGCTGATTTACTCCTTCTGATGATCAGGTCCCAAAATGCCATCAATTTTTTTGGTATTGTTCAAATATCCCAAAGCAACTTCCTTTCCACCCTTTTTAACTGAGACTTTCTGTTGCTTTTCTTGAGACCGAAGAGGAATGTCCATCCAGTATGTTTACCGTTAACACTAATAGTGACTTTAATTAAATTTATTTGAAGATAAATATTCTGATATATCCTAAAGTTTTCAGCTTGAGATGACGCAGTTTTGTTTGAATGTAATTCAGATCTAGTATCATATGTGGTGAGTTCATTCCAGACAAATGGTTAAAAAAATCCAGTGTGTCAGAACTTCAGGCATTGTACACTGGGGAAAGTTACTGGCAGAATGCATACTTTGGAGCATTTTTCCATTATCACATGGGATTCTTAGCCCTGAGATTGTTCTGCTTGAAACACGCATCTCCTTGGAGAATCTGATAAAGATACTGCGTAATAGAGAGATCAGATTTCCAGTACTCTTAGGAATGACTTTCACAAGGGTAGGAAGAAACATATTTCCCATTTTGGGAAATAGAAGAAGCCACTCTCAACAGAAAGAAAAGTTTAAGATTGCAAAAGAAACATCAGGGCTGGAATGTTATGGGAGTTATATACCTCTGTAGCAATCAGTGTGGTTTGTACAGGATATCAGTGTAAGTGGCTATTGAATTAAGAGGCGTCCTTCCTCTGTAATTTACACTACAAATTCAGTGTAAAAAATTCCGATGTTTCATCAGACTAATTCCATTACCTTACTGAGTGACAGAAATTGCATTTGTTTTCTTTAGGCTCTAAAATACAGACATAATAAACCAACAGAAAGAAAAGGGCGGGGGGGATGGGAGAGTGATCCTGATTTTTTTCAGGGATGAGAGAACCCAGAATATTTGGGTTAGGAAATAAGCTGAATATTTAAGAAAGCCAAACTTTTTGAAGTCTGTGTTCTGGTTAGACTTCTGTTTGCAGTTCTGCATTGTATAATTAAAAGAAACATACAGAGAACTCACATGAATTTTAGCTTCTGCCAAAAGATGCATTGTTCATGGTTGTTCTACTAATTTTTGCTTTAACCCATAAAATACTAATATTTTCCAGTCTGACAGACAAACTAATGCTTAGGAAAGGTGTGTGTTTGTGGGTGTACATACATGCATTATGTCTGCCACATCTATCCCCAGTGAGACAATATGAGTAGTTGCTCAGATCTGGTCATTCTTTGAAGACATGCGTTAAAATCATCACACTTATATAGTACTCAGGTTACTAAAGCATTGAGAAAGAGTAGATTTTTCTATGCAATTGTTATTTAATATCTGTCTGAAGTATTTGAATCTCATTGAAAATGAAATGTATCCCAAATAAACTGTTTTCATTTGTATCTAAACGTTCTTCATATCCATTTAAGTCACTGTCCTTTGTCCATACCAAGAGTGGTTTTTCATGATGAAATACAAGTTTAAGGTTGATCATCCACTGAAGAAAATGAAACACACATCTCAGTCTCTCTCTTTTTCCTGGTTGTGATGCTTTGGGGTTCAACCCAGATCAGCATGGGGATCTGTCACTCTGGGTACCTTACATCCTATACTGCAGGGCTCAAGGGCCTGACACCAACAGCCAGGATACAAGCATGCAGGTCATTTCTTGCTTTCACCACCTGGCTACTTTTTTTAAGGGTGACCCCAACACCTTCCCCATCCCAAATTTCCCCCAAATTGTCTGCCAATGTGAAAATCTGCTGAGGTTCCAAAAACTGTAAGTTACTGTGTGACCTTTCTCAGCCTTGGCAAATGAGAACTTTGCTACTGCTAAGCTGTGTGGTAATTTCCTGATGCATCAGCTTGTCTGCCTTGTCAGCAAACTCTCCAGGACTCTGCCAGTCCACACCTTACCTTGTAGGTAACAAATAGTGAACCCCAACTCCTGAGTTCCCCCAAGACGTCTCCCTGAAGTCCTCTCCTGGAACACTCACTGAAGTTCTGAAGTTTATTTTTCCTTTAAAGAGACAATACACAGCAGCTCATTAATTTAATTGGGGTTTGACAAACACTCTTATTTCAATCACAACATTTAATTGATTTGTAGTAAAAGCAAAACAAGTGCATTTAGGAAGGAATAAAGATAGAAAGGGTTACAAGGCAATACAAGTAAAAATATGCTTCTAAGACTGAAACTTAATTGCAGCAAGTTACAGTCTGTGCCTGAGCAGGTTTCTCACCTCAACAGTTTCCAGAGACTTCAACTCTTGGATGACGGATCCAATGTTCTGTGATTTCAAAAGCTCTGTGCCCTTTAATCCCCCAAGTGACAGACAACTCAAATGTCTTCCTCCTCCCCTTTATCACCCCAAAATTCATTGTCTCTGTTTCAAAAGCCAGGAAGACTTCCTGCTGTTCTTCCCTTCCTGTGACTTTCCCATCCCTCTGCTGATTTGTATGTAAATGGGGCTTCCATTGTTTTGCTTCTATAATGCACAGTTTACATTGAAGACAGGTAGACAGCTGCTTTCTCTCTTGTCTGGCACAAAACCTGTTTCTCCCTGTGTTTGGCCACAGACTTTAAAGTATAATGTCAGTTAGTATCCATAAGTCCTCACCTAGTGTTAATACATACATTTCACAATGACGTTAATCACCAGTGTGTCATAGGCTTTCATAAAAGACCTTACTTTATTCACTTGTATAATTCAGTAATATTGTAAAGTATCGGGGGTAGCCATGTTAGTCTGTATCCACAAAAAAAAAATGAAGAGTCCAGTGGCACCTTAAAGACTAACAGATTTATTGGGGCTTTTGTGGGTAAACCCCCCATTTTTTCAGATGCAGTAATATTGTATACAAACAGATGATTCAATTGTTTATCTTCTGATGGTCAGACCCCCTGTCTTTAGAGCCTAGCAAACCTTTGAAATGTATTCTTTGAGAAGTAAGCCCAGACCAAGATTCTCTTTCTGAGAGATGCCATGCTATCTTCTCCCCTGCTTTTTGGTTTGTTTACCATGTATTCAGATGTACCTTCATTGTCTCTTTCTGACGATTAGGCTGGTCAGACAAACAAATACACATTCCTTTGTCTAAGGCCGATTGTGCTTATGCATTGCTTGCCAAACACTTTTTAAGAACATAGTTCTAGTACATAATTCTTCGTGGCCACTCCATAAATACATATTACACGAGAATATTAATGATCAGTGCATTATTAGTTTTACAGTGATGTATTACATGACATCTTTTGGGTATACATCATGACAACCATGCGTTAGGTGTAATGAGTATGACATGCTTGACAAGTGTTGTTGACACAGTAGAGAACCACCCATGGGCCTCTGAGTCACTTTGGTCACTATCTTTTAATTACTAGCAAACATAATTTAGTGAAATGGTGTAAATTGTCACAGCACCATTGTGATGCTAATTTCCATTATTTGAGGCCCTATCACTTGATCATTAAAACAAGAAAAAGGATCATATAAATGTAAGATTTTTAATCTTAATTGGATATAGAATATTTTTTCTGTCTCTAACAGATATCTTTGATCAAACTGCTATTTTAAATACAAATAATATGGTTGTTTTCTGGCACATGTTTCTTCTGCATAATATTGATTTACTGACCATGTAAAGACATCATGTCTAATCTTCTGAGTTAACCTGAAAATTTAAGGCACAATCCATGCCCACTGAAATCAGTGGTAGGCTTTCTATCAATTTCAGTAACAGTTGGGTCAGGCCAATAGTTCTGTTGTATATACAGGCATTTTAAAGAATATGAAATTAAAAATATCCCAGTAGAATAACAGTGTACCTTTCATTCAATGCATTACATGCTTGTTAAAATCCATTTTCAGTGGTTTCTTATCCAAAGCCCATTGAAGTCAATAGCAGTTTTTCCATTGATTCCAGTAGGCTTTGGATCATGCCATCTATCTTTTGTGACCTACTATGTTGTGTTAGTCAGAGTTTCTTAATCACTTGGAGGAGCCATTTACGTCTTTGTATTTGAATAAAGAACTTCATGAACCACCTTTCTCAAGAGGACTAGCTGCTGAGACTTAGTTTTAAGTCATTTTTATAGGAACAGCAATGGGGGTTAATGCCCAATAGAAACAAAGTCAGCTAAAGAGCTAAAATATGCAGCCTATGTTTTATTAGCAACATTGACCCAGAAATGAGAAATGAATTATGGAATGTTTGCTAATGAGTCATTAATTTCTTTATAATTGTTTCCACATTTGGGAGAGCTCTCTTTCTAAAGCATCTAGAGAACCACTGTTGTCATAGGGAGTTTGGATGAGGACCATAATATCTGATATGTCCTATAACAACTCCATGTATTATAAGGGATTCTTTTTGTTTATTGAGTTACATTTATGGGCTTATTTTATGGTTCATTTAATCCCCCCCCCCCCAAGCTATTGTCTCCTCCTCCACTACTCTTTAAGGTAAAATACTTAAGAAATGAACAAGGAATCTCTATCTACAACAGATCAGAAAGCAAACTAACCAAAATATAGTCAGAAATGTTAAGTAAGGTCTATTTTAGATCCTTACTCAGGTCTCAGAGAATTGCAAACACTAGTAAACTGTATATCTGTGTAGCTGCATAGCTTTCATGGAATCAGCAATCCGTAACATAGTCAGTGTTATTTAAATACAAATTAAATAAAACTTTAAAAAAATTGCTCCCATTATAGTGATCTGTTAATGTTTTAAGCCTTTAACGCTTATGGGGCATGACTCTAATTGCATGATTCTGCCACTGGTAGATCTCAAAGAGCTTCTTGATCTTCAGGATATTCACATCTTTGGGACTATTTTTCAGGAAAGGTTTATTTCAACCATGAGAAAAGTTGGCAGCAACAGTTGGGTTTTGACTGTTTATTTTTAACATTCCTGATAAAACCAGAACAAAACAAATCATATTTTTTATCTGACTTGAAAACCAAAAAGTAAAACATATTGCTATGTGGAAGACTTATTCATTTCTCTGATCAGGGACTCTTTGCAAAAAATAGGCTTAGTGTTGACATTCTGAATGACAGCATGAAGGAAACAAGAGAATGAAGCTATCTATGATAGTGGTTTTCAACCTTTTTTCATTTAGAGACCTCTGAAAAATTTCAAATGGAGGTGCCAGACCCCTTTGGAAATCTTGGACGAAGTCTGCAGATCTCCTGTGGTCCACGGACCATAGATTGAAACCCATTGATCTATGATATTTCTTACTGGGGTGGTATTTCCAGGTGGTCCGAGTTTCCTTCCCTAGTGTTGACCCACATGTACTGCATAGTGTCCGTGGTATGTGAAATGGGCCACTTATTTTTTTTGCACTTGCATGGTGCATTACATTTGCCCACGTCAAGAAATAAGAACACCGTAGATCGTGCATTACATTTGCCCATGTCAAGAAATAAGAACACCGTAGATCGTGCATTACATTTGCCCATGTCAAGAAATAAGAACACCGTAGATCAGGTACCAGGATTTTATATCAGTTTGGATTAAAAAGCAAAGGGGAATAAGGGTGAGCATAATGGAATTTTAGACCAGGTGGGCAAGGCAAAGAGATCTGCAATAGCAATATGATTAAAACAGCAGGTACTTTGTATAAGGCAATGTTTATGTTCAACTGCATAGAGTGTAAAGTATATGCCCCACTGCACACACAGAACCAGGCATAGCAGCAGTAGTTAGAACCCCAAGACTTATCACCTGGCACAATCCCACTGTAGTGAATGTAAGAACTTCTCAGTCTGACCTGTGCACAGCTTGCACACAAGTTACATGGTTGCAGGTGACCACATCCTCCCCCTCCTCTGCCAACTGATGTCACAATGTCAGCAGTGATGACAGAACAGTAGAAAACAAAAAAGGAGCAACAGTGGATGCAAAAACAGTTTGCTCTTTGTGCCTTTACAGTAGCTGTTTCTCTGCCTTGTGGGTAATGGAGGCTCTTGTCTTGGTAGCACATGAGAGAAAGTGAGTTTCATCTCCACTTGCAGCCTTCTGGCCAATGATATGTTCCCACTCATCATTGGAACCTTTCTGCCCTTTATCTTTAACATCACTCATGGACCCCCGGTTCACCTGACTCAAAACAACCTTGACAAATTGGAGAATTGTCAACAAGTCAACAAGATGAAATTCAAGAAAGACAAATGCAAAGAACTTCACCTGCAAAGTAAAAATCAAATGTGTAACTACACAATGGGGAATAGTTGGTTAGGTGATAGTACTAGTGAAAAGGATCTGTGTGTGTGGGGGGGGTAATAGTGGATCAGAAATTGAACAGGAGTCAACAATGTGATGCAATTGTGAAAAAGGCAAATAACATTCTGAGGTACGTTAACAGGAGTGTCATATGAAAGACACTGGAGGTAACTGTCTAGCTCTACTCAGCACTGGTTAAATCTTAGCTGGAATACTGTGTCTAGTTCTGGGTGCATAATCCAGGAAAAATATGGATAAAGTGGAGCAAGCCCAGAGGAAAACAACAAAAATGATAAAAGGCTTAGAAAACTTGGCCTATGAGGAAAGGTTAAAAAGACTGGGCCTGTTTTCTTTTAGAGAAAACACGACTGAGGGAGGACCCGATGACAGTCTTCAACTATGTTAAGGGCTGTTATAGAGGATGGTGGTCAATTGTTCTCTATGTCCACTAGAGCAGTGGTTCTCAAACTAGGGCAGCCGTTTGTTCAGGGAAAGCCCCTGGTTGGCTGGGCCGGTTTGTTTACCTGCTGCATGCGCAGGTTCAGTCGATCGCAGCTCCCAGAGGCCACAGTTCACCACTCCAGGCCAATGGGAGCTGCGGGAAGTGGAGGCCAGTACGTCCCTCGGCTTGTGCCGCTTCCTGCAGCTCCCATTGGCCTGGAGCGGCGAACTGTGGCCACTGGGAGCTGCAATCAGCCAAACCTGCAGACGCGGCAGATAAACAAACCGGATCAGCTTGCCAGGGGCTTTCCCTGAACAAGCGGAGGCCCTAGTTTGAGAACCACAGCACTAGAGGTAGGACAAGAATAATGGGCTTAATCTGAAGCAAGGGAGATTTAGAAGAGTTATTAGGGAAAATGTTCCCACTAGTAGGTCAGTTAAATTCTAGAATAGACTTCCAAGGCAGGTTGTCGGCTACCCGTCATTGGAGGTTTTTAAGAACAGATTGGACAAACACCTGTCAGGGATGGTCTACATTCACATAGTCCTGCCTCAGTGCAGGGTCTGAACTTGCTGGTCTCTTGAGGACTCTTTGAGCCCTACATTTATCTGATTCTATGATTTCCAAATGAAGTTACACATCAAAGGAATTCTCCTCTCCAAATTCAGCACCTTCCTCTGTAGTTATTCTGTCCTATACTTTGTTTCTGACAAATACCTACATGACTGTCTTGTTCAAATGATAAATTACCCTTACATGTATGGGCAGCAGTTCTCTGAAGTATGAAGGTAGAACTGTCTATCTGTGAGATTCTCAGTATTGAACAAATTATACTTTGGCTGTGCCTCCTGACTCTTCACTGCCATGTCTGATTATTGACCTTGATAATTGGTGCCTCTTCTAGAGAAATAATATTATTTTCTTTGCTGAACATATATCCACCTCTCCTGGGTTTCTTTCTTTCTTTTGTGATGAATGTCTTTGATGCTATGACAAAACAAAAGAAAGTCCTCCGGGAAAGATCAGAGATGTATTCTCCTTGTAACATGGTATAGTACTAATAAAAGTGAAGCTTATTAAGAATTTCACACTCTGGAAAAGAAACAGTTCTCATGCTATGCAAGGCCTGATGCAAAAGCCACTTGGAGACGATGCCAAGGCTGTTGTTGACTTCAATGAGCTTTAGATCATCCCTCTTTGAGTACTGGCCTCATAAGTACTCCGCTCACACGAGTGCAGACCTCAGGAACATAAAATACTAAGGGTATATCTACACTACCCACTGGATCAGCATGCAGCGATCCATCTAGTGGAGATGGATTTCTCACTTTAGTCTAGACATGATAAATTGACCCCCGAGTGCTCTCCCATCAACTCTTGTACTCCACGGCCGCGAGAGGTGCAGGTAGAGTCGACGGGGGACCGATAGCAGTCTACTCGCCACAGTGAAGACACCACAGTAAGTTGATCTAAGTACGTTGACTTCAGCTACGTTATTCACGTAGCTGAAGTTGTGTAACTTAGATCGATCCCCTCCCCATACAGTGTAGACCAGGGCAAAGACTATAACACAACACAAGAGATGTTCGGAAGCTCAGGAGGCCACAGCAGGAAGATATAATTATAATCAATGTGAAATTTAGTTAGTGTCAAATACTGGAAAAAATCAGTTCCAAGGTCGTGTACTTATAGAAGTATTTCAAATTAAACATTGGAAAGGAGACACTAGATTTTGCCTGACTGGCTCAAACAGCATATTTCCCACTAAGAGTCACAAGGAGTAGGTTTAATCCATCATGGAATCACGAGGAACAATATAACTTCAACCATATGACAAATCTCATCTAATCCATCTCTATCACTGTGAAATGCTGCATTTGGATTATTGATCTGTATGATAGAAGAGGGGAAATTAATGTAAAATATGATGGTAATTTTACTAATAAAAATACGGGGGGAAAATGGCATTTTCATGGAAACACCAGGAACCTGAAAAAGGGGACATTCTGAGTGCTTTTCATCTTGAACTGAACATGTTGTATACTTCTAGTGACAAGACTTCTTACTTATAAGTGTCACATATAGTTAGAAAGATCACTGGAGGGATCGAGATGGTAGTTTTACAGGAGAAAAATGTGCCAGTTTTTGCTGGTGATATTGGTGAAAATTGGACCTGCTTCACAAATTGTCCCAGAAAATTTTTACAAAGCACAAACAGGGAATTACACATACTCTAGCCATTAAAGGGTTTAAATGGATATTTTTCTCCCCAATAAATTAAAAGTCACTGAACTGTGGAATTTCTCTTCCATCCTATTACCTCCGGCTTCGTCCAGAATAGCCACCCTCTTTGTGTCTACTGACCATCTAAAAGTTGACATTCTACTTATCTACTCAACCGAATGATGCTAGTAATGCAATAATTTCCTTCAAACATTCTTATTGGTTTTATGTCCTTATTTTGGGGTTGCTGACTCCTTTGAGGGGAGTCCAGGGCCAGTCTACCCATGACAAGTTAATTTAAAGGGAGAGAGTCTATCTAGATAGCTAACTGACTAAGGAATATCTGGGCCTGATAAAAGGCCATCAAGGCTCAGTTATAGGGAGGTGCTGATAGAGAGACAATTTCTCCTAAGAGAGGAACTCCAGAGTCCACAGACCCCAAGAAGGAAGGCTGTGTCACACCTATGCCCAAGGGGAGAGACTTTATTTCAAATTTATTTTAAGATTTAATTAAATAGAGTTCCACAGGGGAATTTTGTTTTATGGAGTTCTTAAGGGGCCCTGAGGAAAAGGGAAACTGAGGCAGAGAGTGCCTACAGTCCCATGCTAGGTCAGCATGGGACACCACAGGGTAGACAAGTCGCTCTTAACTTTTAACATACAGTTTTTTTAAAATGAAGTGTGCATGTGAGAATAAATTTTTGCTTATCATTGTCAAAGAGTAGCTATTGCACTGGGTTGAGTTAAAGCACTGCATAAAGCATTTCAAACTTCATTGCAAGTTTTCTCTCCTCCCCCACTACACCATGACCGATGTCCATCAATCCTTGTTTGCAACATCACCTGCTGTTCTGATATGAGGCTTCTCCTGAACAGAAACTGGAGTAAAGAACAGAAAAAAAATGTTTGTCATTGAACTGAACTGAGAAGAAGGAAGAGGAGAATGATAAGATCATAGCCTGCAGCACTTTGTTTATGAGAACATCCTTCCAGTGATATATGTCTGCACCAGGTGAAAGGATTGTGTCACCCCTAACATATTTTAAATGCCAGGGCTGTCATGCAAGAAGACAATGATTAACAAGTTTAAAGAAAATGTGGTGTCCATGTAGTCAGTGTTATTTTTTTAAAGGTTTGCACTTGGTAGTATTGTGTGATAAACTTGTGTTGTAGTCTTCTCAAATGGAACCTCTTCTCACACAACCTTAAGCGTAATAATCTAGTTTGGACTGTAGGTGAATCAATAGTGTTGCACATATGCCCACATGTATCTGCCACAGGTTTTTCAGCTTGTCTATCTTATATGGCCCTGTTGCAGTGTGAAGACTCAGCGGCATGGTGCCTCCTGCTGGTTGTCTCGAGAATTAGCTTTTTCCAGCCCGGAGCACCCTCTGCAGGCCAGTATCTTGTCTGCCGGTGGCCCTGTGTCCCTCTTAGACTCTGGTGCCTTTGCCCAGGGGTTCTGCTCACCACAGTACCCCCTCAGTCTGGGTCTCTCCTCCCAGGGGAACCCCCAACCCTCTAAGCCCATCTTGCCTCAGTGACTACTGCCAGCCATCATCTAGCCCCCATTCCCTGGGGCGGACTGCAGTTCATAAACCACTCATCATCAGCAAGGGAGTTAGGAACTGCTGCCTTTGCCTATCTCTGGGCTGCCTCTCTGCAGCCCCAGTACCTATTTGGCCCTTTTTGTAAGGCCTCCAGCCTGAGGTTTTTCCTGGCTGGAGTTCCCCAGCTACCTCTGCCCTTCCCCAGCACTGGTCCACCTCAAGTACCCTTCTCAGCTCCCAGGCAGCCAGGTCATTTTCTCTCAAAAAGCTAGGGACAGAGTGTGTGTTTTAGCTTCTGGCCCATTGCCCTCTTATAAGGGCCAGCGGGGCCTGATTAAGCCAGTCACAGCTGTGGCTGTTTTCCCCATCAGCCTACCTTTTCCCCGCTGCAGCCCTCTCCAGGGCTACTTTAACCCCTTCAGGGCCGGAGCGGGGTGACCACCTCGCTACAGGCCCCAATTACAATAATACTTGAGTTTGTCAAATCTGTAATGTATTTATCCTCACAATACTCCCAAGATATTGGGAAGAGCTATTATCCCTATTTTACAGATGGGCAGCCAAGACATCGGAAAGAGATTAAGCAACTTGCCCAAGGTCACACAAAAAGTCTGTGATAGTGCTAGGAATTGAAACCAGGTCTTCAGCTATCACTAGCTGGACCATCCTTCCTTTCCCTTGTCTACATCACCTTCCTAGATAGCATCTCCATTGATATTTCGCAGAAAGGGATGGAGAGTTTCCCTCTATTGGTATTAAGTCCCCTGCAATGCAAAGTCAGTATTTGAATCCAAGACATTATTGTGTTTACTTGAAATCACTCCCAGATTTTCTGTTTCGTTCCTCACTCATGACTGTATAGATCAGTGATTCTCAACAAGGGTTACGTGTACCCCAGGGGGTACACAGAGGTCTTGCAGGGAGTACATGAACTCATCTCTGTATTTGCTTAGTTTTACAACAGGGTACATAAAAAGCACTAGCAAAGTCAGTACAAACTCAAATTTCGTACAGACAAAATAAGAACGTAAACAATTTTTCAGTAAGTGAGTGGTGACACTTTTGTTTTTCATGTCTGAGTCTGTAAGTAGTTTTTAAGTGGGGTGAAACTTGGGGGTAGACAAGACAAATCTGACTCCTGGATGGGGTACAGTACTCTGGAAAAGCTGAGACCCACTGATATAGATTACTTGCATTAGAGAATTAAGCAGGCATCTATGGAACCACCTGGTGGACATTCTTTAATTTTCTGCTAGTTTTCAAGGACGGTTTGATATCTTAAAGTTGCTACAGTGTGTGGCAGAGCTCTGACCTTGTCCCCATGGGTGCCATGCTTCCAGGCAGTTTATGCTAGCCTTAGTGGCTCACCACGACCCTCCACGTAGCCCTTCTCTCTCTAGGGCCAGGGTTACAGTCTACTGAGCCCTTTTCATCATAAGCCAGCAAGGAGGTTGGGGAGAGAACTCCCACAGTCCCTGTTGTCCCTAGGGGCTTGTTTCAGAACAGTTTAGCCTCCTGTCCTGACTTCCCCTCTCAGGAGATGTTTCTATAGTGGCAGGTTGGGGGGGGACCTGGACCCCACCTCTACTCCAGGTTCCAGCCCACAGACTCTAATGGTAGCAGCTGTTGGCAGCCAACCTTTCACTGCCAGAGTTGCTACATTTCCCTGGGCCACTTCCCAGCTTTTCTGCTGCTCCCTTCTTCACCCTTACCTTAGGGCTCCCTTATCAATGGCTTGAGAGTGTCTTCATTAATTAGCCCCACTTCCTCTCCTCTGGCTCCCCAGCTCTTTTCTGCCTGACTGGAGTGAGTTCTTTTATAGTATCAGAGAGGCCTTAATTAGAGTCAGGTGGTCACATCAGCTTAATGGCTTCACCTGACTCTTTGTAGGTTAATTGGAGTCAGGTGTTCTCATTAGCCTGGAGCATCCCCTGTTCTGGTCAGTCAGGGAACAGAAAACTGTTAATCCAGTGGCCAATATATCTTTCTTCTGCTGCTCTGCTGGACCCAACTGGCCTGGGTCTATCACAAATGGTTTACTTGGATTGAGAGTGGGCCACTGATGCTTTTCAATCGTATCAGTGTCTTTTCTGAAAATTGGCAAAAAAATGACATCACTGAATTTTGCCTGGTTTCTGAGCTTTCACAATTTGTTCATGATTTATGGGAAATACAGGTAGCCTGGGAATGTACATATTTTTATATAAGCTGGAAATAGAGCCACAAATTGTCTTGGTTGAAGAGATTTAACTCTTCCAGTAACTGCACCTGTGACTCGTCAGTTTCAAAAATGGTACTGGACTGCCAGTGGAGCGACCTTTATTGTCACAAACAATGTATGTTGTTCTGTAGCTATCAGCTCTATGGCAGTTTTCATCACAGCCATTCCCCCTGATGAACAAAGGTGCTAGTGACGCCATCACTGGTGATGTGGTTCCATAATGTGACTCAATGTCTCAGACTAACAGCCTGAGCTGACTCTTTGGAAGGACAGTGTACTCCATGTGACACTGACTAGAGGAGCAACACCAGGACCCAAGTTAATAGCCTGCTACTGCAGTTCAGGGGAAAGATTTCTGGAGGTAAGGAAAAAAAGCAAATGAGTAAAGCTATAGCCATGCATGCTACATGGCACTCAGTGCTAAAATGACATCACAGAATGTTAAGAGAAAGGAAAACAGCAGCATTACATCTATGAGTGACACTATGACCAGAGTCAATGGAACCATCATCCAGTGCTATATTGGGAGGGAGGGGATGGGGGGACATTATAAGTGAGGGAAAAGGCTCGTTTGGATGATCTGGGATTTAAGAGCCAGGATTTCCTGAGTCCTAATCCTCATTCTGCTTTTGCTAACCTGTGTGGCTTTGGGCAGACATCTGAATTGCTCTGCCTTGATTTCCCACCTATAAAATGGAGATAATATCTGCCTTGCCTACCGCACAGGGATATTATTTAAGGAGGGTTATTTAATTAATGGCTGTAAAGTTCATTGCAAATGGAAACACCATGTAAGAACTAAGCGTTATTTAATCTTGTGACCAAAAATGGTCTCCAATCTTTTTTAAGCAGAACATTAGTTTTTGCAGGGGGCTCAGTCACACACATGAATACTTACCTTAACTTAAGTCATCAGGAACCATAGATTGCCTCTATAAGAAATAGTTTACTCCTGAACCAGTAAATTTACTACACAAAGCAGCCATTATTTATGCATTCCTGCATATATGGCAAGGTGAAAATAATAGAATAAACATCATATACTTCATTATGATATCAGTTTACACTTCCAGGGTACACAAAAAGAGGCCATTTCATCAAGCTAATTGCCTGAAAGTAAAAGAGAGAGAACTTTAGCTATTAGTCTATTATGGGGCTTTTTTCTTAATCACAAATAGGGGCCGTGTTTCCCTAGGGGGATGTGTATTCTAATTTACAATTGAACTACAGATCAGAGCAATCAATCTTGTGCAGCACTTTTACAGTGTAATTGCTGCAACATAACAAATAAAACAAAAAGCAGCCTAAGCTGAGTTTCAGCTTGAGGTGGAGATATTTACCAGGCATTGGTTCATGGTGGGAGGGAGAAAGAGAGATGCCACAGCCATGAATATGCAATGAGGGCTCATTAGTGCCCCAGTGTTGCCATGACGAATGGCATTATCCCGAGACTGGTGCAGCCTAAACATGAATTTTATAACGACCCATTTATCATGACTTGTCACGGGTTTTTTTGTTTTTTTTTACTGTACTTTCCACCAGCTTGCACACCTTTCACCATTATTACTTTAGAATCCCTTTCTTTCTTATTTTATTTGATATTGATTCCCGTCTCCTAAAGAGAAAGTGCTTACAAACATGAACAAGCCAGTGATGGCTTAAGATTAACCAGTAGCTTCTAAAGTTGAAGAACCCATGCAAAATATGTAGATGGTCTCTGCCCACTTCCTAATGGACAAGTGTCCTCATTGTCACAAATATCAGCGCAGGTTAGACAACCTTGTCAGTTGCCTCTGCAGAGCAGTCCAGTATTGAATGAGCAGGGAAACAAATATCTTCTCATTCTGGTGGGTGTGATGCATTCATCTGTTTGGTTGCCCTGAGCATAAACTAAAAATATTCCTCCTCAGCCCACTGCACCTGTGTGCACGGTATAAAACTCTGACCTCCCCTGTAGGATGACTAGGCACTAAATCTGGCAAACAGATAAAACTTCTGGTGTATGCAAGTATTCCCTGGACACAGTTTCCATGTAATGACAATAACATCCAGTGATCTAGGGCAAGATACATGAGTGAAATCTATGGAAAAAAGGAATGTTTAAAAATTAAAAGCAACCTATGCTCTCTTCCCACTGCCCTCCTTCTCTCTTTTGATTGTTGATCACATTTTAGTATTGTCTCACACTTTGGCCCAGTTAATCTATAGTTAATACGTTACTGCCTAAAAAGAAATCCGTATAAATTGGAAGCTTGTACTGGTACTGCCTGGGCTGTATATAAAGGTCATCATTCTCCAGAGATACGAATCTGGCATTTTCATGGGCATTAAAATTCACTCTTTTTTTAAGTTGAGAACTGTATGATTATTATTATCCCAAATGCTTTCATTGCTAGGATGCATTTTTTTCTCTAAAGTGTCTCTGAACTTTCACACGAGGTTTCTGAGATATCTACTAGCATCAAATCTATCTTTGCTGGGTTTTATACTCTTGCTATTTTACAAGGGTTACAATAACAAAGCAAATTATTTCACTTATTTCTGGGATGAAACTTCATTTTTTCAAACAAGCTGTGGTTTCCCATGGTATCTGAAAACAACTCTCCTGAAATTTTATATTGGGCTAGTCCAAGGGACATGGGTTCATTTGTCATAACTCTTTAAAATATATAAATAAAAAAATAATTGGAGATATACCTATCCCCTAGAACTGGAAGGGACCTTGAAAGGTCATTGTACTCCAGCCCCCTGCCTTCACTAGCAGGACCAAGTACTGATTTTTGTCCCAGATCCTTAAGTGGCCCTCTCAAGGATTAAACTCACAACCACCCTCTACAACAGTGGTTCTCAAACTGGGGCTGCTTCTTGTTCAGGAAAAGCCCCTGGCAGGCCGGGCCAGTTTGTTTACCTGCCCTGTCTGGAGGTTCAGCTGATCACTGCTCCCACTGGCAGCAGTTCAGCCATTCCAGGCCAATGGGGGCTGTGGGAAGTGGTGCGGGACAAGGGATTTGCTGGCCGCTGCTTGGTCTGGATCATCTACCGGGGGGCTAAGAAGAGAGAACATTATTATAAAAGGTGAGGAAGGAATATAATATATCCTAATATGTTTTTTCCTACAATTATTGTTTGGTCCTTTCTTCTTTTTTAAAAACTGATCATAATTATATTTAATAATCATGATCCATCACCAAGGTGGTGGCGGGTATCTCTGGAGTGGAGATTAATATTGGAAAGGGTTGCTACTGTTTTAGGACCAATAAAGCCATATTATGAGCCTACTGCTGGATCTCTCCATAGCATTTGCTATGATCAATTGCTGCCCTGTTCCAGAGGTGTGGCAGAGGAAGTCCCTGCTGAGATGGTTTTAATCATTCCTCACAGGCTCCATTCAGAGAGTTGTGATGGGCACCTGCTATTTCACCTCTGTAGCCCTCACTCGTGGAGTCCCTTGGAAACTCAGCCTGTCTCTCTCCTTCTGCTCGTCATCTATATGAAGACAGATTTTGGAACATCTTGGACTAAAAGGCCAGCCCTGTGCAGATAACACCTGGCTCTATGTCACCTTCATGTCACACACAAATAACACTGTCTCTCCAGGCTGAGATGAGCAACTATCTGGAAGAGCAAGTGGGTGAAGATGGATCCAGAAAAGCCTGAAATGATGCTTGCAGTCAGAGGGAAGTGTTTAGAAGAACTTGCCACCTCTGGAACATTATCTTCCAATCAGTGTTCTCCCTCAGATCATTAGGACTCACATGGACTCATTATTTCTAGATCCCCAAATAGCTGCAAATGAGAAAAGTGCCACTTTCTACTTAGGGCTGCCCAATCTGACTCCTTTTCGTTTGGACATAGCCCCAGCGACCTATGTATTTGTGACTTCCAGACATCATTATTGTAAATCTTTATACCTAGAAATGAAACCATTCTTCTTAGTGGTTCTGAACATAGCAGCTTTTCTGACTGGCAACACAAGTCATAGAGAACTCATCACCCCAATGCTCCACTCTCTACAGTGGTTCCATGGGGAATACTGGGTCAGATTCAAGGCTTTAGTCTTCATCTTCAAAGATCTCTCTGGAACCAGCCCAAGCTGCCTCATTATCATGAGATCATGACCTCTCACAACAGTTATGTTCCACTGGGGGCATGGGGCTGTCAGCCTCAAGAATGAAACTTGTGCTTGTAGGAAAAAGAGGTGTTTGAGTGACTGGCCTGCAGATCTGGAACTCTCAGAAGAGATAAGGATGACCATGAACCTCAGTGTTTTCAGTCCAAAATGCAAAATGAATTCTTTAGTCTACCTACCCGTACTGATACTATGCATACCCACATACCTGTCCAGACCCTTTTGATGGGGAAAGTAGGACACAAAAAAGAGAGGGATGTATTCTTGTGTATATACTTCACTATTTTGGGTAGGAGGCATTTAGATACCCTACTGATGGCTATCATATATGAAATTAGAAAGACATATAAAGCCAATTTTAAAAGACCATCTTAGTTTAGAAGCTAGGTACCTATTTTTTTCAGTTTCAGGTTCACATCTATGGGTACCCAAATATTTTACTGCAAATTCTGCAATATCTCCTAATTTTAATGCTTGTTTTGAAAAGGGGTATAGTTATAACTGCAAACTGTTCACCGGCACGTCTCTGATCTGGAAATGGCAATCATTAAAATAAAATAAAATAAAATAATTATGTTCTTTAATGTATTTGAAGTGCCAATTCTAAAAATATATGCGTGTACATCTATCTATCTATCTATCTATCTATCTATCTATCTATCTATCTATCTATCTATCTATCTATCTATCTATCTATCTATCTATCTATCTATCCTCTAAATTTATAATAAGCATACTCAAATTTGAGGAGTTGGAGAATAAAACTTTCTTTGTTCTGTGAATATTAGCTTCCAGCAAACTGTCAGTATGTGCTTGTCTCAAACAGGACTTGGGAAATCAGTGTGGGATTTTTTTTTAAATGCACAGTATTGGCCTAACTCTATGCCCATGGAAATCAGTGGAATTTTATTAATGATTTCAATGGGAACAATATTAGCCCAAAGCTAAGCACATTCAAAAATTCAACCCCAAAAGTATATCTTAATAAAATTATGTGCAGATCTAACTCCCACTTGCCACAAAACCCTGAAATCAAATAAATGAACATTTTAAAAAAAATTAGTGACTCATTTTCATACATCGGCAAAAAGGAGCTGTGTCATAACCTAGTCCCAGATTTGGACCTTAGCGTCCAAAATATGGGGGTTGGCATGAAAAATCTCCAAGCTTAGTTACCAGCTTGGACCTGGTACTGCTGCCACCACCCAAAAAATTAGAGTGTTTTGGGGCACTCTGGTCCCTCCGAAACCCTTCCCTGGGGACCCCAAGACCCAAA
This sequence comes from Gopherus evgoodei, assembly GCF_007399415.2. Taxonomy (NCBI): domain Eukaryota; kingdom Metazoa; phylum Chordata; order Testudines; family Testudinidae; genus Gopherus; species Gopherus evgoodei. The sequence continues at coordinate 10,897,120 of NC_044331.1, forward strand.
CCCTTGAGTCTCACAACAAAGGGAAATAAATCTTTTCCCTTCCCCCCTCCAGGTGCTTCTGGAGAGATACACAGAAGCAACCTCCGTGAATCTAAGCAGAGGGAGTCCACCCTCTGTAATTCCAGTCCTGGAGACAAAAGCACTTTCCTCTTCACCCAGAGGGAATGCAAAATCAGGCTAGTAAATCTAACACACACAGACCTCCCCCTGACTTCTTCCTCCCACCAATTCCCTGGTGAGCTGCAGACCCAATTCCCTGAAGTTCCCCACTAAAGAAAAACTCCAACAGGTCTTAAAAGAAAGCTTTATAGAAAAAGAAAGAAAAATACATACAAATGGTCTCTCTGTATTAAGGTGACAAATACAGGGTCAATTGCTTAAAAGAAATATGAATAAACAGCCTTATTCAAAAAGAATACAATTCAAAGCACTTCAGCAATTATAGACATGTAAATACAAAAGAACATATAAATCCCTATCTGATCTTTGGTACTCACAACTAGGAAACAGAAGATTAGAAAGCAGGAAATAGAAAAACTTCTCATCCGAGAGAGCATACAGGCAGAAGACAAAGAACTCAGACACAAAATTCCCTCCACCCAGAGTTAAAAAAAATCCTGTTTCCTGATTGGTCCTCTGGTCAGGTGGTTCAGATTACTTCTTTCCAGGTGAAAGAGACGTTAACCCTTAGCTATCTGTTTATGACAAGCTGAGTGTTAAAAAAGCAAAAATCAGAGTGAAAATAATTGTATGGCTATATATAATGCTGTTCAATACTCACTGTCTATATTTATTAAAAAGAGGAAAAAATTTAAAAGAAGAGAATTTTCTATTCATAAAAATAATTTGAAATTTTAAGACTTGCAAAAGAATTATTCACTGAGAACAAGTTTGCATTCACGGTTAAGCAACACTTGGCTATTTGAGCACCTGCACAAAAAATAAAACATTTTTGTACTTGTAAAACCTGCCAGACTTTCAGTGGAAATCTCTGATTTATATGTTTGATGTTTCATTTTACATACAGATCTATCTCTGCTTTAAAAATGCTTCACGAAGGGCTTAGCATTTTTTGTGGTTGTTCACCAGCATTCCAAACTCAATGTCAGCCAATCAGATTAGTAATTCTAATAAACTAATTATCTTCTCCTCTTGATGCAGTTTGGTTGTATTTCAAATCTTCCCCCACCCCCGCCACACACATTTTCCCTATTTGGAACCAATCACATGTTTATTCCTACTTCAAAAACAAACCATTCCCTCCCTCTTGCCCCCACTTTTTAAATGACATCTTCAGTCATTCATGAGTTAATAAAATCTCAAAGTCATCTGGGGATAGATAAGGAGAAAGAAAGAAGAGTATTGTACACATAATGACAGGCTCCCTGCTGCCCCTAAGATGTCATGGGTCAGCCATGTTAAGAATGTGTGTGCCCAATCATCTGCTGATTTTTATCAGCAAGGCCTCAAGCAGAATCTGACATGGGCCAGTTTGGGAGTTACAATGAATAAACAATGACTTCTTGGATTGTTGGCGGCTGTGTGATAGAGTGAGGGGGTTTATATATACTAAAACATGATGACATTAGCAATCACTACACCCATTACTGGACAAGTTATTGGACGAAGAATGCACATGTCTCAAGCTTTGTGCACTTTGAACATATGACCAACAGTGAAAAACCACGGTAGTAATGTTACTTAACCCCTCATGGGCCTGATATGCTAAATCTTATGTTGCCTTGAAGTGTCTGAGACCAAGTGATAAAGGAAAGCTTGATCTGATCTAGAATGCTAAAAAAGAAACAATCAAACAAAACACCCCACTCTTGGAAGGTTATCATTTTCTATTGTGTTTCTTAGGACTTTGCTATAAAAGGGAAAGGAAAACAGACACATATTTTTTGTGTATGTTCCTTTGCTATTATAGAAACATCTCCCCTTCCTCTCAATCCAGTCCGTGTCATCATTCTGCGGGACACTTTTGTGAACTCAGAATATCCCGTGTTTATGGGTTGTCCCCTGTTACTACGGAAGCGGTTGTGAAGATGCAAAATCGGTGTTAAAATTCATGCCTGAATCAGAGTAAAAATGAGTGTCTGTGAAAGATCCAATAGTTATTTAAAGCACAAATATGCCTGGGGCTTCACTATGCAAGTTGCACAGAGCTCTGTGGTGGTGATGGTGGTGGGGTGCTCCAGAGGGTTAATCCCTTTTGGGGAACAAGGAGAAGCACAATCCTCCTGCGGCTGCTTGGTGCACCCTTGATGTGTTATCTGTTAGGAGGAAACTGATAGCTCTGCACTGGCCCTTCCTGTGGATGGTGAGCAGGGACAGAGCTAAGCTCCCACTTCTTTCCTGGTGTTTTGCTTCCCCAGAAGCAGCAAAGACAGAGAAACTTATGTTTGCAGGGTCTGCTATTGTGCTTGGCCCTTGGACAGGCCATGTGAATGAGTGTGGCGGGGAAGAGTGCGTGTGGCCATCTTTGTTTTCTGTGCATCCTCATGAAGGAAGATCTCTAACTAGCCCCTGATAATTAACTCAGGGCCTGCACCTTTAAAATCGTTGATAAACCACCTTATGATCCTCATAGAGGTCTAACAGGGCGTAAGGAACTGCTTGATTCCTGTATGAGGGAGGGAAAGCAGCTTCTCCAGGGCCACTACTTCGCCTCCTGCACTAGTGAATGGAGAGTGGCAGGAAAAGACATGGACGGAGCCTGGGCTTTGTCCCTCCATGTGCCAGCCCATGCAGCTGAGCTGGTGCTGAAGGGGGAAGTAAGCTGCTTCGAGGGCTGGCACGGTTTACTTCTCTGCTGATCAAGGGGGAAGCAGGTATTAGGAGCTGCATGTTAAGACGTATCACTGTTGTAGAGCACTGTCATAAAAGCGAGGACCAAAGTGTGACATGGGCCAGATTCTCAAAGGTGTTTAGGCACCTCACTCCCATTGTAATCAGTTGGGAGTTAGGTATCTTACTACCTCTGAGTGAGCTGAGGCTCTGAGTCACACTGGTCTTATCCACTCAGGGTTTGTGGTAACGTTGTAATCTGGTCTTTAGAATTCTGTCTTTGGCTTCGGTGGAAGAGGGACCTGGCCCAAATACAGTGAGAAAAATCATGAAAACCCATTTCCTTTTAGCTAAAATATTTTTAAAGCTTTTAGTGAGTACATGTGAATGTTCTCCCCTACCTGGGAAGAAAGCTCTTCAAAAGTCTGAAGGTGAATTTGACTAGCATATGCCTGAACGACACCGCTTCTAAATGGAAACGCTTCATAAAATGGCACCCTTACCTCACACTACAGTAAGTACTGTTTTGTCATGTTTATTTTAAACCCTCAATAAGCCTCCCTCTGTAATTTACAATTAACTTTTTGCCTCAAGGTAACAGCTACATTCACAAAAATAATGGTAATAGACTGACCTTGTTATGAATGGATAACAAGCTGGAAACAATATACTTTGTCACAGAGCATTAACTGTTACTGCTGAAATTGTAAATAATGTGTATAGAACCTGCATGTAAGTGGCTCCCCTTAAAAATATTGTGTCAATTAAACACTTGATATGTAATGTATTATTATAAAATCCATTTAAGTCCACTTATTCTAAGACTGCACTCCAGGCAGCGTTCACCTCTGGGCTGCCCCCCAAAATTTGCAAAGATGGTCTCGCACGTTCAGTGGTGCATTTCTACAGCTACATTGTGAGGCTGGCTGTGGAATCTGGTCCTAAATGTTTACAAGCTATATGGCCATTGCTGTTATTTGGACTGGTTAATTTTCTTTTTACCAGTCGCTATTACATGTAGTACTACAGTGTTCTACAGTAATGGCTTGAAATACTTTGGGCCTTGTTCTCTGATGCTTTGGGGCTGTTCTCTGCTGATCAAAAGCAGGCTTAAACCAATATCAGCTGGCCACTGGAGAGTTACCCCCAGGATCTCTGGATACCAATCCTGCTGGAAAGGTATAACAAGTGGGGTTCCGCAGGGGTCCGTTTTGGGACCGGCTCTGTTCAATATCTTCATCAACGATTTAGATGTTGGCATAGAAAGTACGCTTATTAAGTTTGTGGACGATACCAAACTGGGAGGGATTGCAACTGCTTTGGAGGACAGGGTCAAAATTCAAAATGATCTGAACAAATTGGAGAAATGGTCTGAGGTAAACAGGATGAAGTTCAATAAAGATAAACGCAAAGTGCTCCACTTAGGAAGGAACAATCAGTTTCACACATACAGAATGGGAAGAGACTGTCTAGGAAGGAGTACGGCAGAAAGAGATCTAGGGGTCATAGTGGACCACAAGTTTAATATGAGTCAACAGTGTGATACTGTTGCAAAAAAAGCAAACGTGATTCTGGGATGCATTAACAGGTGTGTTGTAAACAGGACACGAGAAGTCATTCTTCCGCTTTACTCTGTGCTGGTTAGGCTTCAACTGGAGTATTGTGTCCAGTTCTGGGCACCGCATTTCAAGAAAGATGTGGAGAAATTGGAGAGGGTCCAGAGAAGAGCAACAAGAATAATTAAAGGTCTTGAGAACATGACCTATGAAGGAAGGCTGAAGGAATTGGGTTTGTTTAGTTTGGAAAAGAGAAGACTGAGAGGGGACATGATAGCAGTTTTCAGGTATCTAAAAGGGTGTAATCAGGAGGAGGGAGAAAACTTGTTCACGTTAGCCTCCAATGGTAGAACAAGAAGCAATGGGCTTAAACTGCAGCAAGGGAGATTTAGGTTGGACATTAGGAAAAAGTTCCTAACTGTCAGGGTAGTTAAACACTGGAATAGATTGCCTAGGGAAGTTGTGGAATCTCCATCTCTGGAGATATTTAAGAGTAGGTTAGATAAATGTCTATTAGGGATGGTCTAGACAGTATTTGGTCCTGCCATGAGGGAAGGGGACTGGACTCGATGACCTCTCGAGGTCCCTTCCAGTCCTAGAGTCTATGAGTCTATGAGATATAAGCCACGATAGTGGCTCTCATACCATTCCTTCCTCTCAATCACTGGTGTAGAGGCTGTGACTCAGAAAAAGGGGACATTTTTAACATTTGGCTGATCCTTCCCTGCTCCTTGGGACTATTTGCTTATGCTTGGAGGAGTACAAAGTGGTTTGGAGTCACTGTCCTGCTCTTCCACCTGCAATGAGTGTTCGTAAGCTGTAGCTTCGGTCTTGGGACTGCATTTCACAATAGCAGTAGGGTAGTGTTCTGGCTGATTGCTGCTGGGCATTTACTATTTATAAAGGGAAGGATGACACTTCAGACTGATGCCCACAAATAAAGGGCAGCATGAAAACTACAAGTGCCAAGGCATTAAAATATCTGGTTGCCAGTAGTTAGGGTTACTAGCTTCTGGCGAAACAATCTCTGACCAGCTAGAGTATATCAGAGTAAAATAATTAGCTAGAATTTTACTGGAGTAACTATTGCTCTGCCTGAACCTAGTGTAAATCCATTGCTTTGGGCTTTTAGTAAAGCCACCAGACTAGCACTTGGAAAATCTGATTTCAGCTCCCAGCTCTGTCCCAGACTATCTGTGTAACTGGGGGAAAGTGTCTTTTTGCCTCAGTTCATCACCTGGGAAAATGAGGATCACAATCCTTCATTTTTCTGCCTTGTCTAGTTAGGCTCCTTGGGGCAGGGACTGTATCTTAGTGTGTGTTTGTACAGCTGGGCACAACGGGGCCCAATCACAGTTGGGGCCCATATGCACAGCTGTAATAGAAGCTAATAAATAATAACGACCTGGACAAAAGAATGCACTCCCATCCATGAAAAAACAGATGCACTGCATGTGCAGAACTGGGCAAAAGTCTTTTCTGTCCATATTGGATCCAGAATTTAATGCATTGCTAGTTGTTAAGGCACCTTATATGTCCTTCCACCAGGTATTTTTTTCCTTAGATAGCTCTGGTTTCACCTCTGAAGTCTAGCCATATTAGTTGCTGTGTATTTTGGTGCCATCCCTGTAAAGATGTGCATTTCTACTGGCAAGAAAATGAAGGATTAGCAATGGGCAGAGGTCAAGTCAGTCAAGACTTTAAACATGTAGTGGGTTGTAAAAAAGCTTACATTACTGGGAGCTCTTTGCCAGATCAGTACTTTGATGCCAAATGTTAATCCTTGCTGGGGACATGATGGCTTGTAAATGTTATAAGAAAATATCATTTTTCCTGTAGAAAACAGGCATTTATAGTTAAAAAAGGGGATTATTTTCCCATGCTCACATTTGCATTTCATACCTACCTACCCTGCCTGAGCTCTGCTTCAGTGCTAATATTTAATCACATCACTTATTTATTTCTATAACTAAAGGGAAAAAAGCATGAGCTAGTGCTTAAAGCACTGGGACAGCTAGGCTCTAATTCCTGATTAACAAATGACCTTGGGCAAATTATTTTCACTTGCTGTATTTCATTTTTCCTATCTGTAAAATGGGGATGACAGTACACAAAAGGGGTCCTGTGAGGCTGAACATGTTTGTGACTGTCAGAAGGAAGATGCTACTGGATGCATAAGCGTTAGAGTTGCAATATACAAAAACCTCTACTTTAAAAAAAATTAAAAATAATGGAGATATACCTATCTCCTAGAAGTAGGAGAGACCCTGGAGGGTCATTGAGTTAAGCCTTCTGCCTTCACTAGCAGGACCAAGTACTGATTTTGCCTCAGATCCCTAAGTGGCTCCCTCAAGAACTGAATTCACAACCCTGGGTTTAGCAGACCAATGCTCAAACCACTGAGCTATCCCTCATCCCTTTCTACTTAGTGCTAGGAAATCCCTGAAAGACCTGTCTGTCCACCAACCCATGTCAAAATTTTCAAGATGATCAAGTCAATATAAGATTGATAAATTATTTGAGGCTAGATTGTCACAGTCCATACTCAGCCACACAGGGCACTAATTCCCTGTCTCACTCCTCTGTTTGGCTCTGCTAAGATTGTGGCTCTGGTCACAAGCGAAAAAGCAGGGCCTACTTTTGTGAGACTCTCTCTTGCAAGGCAGTAGGAAGGGAGGAGCAGAGAAGGGCAAAAAGTGACTTGCAAGCCAGATTAGGGTCTTGAGTGCAGAGTGAGCTGCTCTGCAGAACATATTGAAATAAATGACTCCTTCCAAAATTAGAGCCAGTGGAGGGGGCAGGGCAAGAGTCATGACTTTTTGATTTGCTGCTTTGTCTGCTCCTGAGGTGGTGCCAGAATTCCCATGGGACCTTGAACAAGTCACTTAGTCTCTCTGTGCCTCAGTTCCCCATCTGTATTATTTTACTTTACTCTCTGTTTTTATAACCATACAGGTCCTTTGCCACTGTCACAATTTGCCTCCATGTCTTTCTGTCACCTCTTTTCCCATTGAGGGTAATTCACATTAAGAGTTTTTAGGTCTTGCTCAATATTATCCCTCCATCTTGTCCTTGGTAAGCCATCATAAGGTGGTCCTTCCAAGAGATTCTTACTGGTCTTTCTTCTGCCATCCTGGCCACATGCCCTGCCCACTGAAGTTGTTGGGATTTCACTGCATTTACTCTACTGGGCTCTCCATAGGCCTCCTGCAGTTCCCTCATAGATCTTCTCCTCCACACATTCTGTATTTGGGGATAATAATACGTTCTCACCTCCCAGTGAGATTGTGAGGATAAATCCATTAGCATTTATGAGGTCCTATGGTGAGAGGAACCATATAAGTCTCTAGACAGATAGATCTGATGACACAGAGTCCACAAAAATAATAGAACCAAGTCAGCTTGGGGAAACTTGAGCTCCTAGGACTCACACCACATGCAGTTAGCAGCTATAAAGTCATAATGCCCAAGTACAAGAAGGATTCAATATGCTTTTCTATGGCAGTGAATAAGTGTGGTATGCTGCATGGTACTACATTCTAAACCGTGTGGGTTTGGTTTTGTTATGCAGATGGATTTGTTCCTCTCTTCTCCCTTTGAAATGTTTTGAATTAAAATAGCTTACTCAAGGTCAGCGAAGGCATATGGTCCTGCTCAGAACTTTAAACAAAACATTAGTTTTTACAACCTTTTGTAATTTGGTATTGTATACAACATGGTTATAGACGGAATTTCTGTAATCTTTGCAATGGGTGACAGAAATATGAGAGCCAAATTTATAAGCAATTTAGTGAAGCATTTAATCAATTCCATGCATAGGAAATAACTCCGATTGCTTTGCTTTATCAATCTTCCTTTCCCTCAGCACTGCAGTCACCCCAACCTCCAAACACTTAAAGGCGAAAAAAATATATATATGCAAATTCTAACGATGTACACAAAATGTCAGGAACTTCTGAGGGCTGTTTCAACTTAGTTGCCAGCATCAATAATCCCTCTTGAGGCTGTTAATATATTTCAGAAGGAAGGCAGAAAGCCTAATATTTATAGGACATTGCAAGGCTTCTTGCTGCAAAGTTATTCATTAAACACCCTTTGCCTAGAATGACTCCCGGACACAGTGTAGAGCTATGCAGATTAAGCTTGTGTCTAGTACTGAAGTGTTTCTGTGTGGTGTCTTTAATCGCTTTCAAACATTTCCCCCCACATCACACTAGTTCCCTACAAACATTTTTTTAAAATCCCTGTATCACACCAGTCCTCGTATCTCTGTAGAATATGAACAGTGGGAAAACTACTTGACACCCTCAAAGAGACACAGTCTGTAATAGGAGCTAGGGATGGCTTTTCTTTTTAAAAATATACTAAGGGATAGATTGTGACTTAGACTGTGAGCCTGCTCGGGAATCTGAGTACCTCCCTTACTCCCCTTCTTTGACGCAGGAATCCCTGAGTGAGATTCTCAGGTCTGTGTTATGCAGGAGGACAGACTCAGTGATCATAACGGTCCCTCTTCTTGCCTTTGAACCTATCAATCTATATGGGCTACGTGGACCTTGGATTCAGGCACGTGGAGGTAAATGGGGTGACATGTCTATATAGAGCAGATGGGTAGGGAAAGGGAAGAGCTTTGACTCTACCACCTATTGGCAATGGGGAAAGGAATAGTAATTGAGTGATGGTCTAGGCCAGTGTTTTCCAAAGTTGGGATGCCGCTTGTGTAAGGAAAGCCCCTAGCGGGCCGGGCCAGTTTGTTTACCTGCCGCGTCCACTGATTTGGCCTATCGTGGCTCCCACTGGCTGCGGTTCGCTGCTCCAGGCCAACTCCCTTCCCCTCTCCATTGAAAATAGGGAAGAAGGATACAACCTGAATCCTTTTGAGTTGATGCATTTATGTCCAATCGCTGTACCTGAAGTCCCTACCTTGACCAAGAGGCAGGTCCTAAAAGATTAACCCCACCAGCATGTTTTCCTTTTGATCATGTACTAGGACATCCTGCATGACACTCTGTACAGAACAATAAATGATTTTTTTTTAAGTGAAAATCTCCCGAAGGAGCAAAAAAGACAATCCCTCTCTGCTAATCATCAGCTGCTCAACTATATTAAAATTAGACAAGGCTATGATTGTGCCAGAATGGCTCCTTGCCCTCTAAAATTAGAATTGATAGAATGGTGGGCATAGTACTAAATATATACCTCATTTAAAAATAATGTGCTGTCAGGCTTTCCTAACATTTGAAAAAGTGATCAGTGTAAATTCCCAAAGTAAGATCTCCACCTGCCTCAAACATATTACAGATGTCATATTCTATACTTTCCTATCAGGGAACAGGAGCTATAGAACCAAGCATTCATCCAAATTATAGATTCCCTTTAAGGATTTCTTTGTCCTTTGTAACAAAAAGAGCTAGATCAAGGGACTAAAACTCAACCAGGCATCAGCTATCCTCTTGCAATGTAGACAAGAAAGGAAAGGAGAAGTGCCCTGTTGCAATCTCTGGCAATTTCACCACAAGTCTCATTGTATTTGGTGTTTTTCTTTAAGCTCCAGCTCCTGAAGTTACAAGGTTAGGAATCTCAGCTTTCATTTCCTTTTAAAATAAGTTTCTAGCTATTATAGCTGAAAATAAAAGCTTAAAAATATAAACCCTAACTGCCCCCTCACCCCAAACCTGAAGGCAAAGTAAAAATTATCTAATTAAGTAAACAAAACAACCTCATGGTTTTGGAAAGCCTATGTCATGATTTTTGAATCACTAGGGTTAGCAATCTTGGAGCTGTTTGGCTTTGGGTGGGATCCTAGATTTGAGCAGAAAAGAGAAACTCAGATAAAAGCCCATCACTGTTTAAACATCCTTGATTTGAAGCAGTTTCTATTACAAAGTGGTTTGTTTTCCTCTTTTGAATCCATGATCTGCAGGAACAACACACACTTCAGCAGCAGTCTGAACTTCCACCACAGCCAGTGGGTGTGGCTGAGTATTCCACCCATGCAACCCTCCTCTAGGCTGCCTACCACAGAACTGAGCTAGATAATCACAAAGGAATGCTGGGATCTTGGAGGAACTGGAAGTCTCCATGTGGAAAAAGCAGGGTTGCTGAGAAGGAAGAGATTCTATATTTTATCTCTGTATGTGTTTGTTGGTTGGACTTTCAGAGTATTTGTATCATTTTGCGTGGTCTTCAAGAAAAGTGCCCTGATCAGCTGAAAAAAATTTATTTGGGCTGACTGGATATAGAAACCCAAAAAGTACCCTGTGCTCAGTGTGGTTCCTTCCTTAGGGGTGGGGCAAACAAAGGGTTGGTTCCTATAAAAGCCCAAACCTGGAGCAGGGAGTTATAGAGGGTGTTTTTGGTAGTGTGTTGTGGAAAGGGTTGTTGGTTACCAAGCTGATAGATTGTGACAGACTTTTAGTAGGGTTAGAGTTTATATCTTGTTTAGGCTACTTTTTTGTTTTGTTTTTAATTTGGGCATGGGGAGGGTTTATTTGCAGGGGTGTGAAAGAAAAGTCAGGGCTACCCACTGCAAGTGGGCTGATCCATTTAATGTGAGTCTGTACTTTCTCTCACTAATAAACTTACATAATCACAGTAAACAGATTCCATCATGTTACTGTGGTACCTTAAATACATCTAATGTATTTGGATCTTTCTTTCTTTCTGAATTTGGGCAACACTGGACCACTGAAAGGACTTTCTGTAAATGATGATACACAAAGGGCATTGGAATGATAAGGAAAGTCTGTTCATGGGATGATGGACTAGAGAGTTTTGGGCTGGGCTCTCTTGGAAGAGGATCCTCTTGTTGAGGAAGCGGAGAGGCTAGGTTCCCTACAAAGGAAATTTTGTGTGGGATGAGGAGTAGAGGGAAGATTTGGTGTAATCTGAGCTGTAACCTAGGATGCTGGTTGAATAGTTTAGCCCCTATACCATCCCATAACTCTGATTGCTGCTTCTGTCCTTAACTATAGCTGTGTCCTTGTAACACTCCCGTAGTCCCTGGTCCTTCCAGTGAACCTCTAATAAGGTCTCATCTCCCTTTTGAGATTCTCCTTTAGGGCAGAACTAATAAACTTATCTTGACCTCTTTTAGATGAGACATTCTGTTGAAAATGTCATGAGAACAGGCTTTCCCAAGAGACTTCTGCTATATTAATTTTACAGTTTAGTTGTAATATTAGAGCTATTTTTGTGTGTTTATTTCATTGCTTGATGCCTGTACAATCTGAATATTTAATCTTTTCTTTAAAAAAAATTGGTGGCTCCCACTGGACAAATGTCCACATCATAAAAACACTCAATGATAATTAGAAGCCAGTGAGTCCATAAAAGGGATAAGGATTGAACATGACCTAGAGACTCAACTTCCCTCTTCACTCTCGGGTATGGTTCTACAGGTCAGGGTAAGCTGGCCTGGAGGAAATCTGTGTTTTCTCTCTTAGGGACTTGTATGCCTCCCCCTCTCTGTCAAGATACTGTCAGAACATCTCAGAATATTTAATGTATTTATCCTTGCAATGCTCCCATGTGGTAAGGAAGTGCTATTATCCTCATTTTACAGATAGGGAACTGAAGCACAGAGAGATTAAGGCCCAGATCCACATCTGTCCTTCACATATTGCTAAAAGGGAGAGAGTACAGCCTGTATGAGAAAAGAGTCCCAGGTGGCTTTGGTGTAGAACAGGGTGTTTCAGTATGGAAAAGGTTGAGAACCACTTCCCTAATTCAACCACAGGTTAGTGGGCCTAGATGGAGGAGTTGTTGGTGAAATTCTCTGGCTTGTGGTATTCAGAAGGCCAAACTATATGGCCTTCTTGCCTTAAAATCTGTGAATTTAAGGGAATATGCTTTAGGTCCATTTCAGTTCTAGTAGGGAGCAGAACCTAAAGGATTAAGGCAGGCTCTTTAGGATCTGGGCCCCACAGTTAGTTTGGGCACAAAAACAAAGCTGGATCATTAAACAGAAGTCAACAAGAGCACATAGCTGACTGTTGCCCATCAAATTTGCTTTTAGCTTGGTGCTCTGGGAGACCAGAAAATGCACCCTGGGTCATGCTGCTTCTCCTTCAACCCATCAAGTCACAGTGTAGAGTGGAGGGAGAAGGGAAGGCTAACCGCAGCTGGGAGCTATGTTGCTCTTTTCACCTATTGCTGTGCACCACTGGCCATCTGACTTTTTTTTTTTTTTTTTTTTTGGTGGGAGCAGGGTTAAGAGTTGTCAGTTTTTATTTATTCAGACTCAAGTTCTCTGGTGCATCCAGATCCAGTGCACTCTTAATGCACCTGTGGCGAGTTCTGATTCTTTCTGGGTGGGATTTTTACAAGGGGATAAGAGAATGAGGCTCTCATTGACTTTCAATGGCATTGGGGCACCTAAATACCACAGGTGTGTTTGATAATTCCTCCCCCTCAAAATGGCTCCTCACCCATACTAACTACTGCAACCTGGATTTTGCCATTTTACTGGCTTCTGTGGATTCGGTCTATTTTGTTCATTTCTTGCTTTCAGAAATAAACAGGAAATATGTTTAACAGGAACCACAGACTTTCCACTTTCTAGAAGCAACATTTACTCCAACCAAAAGAGACAATAATTTGAAAGCCTCCATCAAGTTTTTTTTTTTTACTGTTTACAAAACATGGTATTTTATGGATGTAATTTATACGTGGAAAAGAAGAGGGCTATTCCCATTTTATCTTCTATACATAAATAACAAACAACTCCAGTAATCAAAATTTACTACAGTTGTAATAGATTTTGGCATCGTTTATGTATTGCAAGGAATGTTAACATAATATTGACTTTCAGGACTGAGGCCAGGTTTTTTTTTTAAACATTTTTTTAGGTTGGTTGGAGTCATTATAAAAAACTCACTGTAATTGTGGCTTTTATGACGTTCAAGAGATTAATTCTCATAAATAAAATTGTTTCTACCTCCTTCTAGTCAGAAAGTTAAAATTATCTGTGACAATGTATGCACTAAAAAGTTGAATACTATGAAAATATTTCAATAATTAATGCATGCACCATCTAGAGCAATTGACAGTGAGGTCATAAACATAATGGGCCATCTGTGTTTGATTTGTGTCTGAAAATGCTTAAAGGGATAGGCAGGTAATTCAGGCTTCTCTTGCAAATGTAGACTGGCAAGATTTTTTCACTTTCTCAGAAGGTTGTTGAGCCATTTGTTGATTTTTTTTTTCTCCTCAAGTTCTTCCTGGCCAAAGCTTTTTAACATACTTCAGTGGATTGCTGTCCTCCTCAGACCAGGCAGAAGAGACCAGTAGGACTTTAGCTTTTCTGTTGCTTATATACAAAGGGTTGTGAGCTGCTCTGCTTTATTCATGTTATATTTTAATCTATAGAATATGACTCTTCTGGGCTCCAGAATAATTCCATTAGCACCTATGTATTTTAGGATCCAGTTCAAAATGGCGCTCCTTGGGACGGATCTTCAGCTGGTGTAAATCAGCAATGATCCATGGAGCTGTTCTGGTTTATACCAGCTGATGACTGCTTCTTGTATTTCTAGCCCTCTGTGGACTTGCCCCAGCCTATCCTCCTGGACCTTGTCTTTCATGTGGATGCACATGTCCATCTCTCAGATTACAATTACTTTGGCACTAAATTTCTATGTGGTAATTAAGGGAAACAGAAATGGTAAAGTCATCATGCCTTTGGTAAGAGCAACTGTTCTCTCTGAACTTATCTCCAGGCACATGAGTAAGACCAATATCAAGCTGAAATGGTACAATAAAATTCCCTTATTTTCAAAAGGCTCATCTGGTGACAATCATTGTCTGGTGGTTTTGGTACAGACTGGTCTCCATGTGACAAAAGCCATTACTCTCCCGTTGCCAAATACCAGATTATCCCAGCAAAATCCATTATGCCAACCTGAATCCAGAGGAACTGCACATGTAGATCAAAGGCAGTGTACACCTCGAAGAATGTAATAATTGCAGTTGTATCTATTTAAGTCCTAGTCCCATTTCATTCAAAGGGGGAGGCTGGTGTCATGCTTAAGATAGCAGGCTGGGGTTCATGATAGATGAGGTTCAGTACCTGGCTCTGCTGTAAACTTCCTGTCCAACTTTGGGCAAGTTACTTAATCTCGCTGTGGCTCAGGTCCCAGTGGGGTTAATAATACTCAACTTCACTCACTTTTTGTCTTTTGTTGTTGAAAACCAAGCTTTTAAGGTCACTTTCAATATTTGTATGCATAACTCCTAGCACAAGGAGTCGGGGCTCTATAGAAGCTGGGACAATGCAAATAGATAATAATAAACTTGCTTCTGAGATAGCACGTGATTTAAAATCAGCAATGCAAGATCATTATCAAATTGTTTCATTTCATTGTTTTTAATTAAAAAGGTTTTTTTGTACAGTATCTACCTGTTAACAGAAATATCTATTTTGGCCAACAAATCAACCAGTTCTAAACTCTCTTCTAATTCTATAATATTTTGAGAAAAATAATGATGGCTACTATTTTGCTGATCTTATGAGCCAATATGATGCTAATATTAGTAATATAATAAAAGGCCTTTAAATGGTATTGGCAAAATCATTGGCGCTGAGGTTTCACTAAGGGGCATTGATTAAGAAATGTAAAGGAAATGAAGGTATAGGGACTACACGTGCAAGATTTTGTCACTTCAGAAGTCTGGAGTAATAACTATTAGGTCAGTGGCTGTAAGACAATCCTATAAACATGGATTATAAGATTTAAACTGGGGCTTTGCCTCATAATAATTATGTCAGCAGCTAATGGTAATATCTGGTGGGCTGCCCATTCTTCCTGCTTCCCCATTTAAAGTGACACCATCCCAGTTTTTCAGTCTGCATCTATCATAAAGACACATTGATTTCCTTTCTGTGGAAAACACATATTTCTTCCCTCCTGCTAAGAAGATAAATCTGACAGATTTTAATCAAATGTAGTTGTTCACAACTAGAGAAACATTTCCAGTGCCAGAGATGAAAACAATTTTTGAAGAGGAGGAGGGTTCTCGAAGCCAAGTGTATTTGGAGAGTATACCTGTGCTAAAAATCTAACTCTATTCACTAGCTGCTAACATCTAATGCCCTATGGATAGGTTTAGCTTTACTGCCCTCCAACATAATGCCTGTCTTGTACAGGTAACTACGAATACTGCTATAGTTAAGGATCTGTCACCGGTTCTGTCATAAACTCCCCTGTATCCAGGGCTTTTATAACTCAGTCATAAAAATCCTTTTCCAGCTAAAGCTTAGCTTACCCAGGCAGACCTGATTCTGATCTCAGAAAAGCGGCTGATACACGTCCCACTGTCTCTTCTAAAATTATCTGTTGTCTATGAGGAAGGGTTCTTACAAAACATGGACATCACACACGCCCAGGTATATGAGAAGAATCGGAAGCAATATTTTAGTGAGAGAGTCTTCTTTCCTTTTAAAATTGTAAACAAATTGGCTTTACTCTTTTAAAGTGAGAGGAGTCTAAGTTTTTCCAATTTCAGATGATTTTTTGTTCTAGTCTAATGTTTTAAATAATGTTCTTTTTTTTAAAAATAAATTTGTTGGGCCACATTCTGATCTCATTTGTAAATCTGAAATGCCTTTTATGGTTTTAATGATATTACTTCAGATTTACACCAATGTAAATTAAATTAAAACTGGGCTCCATGAAGATAAGGAGCAATAAATCTGAAGAGGGCCAAGATATAAGGTAACATAGCAGGTATTATGACTGAGCAAGAAAGAAAGCTAACTAGTAATATTGGAGTCCTGCTAAGACAATAGCTTTCTGTCTCCATGATGTTGTAGACTTGGCCCTATTTGTAGTAGTGAAAAAGACAACAGTGAATACAAAGCTAGTGCCCATGTATATAGTAACTGCTTTCCATAAGGTATGTACTGTGCATTTGGAAATATGGCGTGCAACACCATTACATTCTACAGTGGAATCAGAATGTGATAAATCTAATCTGTGTTATGGATTTATAGTAAAGAATTCATAGTATAGCTGATGTTACATGGTCTGTTGTGAATGACTATTGTAAATAAAGTAGCAAATTTCACGTGCTGGAAACACATTTTTTAGAGACACAGAGAAGCCTGGGAGGTATGTTAGCAGAGTCTAACAATCCACAGGGCCTTGGTACACTGCTGGCAGATAATTACCGGTGGAGCATGGGTCACCCAAGATCTACATAAATGGGAGTAGAGAGCAGTTTCTTTTTTCTCATCAAGGATTTGTTTGAAATGAACAGGCCTCTAACAATATGTGGCGAAAGGAAATAGTGGAAAGAGAAAAGAGAGGAAATGGATATGAGAAGGAACAGAAGGTAGGGGAAAGGAATAGCAACCCTAGAATGTAGGAATGGCTGAACCAAAGCCCTGGGTCTGAACACCCACCACATTTTGTGAATCCAAATCTGGATCCCCATCTACATTTTGTAGCTACTCCTTGTTCTGACAAAGGCCTGAATCAAAACTATAGATCTTGAAATCCTCACCACTATGGTAGGATGAGGGTTAAAAAAATCTGGATCCCTATTCAAACACTGCAGCTTGGGCTCTTTTTTAGGTAAAACTAAGTTGCCAAATCTTTATCTCCTAGTCAAACACATCTAAATGGCCAATTACAAGGTGGAGCAAGGGCTTGATCCAATGCCAATTGAACTCAGTGGGTGTTTTTCCACTGTGCAGTAGATCAGTCTCAAAACACTGCAGTGCTTGGGTCTTGCCTCACTAAAGACAGAAGCCAATTGCTGCTGACGTCAGTGGGAGTCTTTCCTTTGGCTTTAATATTAACTGGATCAGGTCCTTATGGACCATGAGCAAAGAGAACCTTTTGCCAGTTCAGGAGGCTTTGAGGGTTTTACTGTTCCATTCATTACAGAAGTTTGATTTTGATGAACTGCTTTTCCCTAGGGATGGGGATTCTTGGGATAAGATATAAGAAGTCACTCATATCCTTTTGTTGTTGTTTTTTAAATATTTGTTTCATGTTTGTGGGTGTTCTTGTATTTAATGGTTTGGGGTCTGGACTAAAGTGAAAATGTCAAAATACCACAAGAATGCTAAAGAACTTCAGCCCAGTTTTGAATCCCCAAAAGATTTGTATAGTTTGACTAAGATCTGCATGATAAAACAAACCTCTGGACATTTTAAAGTTTAACCTACATCTTGAGATATTCTGATTAAATAGAGCTCTCGTACCATATTAGTAATCTAGATTTGGTTGGCTAAATACTTCTGCACTCCTAAGGTCTGATTTTTTAAAAACAGTCTCTAGTTGGATAGGCACAAATAACTGTGAGCATAAATGTGTATTGAAATGTGCAGCTACCTGGTTGCACAAATAAATCAAGTGCTTAGGCTGCTAAGTGCTAGCATTTCTGCATCCAATTTTACAACATTTGAACATGAATTCCTCATGTAGTTGACAGTATTTACTGATTGTGTCCAGCTCTTAAAGTTCCTACTTATGTATTGGTAAAGTACAGGAAGTGGAGTGCATCCATTAGGCTGTTACTTCTCCATGTGGGTAGGGAACAGGCCAACCTCTCAATGTGTCATCCAGCACAGCTCAACTGGTAGGGAAGAAGGAATAATCTGTGCCATTTGAGCAATGCCAAAAAAGCTAGTACTGCTTACTTCATCCATGGGAGAAGGGGGAACAAGGATCCAAATTCTGACATTCTGAGTCACAATGTGATCCCTGGTCTGTTTCTGACTTTAGCGCAGCCATGCACTCAGGGCTTATGATAACTCAGTGATCTCGCCCTGAGATAGCAATATCAACCCAGCCCTTCCACTTACATTTTCTTCACACATTTACAAACTGTTATCAAAAGTATGAATGTTGGAAGGGGGAAATTGCTTTTATTCACTCATTCTACATTGATAATGGAGCATTAATTTAAATCAAGATAATTTTTGGCAATGAGTCAGAAGTAAATCTCAGCCAAAGCCAATCTGACCTTTGCTATTGCCTAGCATTTTTGCTTCTGTGTGTTTTTGAGTTTTTTACTCGTTATACACTCCAGCCAGATCATTAAGACCTCATGCTTCTTTAGCTTTGAGCCAACAAGTTGATCTTCGGTGATCAAGCCTTTTCACAGTACACTCTTGTTATTATGAATCTCCTTTCTTCAAGATCTCAAGGAAGATTCTCCTTTTAGGAGTCAATTCTCTCAGTGATTTGTGGTGGATTTGCACATTTAAGTCCCATCAAATGTGCCCAGGAACTCCCTGCACAAATACCCACCTCCCAAACATAGCCCATCTCTATGCTTCACTGGGAGAAAAAACTCATTAGTATTTTTAAAAAAGTAAATTTCAAGGTTTCCTTTCTAAGCATTCCAATGGCTGAGGTTTATTCATTTCTCCCTTTTAGTTTATTGTGCAGCACCTTGAGTTATTTGCATGATAACACACCCTATAAATGGATTATATTGTAACGTATTGTGTTGGGTTAATGCTGACAACTCTTGGTTTGGATAGCAACTTAGATTTTTAGTTTCTGATGTGCCGTTCAGAGAAATTCCTTTTGAGGGGCATGAGGCAAAGCAGAAGGGAAGATAAGGAGGAGCCAAAAGTAGGAGTAAGTTGTATGAGTAATTTTGGGGAACGCTGGCACTGAAAGGAGAGAGGAATACGTTAACTTCAGACCCTCTGCAAAGCGGGGAGGATAAACTCAACAAAACGAAGTTCCTATCTAATAGCAATGAATATGTATTTACTCTCCTGCCTTTTCCCAGGGTAGCAAATGAACTTCAGTGCTCTTTAGTGACAGTCTTTCGTCTATGACCAGCACAGCCATGCAGCAGCTATGCTCAGAGTGTCATGCCGTTATATCCTGCCTATTTATAAGCTGAAGTCTGTCCTCTAGAGAAGCACTATCTTTTCAGGAAAGGGGTGAAAGGAAGAAAAAATCTGCTTTCAAAACAGGTTATAGTCCTCTTGGACTCGAATTTGACCATGTAATGAGTTCTGATGGGGAAGGTTTTGCAGCAGGGGTAGGCAACCTATGGCATGCGTGCTGAAAGCGGCATGCGAGCTGACTTCCAGTGGCACTCACATTGCCCAGGTCCTGGCCACTGGTCCAGGGGGCTCTGCATTTTAATTTAATTTTAAATGAAGCTTCTTAAACATTTTAAGAACCTTATTTACTTTACATACAACAATAGTTTAGTTATATATTTTAGACTTATAGAAAGAGACCTAAAAATATTAAAATGTATAACTGGCACGCAAAACCTTAAATTAGAGTGAATAAATGGGGACTCGGCACACCACTTCTGAAAGGTTGCCGACCCCTGTTTTGTAGCCTAAGCATAAAGTGTGGAAGATATAGACTCCCGTGGAGTTTAAATCCTGGCAGAGATGACTCGGCCCTTCTTTCTTCAAAAGCCAATATCCTACAGTGTATCTGCCATCAGTTTATTTTGCTGTGAGTATTTCAGGGGATATCACAAAAGCAGGATCTTACTGTGGGCAGTAAGGAGCTCACAGACTTTGAGCAACTTTGGTGTGAACTTTGGCAATGGATTGACTGACCAATTCTAAACTGCATACAGTTCTTCAGCTTGATTCAACTGAATTGCAATTCTACCAAAGGGCAATGCCCTCCATTTTCATAACAGTTCTAATGGGTTCAATCCTACTCGGTGCTGAGCACACTGGCTCTCCTCTGGCAAAGCCATGAGAATATGTTTAACTTCCAGCATGTATGTGTTCCCACAGAAGTTGATGGGACTATGTACATACTTATAATTAAGCACATGCTTCAGGATCAGGGCCAGACTACTCAGCGCTTTATTGTGTCAAATAATTTTTCCATGGCTTAAAGGCAGAAGACTAAGTCAGAAGGGGAAAAGTGTGTTATATTCCTTAGCTCTCCTGCCCATTTTGTCTTCAGTTAAAATATTAGGAGGTACAAAGTACTTCCCTAGTTTAACTAAAATAGTTTTTCACTTGTGAAATGTAGTGGTAAAAATATGAACAAACTGTACTTTACCTGTAAGGGTTTAATGGTGAAAGCTGATCAGTTGTACCAACTTCATACTGTCCTTAAATTCCAAATAAAGCGCTATTCAGAATTACTTTCTTCCAGTTTCTTGATTCAACACAGGCATAAATACCATGTTTTCCAACACTTAAAAATAAAACTAAAAATGAGTTCTTTTGGAAAATGAGGAGAAAGGAGAAGCCTTTAAAATTATAAAGTGTAACTAAACTATTAGTCAGTGTGCTGTGCCATGTCATGAAATGTCTGATCCTATTAAAGTTCCGCTGCATGTAACCAGAGTACTTTAAAGAGAACGTGGAATTCTGTGTTTACTTAAGTCTACATAGCACAGTAAAAAGATTTGGCTTCCACACATCGTTTATCAAAAAAGAGCTGCACATAAAGATGGACCAAACTGTGTCCTTGATTTGTGCAATCTCATAGATGTCACTGGCATCACATTGATATAACATAATTCTGCCCTTTTGGATGTATAAATGTTTAGACAAAGCACTTGATTCATATTTTGTTCTATGAACACATTCCCTTGTTAAAATATTTAGTCCAAGATTCTCCTCTTACCTACCATGGTATAAATCAGGAGCAACCCTACTGAGTTTAATGGAGTTACACTTGTGTACATGTGAGACGACAATCAGGGCCTAAATATATTTGTAGTGAATGAATGGTCTGGTTCTCATGTCGGTTATCCTGGTGTAAATCAGGAACAAATCCACTGAAGTCGAGGAATCCATGTAATTCAGGAGTAACTCCATTCAAGTTAATGTCTCTGATTCTGAACTCACACCAATTCTATGTAGGTGCAGCTTCATTGACTTCGGTGGTTAGGGTAGGGTAAAGATAGTCTTGATTCACATTGGTGTAGTTGAGATCAGAATCAAGCTTGAAACTTCTAGCATCAGTTTAATCTAGAATGTTTTTATGCAGTTATTGATTAAAAAAGACAAACTTCATTTGAAAGATAGAAATAAAATGACCATCCATCTACTAGACTTCAGTAACAAATTGTTTAAACTCTTTACTAAAAGAATATTTGTATTCCCACAAGAAGTTTTGAAATCTGGAACAAAATGTTACCTGTTGGCCAGATGCTGATCTCAGCTACTCATGAAGAAATCCAGATTAATTTCACTAAAACCAGTGGTGTTACTCCAGATTTGTATAACTGAGATCCCATTCCAGGCTAGCAAGTATATTTGAATAATTATTTCATAGGAATTACTGAATCCTTTTTGTGATTTAAAAATGTTATTGGATATTAAAATTTTTGGCATATATGGAAACAAACAAACAAAAGCAGATTATGCTTTCTTCCACTTGGCTCGTTCAGTCTGTTTAGAACATAAGAACATAAGACTGGCCATACTGGGTCAGACCAAAGGTCCATCTAGCTCAGTATTCTGTCTTCTGACAGTGGCCAATGCCAGATACCCCAAAGGGAATGAACAGAATAGCTAATCATCAAATGATCCATCCCCAGTCACCCATTCCCAGCTTCTGGCAAATTACACACCTTTCTGTCTTGTTTGGTATGACTATTGTATCCATTGAGAAAGTCCAGGATGCAGTAAACACATTACAAAGAAAATCAGCATGTATTTGAAATTAAAATGAAATTTAGCGTATTGTTCAGAGAGATGCAGAATGATCTAATACTACTGTTATCTGAAAGAAACACAAGGTGATCAAAATTGATAATCATTCCTCTATTGAGGGACTGATAAAAACTTTAATTAAGATAATCTACTAGATGGTCACAATGTTTCATGTGTGACTAATTATGTTGGACAAAAATATTAATTTTAACAAACATCAATTTGCAAATTGCCTGTTATTTGCATAATAAAAGACATACATTACATGTATGTATGTAAAAAACATTTATAGTAAAAACATCTGGAGTTTTAGATACCCTATAACATTTCATGCAAGGGTTTCTGATGTCAAACCAATGTGTATAAATATGGTACTATTTTTCATTATTATTTGTATTATGGTAGCACCTAGGAGCCCCAGTCATCAACCAGAACCCCTGTACAAACACAAAAGATGCTATACAAACACAAAACAAAAAGATGGGTCCTGCCCCCAAAAGCTTACTAGCTATGTATAAAACAAGAGATTCCCAATGGATATAGTCAGACTGATGGAAGAGTACAATGAGATAACATTGGTAAGTGTGATAGACCATGGTATGAGCACCCCAGCATCCTAACGTACCATCCTAACGTTGTGCTACTTTTTGTAGACAAATTGGAAAAGGAGAATTTTAAGGCGGGTTTAGTGGAGCATAATGACTTTGCAGATGTTCATGGGGAACTCCTCACAAATGTGAGGGGCAGCGTGGGATAACACATGAAGGTGCTTATTTGAAAATGCAGTAAGTGAGCAGTGGAGGCTGATTAGGATTAGCTGACCTCTCGATACTGAGTGAGAGATGAGAGGCCATGAAGGGCCCTGAAAGTAAAAACAAGTAGCTGATGTTTGATGTAATACGGTACGTCCAGACTACCCGCCCTGTGGGCAGGTAGCGATTGATTTATCGGGGATTGATATATCGCGTCTCATCTAGATGTGATATATTGATCCCCGAACGCGCTCTCCGTCAACTCAGAAACTCCACTGGAGTGAGCGGCGGTAGCGGAGTCGATGGGGGAGCTGCAGACATCGATCCTGCGCTGTGAGGAAAAAAGGTAAATCGATCTAAGATACTTTGACTTCAGCTACGCTATTCACGTAGCTAAAGTTGCGTATCTTAGATCGACACCCCTGCCCTAGTGTAGACCAGCCCATAGAGAAGGGGAAGCTAGTGGAGGGATGCAAAGAGAGAGGTGTTATGATCAAAGCGACAAGCTAGGAAAATGATTTTGCAGCAGCATTCTGAATGGATTTAAGCAGCGCAAGTTTGAATTTGTCTAGGCCCGACAGAGAGGGATGTTGCAGTAACTGAGACACAAGAACCTTAATGAGAAATTTAGCTGTCTGGATGGACAGGGGCTGGTCTACACTACTGCTGTAAGTTGACATAAGTTACGCTACTTCAGTAAGTTAGTTACGTAACTGAAGTCAGCGTAATGTAGGTTGACTTACAGTGGTGTCTACAGCATGCTGAATCGATGGGAGATGCTTTCCCACCAACTTACCTTACTCTTCTCGGGGAACTGGAGAACAGGAGTCGACAGGAGAGCACTCTGCCTCTGTCATCTCCTCATTCTATAATACAATAAATATGTATCTTTATTTGATGGAAATATCTTTCAGTGTAGTGATTGAATTAATTTGGCTACGGTGACAGTGGTCTTTTGCTCTATTTTTTCTTTTGTAAAGTGTGGTTCTGCTCTGAAGAAATTGCATTGTACGTCCCATGTTTGCTGCTCAGTGATTTCCAGATCATATGTGCATTGTTTATAAGTAACAATTGTTATTTTTCTAACTGATCACACTACAAATGCAACTTAAGACCTGAAAGTCAATCTGTGCTTTTTCTGACTCATGCATTATCATCACTAGTAATAAAGATTCTTTTGATCAGTTTCTGCCTGTCTTTCACTCCTAAGGCTATGTTGGCTCTGCCACACTATAAAAACTTACTTTTGACCCTACAGTTTGAAAAAGACTATGACTGTGAAAAAACACGGGAGCAGATCTTTTGAGAATACAGGTCCTATTTTACACAGTCTTTTGTTTTTTTTTCTTTCCGAGTAGCACTGTACTTTGGGTTCTGAATGAAGTTCACAACTGAACCTCAGAGACAGAGAAATTGAATTCTGTTCAGAGGCTTAATGTGAAGCCTATACACCACTTAAGTTCTATAGAAACTTTCAGACGATGGATCAAGTGGAATTTGTCATGCATAGTCATTGTATGGGCCATTTGCACAAAGTGAACTGTACCCACAGTAAGTTTAAAAATATATATAACAACAGCTCATATCTTTTTGTTGGCTTAGTGACTATAATTCATGTACTTGCCTCATTACCGACTGGTTTTATCTTTGTTTCTATAATGTTTTTGAATGTTTCTGCAATATCATTATCAAATGGCTCACCATAAGAGGCCTTCTCCATTTCAACAACTGATCCTTCATCAGTTAATCTTGGATTCTCAATTATGTTTATCTCATCTTGACCTATGTCATCTTAGTTGAGTCAGAAAAGATCACAGCCACAATGCAATCTGACAAGATAAACTATATAACCAAGCAAAGTAAATGATTTTATACTAGTATGCTCACACTTTTAATAACTTACTACTTGTCTGATACATTCTTAGCAATAATGTATGTAATCAGCCATCTCAAATTGCAAGAGTCCAGAAGAACTTTTGTTCACTATTCCACGATGAGTGTAAAGGCCTTTAAAATGATGAAAATCAATGGCCTTGTTGATGTATTGTCCAGATGCATTGTTGTTGATATAGTGAACTGATATTACCGTAAAAGATCAATTTTGTCTTGAGGTTCTCTCACCTGTGCTGATTGCCACATTTTTCACATTTAAGCTATTGACATTCAGTAAAACGCAATGATGTAGGTTGCTACCCCCTCCTGATATTTGACTCCGGTTGTTCATTTCTAGCCACAACTTCAAAATTATTTTGATAACTATGAAAAGCGCTGAATGACCTGAATCTATGAATGGTGCTGCCACAACCAAATCATGAATTATAGCATTTTTACCTTAAATTGGAACAAAACTTAATTTATTGTTATTTTTATTATTATTTTATTATATTAATAATAAAAAAATATTTCTAGGCCAAACATTTTCATGATGAAGGCTTTCAGGTTTTCAAATATTTCCACTTTTTTTCTTAAAACCAAACATTTTGAAATATCTAATTATTGTTTTTTCTCCTTTTTCACTATTTTTTCTATTATGCCACCAACTGCAACAGAATGAATGATATATGTAGGTTTCCCCTCCCCACTTTCATTATTATCATTTTTCTAGTTTCCACTCTGATTTTTGCAAATCTTTAAATTTGGAGAAGTTACATAATGGAAAAAAAGGAAAAAGGAAAGTCTGTAACTCTCCAGAGTGGCTGAGTTAGGTTCAGTTTTCCTTCTGCCACTCCAAAACAAAACCAAACTCTGGATATCCTTCATATCTATTGTACCAAATACCAAAAAAGGAAAAACAAGAGAAAACGGACAGAAAGGGGGAACAGTGAAATTCAAAATTTAGATTTTTGTTGTGAAAATATTTGAAAAAATGTTCCATTTTGAACCTTACAAAATGGTCATAACGTCAACATTTTGATTTTTTCATGAAATTGTGTTTTCCATTTTTCAGCCAGCTCTTGTCTTGAGACTGATCATTATGACAAATCCTGAAACTCGAACTGTTTGCATCACTAGGGTTATCTCAATTCTGCTTGGCATGGATTCTTCTTTTACAAGGCACTATCCACAGCTACACTGTGTCTCTTCTGAATTAATTGTGGTTTTCTGCTGCATATTTTGAGTCTACACAAGTCTAATGTACATTGGATTCATCAGTCATTGGCCCCATGTATCACTAATGCTAACTACTACATAAAGTGACTCATCACTTAATTATTCCAAATAACAAGTGCGTACTCTTGTGACAGGATAATATGAGTTTGAGCGGAGGACTTATCTCTTTGGAAGGAAGGGGCTTACACCTTCTGATTGTATTTGATTTTTCAATATTGTAATTCAGTGTAATAATGATTAAGGATATTACCACTTTGTACTTCATTAGCACCTTCCATTTTTTAATAAATTAATGAATGCTACTTTATGACACCTCTCTGGTATAGATAAATGTAATCATTCCCATTTCATAAATGGGAAAATTGAAGCACAGAAAAGATTAAGTTGCATACCCATGAAAATACAGGAATTCAGACACACCCAGGAATAGAACCCAGTAGAACTGACTCCAGCTGGTGGGAGAGAGCTGCAGGAACATTGTTTCTTTTACTTTATATGCAGAAGATGCTTGTAGTTTATACTGAAATCAAGACAAGGTGGCTATCCAGTTGTGCCTCATTCAAACTTCTGAACATCAAAAACAACAATTTATTTAATCTTTCTTCTACATTAAGGCTACATGTTGCATGCCAATCATGCCTGCATAGAACTTAAATCAACCATACATAACATAGTTGTTCTTTCCCTTGGATTAAAGATATATGGCTTCTATTAATCCAGTTAGTGATGTGTTAGAGTAATGAAATATCAGCCTTATAAAGTGAAGTGCTAATTAGACAAACAGCTCTATAACCCAGTGTATTTTTCCACAGTCTTATAGAGCTAGATGCTATGGCATTGCCCAACTAGAACATTCAAAGAGAGAAACAACTGACATTTCTTCCTTTCTTTATTTTAAGCACATAGCCTGACTTTTTGGAAAAACAACAGGAAATATATAGGTGAGGAAGAATGGGATGGCAGCTAAGGCCATGGATGGAGGGTCAGGATATCTGAGTCCAATTCCTGGCTGTACCACAGACTTCATGTGTGACCTTGGGCAAGCTATTTAATCACTCTGTGCCTCAGTTCCTGATTTGTGAAATGGGGATAGTAAGCCTTCTTTTCTCCTGTTCTTTGTCTGCCTTGTCTATGTCCAGTGTCAGCCCTCTGTGGCATGGATTTTTTCCTACTGTCCATACGTGAAGCATCTAACACATGATGCTTTGATCTCAGTTGGTCCTCTAAGTGCGATTAAAATGCAAATAATTAATAATAATGGACCAGATGAAAAATCCCTGCAACTATCAAAGATACTGTGCAGTCACTGAGCCCATCTCAGATATCCCTGTAGCTAGAGGTTAGTGAGAGGGCATTATTTGGTATTGCCACATATAAATTCAGACTCTCGTAAAGGCTATACAGATGCTTTTAAAAACAATAGACAAAGCTTTGCTTGTGAATCTAAAATGTTTCTTTTCATTCACTGCTCCAGATATGACACTGTCCATCTCATTGTCAGGAAAGAATGGAAATGCCTGCCAGAAAAGTCACAAATCAAAAGAAAATGGCTTATGAAGCAGAGACGTCTTTTCCAGAGGCTCTCACTTAAATTATAGAACAATCAGTGTGGGTGGGGTAGATATTATGAACACCTGCCTGATCTTTGCAGATACTCGAATGGCCTGATCCAAATCGTATTGGTATCAATGGAAAGACTTCCACTTACTTCAGCTGGACTTTGCATCAGGCCCTGTCTTTATACCTAATCCTTGTATTGAACAAGTCTAGTCCACTTGGAACTGTTAGGACTATACTTAATCAAGTTACTAAAAGATATTTAGACAGAAATACCCTTGGCCTGAATGAATCACTTTCTGCATCTAATAGTTTCCCCAGAACCATCAAAAAATATCATCAAAGGCTAGTACTTAAATAAACAAAATCAAGATGCTTGAGTACTAAGCAGTGATAACATTTTACCTTTGTTTGCTGTGAGAAAGAGGGTTGTACATAAGCCCCACAGAGTTTTAACTTTCACCAAGTTAAATAAAGGTTTAGTAAATGGCATTCGTGCCCTTTTAACCCCCAATATCCAGAGTGCATCCTGTGTGACCATTCATTACTTATGAAATGGCTGTAATTTATACCAAATGGGGTAGGTGAATTCAAACAGAAAGATACCATCAATGATAAAAAGATAACACTTCTCGGTAACAGATGCTTCATTTTATGATGGAAATGGGGAAGCTGAATGCTGCAGGTGCTGGGCTGACATTAGGTCTGTGGAGAATCATTAGAGCCTCCTTAGAGATCTAGGTTTACTCTGTGTTTAATCAGCCACAGTCAGAAGAAATGGCTTCATTTCAGCTTGATGAGAGCCAGATTACAAAAGGAAGATAGATGGCCAATAAGGTTCATCACTATAAGCATATTGTCTTAATTTGAAGAAACAAGCTGGCATCCTGTGCTGAGGAAAAAGTAAAGTGCAATATGGCAAATATCAAAACCCAGTTATTTCAAGTCTCGGTGCTCCCCGTAATGAGAATTTCTTGGTTGTTCTTCTTCTTTTTACCAATATAATTTTTTAAACAAACAAACAAATAAAAATGCAACACACCACAAACTGCCGTTACTCATGAGATTCCAGTGCTTTAGGTTCCAAAAAGCTGAAGCTTCTTGAAATATTTTGCTCATCTTAACAATTCTCCAGACTTATATATTTGAACTGACTGTTGATCAAAACGATCTCCAACCATAGTATGAACATATACCTTACAAAAGGGTCAAGGTGAAACCATCTATTAAAACCTCCCAAGACACCCACAGTCCAACTGGAACAATGAAACTCTCAGCCAATATGGGGATGCTTGTGCCAACAGGAAAAGGTGCATTCAAAAGAGGTGGACTTTAGACCAGTGAACTCATTCCCGCAAGAGACAAGTATCTCTCTGCTTTCAGAACCAAATACAGAAGTCCTTTCTTTTACTTAGCTTTCCCTCAATCTGTTCTTTGTTATTTCTCTCCCTCACAAACACACACACACACAGAATTTCCCTATAAACTAAACAAGCTGGTTCTTCTTCTACAGGACAGTGTCAAACATGGGGCTATTGGTATTTTGATTCTGAAAAACATGGGGAACTTTCAGATAATGTGATGAGGACAAAACTACTATTACTATTAATAGCTTATTCTGGAGGAGCATCTAGAGAGGCTCCAATCATGTTGGGATAGTATGGTGACAGGCATTATCTGAATATCTAGATCTTGATTTGCAGAGACGCTGAGCACTCACAATTTCATTTAAAGTAAATGGGAAATGTGAGTGCTTAGCATGTCTTAAAATCAGGACAGTAGTAAATGCTCCAAAGAGATTACAGTCTAAAGACCTGATCCAATGGCATAGTTTCCTCTGATTTAATGCACTTTGCATCAGGCCCTGAAAGATAAGAGGGTGAAACAAATGGAGTAGTGCTACAGAGGGATGGGTAACATTAATAATCAGATGTTTCAGCACAGTATGTGGGCACAATTTGTAGGTGTAATAAGCAGGAATCACAATATGCCACCTGCTTAGCTGTTATCAGATGGCAGATTTCCATATGCATCATGGCAGAGGGAAGTTTTAAGAAGAGACTGGAGGGATAATACTGTGGTTGCTTTATGGAGCTCGAGGAGGTGTTTCAGGCAGCCTGAGAGCATGAAGGTGCTTAAGGGAGAAGTGGATAATCAAGGTTGGCAGAGCAATGGAGGAGGTTGACATCACACTGATATAACGGGATGGACAAAAAGGGGCTAAATTGTGAATTGGCTTTGAAAGTAACAACAAGAAGTTTGTGTCTGATGCAAAGGAGAAGCCAATGGAGAGACTTAAAGAGGAGGGTAATAGGCCACCAGGATGATCTTAGCATCTGCATTTTGAATGGAGTTAAGGGGGATGAGGTTGCTGTACTCAGGACATGAGATGATCATTTAGAACGTCTTGATAGATAAATTAAAAAAAAAGGATAGGAGTATCCTCCAGTTGTCACTAGTCTATTATAGATAGTCCCATGCAAATAGTATGCTATCTGCCATTTTCCCGGTGTCCAGAAGGGCTTTTCTGCTAACTTCCTTGTTTCATCTCTTTCAGCTTCTTGTCATTCAAGATCTCTTAACCTGATTTTACACTAGTACAAATATGAAAGTGAAGGAATTACAAATGATTTACACCATGGCAAGGGAAGAGAATCAGGCCTTTTGAGTCCCTTGAAGTATAAAGAATATGCTCACTTTCCCCTCACCACTCTTGTTTTCCTAACACATCAAAAAAAGGATCTCAGGCTCTAGGAAGAACAATAACATTCATTTGATCCTCACATACTTTCCAAATGCCTCCTAGTAAAAGTAAAAGCAGCCCATGAATAGTTATGCACAAGCAAGTCTTTTTAAACAGTTCTGTACATGTCACATCTGTGGTTTTGCAATATATGTTGCATCTCCATGGAGAGAAACCTTTAATTGTCCAACCCAATAACTATTTTATAGCTGCACTGACACAAAAGAGTAGTGAACTGAGCCCTGAACTGCTCATAAAAGTGCATTTGCACAGACTTCTCTACAGAGTGAGCTGGAGATGCCTAGATAGTCTAATGTGAATACATTATCCAACCTTACCTTTACTTAGGCATGTTGACTACCTTTTCAGAAAATCAGAGGCTGAAACATTCACAAAGTGGAGACTTAAGAAGCTTAGCAATTGGTAGAAATATTATCATCTACCATCGTGGTCACATTATCCAGTCATTCCCACCCACAGACATATGCATGCACGCTGGATGTAGGCTTAGAAACCTGCAAATAACACTGTAAGTGTGTGGTCCTCAGTGTCTGAGGATGAAGTGAGCAGAAATGTTTCAAGCAAGTTAGCTGAAAGAGGCATGGGGGAAGGGAGAGGAGTAGATTTCCCTGCCTCAGTGATGATCAACTCTCTTTCTACATACTGCTAAACTATACTTGCCAGGTATGGCTTTTAGCCTGCCTTCTGAAGAGCAAACTTCTTGCCTTCGGAATGCACCAAATAGCATGCAGTTTAAAAATATCACCTGGTGAAATATTCTCAGACTTCCTATAGGCCCTTCACTCCCCTCCTTGCCACTTAGCAATTACTTGATTTAAACATTGTTATAATTAATGGTGAAAGACCAGATCCTCAGAGCTCTGCACCCAAGCCAGGGGCAGGGGGAGGGGTATTGACAGCTTTCTGCATTTTGCCCCACCCCGCAATATCAGTTGGATCCTTGGCATAAATTAGAGCAAGTTCAGAGCTGCTTTAATTTGCACCAATTGAAAAGACTTGCTAGAGGTCATTCTGTTGGCACAGGATTGCTCAACACTCTGGCCATGCCTCCTTCTGTCCATAGGATGCCCATGGCATTCTGCAGTGCCCGGAGAAGATGGGCAGATGGGATGGCGTGGCATACAGCCAATTATTCCAAGTTTATGCCACCTGGGATTCCCCAGAAAAAGAGGCTGCCCTGTTAGGACACCTCGTTGTTACCTTTTCATTGCAACAAAGGGGACAGAGTGTGCGTCAAGCCTGAACTGTCTGACTTTAAGTTCTAGTTTTAAAAATGAAGCTCAGCTTTGCTTTTCTGCAAATCCCACTCCTATGTGACTCAAAGAGGGGAAGACAACAATGTAAGTGCACAGACACCAGCTTATTAACAAACTTTGGGCAAGCTCAGCTTTCTTGTGCATGTGCAAAAGCCAATGTTAGCATTGAAAATGCAATATCATTGGTTTTGGATCGAATTTCTGCCACCAGAGGCCTGTAAAATCTTGCTCATGTGCACAGACCTTTCTCAGTTGAAGTCAATGGATAAATAAGGGTTATTCACAATGAGTAAGGTTTTCCCCCCAAGGCTGAGACTTTATTCAGTGACACAATTAAAGAGATACCACTTCTCACCTATGATGGGCATGGGGCATCACGTTAGATTTTGGCAAGAAGGTGGAATTTTCTTCCAAGCACATCTGCTGTCTGTGGACGACATTCAGTGGAATAGATTTTTTCCCCCCCTTCAGTGTACGGACATGCCAAAGCCGCCTTGTGAAAAGTACTTAATGTTCTACAGCATGTCAGTCACGCGGTGCCTGCTACAGCAAAATGAACATCCTTCCTGGGATAGTTGCCATTTGCACTGGCACCAGATCCTAGTGAAACAATCCTGTCGAGGCACTTTACACATGACAGTGAAAGTGCACACATGTGAAGCATTCCTAAGTACAGTGCTGCAGATCTTGGCACACTATTTTACATTCTGCTTAGCAATCAAGTACACATGGAGCAAGAGAATCCCATGCCAGTGACAGTTGCAAGTAGGTGGAATTAGTACCCACAGAAACAATATATTTGTCAGCAACCTAGGAAAGAATGTGCACCAGCGTTCACTCCAGATAATATCCTGCTGGGATTTCTGGATATACCATAGTGTATTTGGGCCTTGAAGGAGGATAGTCACCAATATGGTTCTATCCACCTATCTGATCATCAATGTATATCTCACTTAATCAGTTCCCTGATTGCAGGGGAAAAAGGAGTTGGCGGAACTCCCTTCCTCCCTCCTATTCTCTGCCTGTGGTAAACAACGCTTTAGTCTTCTGAGGGTTGTAATACTTTGGTCTAATTTAGGTTGTTGGGTGACCTGTGCTATATCAGATTAGATGATCTGGTGGTCTTCTCTGGCCGTGAACTCTATGACTCAGTTAGGTGGTACATCTGAAG
Source organism: Gopherus evgoodei (assembly GCF_007399415.2). NCBI lineage: Eukaryota > Metazoa > Chordata > Testudines > Testudinidae > Gopherus > Gopherus evgoodei. The sequence continues at coordinate 10,929,697 of NC_044331.1, forward strand.
AATTCAACAAAAACACAACATTTTCCATTGTGGATCAGACCACTGGTCCACTAAGCCTCCAACAGTGGGTAATACCTCAAGTTTCAGAGGAAGCAACAACCTAAATAGATAAACAACCTAGAATGCACCTAAGACAATGGTAGAATGCTTTACAGGAAGGAGACTTCCTGATCACTGCAGAACATCAAGTTTGTCATGAAGCATGAAGTTAGATTTTCCTTATACTGGTCTGTATGGCTACCCATAAAAGCTCAAATTCATCCCTCAACTGGCATTAATGGGTTTGCAAAGGATCATTTCAACACATAACTAGTCAGAAAAATTAAAATTATCCAGCTATACTTAAAATCCTGTTACAGTATTTGGAGACTGCATTTTTTTTTTACCTCAAGGATATAGAATAACCTAAGTAACAGTGAGGGTACTGCAAGGAAGAGAGAAATCTGTATCAGTTGTGAATGGTTCCTGGAGCTAGTTACTCACTCAAATAAGAGATTGTAAAAGAGAAAATTAATATATTTATCTTCAGGAAGCTGTCACTTTGCATATCTGGATCTACAACTTCATTGCTGGGTACCTATTCTCTGTTTGCTGCTGTAGTTATGTCACCTCATTTCTTTGCCAGCGAGAGAAGAAAAAAAAGCTAGTAATTTATTACTCTTATTAATACGGTAGGCTGGATGTGTTGACAACATGTCAATAATTATTTCTGGAAAGACCCTAGCAGTAGACTCGAGGGCTCTGTAAGATGACTCATTTTACCAGAAGACAGATATGTGTGACCTGAGCTTTATGACAGATGTCAAATATATCGAAGTGTGGTATGAGGAAGATCATATTATTGGCAAAGTAATGAGAGGCCACTGGGAAGATTAATGCTAAGTCTGACTTCTGTTGTGTGTTGTGTCCCCTTTCCCATTTTTTCTGTAGGTGAGACAGAGGAAAGAGGGATTGCCCATGGTCTCGGGTAGACCTGATGTGAATGAAATTTGGATAAGCAATAATTTCGGTCACTGTGACACCTTCCTTTCTACTGGGAGAGTTTGAAAAACAAACAAACAAAAACACCTCAGCAGAAATGATCACGGCATTTGATAAATCTGTGGCTCTGCTGTGTGTGAGTCCAACTCACCAAACAGTGTGGCCCTCATCTTCCAGGTGCCTAGTGACTTTGAGTGCCCAAGTTATGACACCGTAAAGGGGTCTTATTTTCAGAAAGTGCTAAGTACACACCTCCTAAAAATGAAGCCCTTTTGTCTCAAATTGGTCATGGTCACCCAAAAATGGAGGCACCCAAATTCACAGTCTCTTTGGAAAATGTAGGCCCAGGACATTTTTGTTTTCTGATGATAGCACAATGACACTTTCTTTTCAAATCTGGGACATTAGTCCCAGATTACAGCTGCGGCACCTTATTTGGTTGGAGTTCCTTGTTTATTACTGATCTGCACAGGAGCTGCCAGCATTGCTGCTGATTCTCCCTTGAGAAGGAGAGAGAGAAACAGAGTTCCTTTCAATCTAACTTCTAGAATTCAATAAGGCTCTCAGATATCACAGTGATGGTCATGGCACTGCAGCCTGGAATAGAATAGAATGGAATAGCTCTGGCAGCCTGCCATGCAGCTTAACGGTTTGCACATTAAACTCCATTCCCAGCAGTGTTAGGCTTCTCAGATTACCACAATATGGTGGCCTTCAAGGATCATGCCATTTCACCTTTCTGTTGGCAAGCACACCCCCCGCATTTCTTTTCGCTTTCATGCCTGCTTATCCCCAGAGGAGCAAAGCCCATGGAGATGTCACCTTAAAATAAGGACACTAGACTTGCACTTCTACGATGGATGGAAGGCTACAAAATAGGGTGACCAGATATCCTGATATTTGGGGCTTTTTTTTAATATGGGCTCCTATTACCTCCTACCCCTTGTCCTGATTTTTCACACTTGCTATCTGGTCACCCTACTACAGAATGCCACGTACGCTAGGGCAGCACAACCCTTTCAGTATGACAGGCACAGGTGTGTCCTTTCTCATGGATGGTGTTTAATACAAAACATTGTGTTTGAAATCTGAACCAGCCCTTGCGTTTATAAAAGATGGTCATTTGTATAGATCCCTAAAGGATTAATTCCCCCCTATATTCTGTGCTTCTGCAAGAAGGAGCTGTTAGGAACTACTTCTTAGGTTTCAGACTGACTGTTCTGAATGGCTGGGTGCAAATCCTGACCCTTCATCTTGTGGCCTGAAATGCCTCTTAAGATATTGTGAAGTGGAGCTGGGTTAAATTTTTTGGCCTCCTCCCTTTTTTTTTCATTGAAAAATGCAGATTTGAGACAGTGGACTATTTTGTGAATTCATGTTGTTTTTTCTCAAAATTGTTTTGGTTGGGGGGAAAAAATAAGGAAAAAAAATAAAAGTGTTTTGTTTTGACATTTTTGTCTCAAAATAAACTCTTTTGGCTTTTTGATATGCTGGACTTTTTGGAAAATTTCATTTTTGGTTTGCCCTGAACCAATTTCCCTCCACAGAATTGTCAGAGAACTAAAAATACTATTATTCAAACAGCTCTACTAAGGACCACTGTGTGGCTGGTGCATCTATGGATACGTGTATCAACTGGTTGCTCCACTCCATAGGGTGGGAGGTGCAGCTGAATCTGCCCAAAGGCAGCAGTATTGATGGTGGAGCAGTTTTGGAGGAAGAGTTTATGGTCCAGCAAGCTATTGTTGACCTCCTATGTAGACAGACAGGGCTGTTTTCCTGTGAAACAGAGGTGTTTGCACATAATATCAATGTCAAAGTGGCAAAATTATATATTTCAATTAACTGAGCTGGTTTTTTTAGTCCTCATTTTTTATCTGCGCCATTTTGGTCTAGGGCCACCCACAGAATTCAGGGGGTCTGGGGCAAAGCAATTTCAGGGGCCCCTTCCATCAAAAAAAAGTTGCAATACTAGAGAATACTATATTCTCGTGGAGCCCCTGCAGGGCCCGGGGCCTGGGGCAAATTGCCCCACTCGCCCTCTCCTCTGGGCGGCCCAGTTTTGTTCTTTGTTTGCAGAGCACAATGGGGTCCTGCTCCATGACTAAGGCTCCTGGTTGCTACAGTAAGACAAATAAATAAATACAAATAATATATATCCTGCTTTCTCTTTTCACCAGAGACATTTTTGTCACTAAGGTGAGGTTTTTCAAGCTGGAAAATATGAATATAAGGCACTTGATGAAATGGAGGGTATGTCTTGACTAAACCAAACCAAAACAAAAGTTCTTTCAACAGAACAGGATATGTAATACCTAAATCAAAATCATGGTTCATGGTTTCACCAGGAATAGGACAAGTTTCTTTCATTCAGCTCTAGTAGTGGCACGAATTTAACTGTATTGTGTTAGCAGACACTGCTATATTAAATAAAATAGTTCTCATTATTTACCCTAGTTGGTTAACACAAATCTCAATAGTGTAATCAGTGGGCTTCCTTGAGGATTTTCTCAGTATTCAGAAACAGAAAGGGTTTGTCTTTTCACTTTGCTCAGGACTGTATTTAGACTCTGCTTTTTTACTTCCAAATCACCAGTTCTAATTTGGCCCAGTTGTGTCAATAATGCTTAGCAATCAGACAGTATTTCTATATGTGTTGTATGGATCAACTAATTAATTTTTCAAAATCCCTGTAAAGTAAGAGGGAAAGTATTATTATCCCTATTTTACAGATGTGGAAACTGAGGCAGAGAGCCGAAGTGACTCATTCTTTGAGGAAAGGGCAGAGACTTGAACAGAAATCAGGATAATCAGACTCTTAACCCTGCACTTGTTCTTCCATGAGTAGTTATGTCTGATGGATGATTCTTCAATGGTTTGATGTGTGAGATTAGTTCTTGCATCTGAACATAGTAACAAAAAATTTACAAATAAAAATATTTTTTTTATGATGGAAATTTTCTTTCTTTTTTCTCTCACAAAACTGAGTTAGGACACCGAGAGGTCAAATCCTTGTAATTTAATAGGACACTAGAAGATGAGTTTGAGAGCCTTAGCAAATCTTGAGGTTCCAGCTTTATATATTCTTGGCATTTATTTAGTGAAGTGTTTACTTTCAGCACAAGTTGCATTTAGCACTGCAGATCAATGGCCTTGTTGCAAACAGCAGAAAGAAGCTCAAAGCAAAGAGAAGTGGAGGGAAGAAGTGGTGAGGTTAGAGCCAAGAAGGCCTGACACCAATATTTTGTAGCCCACAGTTGTGGGAATCTCAGTGTTTGCTTTGTTGGGAGCATGCAGGAGGTAGACAATATTCAAACTCTATCTCCAGCACATGGTGAATGGTAAAGAGTGGATGAGGAATTCTTGGTTTTTCTTCCTTTGTCAAATTCTCTTTTCTCCCGTTTCCAATCCCCTCTCATCTCCACACTTCACTTTTTCAAATCAGAAGAAGGAGTCGTCTTGAATAGAAAAAGCTGCATCATCTAAGCTGTTACAACATAATAGAGAATGATGTAACTCTACACAGCCTGTCATGTACTCTGGAAGTGTAATTAATAGGTGTGCTCTTCCCCTATCCAAGGCAGGTGCTTGACTGATACAATTTGGGATATCAAATACCAGCCTGAATTGTTTGTTGTGGGTACAAGTAACACAGGTAAGAACACCTGTGAACCAAATACTCTTTATGAATTCTGGCCCACCTTAATTATACACTTTCTGCAAACAGTCAGTAAAAAAACTCAAACATAAATGATCATGTAGCTTGAAGAATCAGACTTCTCCACTGACACGAGGCAAGCCTATATAAAAACATGCTTTATAAAGCAGAGTCATCAATGTTCCAGGTCCTGCAGCATGGATTTAATTGAAAATCAAATACCCTTTAAACATATTTTCATGACAATTTATCCAGTATCCCTTTCATTATATCCCCCGCCCCCCCCGCACTTCTCCTCTGTTCTATTTCTGGTTTGACCACATGTGAACCAAGATTAAATGATTTAGACGCCTCTTTTTTTTTCAGCAGCTAGTTGCATTTGCCGTCTTCTACAAAAGTGGTTAAAATGAATTTTAATATGTTGATGGCACTTATTGAAGAGCTTAATATTCATAATAAATACCCCTTGGAAGTAATCACTAGCACATCCTTTTGACAGAGGGGTCAAGGCTGCTAATGACAATAACTACTGCAAAATGCAATTCAGTCAATTACGTTAATTAAATTTCAAACTCTGTAATGTCTTCTCATTTATATAGTAAACTAATAGGGGGGAAAAGAACACCATCTTTATCTACCTCCATTTTTTGTCCCAAAATGTTTCCTTATGTTTTGTTTTAACATTTGCAGCTCTCACCAGCTTCTCAGAACATTTAAGATAATTATGGGCTTGGCAAATAAAGCTTATTCTTTAGCAAGAAAGGTTGAGATTTTCTTTTGAATGTTCTTTTATAGAATAAAAGCTTTTGCTTCACAGATCCTAATCTGATATTTACAGACTAGCTTATTTTGGATAGTGCCAGCATTCCAGCGTAAATGGTAGAAGTGTCTCCATTTCAGCGAATCCTTTTTTAATTATATTGTTTGAAATTGGAGTAAAAAGGAACACAGCTGTCTGGAGATTATGCTAGTATACAGGTTAGAGTATACATAATGAACTCATGAGAAATAGCAGCAGCAGAGGTTTAATATATTTGGTGTCGAAGGTATTTTGCACTATGGGCCAGATCCTCAGGTGGTGTAAATTGCCATAGCTTGATTCTATCTAGGTTCTTACACCACACTCATCACAGCAATATGTGAATTCCCGTTGACTCCAATTCATATACACCGGCAGCAGATTTGACCCATGTTTGTAATGGAGCAATAATGTATAAAATTAAAGCCCTACATTATCTGGAACATACATGAATTAAATTACAACCAGCAGTGACAATCCTATGCTGGATTCAGTAAAATCAATAACATTGTTCCCATGCACACAGTAAGTACTCCTGTGAACATTTGTAATGAGACAAGCAGGATTGTTTTTGAGGAGGCTACATGACTTTAGTGACTATTTTAGTTGTCTATCTTTTGGGGAGCCCCTTATTTTGCCAGTAGTATAATCTTTGTGATCAGCAGCAAATAAGGTTTGAAGAGGATCCCCCTAAGCAAATGCATTCAGTTCTGAAATACAGACTGGAGTATTTTCTTTGCATCTCTGTGTTTTTGCTGAACTCTTGTAAACTGCAACAGTATCTTCAGTGGGCTCCCAAGTTCTCTGATAATGCTATAAATTTAATTAGGACGATGAAGTCCTACAGTGCAATTAACTCCAAAAGTGGTACAAAGCAATAGCTTGGAGATACTGGCCTACAGTACTTAGCACTTAACTCTGAAATTCAGATAAGCCCTATCAACTCAGGGTTGTGTTTAATGTTCACTCCTGCTTATATACCGCAGACACAACCTAGCGGTCACAGTGTTAACACTCCCCAATATCTATTACAATTAGTTTTTGATTAAGAGGCCTAGCATGGCTTTTGAAGCCTTTTATGTTGTGTCAAATGGCTAGTGATGGAGTGAGATGCACAGACACCTCCCAGTAACAAAGCATCTTGTAAAAGGTTTCAAGTGAACTATTTTATCATCCTAATGGAAACCAGATGACTCTAACTCCCCCTTTAATTTCAACTATTTACTGAAGAGTCCTTGTTTTGAATTACTTAAAGATTTATTCTAAACCACTATCTCATGCATTAAGAATCACTAATGACAAAGCCATTTCAAGTGGAGCAAAGCTTTTAAAGACAATTGTGACTATACCATTGCATTTTATTCTTAAGTGTATACCACTTTGTAATGCCTTTGCATTTTTATACCTCTGCTTACATTTTCTTTCTGATTATCACAAGCACAGCTTTTATTCAAAAATTTTGACGCTGTAGTGGAGCTTCTAGACGTGATGGTGATAGTCAGTGGTTTTATTCCACATTAGGATAATCGATGACCACAATTTGGGCCTGATCCTCCACGTTGGGCCTGATCCTTATCATAGAATCATAGAATATCAGGGTTGGAAGGGACCTCAGGAGGTCATCTAGCCCAACCCCCTGCTCAAAGCAGGACCAATCTCCAACTAAATCAACCAATCCCCAACTAAATCAGCCAAGAGTATCAGAGTAATCTTTGTTGACTTCAGGAGAAGCGTGTAGAGGAAAATGCTGTCCTCAGTACACAGTTCAATTATTTCAGCTGAGCACTGAGATCTTAGGAGGAAGACCTGAGCCACACTGTGTTGGTTACTCTGTCATAATGGCTGGAATTAGTTCCTAGGGTTCTAGCATTCCCCATCTGTAGATGGAAGGACTTCAGGGTGGATCACTACGCTGCTCCTACTCCTCTCTGGCCTATCCTTTCCCTTGGCCCAAGTCATTCTGCACTTTGCTGCACTGGAAGTCATCAGAGAAGTGGGCTTGCTACTGCAGCCTCAACTCCTGCTGCCTCCGGGCTTGTGCAGCAGAACTCCACCATTTCCATTCAGCCTCCCCCATGCAAAAAGCAAGGCTTCCTCGCATGAGCTAGGTCATGAACTGTTTATCATGATGTCACATAACACTGTTGTTTACATCTGTGTCAGTATTTTACCATGGATAGTCTCCCATTCTCTGTGGAATGGCCTTCTAAGATATTCCAAGCAATACAGCGAAAATATTTTGTACTCAGTAACCCTATTTGTGTCAAACAGTAAAATATTTCTATATATTTAAATAGTATCAGGGTGTTGAATGGTATTAAAGAATAACATGGATAGTTTAATGAATATGGAAAATTGCAGCTAAATTAATATAGAAAGAAACACTTGTGTCAGGAAAGAAAGATGGAAAGAAATAAAGCTTTAAGCATGTAGGAGTCAGTCATGTATTAAAGTATAACCATTAACAATATTTTGAGAAACCAATGATTACTCTGAATAAACAGAAGACATTGTGCTTTATTTATAAAAAACACCCAGCAAATATTGACTTCTCTTGAAGTGGATATCAAGATTTATTGACCCTTTGGGACAATGAATCTTCAGAATTACAGAAACAAGTAGTCAATATGTATTGTTACGAAACAGTCATTGCAAATGTTTTCACTGTAAATCTCTCCATCCGATTGATGGATTTCAAAAGTCTGACTATTTTCCCTTTGAAACCAGCGTCTTATAATATGTGGAGATGTACTTTAGCTGTACAGGAAAAACAAAGAAACATCTGTTCACTTCCTGCAAGGGGACAAATAACTGCTGCCAATTAGGAGGCCATTATTTATATATGTGATCTTATTGGCTCATCAAAAATAAATAATATTTGTCATCACCAAACTCAGAAGCATATATGTAATGAATTAATTTCTACAGATGATCTAACTGCGTGATACTGTTCCATACTTCACAGTTATTGACTCCTGAAGTTGGACTTCAGAAAGTTACGGACTCTTTACCTTGCTGCTATTAGCCAATTGCGAGGAAAATTTTTTTTTTTTTAATGTATGGGACAAAACTAGTTAGAGGTACAGATGGGCCCAGAGCTGGTTCTAGGTAGGGATGGGTGAACAGAAGTAACAACCAGGGGGTGCTGCTCTGTTGTGCTGCTCAGCTTTTTCTTTCTCGACTATTTGGGGCAGGGGGTAAGAGGGGCATGTTGAAAACATTTTCTGCCGTAGCCTGCAAAATGGCTACAGACGTTCCTGGATTGGTCTTAACTGCAAAGTTTAGATTTGGATCCAGGTCTTCACAAATTCCAAATTACATAGGTGCATAAATTTGATCCTGGCTCATCTTTGTTTAGAAGCGACTTAATAATAATAGGTAATAATGGAATACATTACACATCATACCCTGAGATCTAAAAGCACATCACAAACATTAATTAATTAAGCTTCACAACGCCACTTCAGTGCAGGCAACTATTATCTACATTTTACAAATGGGAAAACTGAGACGCTGAAAAATTAAATGACTTCCTGATGGTCACATGTGGAATCAGTGGCAGAGCTGGGGTGAGAACTCAGGTGCACTGATTCACAGTCCCTCGCTCCAACTACTAGCAAAATTGTCTCTTGCACATCTTTGAAATTAATGCTATGAAAGTCAATTAAATACAGAAACATACTAGAGGTCAGATGTTGGCTGCCCCTGAATGTGTGCATAAGGGAGCTGGAGGACACAGATACACCTGTACAGCTGAACAGAGGGCAATCGGTTTCCCTGTGCTTGTCCTCCTTGGACTTGATCCAAAGCCAATTGAAAGCAGTGGAAAGATTCCCACTAACTTATGCAGCCTTTGGCTTTTAGGTCCTTTGACTGCCAGGTTCTGGGGAGCTATATTGTTGGTCAATCCCCTAAAGGGGCACAGTAAGAGTGTGTCAAGGATGCTGACCCTCTGTACGCTGGCTGGTGGTCAGAAGCTGGCTCTAAGGGGAAAACAGGCTCACCTTGTTAGTGTGCTCTCTCCGCAGATTTGCCCATAGGCAGCATGGTCTGGTTTAAAAGCTAAGAACTGTCCCTAAGTAAACTATACAGATTGCATCGTTAACATCCTGGCTGGGATGATTTAGTTGGTGTTGGTCCTGCTTTGAGCAGGGGTTTGGACTAGATGACCTTCCAAGGTCCCTTCCAACCCTGATAGTCTATGATTCTAATATTTTTTTCATGGCATCTTGGGCCTGGAATTGGCATCCTTTTAAAATATATTTTAGATTGAAATAAATTTCTGACCACATCCATTTACAACACACTGTGATTTTTTACATACTATGCTAAGGGGCTCTGATAAGGTCTCAAGGTATTATAATGTGGGGAAAGACACTTTATTCAACACTTTCCTATATCAACACAATCATATTTGTCAGCCATTACTTTCCCCCTAACCATTACTGGCATATAACAGCACTCCTGGCTCATCAACCCAACCATCAGAAATCTTTTCTGTTTGGCGATATAACATGCCATCTACTATAACTCAATGCTTTGACCCAGTTTATTGTTCTCTCTCTTTCCCTCTGCTCCATTCTTCAATTTTGAATTCACCTTTTAGCTGACGCTAGATGTTATTATAAAATAACCCCACTTAAATTATGTAATTTTCAAGATGAGCACGTCATACTGGGTACAATGCATTTAAGATTCAAATACACTTTATTTTTATTGTGACTGTATCACACTTGAAAGTAACATCATTTATCTTTACAAATATTTGTCCACACATACATATAGAATCTAATATATAACTATTATAATGCTTACCATTCAGTCCCTTGTGAGTATTAATTCCTCAAGTTTTGCATCATTTTTATTACCAGGAAGAAAACTCAATAGGGCTGGACAGAAAAGCTACAGTTGAGCTAAAGCGCTAACCATAAACGAACAAAAATGTCACTCCTCAAGGCATATCTGAGAGAGAAATGCTGAGAATGCATGTGTTTTTTAAAAAAAAAAATCTTGGGAAAACTTTTACAATTGGCAATTTAAATACATTTTGCTGAGAATCAATACACAGCTCCTGTGATCATCAATAGGATACTAAACTCCAACATTATATGTTTTAATATATATTTTTCAGTAATGATCTAAAGGAGGGGCAATATTTAAAGACACAGATAAGTTTGGGGATGAAATCAATTCTTCATTTCATATTCTGCGATGTTGTCAACAGAGAGGATTGTGAGCTCAGGGTAAGAATCAATTGCAGAATAAATAGCTGTGCAATACTTTTTATCAGTGATTTGAATAACTTTACTGTGGCTGCCTGAATTAAAAAAAAATTTGTTGGGAAGGCAAAGGAGAGAAAGAAAGAGTGAGAAATTAGGTTTCCTCTAGATTTAGCTCTAGGTGCCTTTAAATATTGGTCCTTGCCCTTCCCAAAGTTACTTCTATCCACTATTTTCATGACCCTGCTGTAAACTGCCAGTTTTACCGTGTTAATTATTAATATGACCTGTTTATGTTCTGGTTATCCAGCTAACCATTAATGTCTGTTTACTCATTGATGACCTTTGCAACTGCGTACCAGTCTCTTGGCCTGTAAATGTCAACATTTTTTTAAATAATCGAAATGCTCTTCATATCTTACGACTAGCTAACCAGCCCCTTAAAGATTTTTTTATTTAATGGAAAAACAAAATGTAAATACTGTCATTTTGCAAGGATTCCAAGGCACAGAATTTTAAGTGAAGGGAGTTTAAGCCAAAAGGTCCAAGTGAGAAAATCCAGAAGAAATAATCTCACTATAAAGTTCTCTCCCTTTTGTACTAAAAATCAAATCCCATCCAACAAGCACTACAGGACCAGGACCTGGGAATGGAACACATTTTTCTCAAAATTTCATTAAGCACTTCCACATTCAAATAAGTCTGCAGGATTTATCTCTAGTTAGGCAGTCAGTGTACATTAACCCTGACACTGGCAAGACATTTCTAATCCACACACTCTCCTCCTAATGGCTAAAATTTAGATTAGGCAATACAGCTGGATTAAGGCAGCAAAGGGTGACCTTAATCTTACCCATCACTGCAAACTGTGTATCTTTGGGTTTTGTTAATTACGTTAGCCTAATTTAAACAGACAATCAGAAGCCCAGTTAAAAACGAAAAGGAAAGCATTTACCCCTAGAAATGTTGTGTATGATGGTCTCTCCCTAGCTCTTAGTGAGATTATAAAAGCAGGAAGCTTTTTTCTTCCTTGGTCAACTAATATCTTTGACTAGGAAAAGCCCCATTGAAATATTATCTTTGCAATAATATTTACAATTTGTAGGTTTGAAATTGGCTTTTTACTGAAATATTTTCAAATATTAACATCTTCCTGTCCATAAGTAAGAGTGGTGGGCATTTACAGAGATTACAGTTTTGAGATATGTCATGCGTGTGTGTTCACATTTTCTCACCCATTGAGTTCTAACTTCAATAGCATTTGGGGGGGTTTATGAGCTACAGCCCTGAATGCTTACTGAGACTGTCATTTCATGTTGAATTTATCATATAGAAAGTAAACTGTGGAGCAATCTGTCAGAAGTCATTGGATCTACAATCTTTGAGGATTTGGATTGGGACTGGGTGGGAGGTAAACTTTCTAGATCTCTGCTCTGAGCTGCATAGACCATTTGGATTCAATATTGTTTTTGTGAAGGAATTTGGCTGGGCAGTAACACATTTCCTTCAAAGACTATGCTTCTGTACAGGATGGTTATACAGTACTTCAAGCATATAAATGCCTCTCAGGTTTTCAGTACTGAATGATAACTCACCTTGTCTTTCTCAGTGAAGTAGGTAATAAATAGAAATCTGGACTAGAAGTGAGACATTCTGACTCAGTTAAATCTTTTGGTGTCCTGAAAAAGACAAGTAGACTCAATTACTATGCCAGCAACTATATAAAAATTGTCAAATTAAATATAAAAACTTATGTTTAAATAATGGTATGACAAAACCCAAGAAAAAGGAGGAAAATCAAAGCTATGCTGACATTGTGACCTGAAATCACTGTGCTGTGGGGGAAAAAAATGTCCTCTAAAATATGTATTATTGTCCTGAGCTTCTAGAATAAAGATTGAGAGGCTAGACTTGGGTAAATCCATATTAACCTAGACACTCAAGCAATTGGCTATTGAGACATTAATTCATGCTATGTCCCCACTATACTATAACCGCTTCTCTTTTAAACAATTCCACAGTTCATTTGCTAAATATGTATGCATAAAAGGTAATAATACTAATACCTTATACTTTCAATAAGCACCTTAATTAAGCCTCCAAAAATTCCTATGAGGTTAGATAAGTGATATATTGATATTGCTTCACACGCCACTGAAATGTTTCAAACACAACAGTGGTTTAATAATGCACAGTAACACTAAACAACAGGACTGCAACTGAAGAAGCATATCATATCCAACTGAAACTTCAGGGAGAATTTAGGTAGAATGGAATTATTTGTATTGGTGCTTCTCCAGGACATTGGGTTAACTCCATGTTTCTTACAAAACATACTATGGGACCTTTAATAAACCAAAATGGCAAGGACTTAAAAAAAAATCTCATTTGAAAGACCTTACCTCAGCATCCTTTACTATCATGCTAGGGAATTTAATGCTGACTCAGAGGACAATGCGTAAACTAGAATATCCAGCACCATTTCCTGCAGCAACGAGGTCTTCCTTGTAGGTCTCATATCTAAGACTGACCTAGCTTGACATACTTTAGTTTGTGAAACAAGGGCCATGGCTCAAATGTAATGTTCCTCTGGGAAGTGGTGTTCTATCTCCATCTACTTTCACATATGAATCAATGATATATTTAATCAATTTTTAAAATGCATACTATCTACATGAAGCTGTTTGTCTACCGTCTAACTATATATCCAGGCTCTATAGATCAGAGTATCTCCTTTAAAAATTGTTTTTAAAAAACACAGATTATGATTTGATAGACTGGAACAGCTCTATTTGCTTCATAGATAGCCAGACATTTATTTTCCACTATAAAGAATATAATATTTACCCAATGGACCAGAAAAACTCCTTCATAGCCACCACTCACCCCATTATGCCAACTTATTTAAATACATATAAGGCCAGACTTTGCTTGCCTTACTCATTTTGCAGCCAGTGGGACTATTTGTGCAAGTAAAGTGAGCAGGAGTTAGCCCATATATCCCACCAACTTCTAAGACTCTTTTATAGATTTTCGTATAATAGCCTGAGGTAAGGACTTTGGGCAGACTTATAGCTTCCATGATTATTTTTTTATTTGTCTTGTGTCCTTCAGCTCTTCTGTCTCCTTCAATGGGAGAGTGGATTATTCAGCACTGTATTCTGTGTTGTGCAGGCAGGAGATGTCTTAAATATCTATATGCTGATGGGGTGAGTGGTTAGGGCATGTTTTTGTTACATATACAAAAGACCAGGAGTAACTCTCTCTCTCTCTCTCTCTCTCTCTCTCTCTGTGCATGTGTATAGTTCCTGGGGAAAAACAGTATAATTGCAGAAGACAGAAACATGAATTCATACCTCTGGGATGTACACTATCCTTTTGTTAATTTGCTGAGTGCCGACAACGTGCTTGATGCCACGTGGAAAACAGAGGAGATGTTCATATGATGCGAGGGGGCCCCTCAGCATGTAAGCTGTATTAATTTAGACTTCTTAAAACTCCCTGAGCCTGATTTTCTCCTTCAGGACATGAGTAACACCCATCCACAGCATACCAGTATCTGCCATTTATGTGAAAGGATAGAGTCCCCTGACACTAAAGTACTTCCATTTATGACATGCATCTTATACCTCCTTTCACACCATTTGTGTACTTCACTGATTATCTCTGTTCTCAGGAGTTTGCTGTCTTAGAAATCCCATATTTGGCATCATGGAAAACATAGATCATCTTTCTCCTTAGTTCTCTTGTATCTTCTGTTTATAATATGTACAGAGATTCACAGACAGAAATTTAAACACTGTTGCGCTGAACACAATGTATGTTTGACCCACTGTCGTGTTGCTGTGAATAAGAAATGAGGTCCTTCAGAAGTCCTTCCTTCCTACTTTATCTCCTTGTCATCTCTCCAGCACAGACTCTCCTCTGTAGCCAGGTTCTCTGGACATTTAGAGTGACCACACCAGGATCACCAATCATAGAAGTTAAGGTGGAGGAAACTATGGCTCACCAAGTGCATTCTCCAGTTATTGGGGTTCATTTATCATTTGAATTCAAAATGTTTGATCAAGAATCTGACTGTGTTATGGGTAAAGTATTGTAGTGTCTGATGGTGGGGAAACTGCTGCTTTAAATCTAAGGAGGTTGCTTGTTCTTCTGATAATCCTTCTGATAATCCACTCTGTGGTTCCTCCCAGAGTCTCACTCTTTCAGAGGCAGCAAACCTCAGGCGCATATTTAACCTACCAATCAGTGTGCCATCCCCGGCTCCTGATGTGCAGTTCTGTTCAATTCCAACACAAGGATGGGCCATGACAAACACTAAATTCCCCAATTATCCTACTGATCTCTTCTCCCAGAAAACTTGTTCTAACTCAATTTTTGTCTCAGGGGTTTGTATATAGAAAAACACATTTTCATTGCAAAGTTTGGACCTGGGTCTGAAATTTCCACAAGATTCAAAGCTAGTGTCAGCTCAAACTGGTTCTATCTGAATAAATAGCTGAACGTGTGAGTGCTTCTCTGAACAGGACCTTTGAACCAACTGAGGTTCATCCATCACTACTTCAGATAAGAGAGAGAGTCCCTTTTAATTTAAATTGTGTGAGAATCTGAGTTACACTCCATGCAACTGAATAAGGCAGAGAAGAATTCTGCTTGTCACTGCCTATGCTGGATCCTTTTATAGAGCATTTGTACCTGTTTGCATTCTCTTGAGCTGAACTGACCTAAAGATCCTAAAGGGAAGATAAATTGGGGAGATGTAAAACACAGAGGGTCCAGAACAAGACAGCTGGCTTTGCCACACCTTTCTTGAAAGAAACTCCAGTGCAGGAAGTGTTTTGAGCAGGCAGAGGTATGTCCTGGGGAAGGAGAGGGTGTACCCAGGGCAATCCTGCACCCCAATTATTTACTGGCATGGCCCATAGAGGCCATGACAGATAGACAGTTAGTGCAGTCCTAACCAGCACCTGGATAAAGGAAGCACATGCTTCCCCCATCTCCCCATGTCCATCCCTGCCCCAGTGGAGAGCCCAGCACATGGCATGAATTTGTCCATGAGAGCTCTGTGATCATGTAAAATGAATCCATCCATTAATGTCCATCTGCACGGGGTCATTGAAGGGTCTGTTAGAGATAATTAGAGGTCTGTTTTTCCTTTAAAAGTTCTAGTCTGTTTCCCTCACTATTTTCAAAACACCCTGAAGTAGACCATACAACACAATGAGGTCAAAGCAAAAGGAAAAAGAAAACAACAATCCCTGAACAATGAGAGTTTTCGTTTATTATTGAGTAGTCATGTGCGTCTTAAAGTCACCAGTCATCATCAAGATAAGAATGGAGTTAGATGCCTGACAAGGAGGATGCTCTATGCAGAAGCATAATGTTCAATTCACTGCTAAGGCTATTGACTTCGGAAACAAAAGGATAATATGTGAAATAATTAATTCCCTACCTTGAAGGTAAAGTGGCATCAGAATTACACTGACTGTGTTCAGAGTTTTTAAAGTGACTTCCCTTTTGCTAATTTGGGCTTAGTAACATCAAAAGTTTTCAAGGCCTCCAGTCCCGAAGTCACATGACTACACCAGAATCTCAACATACATTAAAAAAAGAAGTTTTTATCTCTCATGTATGTGAAGAAAAACTTGAAAATGTGTCCTAAAGCTAAAATGTCTGCTTGAGTCTGCAGACAGCCTGAAACAACAGCTCTGAGAAGTGCAAAGTGCTCCATTCACCTTAATTTTCTGCCATTCCAAGGAACAGTGTGGCCATGGTGAAGGGGCAGGGCTACAGGAGGGAGTTTTGTGGGGTGTGACCAGAGCTCTATATTGCCTGAAGTTTTCTTTTCTTTTCTTTTCTTTTCTTTTCTTTTCTTTTCTTTTCTTTTCTTGTTGTCTATTTAGGGAAGATTCCACAATCCTTGCTCATGTTTAGCGATATCTTACTCCATTAATATCAGTCACACTGCTTATGGAATAAGGTACTACTCACTTTGACTAACAGACGTCTTTGTGGAGATGAACATAAATAGATGTCATTAGATATGATCACGAGCTTGAAATCTCTGAAATGACTAGTACTTGTGGAGCAAGGTGCTACTTAGCATGAGAAAGGGTGGCAGCACCTAACTTATGGATTGTAAACTTTCTGTCTCATAAGAAAACAATAAGCACAATCAGAAAGTTAAATAAGTCTAATTATAGATGTCTGTAAAACAAGCCCAATTTGAAGGAACTGGAATAATAATAATAGTGAAAGGACAAAATTTATAGGTGATGTACAATGATATTACTGTGTGTGAATGAGTGTCAGTAATCAAACATAGTCAACGAGCAGCAGTTTTTAATGCTCAGAAAGTGTTTAAGCTCAGCCAAACTTAAATATTTTCCAAAACAATTTATATTTATTAATGGCTACTACAAAATCCATTTACCCGTAATCAAGTGAAACTTAAGGGTGCTGGCTTTCTTAAGTGCCTAGAGTCAACAATATTAAAGTAAATAGTGGAGGACATTCCAAGATAGTATTAACACAATTGATTTATTGATGATTGCACAATGGGAGGTTATCTTTTGTTAATTGACTCAGTAAATAACCTCATAGGCGTCACCAGTAGAAAAAAAAATCTATTGGGTATTGGAAAGTTGACAGGGTTTAAAAGAGGGTGAGGGAGCTGTTACATTCCCTACACAGTTTGCCCACTCACTCAAATAATAACACAGAGATAACTCCTCTGACCAGACGATATGTCTTGGGAGATGCTAACAAGAAACCAAGTGGGATCTGATGCATGCCAGGATGGAAACCGAAGCCCTCAAATTCTGGTGGCTTGTACCATGTTGCACGTGAAATGCTGAGCTTTTTTTTTGCACTTGATTTCACATAAACATGGCAAATGGAGTTATCACTTTGGAGCTGTCCCTAACACAGAGAGAGCCTCAGGAAAACTCATTTACATAAGGTGTGCTCTATGCACATCAGACATACCTTATTTGTTCCATAACAGTTTAGCCAGCCAACATTTCTCAAAGGAACTTTTGGAAAACCCAACTCTTTCCCTTGCTTTTTGCCCTTCCCCCTTTTTCCCCATTGTTCAGCAAACGCACAGGACTGTAAGTTCCTGATCTATTGAAGCACTTAAACACGAGTGCCATCCTACCGATGTCAGTGGGGCCACTTGCTCAGATTAATTATGCACGTGATTAGGAGCCAGATGTTTAAAGCTACTTGGGCATCGCTGTGCTCAGCATTGCAACACCTAACTGACTTAGGAGCCTAAATCTCATCATCAGAAGGATTTAGGCACTTTGGAGCCAAAATCTCACTGGCTGTCAATGGAATCTTGACACTTCGCTAAATACCTTTTAAAAATCTGGGCCAAGTGCTTTGCAGAATCAGGGCTTAGGTGTTTATTACTGTTATTACTTGATTGTTTCATCGTAGGTCTGGCTGTCTCATTTCTTCAGTCTTGTCCAAAGTGCACATGTCCTCAGACTGAGTTCTCTGGGCCAGTTCCTTGTTGACTTCATTACAGCTATGCCGAAGGACACCCCCACAATCAATACATTTTAAAGGATTCCATTCTTCTCTTTCTAAGAATAACCTTCTTCCCTTCTGATTCTGCCTCTTTTTGCTTAATTTTCTCCTGTTTTGCCTTTAATATTCTCCCCCACCTCTCCATCTCTCCGATAGTCCCAGTTTGTGCAAGACATAGGGGGTGGGGTGGAGGATTTCAGGGAGCCAACTGCAGCTGCTGGAATTTCTAGCTAATTCTATATGGACACCAGCCCCAGAATAGACGATAGCAGGAGAGAGGCTGCTCTAATTATTATTGTCATGTATTACTTGTATTACAGCTGGTGAGTTCCCTCAAAGAGCTGTGTTGCCAGCTGGGAATTGCTTGAGTTCAGCAGCACTATTGCCTTGTCGTTTCTGACTCCTAGCATGCTCACTAAACTGGGGCTGGGAAGAGAGTTAGTGTAGGAGCCGGGTACACTGGTCCTTTACACACTGGAGATTCTGCTGTGGTGGGGAAATCTCACACTAAGGAGCTATGCCATCAGGTTCTCATCTCTTTGTGCCACCTGAAGGGGTCAAATTGAGAAGAGAATCTCATGCTTTATCTTTTATTCTTTCACTTTGGTTTCTATTTCTTTTCTCTTGTTAAATCTTTTTTTTTTTAATATCTGCCCTTCCCCTTCATACACCCTATTTCTCTCACTCCCTTCTTTTCCCTCCCCCAGCAGCCCCTTAGGCCAGGGCCAGGATCAAACTTAAAGCTCTCCATGGACATAGGACATATCGTTGTTTGCTCCTATTTCAAAAGCACTCAACTGGGAGCAAACATCACTCTTGTCTGAGAACATCTAATAGGCATCTGGGAAGGAGGAGACCATGCCTATACTTTGGGTAAACAGCTGCTGAGGAGGGAGCATGACTAGCTAGTGCTTTTTTTACCCATGGTCTGTAGTATGTAAGGGGATTTAGGAGGGAATTAACTCCCCTCCAGCTTATGACCCTCCGGAATCACCTGCACTGAGTCATGCTGCTTTCCATGTCATATGAACAACCTAATGTGCAAAAATCAAACAATCTGTGCCACTTTTTTAAAAGCGTGCCCAGACTATGGGAACAAAGGAGCTCCTGTTTCCTAATCTCAATAACAATTAAGACATCAGATTAATAGAATCTTTAAATGCTTTGACGGATGCATGTGGAACACTCTATGTTTGCATTACCATAAAGCCTATCAGCACCCTTAACATTAAAGGTCACGTACAGGAACATAAAATAACAGGGCTGCAAACAAGACCAAGCTTACAGTCTTGTTGTGAAAAAAATCAGTGTCATTTCTTACATAGCAAGTTTTTGGAGCTGCTGGTCAGCTTCACAGGACCTGCACTTTACCTCTGAGAGTCATTTCATGGGCATGGACTTCCCTGGCATTAAGAAGCATGTCACTCTATCTCTTCCTCTCCTGCCTCTTCCTCCTCTTACTTCTTATTCCCCTTAGCCCATCAGCTAGGTTGGGCTATCTTGCAAGCATCTGCCATCTTCATCTGTCTGATGTGGCACTAAGGTTCACTTGCTTATTGTCTTCTTTGATGCAATCCATTTGTTCCTTCCTCAACTTTTCCAGGTCTCTTTCCCACCACCCTCTCCTACCATGCTATCGTCTCCAGGTTCTCTTAATTCATCCTCTTCATATTGTTTTCGCCTCTTCCAAAAGGGCTGAGCCTCCCCAAAAGAGCTGGAATGGAAGTGTATAAGGTGGATATCTGATGACTTTAAAAGCATCCGACAGCTCAAAGCAGATGGGGCCCTTTTTAGTCTGGGAGCACAGATTACTTAGGAGAAGGAAATTTCTGATCACAGATTCCCATTCACGGGTTAAATGCAGCCTGGTGTTGATCAGCAGAGACACCAGTACCTTCTGTTGGTGATCCACTAGGGCTATGGCAACAAGGTAGGAAGAGAGTGAGTAAATACTTAGTTTAACTGGGGAAAGGCCCTCTCACTGTGGTATATATCAGGAACGCCAATTGATATATTGTAGTTCTTACTGGTGCAGGGTGACTACTTCCCCCTTCTCCTTCCTTGACTCAAAATTGCACTCAGTGGTTCACTTAATGAATGTAATGCCCTTGCTAATAGGATTGAACCCCAATGCCTGTCCTTTAACTTGGCACCAAAGCCCAGCGTGCCTTTACATTTAGCTGGCTATTTTAAAATGCTGTCTGCCTGGTAACTGTTCCAGCGTCTGTTCTCCCAATATTCTGAGTAGTAATCCTTGGAATTATCCTGGATCAGACATAAATGAAGAACTTGTGCAGAGCACTCAAATTTCTCTACTGGGGTTTTAACTCAGGCCAGGATTAAATGCCAGCATTTATAGCACCTCTGTGGAAGTGAGCGTTCTGAACTCCAAGGCTGACTGGACGTTCCCCTTAAAATGTTTAATGTTCAAGTACTGTGGGGATACAAACATTAGAAATCTCTCTGGGGAACAAGCCTAAAAGGACACTATTTGGGGGAGGAGTAGCTAGAGAACAGTGAACTTCAAACATTTTCCTTTGTGGGCGTGAGGGGAAGCAAAAACTTTTATTTGTCCTTTGCTTCCAACCATCCAACCTCCTGTGACCCATCATTTGTCCATTGCTCCTTGTGACACTGATGAGCTACCCCATTCACTTTCTTTCCTAGCCTGGTGTGAGATCTAGAAAAAAAGCAGCAGAGCTGATGGATGTTTGAACAGATTGGCAGGCTCCTGTCAGTGCCCCCGCAGGAAGACAGTAGAGGGACGCTCAGATTTTGGCTCATGGTCCCTCTTTTGCCTTAGGATTCTCAGAGATAGTGGCCCTCAGTCAGGAAGCCTTAGTATACTGCAGCATAACAGTACTTAGGGTAACGTCTTTTCATTTTCCTTCTTCCACCTCCTCATATATTTTGTCATAGAAACTCAGGAAACTCTTCCTCCCAGTAACTTCTCTGTATGTGTCCCCTAAACTGAAATCATTGAATAAAAATGGTAAGTGATCAAATTTACACCTCTGCCACCTGCTCCAAGGGTTCGGTCATTTCACCGACCCAGTGTTTCAGCACAGCAGATGTCCCTGCCACTATCCTTGACCTAATCATAGCACTTACGACCCACATGTTTCTTGGTCACAGACCAGCACAGGGTCAAAAGTATCTTGCAGATCAACCACTATAGCTTGCGTTAGATCCACAAGAACAGTGTGTGAAATTCCTATTAGGGTCAGTTTCTTCTGATCTGCAAGGGCTAGGATAGCTGAACTTCATAATCTGTCTGAAGCTTCTTCACTTCCTTGGCACAGGCCATTCCTTGGTGGAAAGAACAGGGGGCAGAGATGAAGGGGGGCAGAGGGAGGATGTGCTCAAATTCTAAATCAGATGACAGGCACAGGTGCTGGCTGTGGAATAGTACTGCAATCCAATGGCATGCAACACAGAAATCACAGGCTGGCCTCATTCTCTAGCTGTTCTGAAACACAGATTGAGTGTCAGGAGTTATGACTGTGATGTAAAGCTGTAAACCTGACCGCATACATTTATTAAAAATTCCCTGTCACTTTCTGTAAGAATCTGAGAGGTTGTTAGTTCAGTGTCTTAGCCAAATCCCAAATTGGGTAATTGCATGTTACCTTCTTAATTACATTCCCTATTGTTTAGTGTTGGGCACGTTAGTTTTCTCTTTCTCTCTGAACCCAAAACTGGCCTGAATCAGAACTCCTGATCCACAGACCTCTAAAATATGATGACATTTGGATCTGGATCCATATCTATTGCTAATCTCATTTCCCAGACTTGGGGAACAACTGCCTGGTGTCACTGGGGAAATGGCTACCATTAACCCCAGAGGCTGCATTTCTGTGGAAAGTTAAGTGATCCCTATTCGCACAAGTCCAAGTATTTAAACAGTTGAGGCTTTCTGCCTGCACAAAATAATGCCAAGTGCAAATTCTATTTTTTTGTGTACCAGTTGGGTAGCTGTACATACAAAGAATACCATTGATCTTGCAAGTGCACAAGTGAATTTATAAATGGATGCATAGTGTAAACAATATTTTTCATACGGACTTTCACTTTTCTTTTAATACTGTGTGCTGCACAGTTTGAAGAGCACTTGTGAAAGTTCTGCTACTGAACTATTTTCCAGTGTTCTCGCATCAGATATCACCAGCCAAGGCTCTGCTTAGGGCTCCCACCAAAATAAATGGCAAAAGTCCCATTGGTCTCCATAGTTCAGGATCATTCCTTAAGCATGAGATGGCTAGATTGTCGGGTTTAACGGGTAGTGATCAATGGCTTGATGTCTTGTTGGCAGCCGGTATCAAGCGGAGTGCCCCCAGGGTTTAGTCCTGGGGATGGTTTTGTTCAACATCTTCATTAATGCTCTGGATCAGTGTTTCCCTAACTTAGGGCTCCACTTGTGTAGGGAAAGCACCTGATGGGCTTGGCTGGTTTGTTTACCTGCCACGTTCACAGGTTCAGCCGAATACTGGCTGCTACTTCCAGCAGCTCCCATTGACCTGGAGCAGTGAACCGCGGCCAGTGGGAGCCTGCGGATGTGGCAGGTAAACAAACTGGCCTGGCCTGCCAGGGGCTTTCCCTACACAAGTGGCATCCCAAGTTTGGGAAACACTGCTCTGAATGATGGGATGGATTGCATCCTCAGCAAGTTCGCATCTGACACTAAGCTGGAGGGAGAGGTAGATATGCTGGAGGGTAGGGATAGGGTCCAGAGTGATCTAGACAAATTGGAGGATTGGGCCAAAAGAAATCTGATGAGGTTCAAGAAGGACAAATGCAGAGTCCTGCACTTAAGATGGAAGAATCCCATGCACAGCTACAGGCTGGGGACTGACTGGCTAAGCGGCAGTTTTGCAGAAAAAGACCTGGGGATTACAGTGGATGAGAAGCTGGATATGAGTCAACAGTGTGCCCTTGTTGCCAAGAAGGCTAACAGCATATTGGGCTGCATTAGTAGGAGCACTGCCAGCAGATAGAGAGAAGTGATTATTTCCCTCTATTCAGCACTGGTGAGGCCACATCTGGAGTATTGACTCTAATTTTGCCCCCTCCCCCACTACAGAAAGAATGTGGACAAATTGGAGAGAATCCAGCAGAGGGCATTGAAAATGATTAGGGGGCTGGGACACATGACTTATGAGGAGAGGCTGAGGGAACTGGGGTTATTTAGTCTGAAGAAGAGTAAAGTGAGGGGGGGATTTGATAGCAGCCTTCAACTACCTGAAGAGGGGTTCCTAAGAGGATGGAGCTAGGCTAGTCTCAGTGGTGGCAGGTGACAGAACAAGGAGTAATGGTCTCAAGTTGCAGTGGGGGAAGTCTAGGCTGGATATTAGGAAACACTATTTCACTAGGAGGGTGGTGAAGCACTGGAATGGGTTACCTAGGGAGGTGGTGGGATTTCCATCCTTGGAGGTTTTTAAGGCCCAGCTTAACAAAGCCATGGCTAGGATGATTTAGTTGGGGTTGGTCCTGCTTTGAGCAGGAGGTTGAACTAGATGACTTCCTGAGGTCTCTTCCAACTCTAATCTTCTATGATTCTGCAATTCTATGAGAAGCGATAGATGAGTACTGGGATAATAGATTTGTAAGAAACTCCCAAGTAATGGAAGAATGTGCTTTGTTAGACACCATTCTTCCTTCTATGACAATACCAAACCACCCCAACTCTGCTAGGAGTGAGGCTTGAGGAGCTGCTGTCTTTCTGATATAACAGAGGCATTGAACACTATGGTCACCTTAAAAAAAAAACATCCCACAGCAGTTTTCTTTACAATTTACAGTTGACCCCAGTGTCCTGGCTAAGTTCCGAATCAGATCATTACATTCTTTCTATCTACGTTTCCCATACAGTTTCCATTGGATACAGTTTTTTCCTTCACTTCCTGTCTTAAACTATTGGGTAGTCTTACTGCATGCTGTTAAACAGGTACCACATTTCCCTTCTCTCTCCAGTGCTGGCTACATTCCAGTTCTGGATGCAGTGATCCCTTTAACAGTTTGCATACCAGCGTGTTGTTGGTAAAGAACTTCAGGTTATTTTGACATGCAGGCACTATATAAATGGACGTTCGTATTAAATCAATAAATAATGCTCGTGTTAGAGTCTCACTGCTAGAAATGCTAATTTTCATCTTTGTTGACACTTACACAACACGGAATTATTTTTCTATTTCCTTTATGCTCTTGATGTCTGAACAGACTATCAAAATGGATTCACTTAGAAAATTGTATGTCAGCAAAATGTTTTTGGCATAGGAGAGACCTTCCAGGTTTTAGAAGAGAAACTGCCCTTCTAGAAACTCATAGCTGTTGTGGCTACTATGTAAATCTCTTTATCCAATCAGTCAGACCTGAAATAAAATACACTGAACTGATGCTTGGATAGCATATAAATTCCAACTCGCATGAGGCCTAGTGAGTTATAATGCAGAAAAAGGATTTTTCATTCCCCATTTGTAAAATGATATCTGCTGGGCTCATTAAGTGAAAATATTTTAGGGGCCTGTGCCTTTACAAGGTAAACTGGCTCTATTGTGCAGGAGAACATTCACTGAAATAGTTAACATGGCTCATCTGATGACATTAGCTTTGTAAGTAATTTCCATGATGTCAAGGGCACACTGGAGATTAAAGTGGGATTAAGGTCTACTTGCACAGTCAAAGCATCAAAGTAAATTGACTTGACTTGGCAGGCTGCACCTAAAGTTGGCAAGTTTTCACTAAGTAATCATATAAAGCCCAGGTTTGTGGTGCTAGTTAGACTGCACTTTCACAGAGGCCAGGAAATGTTAATCTTTCAAGGTGGGAGGTTTAAGGGGTTGGGAAAGAGGAGGGGAGACTGACAAGGAGAATTTTGCAATGTCAGGGTGCCAAGAGGTGCTAAGTAAAATAATGACCCTATTTTACTAGGGAAGACTGTGTGTTTGAGAAACCTGTTGGATTTCTATCCAAAAGCTTTTGCCCCTGCAAAGTTTATTTTCCACCCCCTTTTCTGTCACAAAATGCAATCTCCTCTTAAAAGATCAGACCTTGCACAGGAACTTCACTAAATAAAGATGAGTTTATATTTTATAAAGGAAACAGCTGGATTGCAAATGCAAGGGAGGTAGGCAGCTCTTGTTTCATTAGCTAAGGGAAACTCAGGCCCCAGAGGAGAACAACTGGGATAGCAGCCATGACAGAGAGAAAAAAAGGAAACAGAAGATCATAAAGAACTAATAATGAAAAATGGAAAGTGAGAAAGAGCCAAGAAAAACAAGCAATAAATAGATTAAAGAAGAAGAAGAAGAGGAAGAATAAATGTAAAGCAAGAAAGTGGGGAAAGAACAGGACAGAGTATGCATTTTATTAAAACAAAAACTGATGATTCTGAAAATCATTAGGAGCTCAATGGAAATTTTAATGTGATAACCTTTTGGACTCAGAGCTGATTGCTGGATATCAATGGTGTTCCTTGTTTCAGTATAAAATTGGAGGAGAAATATTGCTTGTTATCTGACAATGGTTTCTCTACCCCCTCACTTGAAAGAAAGTGATAAGTTTAGATAAATAGCAGGGTCTAGACTCCTTCCAAACTGATGAATCAGAGTTCTTTTAGAGCACCTTATAAAACTTCTATCCTATGATTGTTTAGAAGGATCCAATTAAATGTTTACCTATGCAGTAATCAGTGGATGCTGATTTGAATCTAGTGAGGGGGGCGTTTATCTAAACAGTTTCAGACGGAGGAAAAGTGGAGATCGAATGAAGAGAGAGTTAGGAAGAAAAACAGATACTAGTCTGTCCTTTGTCTTGAAATCTGTTCATTGTGATAAAATATACAAACACAGCCAACTCCTCACAATCCAAGAAGGAACAGACTTTTTTCAGCAGCCCTTCAATTAGATCCATAATAATCCTGCATCTTTTTATGGTTTGCACATGACACCTCATCCAGCAGAAATGGTGCTATTCTTTTAATTTGTACTGTGCTCATTTGATTTTAATAGGAGTGGTTGTCTGATGGGGGTAGGGTGGTGGTGGTGGTGGGGAGAATGCACTTGGTGATGCATAGTGGAATGTACATTAATCTTGTTAATGACAACACAGTTAATGGCTGGCAAAACATTACTTGTGAATTAACCTTTCTCTTGTGCAGGCTGTACTTGAGAAACAGAGCCAGGGCACTGAAGATATAAGGAAAGTACATGAAGACAGGGATACAGGATTTCCTATGATTTTATGATGTTCTTAATTAGGAAGCATATTGGCGGCAAATGCTAACATGTGTTAGGATGTTTAGCTGTAGCCAAATAAATGTTTTCTATTACAATGCTGAATTCCTTGCCTAGACGGAGTGCATGCTGTTCTGTTCATGTCTTACAAAATCCCTTTATAAGTCATCTCGGTGGCCAATTTTCTGTTGGCTCACGCTGCAAAGCTACATTGAACATATGCACTGGTATTCCATAAGGGTCGTCCTCCTCACTTGTAGGTCAGATAGAATAATTTTTTGAAAAAAGATTTAAAAAAAAGGAAAAAAGTGGTAAGTGAGGAAGCCCTTCTGAAATGCCTCTGCATTCCCACTGAAAAATGACCTGTAGTGAGCATGTTCTGTATGAGCATGAAGTAGGGAATGGATGCGACTGGCTCTCTGTTGTCACATGTGCTAGGCAAATCATTCATAAGGAATCATTTACTTAGGAAAATTTGCCTCTTTTACTGTTGGTGAATAGGCTGCAAACAGATTGTCATTTTTTCAAATCTATTTGTTATTTCAATTTTAGGTCTGGTCAAAAGATTATTTGAAGGGCAGTTTGTTGCAAAGACTCACAATTGAGAACTCATACTATTTTGATTACGTCTGTGTTTCTGGCCTGGATTGGTGTAATCTCTTTTCTGGCGCAAATACTTGCCATCCTGAATTTAGGATTTTCCTTCTGCAAACAGTGTGCCACATTTGCTTTAAAATCACTATTTCTGGTGTGTGTTCCTGGCAGCAAATTCATTTGATGAAAACATGGAAAGTGAATTTGTAACACGTGTGAATACAGTCCCTCAGAGAATTTTGAATGAATATTCTCAGAATGTTTTCTAGCAGAAAAAAATGCCCAGCATAGCTTCTTGATTCATTTTGAAAGGGGGAAAGAGAGAGAGAGAAATCCTAATTTTAAAATGGAATTAAGGCACTAGGACAGCTGCTTCTCTTCCTGTGCAGAACCCTTCCCCAACATCACACACAATTTATGGTAATTGTAGGATATGTGCATATATGGACAGAAATCTTTATTTAACCACAAGTTATTGGACTAGATGTAGGAATCACTGGCTGAAATTCTCTGGCCTTTATTAGGAGGTCAGACTAGATGATCATAATGGTCCACTTTGGTTGGACCTAACATCTATTAATCAGTGTTTGGGTTCAGGTTAATTTCCAGTTTTCTCTCTGTTTTGACTCCCCCTCAGCCCCAGTTTCTTCTGGGACTTCATTTCTAGCCACTTTCCTTCCTCTTCTCCAATGTTATGAACCACCCTGAGACTCTTCCCTCCAGTCCCAATTTCATGGCATTCCCACTATCCCCAACTTCACAGGGAAACTCATCTCAAACAGCATTGCAACAGCTCTGCACTCAACCCCCATATGACTGGTCAGGCCTAGCCGACGCTGAAGCTGCCTGATGTTCATTATCATTATTAGTATTAAAGTAGCACATAAAGGCTCCAACCAAGATCCAGTGTTCGGCTGTACACGCCCAGAGTAAGAGACAGCTCCTGCGCTGCAGAGCTTACAATCTACGTAGACAAAACAAACAAAGGGAGTGTTATTATGCCCATTATTTACAAATGGGGAATAGGAGTCACACAGGAAGTATGTACCAGAGCTGGGAATTGAATACAGTTTTTTCTGACTTGTCATCTAGTGCCTTAGCTTCCTTCCAGGTCCTTCACTTGTTCTGAGCAGAGTCTGATAACATGGTATTCAATATGGCAGCTGGTCTATACAAGCAATCCCACTGTTAATACGAGCAATGGAGCTGCACCAATGATGCCTGGATTCTACATGCTCAATATGAACTCAACACTGTAAAAATCGCCCTGTCATCTTATACTCCAAACCATTGCGAAGACATCTCCATGGAACTGACCGTGAGGAACAGAGGAAGGTGTGCCTCATGTTTCCCCTTTTCTTCTCCTTGTCATTTAGCCATGTAACCAGGATGGTTGCGTCTACTTTTGCTTCATGATTTAGATCAGCTGTCACTATTCATAAAATAATCATTCCCAATAATACCAAACCAGGGAGAATTTAATTGCTTCAGCTGCATTTTAAGTGTTGGTATTTGCTTGAACCTTAAACTCAAACCAAAGCACGGGAAGTGTGGAACAGAGCCATCATATTTTGAAATAAGTTTCTAGTCATTTAAAAAGCTAGCCATATCACGTACTTCTGGCTCAGAATTCTTCTGACTTGCAGGGTCACATCCCTAGTGTGGAAGCAGAAGGTGGATGCTGTGTTTATGTTCTGCAGATTTGTCTGTCTTTGTGATCAACAACAGAACCAATTTCAGATTTCACTTGGCTCACTCACCACTAGTTCCAATCCCTGTATCTTATGTACATAGACTGCGTGTAAATTTCATATGTTAGGTCGACAAAGATCACTTCCTCCAAGAGCAAAAAGCTTTAAGTAGCTACGCACAGCTATTTAAGGCTTTAATTTCATTTACCATATTATGAACAGTTCAAGATTTTTATCCATGGAACGGGTACTTTACAGTCAACTATAATGCCAACATGTCAACGTGCTCCCACCATGTTTTGGAGGAGATGATGCCAGGATTTAGATAGTCTTTTTACTCACTGAATTCTTAACCTCCCTTGAGACCACAGAGAAACTGAGGATGATGCCACCCATAAGTCCTTTGAATGGAACAACTTCTTTTTTGCTGGAGAGGGAAGGTTGATTTGAGAGCTCAAAAGCCTCCCTTGTCTCATAGAGCTAGAACATACAAAAGACCAGAAGTGATCCGGGCCTGCCAATAGTGTGTGTGTGTGGGGGGGAGGGGGTAGAGTGAGGGCCGTGGCTTCAGCAGTGTTACTGAGCATGCTCAGTCTGTGTGAGCATGCTCAATACAAGCCAAGTGGCAAATCTGGGGGGGGGCCAACACTGCCCACTTCCCCTGCCCGCCCCCCATGCATCCAAAGAAGTGTAATGGTTGTTGTGTCTTGCTGCAAATACTTCTTGCCTTATTAAAATATCAGTTTATAATCACCAGTCAGAGAGAAGAAAACAGATGGGGTCTAGTATTTAATTATTTGTGTGTGTGATTAGCTATCAGAAAAGTTAGGGAGAGGTGACCCACTTCTCATACAGTAAAAACAGACAGCCCTCCACCCATAACCATTAAAAAGACTCAGATCAGTTAGTTAAGGAGGCCCCGGATACAGGCTGTTCACAGTTGCTCATGCTCACCAGGCTGCTTTTCTGACTTCCTGATCCCCTATCACCTCAATTCCCTGGTCTCCATGTATTGTTCTGTCCCCTGGCTCACTTCTATCCATAAATCCAGCTACTCTGTACTGGGCTGTAATATCACCAGTCTGAAATCTTGTCTGAATTGAGGATGCCCAGGCAGGATTGTGCTGCAGAGCACTCAAAACTTGGAAACAGAGGCTCCAAAGTCAGCTGCACTCCACAACTTAAATTCAAAAGTCAGGTGGGGGTCAAAGTGTGATTACGTAGAGCAAGCTTGGATTCATGGTAGATCCTTGGATCAGCTTGGCATTCAGGAGGGCTTTAATGCAGAGAAAGGAACTGTCACTCTGTGGTAGACTGGACTGAGCTGCTCTGATGGAAGGAAAGTCAAGAGACAGTGTATAGGATTATTTAAGATAAGTTTGTGGGTCCCTGACATGACTTGAGCCCCATTTCTTCTTGTTCCATCTCTGAGATGAGTTGTCAGAGGAGCTGGAGATGACTCATGGAAGTTGGAGAAGCAGGGCAGTTGGAGGAATTTCTAAAAGGTTGGCTGGGGAATGAAAGAGTCATGTGGGCCCGGATGATGTGGGAGTTGAGTTGTGTCAAGTTGTGTCAAGTTGTGTGTGTGGGAAATTGGGACCTTCACATCTGAAGTTATGATTCAGTGAAGCATCCAAACTATAGAGCGCTTATTCAAGCCTAACCCCTTTTTTAGGATTACCCATTATCAGGCAGGAAAAAATGTCATTCTTTCCACCAAAAGATAAAAACAAAATAGTGAACTAAAGTTCTAAATGATAGACTGTTAACATAATACCTTTTGTCTAGAATGAACTATAAAACACGCAGAGAGACAATGGAGAAAACCCTGTAAATGTGTAATGGATAACCATATTTTTTGTTTTGTTTTACAGTTTTCCACTATATAACGTAATCCTTCATAAAAATGATATTTTCAATGAAAAGGTTGGCAAAAGAAACAATTGGTAGTTAACGGAAGGATGGGATTACAGTACTGTGCTTTTGCTGTGAACAGTGAAATAGAAAATGAAAAACATTTGGGGCATTATATGAAGCCCAGCAGTCATGCTCCATATGGTTTTGAAGAGTTGAGCAATGCTTGACAAAGATTTTACAACTTCATTTGCTTAACATTTATTATGATTGCTTTGATCTTGCCCTCCCAGCCCATTCCTGGCCTGAAAAACACGAGGAATTTAAAACAAAACAAAAAAATCTGTTATTATTAATGTAGTGTTTTATATTGATTTTAATCTTGTGCGTTGTTGGTGTTTTAATATGCACTTTTTTACCATCGAGCCTTTTCAAGGATTATCTTGTGGTTACGGCAGTGGATTGGAACTAGGGAGATCTGATCGCCAACTCTGCCACGGACTTCCTATGTAATTTTAGGCAAGTAATTTAATCTCTTTGTGACTCTATTTCCCACCTGTAAAATGGAGATGTTAGCACTTCCCTACCTCACAGGGGCATCTTGAGCACAGATACAATAAAGATTGTGTCATGCTCAGATATGATAATAATGAGCTAAGTAAAGACTTAAGGTGGCTAGATGGGGACCATATACATAGGTAGATAGGAAAGTATCGTAGAATATTTCTGGAACAATGTGGAGTATAAATAAAATGCATTCTCAGTCCAACAATCCTATACGTTTAATAACTGTTTTGTGTTAAAAAAGCGTAACACATATGTAACACAGTCTTCAAAGCACTTTAGAAACATTAAGCAATCTTTATGGCACCCTTGTGAGGGAGGTGTTATTTTTGCCATGTCAGAGACAAGGTAATGGAGGCTCAAAGCAGTAAAGTGAATTTCCTGAGGAAACAGATGTCACTGCTGGGTTTGGAAGACAGAATTTCCTGGCTCCCAAACCTGTGCTCAGACCATTAGATCATGCCCTTCTCTTTAGTTTTAATCAACCATTTCAAATACACACACACACACACACACGCACATAACAATGCAATAAATAATAAATGCAGACTGATTGTTCTGCAATAATCATGTCTCACTGATACTCCTCTAACTAAACCATACCGCTTAGTTGTTTCCCTACAGAAAAAGAGGTTCATATTCTCCCTCAAATACATGTGCACAGTTTGCATACATTGTCACCATATAACCACTGGATTGTGGAGGAAAGAAGGAGTGTAGTGTAGTGCTTGGAACAGGTGAGTAGGAGTCAAAACTTGTGGAGTCTGTTCTTGGCTCTGCCACTGAATTTTTTGTGACCTTGGACAAGTCATTTAGCTCTCTCAGTTTGTAAATTTATTATTTTATTAATGATATTTGCAGCAATTCCCAGAGGACACAACCTGGGATTGGAGACCCAATGTGCTAGGTGATATGCACACATATAATGAAAACATGGGCTCTCTCCCAAAGATCTTACAAACTAAATAGGGACATGCTAGTAATCTATTATAATATTAAAGGTAGTGAATGTTAAAGTTGAAGTCTGTAGAGAATTTGAGATCAGCAGACAGTGGGTTAGATAAGTGATAAGCAGCAAAGCTGAGACCTAGCTCTAAACTTTTCCAAAGTTTGAGTATTTGGATCACTGATTTTGGTTCATCTGTGAGTAATAATTGTTTTCTATTACAGGAATTGACACACTTTCTAATACAAAAAAATCCTGAAACATCACTTTTCATTCCATTTGGAAGAGTCCATAGCAGAAAAGCATTCCTTTCACTCTTTTTCTGCTCTTTGTGGGAGCAAACCCCCACATGCAGAACTCACATTTGTCAGCATTGCAAATGGCATGTTCCATATTAGATGGATAGAGTATCACGGGAGGTATGTTTTGTCTCATGGAGTCAGTACACTGGAGAACACTCAGCCGGTTAATATTTCATTTGGATTCTTTTCTTTTTTTTTTTTCTTTCCAACCATCTATGTAAGCTCATATACAGTCAGTCTGGTGTTAAGAGGTGATTGCCTTGCTGTGGATTAAGGATCTATTTCTGAGTCACTACTTAGGCACTTCAGAGGAGTAGATTTCAGACCTGAAAGAATGCATTGTAAACAGAATAATGTGCTTTCAAAATTAGCTCACGTACCAAATTATGTATTTACTTAATACTCCTTAATGGCTTTTGAAGAAGCCATTAGAGTTTATTGCATAAATGGTATATATAACAAAATATGTATTTAACCTAGATAGGGCAATTTCCCCTTGCTGATTTCCCCTCCTTCTTTACAAAGTTTCATCTTTGTCACTTTTTAAAGTCTATGTTTCTGAAAGATTTTTCCCACTCCAAAATAATATTGTTTTGGTTGGTATGAGACCTCATTAGTTCAGATAAAGTGTGGTCAGCTAGAATTGGTAAATGGGCTAAACTTGCTTTCAGTTAGCCCAACAGATGTGTTTCAGACCTGGGACTGGGTATGAGATGAATTTTCCCTTGATATTCCTTAGACTATCAGTGCTTTTACAACAAACAGAAGTAAGCCACAAATAAGTGAGTTCAATCCCCACTTAGGGAGCTGGAATTGGCTTCCTAATTCTCAGTTAGACCTGGCCATGATGTAACTTAATTTCTGCCACTGGCTTAGGGTCATCAATGGAGCCTACACCGTGGAGGATTGGCATAGCAGAATATTGCCATGTCCACTCCTCCCTCGAACTTAGATGGTAAAGTGGGGGTCACAAGCACAAGACCAATCTGCATTGCTGATATACCATCAGGGCATTCCTCTATGCCAAGAGAATTCTCCACTGGCCATTTGTGGTGTTGTTATGGCTCCTTTGTGCCAACTCAGAAGTGCCTCAACCTAGCCCTGTAACTCCGTGACATTAGGTGAAGAACTAAATGTCTCTGATTTAGTTTCTCCATCTGTTTTTTTTAAAGATAAAAATACTTTACAGGGGTATTTTTTGAAGATGAATTAATTAATATTAGTAAGTGCTTTGAAGATGACAAAGCACTGAAAAGTACAAAGTTTGAGAGGTGTGAAAGCAAGGTGGGCAGACAGGAAAAATACATACAGGCAAAAAGCTATTTATTTTAACTGTTTCACTGATGTCTCAGGTAGCTGTACATGAGGTAAAATAAACCTTTGGTATTTCCCCAGGTATCATGTTTAGAGGGGGTTGACAATGCAAAAATATCTGCATTCAATTACTTGATTAAAAATGCCAAAAGTTACAGCCAATGCTATTGACGATGAATTATTCCACTAGCTTTAACTACACTCAAAAGTTATGAAATATTGATGATCCAGAAGTCTATCCCCCCGGCATATAAAGTCCAGTGAGAACTAGCACCTTTAGTACATAGTAGTAGTTTTTGAAACTAAGAGGGAAACATTCTGTAGGTTGGATGGGAAAAGGACGGTGATGAGTCTGAAGAGGTGACCAATGTATGGGAAGAAGAAATGTTGCCCAAGTCAAACAGGACTAGGCATATGCTTAAGGATAGACTTAAGCAGGTGCTTTTGTGTTTTCCCGAACTGTATGTGACTTCCAATTTGAAGGCAGTTAGGCTTGCTGCACTGGGATCTTGGAATACTACTTTAACTAATACCACTTAACTAATAGTAAGAGGATACAAGTACATTCCATGTTACAGCTCTCCTCCATGCATAGACACACAAAATGTCTTTAACAATGTCTTTGTTTATGTGACTTCAGACAGACAAATTCAGTAAAAGGAATCTTTCGGGTATACTTGATGTTCCTGTGACTTTATCTGTATTATTTAATATAGGAACTATTTTTCCTAATTACTAGTACTTGAATACGTGCAGAGAAATATACAAACATTCAAGTATGCAACTATATGCTAGAATTCTGGCGCCACTGTGACCAAAAATGCAACTGGATCTGTTTTCTTCTTTTTTTAATTGTTTTTAAATTGACATTTTGTTGACCACAAGAAAAACTAGTTTGAAAATACATCACAGTAACACACAGTCTACAGCTGTGTCAAACCTGTAGGGTCAGTTCAAATCTTAAGGGTGTCCTAGCCGGTAGCACTGATTTGATGATTATTAAACCAAATTGAAATGAACGAGGTTGGGCTTTTTTTAAATGAATGCTCTTTTCACCAAAAAATCAAAGCCAAAACTGCTCATGAAAAGGGATTGGGTTTGACAAATTTCCTGACTTAAAATAAAATAAAATAAAAAATAAAAATAAATTTTCAAAATTGTCAGTACACCCTGTTTTAATATTTTCAAAATAATAAATTTATATTTTTTGGTTCAAAATGACTTGAAAAAATGTCTTTTTTGTTTGTTTGTTGGGTCACACAAATTTGAGATTTTTTGACTTTTCATCCTAATTTGGGATGGAAAAAAAATTAAATCTCAAAAATTCTTGCAGGACAGTAAATTTCCCACCCAAACTTATTTTGTATATATGCCCCATAATAAAGGGTTCATATCAACACCTCCATACTTGCCCCTTATACCTTCCTCTCCTCCCACTTCTAACCTGTTCTGTCTCCCTCAGGCTTCTCCTTTCTCTTATCTTTCTGTTTAGCTAATCCACCCTAACCACGTCAACACCCACCAAAATAATCATGGAGCTTTTGCAGCCATTACACTGTTTACTCTGCATATATGTCTCATTTCCCTTCCCCAACCCATTGTCTGTCCTGTATATTTGGATTGTAAGCTCTTTAGGACAAGGACTATCTACTACTTTGTTTGTACAGTGCCCTAGCACAACAAGGTATTGATTTTGGTTAGTCTCTAGGCACTGCCTGAAAACTTTGAAGGAACACTGATTTTTTTCAGGTATTGAAAGATTATGTATCCTTCATGTGCTCTACCAAGTATGTCAAGGACAAATATATGTATGTACATTCATAGTGTGGCCTGGATGTGTGGTTCAGCTTTTTATGCCTACGCAGCTGAGTTAAGTGCCCCCCGATTTCACAACATTTTTGTTTGGGTTGTTAGTTGTTAGTTACAGATGCTATTATTTGTTTTTGCTGCAAACCTAGGGTTGGACTTTAGCCAAAACAAAAAGCATTTTCTGTAGGGATTGACAGGCCATTAGAAGCTCAGCCAATCATTTCAAAGAGGAAGTGGGGTTTAGGCTTCTTTTATGATGTGTATAATCCTTATTGACAGCAGAATGGGTGGGAGCTATTGTGACTACAGCTGAGTGACTCCTGCAAACAAAAAATCAGATTATTCATTTGAAACTTTAGACAATTCCTTATGACTGAATTCACACCCCTGTTGTGATCTCTTTCCATAAATACTCTAGTGCAGTATCAGAGGGGTAGCCATGTTAATCTGGATCTGTAAACACAGCAAAGAGTCCTGTGGCACCTTTTAGGCTAACAGACCTTATAGACTAACAGTGGTGGCCAGCACGTCCCTGGGCCCGCGCCGCTTCCAGCAGCTCCCATTGGCCTGGAGCAGTGAACCGCGGCCACTGGGAGCTGTGATCGGCCAAACCTGGGGACGGGGCAGGTAAACAAACTGGCTCGGCCCGCCAGGAGTTTTCCCTACATAAGTGGTGTCTCAACTTTGGGAAACACTGCTCTAGTGAATGAGCTTGTTGCCAGCCTGGTATGTGTGTGAAGTATTTAAGAGAACACTGGACACTAGTTGCAGAAAATAATGTTTGTGAATAATTTGTGAAAAAGCGGTGAAATGCCTCAACAAAGTAATTTTGTTACAAACCGTTTGCCCAGCTGTAATTGCAACAAACATCTAAACAACCTGGCAAAACCTCAATCTCCTTCCAAACTTTCAGTGGCAAACTTTTTGAGAGCAGTTGGTACCAACATGTATCTCTCTCTTTCTCTCTCTTGCTTTTGAAAGTCTAGTTATCTAAAATAAGTTATTTATATAAACAGTGTATTACCCTTTTTTCTGGATCAATCCATTTTCCTATACAAAGTGTAAATCCCTCCCCATTCACTGTAAATTCTTCTGACCCAAAGGTGATTTAGCATCATTTAAGAAACTGACAACTAATATGAAAGAAACAGGTTATTTCCTTGAATTCATGTAGACACGGGAATGGTATTGTCTGCATAGCCGAGTTTTAAAATGTGTCCACCATAAACTAGCTTGGGAAATGCTCTAGCCCTTCCTGGCTGCTTCCAAGATTTTGGATGGCTAATGAGGACATGTCTGACCAGGGCCAATCAGAGAGGTGGGGCCAGGAGGGCCATTTGGCCTGGGTCTCAAGCTCAAACTTGGTAAGTTTTTCAACTTGTTTTTTTGTGCATCCTTATTGGACCAAAATTTGACACACACGCTCAGCTTAGAGCTGCAAATTTAAGCAAATAAGAGATGTGATTTGGTAAAAGAAATAATTTTTTTCTTAACTGATATAGATTTTGTCATATTAAAGAGTTAAAAATGTTCATAAATATTAATAAAATATATCGGTTCTGATAGGACAAGATTAGATCATGTGTCGTCATTTTTCATTTTTATTATGGCTAGGGGCCTCAAAAGCTGGAAGTGGCCCGGGCCTCTCTGGACCTCTGAGAGGGCCTATGTCTGACCTGTCCTCACTTCAGCTCTACCTCTTAGCCTCCATTCTCCCTTCATCTCCACTGGTGGATGCTTCCCTTCTCCTGAAGGGCTACTAAGCCCTGCATTGCTCTTGCGCTAAGCATTCTTTCCTCAAATAGCATCTTTCCATAGGGGATGTTGCCTCACCAAACAATGTTATTTCAGCCACAGGCATTTGTTCGTATGTATCCGCTGTTGAGAGAGAGAAATGTGTTTCCTTATGCCTGTGCTTGTATCACGTGCTTCCCACTTCCCATGTCCATTCCCTGTTAACCACACACATCCTGCCTGCCTGGTCTGTACCTGATGGGTGGTGGTGGTGGCCTGTCATATACACAAGGTCAGACTACATGATTTGGTGGCCCCTTCTGGCTTCTAACTCTGACATCTCCAACACGTCAATTAGCATAGAAAGGACATGGACTTCTGTGATTTAGGATTTAAGGTTGTATTCAAGCAGGGAGGGAATTAGAAGGGCAATAAACGTTAAGTCACTTGGCATGAAATCTCTGTCTTTGCTATTGTTTCTCTTTAAAATAAGAGTTACAATTCCACATGAAAATATCACCCTAACAGAAAGACTGGAATCTTCTTTGTTAAAACACTAAGCATCTGATCTGACAGGGCATCCCTGCTCAGCAAAGCACTTCTGGTCAGATTTATAAAGGTTTTAACTACTTAAAGATGCAGATAGGAGCCTATTTGGATTTTAAAGAGTGTCAAGGTGCCTAACTCCCATTAAACTCAATGAATCAAATGGGAATGAGGTGCCTAGGCATTTCTGAAAATCCCACTTGCCACCTACCTACCTCTTTAGGCCTAAATGCCTTTAAAGATCTGGCGTTTAAGCATGTGCTTAAATCCTGAGCTTAAGCATTTTGCTGAATAGGGATAGACAGAAGCATGTGCTTAAGGACCTTACTGAATTGGGGCATTAATCATCTTTATAGCCAGCAAAATCATAGCAGAGGAAGAAATATTTTCCCATTAGAATGAACTGGATTATTTCCTTCATTTGTGTGCAATAAGTAATATTTTCAATAGTACATTCCCAATTGTATTTAATGTGTTAGAATGTTTTCTGTGATATTAGAAATCATTTTCCATAAGATTTCATATTGCTCAGGAGAGGTCTTTGGAGATTTTTGAATAGATATGCTCTCTGTTTTTGGATTTATATTAATAATAAGTTGTAAGGAAAGATGTAATGGGCCAAAAACACACACACATTTCCCACTGACTTCATCTACGGAGAGAATTTTAGCGAGTGTGTATACTCAGTAATTCAGTCTTAGGGGAATTATTTCTTTCCATTTCTGATTTTAATTTCTTTGCACAAACTAAATGCAGATTTCCATATACTGTAGCATTCCCTTTCCTTTTTCTTCCTTTTTTTACAATCTGCCAGTAATAACGGGTTTTAAAAGCAGACTAAATAATTGCATTATGAACATCCAGTTACATACTTAATAATAATGGTGATTTTCTTGTTGCTCCTGATGATAAATAACTTACCTATATTCACACTACTTTTCATCCTGAAGTATTCCAAAATGTTTTACAAACTATGGCCCTGATTCTGCAAAGATTTAAGCATGTATGTAATTTAATGAGCAAGTGGCTTCATTGACTTCAGCCTTAAGTTTCTACAAGGTAAGACTCTGTGGATCTCATTCTTCAGAGACACATACATGTATCCTTATTCATGAGCAGATTCGCTTTAGTGGGAGGCCAGGTCTACACTACAAACTTATATCGGTAGAACCACGTCGCTCAGGGATGTGAAAAATTCACGCTCCTGAGCAATGTCGTGATACCGACCTAATCCGTGGTGTAGACAGCACTACGTTGACAGGAGAAGCTTTTAGGGTCTTGACTGAGTTAAGTCCACTCTGTAAATCACATGGAACTCTATGTATCTAAATTCGGAAGAATGAAGGCCTGAGGTAAGCCTATCAGTATTTAAGCTGTGGTTCTAAGCAGTCCGGATATTTCAGCCATGATGTTTAGACAACTAAGCAATCCTCTCTGGCATTCAACATGTCTCATTTTACAAAGACTGAAAGAGAAATTGGGAGAGGTTTTATCTTTAGGGGATACATTTATGGCTATTTTACTTACTCCATGCCACCTTTTCCACCACCTGAAAGGGCGAATCACACAGAAACGTAAAGTCCTGACCCTTGGCCCATATTCTCAGCTGTTGTTAACCAGTGTAGCTACACTGAAGTCCATGAAGCTTTGCCTGTTTCTACCAGCTGAGGACGTGGCCTGTGAGTCCTATCTCAGCAAATGGCTGACATCTAGACTCATGACACATTGATATTTATTATTGGTGCTGTATGGACACACAGAAAGATGCAGTCCTTCCCCAGAGAGCTTACAATAGGAATAGGCAAGACAAAGACTAGGAGAAGGGAAATGTTATCCCCATTCAACAAATAGTAAACTGAGGGACAAAGAGATTAAGTGACTTGCCAAAGTCCCACAGAGCCAGGAATTGAATCCAGGTCACCTGAGTCTCAATCTCATGTCTTAACTACGAAACCTCCAGTTTTCACTCTGACACTGATCATCAACTCAACAGGAGACACTCTGGTATTTTCTTGTAAAAGGAGAGAAAAATGTTTGCTTTTTTAATTTAATTTTTATATTCTTTATACAGAAAAAGATGGCGTTTGAGCCAAGGCAGTGTTATTTTACTATTTATTCATTAGTAGCATCCCCAGGTGTGCTAGATTCATCACAGAAAGAAAACACACAGGAGTCAGATCCCTCATTTCTTTGAATCAGAAGCATTTTTCTCATCTCTTTTTTCCTGATCCATACATATTCTTCTAAACAGCAACAAAACAAGATTTGGAATTTCTACAGCAACAACAACAAAACATGCATTCACTGAATATGCACATACTGTTTGACATGTTTCATGACTGTGAGAGAGACATTGATAGGTATTATCTTTGGGAAAGGAATTTATGGACATTTTCCTATCTATAGTATGTTTACATTTTGAAGCTTTGTTGAGCGTTTGTCAAGCTCACTTGTTGTATCTCATCTGATCATAAACACTTTAAGACAGGCCAGTATCATCTTATATATTATTTGCTTGTTTAGAAGCTAGCATAATGGGGTGCAGATCCTGACTGGGAATAAAATATTAATTAATTCATTCATGGAAAGAATCCATGAGTCTAGAGACTTCTGGGTGGCTGCCTTGTCCTCATCACAACCGGACACTCTGATCAAGTGGGGAACAGCAGTCTATGAGCTCTATGAGTTCAAGTACCACAGGATGTCCCGCCCACAGAGGTCCTGACTGGCAGAACCTACCACATTCCCTGATTGGCCCAGGCACACTATTTAAGTCCTACGTAAAACACCCTGGAGGCTGTTTGTGCAACTAGGTGCATCCCCAGCTTACTGCTCAGACAGACACTGTTCATAGAATCATAGAACTGGAAGGGACCTCAAGAGACTGTTACTTATCACTTCATTATCTTCTAGGTGTTTGCAAATTGATTTCTTAATTATTTGCTCCATTATCTTTCTGGGTACAGAAGTTAAGCTGACTGGTCTGTAATTCCTTGGGTTGTCCTTATTTCCCTTTTTATAGACGGGCACCGATATTTCTCCTTTTCCAGTATTCTGGAATGTCTCCCATCTTGTTGTGTATTCCTGATATGTTGCCTTCTTCCTGGTTCCTGATCCCAGCCCAGATCCTAATACCTAGCTTCGCTTTTGCTTCCTGGTTTCCTGCTCCGCTCCTGATGTCTCGTTCTGCCTCTGCACCACTAACCCTACTCTGGCTGACTCATTTGGTTCCAACCCAGTAAGGCTCATCAGACTTGACTCTGACCAGATCCTATGGTGTGATGCTAGTGAGGACTGCTGCTTTTGAACTTGACCCTATAGACTGAACTCAGACTATATGCCCTCCAACCCAGGCACCATCCTTGACCGGTGGCCCATAGTCAGAGTCCTGACAATAATAATTAGAAATACCAGTGGAAAGTATTTTGTCACTATAAAGTAAGATCATTCAAAGTACAGAGAATCCAGGAAGCATGTAATTTTTGTCTTAATAGAACCTATAACAAGATGAGGAGTTTATAAGAAACTTTCTGGAAAAAAAAATCCATATTTTAGTGTAGAACTAGTAATTGCAAATCCTTTAACCCCCTTCCAATTGAGAGAAAAGCGGACGAGTTGGATTCCTATAATTTATGGCAGTCTCTGGCAAAAATTTTATAATAACAAGATGCTTTTCTTTTCCTTCTCCTGGCACTAGTTGCCCTAAAACAAAGACTATTCACAGGAGTTGTATGTGCATCCAAAATAGTTTTTGAACAGTTACCCATTATTGCCCTCTTCCAATATCCTTGCAAACAAACAAAGACACACAGCTTGTAAATGAGAGAGATGAAAGCATATTAAAGGAGTGAGGCAGACCTTATGTCATCCCACACCTAGGCACAACGGGATGCATTAAGGAAGCAGTTAAGGAAGCATTCCATCAAGTCAAGGTGTCAGAGGACATATGGTCTATTTCATCAATAACTCAGTGAGTTTCCATACATTTCCACTTTTTCATATTTCTTCTAGCTTTATGTTCAATTATCCTTTATATAATTTATTATTAGAATTTTTCCAAGAAAACCCATATAAATCCATGTGTATGCAATTCATTATATATATAAAAAAAGATGAAATCCAAAGATTTCAGACAAAACAAAATGATTGTTAAGATCCTAAGGATTTTAAGTTCTGGCCCAAATCACTAAAAATATATGGGTAAGAGAGGTTGGCAAAAGGTTTTGCCTAATCCATCAGACCTTATATACAAGTGATGTCTGGAGAAGTTAGGGAGGCAAACATGGCCACCCCAACTTGGGAGCAGGGCTGTAATAGGGATTGATGTAAATTTGTTCCTATGGGTCCAACATTGGTCCACTTCCATCTCCACCTTCCTCATTATGTGAGCCTATGAGAGACACACAAATAGCATGGAGGCACTTCTTTTTCTTTGCTCAACGGGCTTCCCTACCACACACCATGGAGCCTCACAGCATGTCTAAATTGATGTGGAGGGATATGTGCTGAATATTTACACTAGGTGAGTTTAATGTAAGATTCACTGTAGGTTCATGTAAGTCTCCAAGGCTGTCAGTGTGGCACTAAATTCATTTCTTATGTGTGTGTGTGTGTGTGTGTATAAATAAAATCAGCAAGAGCTGATTTACAATATTCAAACCTATACAGAGATTAACTGGATGTTATGATTCATATAATGAGCTAGGATTTTTTTTGTTACACTACTTCATCTGAACAATGGATATAGCCCCACAACTTTCAGTGATTTCTGCCATGGAAAAATTATAGATGCTGGTATATTGCATTTCCATATCATTTATATAACACTAAAAAAACCCCAAGATGTCTGTGAGGGGTGGGGAAAGGACTAAAATTTTAAGACAATCATTGTAATAAGGCCATTATCTTCACTTCAGGGAAAACGTAAACAAACAAACCAACCCACCATACCAACCAACCAAAAACTCACCTAAGGGGGGAAAAATCTCTTTATTTTCAGCCATGACATAGTACTGTGATTTTTCTCTTGGAAAGATAAAGTGATAGGTCTATAGGAGACCCAAGTTATAAGGGTAAAGTGACCGTTCAACCCATTTTTATTGGGACAGTCCTATTTTTTTTAGAAGTCCTCATGTCCCAGGAACTTCTCTCAGGACATCTGAAATGTCCTGTTTTTCATTTTATCAATCAAAAAAATTATTTGACTTTATAATTCCAGAATGTTAGTTCATGGAATATTGTTATTCCTAGTAGAATTTGTCCTTTATTTACCATGAACAAACAGTCCAGAGGAATGAATGTTTTGTATGATGAATGGTGTTTGGAATGAAAAAAAAAAGCCATATGAGTGTACCCCACTATCAAATATGTTCTTTAGCTCAAACTGAATGCTAATGGCATGTTTGGTGTTTTATAATAAATAAATTCAGAAGATTAAGTTATTGGAATAAATCCTCCACACTGAGAAATAGACCCATATCACT
This sequence comes from Gopherus evgoodei, assembly GCF_007399415.2. Lineage (NCBI taxonomy): Eukaryota > Metazoa > Chordata > Testudines > Testudinidae > Gopherus > Gopherus evgoodei. Next base: position 10,972,961 of record NC_044331.1, read on the forward strand.
ATTAAAGCAGAAACTGTTAGTAATGACACCTGTATACATTTTAAGTATAATTTTATCTTTTTTTACACTAAAAATGTCACCCAAAAAGTGTCTGAGATTTTGAAAATATGATCACTTTCTATTTGTTACTAACTTCCATAGTGCTTGGATGTGGTGCAGATATTCTCAATCTGAAAGGATCAGAATCTGAGCCTATGCCCATTTTGCTGTGAATTTGAGACTCATCCAATTTTCACAAAATGTTTGTACTATGAAAAAGGATCATTTTTGTGTAAACTTGTTTTAATCAGTGACAAAGGGTCCTGTTGGCATCTTATAGACTCTGACAAAGTGGGTATTCACCCATGAAAGCTTATACTCTGATACTTCTGTTAGTCTATAAGGTGCCACAGGACTCTTTGTTGCTTTCTACCAATCCAGACTAACATGGCTACCCCTCTGATACTTGTTTTAACCAGTGAATTCTCATCTTTTTGCAGTGAAAGAACTGTTTTTGGTGAAATTTCAGGAAAGCACACTATTTTATTGTCACAAAAATGGTTAAAATGAAATCTCAGGAAGTATCACAAACTATTTTGTAACATTTTTGTCCACAATTTTACTATGCCCAAATATTGTTTAACTCTCACATACAAATTACGTAAGTGGAAGTTATAGTATTCAGTCCAGCTCCAGTGACTTGTGATTTTCCAGCCTTTGTTAGAATTTGTTTATTTTACAGGTTCTTTAAATTTGTTTTTTTAATTTAGATATTAGTCTGTTTCCCGTGTTTTTCCTCTTGTGCTCTGGCTCATTAACCCAGCCAGTTGACCTGCATCATTCTAGTGTTGACAAAGATAGGCAGTATGAACCTTAAACTGTCATAAACACCTATAAAATGTGACCTTACTTGAATGTAGTGATGAGGGTTTGACAGCATTACACCAGTCATCTGATAAGCTCAGGTCAAAAGTCACTCAATTGCTTTTGTTTGGGTGTCAAAGAGCCAAAAGCTTTTCATGATTTTAATAAGCAAATTAACCAAATACTTATACTACACTGCATGTATTAACTCCTTGGTAGCAGGGGTTCCTATGGAGCCATCTTTCCAAAGGTCAGATCACATAGATATTATTTCAGCTTGAGGTCAGTAATTTTTTCTTCTACATATTAGGATTCCTTTTATTTGGTTTGTTTTACTTTCCAGAGGCATATTAATATCTGCCAAGTAAGCCTGATGTAGCCAAAAAAAAAAAAAGAAAAAAAGAAAGCACTGGACACATGATTGTCGATGGTTGTGCATGAGGCTGGAATCTCAACAACAGGACTGTAGGATTAGAAAGACTATTCAAGTGTTACCCAAAGCAGAAGGAGCCCAGAAAATGTCACCAGAGTTTCACTGTCATAGACAATTTGCTTCATAAATGTAACAAATTTATTTGGCAACATTTTAATGATACTTGTCACTTATGTATAATAGTGTTGCTTATACCTTCAAAGCCTTGTGTGAGCATTAATCAATTAATCCTCATATTTGTTTCCTGCAGTAGTTTAATATGTTCCATTTATTATTCCCTTTTTACATAAGAAGAAGCGAAGACAAAAAGAGGTTGTGACCTGACCAAGACCAAGCTGGTTGAGGCACTGGCTAAGCCAGGATTAGAACACTGGAACCCTGTCTCCTAATTTCCTACTTTCTTCTCTGAATCATGCTGCCATCTCTTACATTACCTATCCTGGGGCAGAGGTTCAGCTGGTATCAATTAGTCTAGCTCCACTGTCAACAGACCTACAGCTAATTACATCACCTTAGGATCTCACACCTACATTGATTTACATCAGTTTAGGGTCTTGCCTGACTTTCTTTCCTCTCCACTCCTCCTTGCTCCCCTTTATGGCATTCTCTTTTTTGGGGGGAGCAAGAGTCAGCAGTCCCAGTGCTCCCCAAAGAACAGGGAGTACAGAGAGTGTTACTGTGGGATGTCCTTGTATAGCCACATAACGGGAGAGACATTTTTAGCTCTGTCTGTAAAACCAGGCAATGGGCTCATGCAATTTTGTTCACTGTCTTAATTTAAACCATTATTTTGTGTTTGATACTTAGAAGTTCTATACCATTTTTCATTCACAGATCTCAAAGAACTGTACAAAAGTGAGTAAGCATCATTATTCTCCTTTTACAAATGAGGAAACAGAAGAAAAGAGAGGTCAAAGGCCTCAACCAAAGCCTCCCAATGGGAGAGAGACACCCATGGACCTCAGTGGAGAAACTCTTATTGACTTCAGTGGAAATTTGGATCAAGCCCAAAGCCAAAGAGACTAGAAAGAGAACTCACATATTCCATCTCTCAATCCAGCTCACCAAGTTTAATACAGTTATTTCAGTATAGTAGTCACAGTTGCTATGCCTACCAGACCAAAATATGTGCTTTAGTCAGGCCATGTATATCAGGAGATGACCAGGCCCTTGTCATTTTGTATACTATTTTGAGTTGTTTATTTTTATTTTTATTTGTTGGTAAAATGAGTTTTAATCCATTTTGCTGTTTCAATTCTCAAGACATAAAAGTGCATAATAAAACGGTAGCCCAAGACGCATTTCAGTCAAGCTGGTTGGGAAAGATGCCCCACAGCACTGTGTGTTTCTATGGGGAAAGATTCAATGTTGTTGGAAATCTCCAGAGCCACTTAAATGAATACCCCTCCTAGGCCCACAAGCAGGCTGGAGAGTTATCACACATACAGAGCACAGTACAGCTAAGAAGAACGTAAGGTTTGTGGAGCCATGCAGGAAAACCCATCCTGTCATATAAATTATAAACCCTAGGCATGTCTTAGTAATTCGTGTAATCCTCGCTTTATAGAGGATTCTACTGCTGGGATTCATTGCTGGCTTTCAGACCAGTAACCACAAGCAGTCCCTCTTCTAGACTTGAAGTAGCAGTCACCCACAACCATAAACATACAACCACAGTCACCCCACAAACTCAGACAGACAGCCATAAAAACCTCATACAGTTCTAAACCTCGGCCCGAAGTAATCTCTTCTTACATCATGTCATAAAATACCTAACCTTGTCTGTAAGTTCTCTGGGACAGGGATTCTTGGCAGGATTTTCAAATGTACCAACGGCCCCTGAAATCAGGCCTCAAGTCTTTATTCTCTGTATAAGGTTTCGTTGGCTATCTATGGTACCATGTACAAATATTACATAATCCTCTCAGTAAACAGATATATAAATAACATCAAAGACTCAACAAAAATATCCACAAAATGCCCCCCCCCCACCCGCTGCATTGTTTGGGTTCATTTTCATTCTAAAATGAAATTAAAAAAAAAATCAGAGAAAACTGCCATATTAACAAAAGCTATTAAAGTAATCGAAACACCACATTAAGCTTTGCTTGCACGGCACTAGACACAATCAGAAATGTACATTAGTCATTTAGATACAAGATAATTTGCTATATTTTAAGGTCTTGTGGCATGCTGAGCTCCCCCTTCTCCTCCTGAGCTGTTGTCCTTTTCACAGGTTTGGTGGCTGAAGAACGCACCACCATTTTAGCAGATAAAGGATTACTATTAACAATTGGTTAGATGAAAAAAGAAACAGACGTAAACTCACCCAGCCGCTCTGGAAGCAGATAGAGAGTTTTGATGGTATATTGGTATATTACTGTACAGGGCAGCCCAGAGGATTCCGGGAGCCTGGGGCCATCGGCAGCAGGCGGCTCCGGTGGACCTCCCACAGGCGTGCCTGTGGAGGGTCCGCTGGTCCCGCAGCTCCGGTGGAGCATCTGCAGGCACGCCTGCGGGAGTTCCACCGGAGCCGTGGGACCGGCAAGCGGCAGGGGCCTCCCGCGCGGTGAAATGTCTACTGCCGAAGTGGGACCCGCCGCCGAAGTGCAGCCCGCTCTTTGGCAGTAATTCGGTGGTGGGGGGCCCCCTCCCGCGGGTCTTCGGGGCACTTCGGTGGCGGGTCCCTGAATGGAAGGGCCCCCCGCCGCCGAATTACCGCTGAAGGCGGGTTGCACTTTGGCGGCGGGTCCCACTTCGGCGGTAATGCGATGGCGGGGGGGTCCTTCCGCCCCGGAGCGGAAGGACTCCCCCGCCAGCGAAGACTGGGAGCAGAAGAAGATCCGGGGCCCGGCCCCGCAAGAGTTTTCTGGGGCCCCCGAGCGAGTGAAGGACCCCACTCCAGGGGCCCCGAAAAACTCTCGTGGGGTTCCCTGCGGAGCCCGGGGCCTGGGGCAAATTGCCCCTCTTGCCCCCCCCTCTGGGTGGCCCTGTTACCGTAACAGAATTATTGTGGAACACATCCATAAGGACCACCTGAAGGGTGTGGCTCCTGATTCAAAAAGTAACCTGAGCTTCCTGTGCTTCCTGCTTGGGGTGGAAATAGTACCAGCTGCCTAGGGGGAGCTGGTAATAAAATACATGCTCTGTTTACTGAGCTCAGGCCAGTATCCATTCAGCTTTCCACAGTCTTTGCCTGTTTGAGATATTCCACCAATAAGGAGACCACAAGGTCACGCAACATTACGCTAAGGCCCTGCAGTTTATTACTTAATTTTAGTGAAAGGACGTGTGGCTGCTGCCTTTACCCATTTCTGTTTTAAATGTGGAGTAGACTTGAGCTCTGGAGCAGGTAGGCAGAGTTGAGGGTGCTTTGAGATTAGGGCAACTTTGCTTCTTGCCCCTCCTCTCTCTCCTGGCTATATTTATGGTTTGCTATAATGTAATGTAGGCTGAGGAACAGGTTAAAGAAGGATAATTATGAACCTACATAAATTTAGATACCAGCTTTCATAATCCAGGGAGGAAGTAGAGATGGAGAATGAGATGGAAGAATGTCCCCAGATCTTATCTTTCTCTCTATAGAGGAATAAAGCATAATGTAAGTCCTAGTATGTGGGAATTTACTCTTTTGCATGGCCATATAAATAGGACATCCATTGTAAAGTATCTTGAGCATTCCAGATATTAATCATGACCAGCAAAATCGCTGTTATAGGTCCCTACAAGGTTATGCATGTCTGATGTCAAGAAAGGCAGTTTCTGTAACCTGGCCAAGCAGATGATATTGAAATTCAGATTCAGAATGGAACCATTAGTGTTCACTAGATTCATAAATAAGTTGTTTATTTCTGGTCAGTTTAACAGAACAATGAATCAGTTGATATACACGTAGATGAATTTATAGTATATGATGATACAGTATGCCTACACATACAATCTATAGGCCTGTATTCACACATACATGAACAGGCGTGATTACAGGGACATTTGTATTGTGTGAGGCTCCACTCCTTCTTTGAATGAAAACATCCAAGAATCTTAAAGATTTCTGTAAGTGGAACAAAGGAAAATAAGAATTCATGTCTGACCTCATCTGACACCAATACAGCTATTAAAAAGGGATTAACAACCTGCACACACAACAAAGGTTACAGCCAGTCATTAAGAGACTATGGCTTTCTATACAATTAGGACATATTACAAGTCAGCCCAGGGTTATGCTTGAGTGGGAGAGATGCAGGGTAAAAGAATAACTTACAAATTTAAATGGAGAAACCCTGACAACTCACTGAAGAGGCGTATGAGGCTGTGACTTAAAACATCCTGGGAAGTGCTCCACTGATGCCAAGAGATGGAAACTACAAGCAAACCATAAAGTGAAACAACACATAAGAATTCCAAATACATATGCTCCATTTGTTCCATGAGAAACAGCAGACCCACCTACAGGACAGTTCTTAATGATATTTTCGTTTTGCTCTGTTAATGTCAATGATCCTACTTTTTATGTGTATCTGTTGCTCTTCAAAAATAAATCCACCAGAGGGTTTGTTTAGTTTGCAAAATAACAGATTAAACTACAGTAAAAAGATATACCAATGACAACTTTAAACTGGATGAATATTTCTTTCTCCCATGCCGACCTGTAACAAGTAATAAAAAGCTGTAATGACTTATTCATACCATATGTGTTATATATCTGTCCACATGGCATCTTTTCCATCCAATGAGCTTGTTGGATGGTTAGCCATTGTTGTATATTGATAAAAATGAAAGAATTAACTGGTTCCCGACTTTGCTGAAGTTCTGCTTCCAGTTTGAAAAATTAAGGAAGTGGTTATAGAACTGTTTTTTTGTTTTTGTTTTTATGGATAAAATCTGCTTTCTGTTTATGCGAAGCACTTAAGTATCTTATATATGCAAAACAGATAACCAGGATGGCTCTCTTAACTCCTAATACAGTGAGCAGCTGTCATTCTTCTGCACCATAAGCAGACAGGCAAAATTATTGTCTGCACCAGTCATTTGGTACAATAGAAATAAAGTTATTGTAATATTATATGTCTGTTGCCTTCTCCACCCCAATTTTGATGTGAGACAATGTTTTGCAATTAAAAAAATAGATTAAGTTGTTTAGCTCGTAACATGCTAGATTTTTTTATTGGTTAATTAATATTTCACTTTAAATGTGAAAAATTGACTTTTTAATTTTTTAACTGTTTTCACTTCTACTACATTGTTTCGTTGTATGCTTGATAATTACCTACAATGATTTCCATTAAAGCTGTCAGTAAGAAACTAAGAATACTCTGTGTATCTTTAGTGTCTTTCCTCATTATCTATCAATCTATCTAGTTACTTGTATAGATCTCAGCACTGTAGCCTCTGTCATCTCAAAACATCTTTGCAAACATAATTAAAGAAGCCTCATAACACCTTTGATAGGTAGCTAAGCGCTGTGATACCCATTTTAGAAGTGGAGAAACTAAGGGTAAGTCTACATTGCAATAAACACCTGTGGCTGGCCCATGTCAGCTGACCTGGGCTTGTGGGGCTCGCGCTGATGGGCTATAACATTATAGAGTACATCCCTAATGTCTACACTGAAATTTTATAGCCCTGCAGCCTGAGCCCCGTGAGCCTGAGTCAGCTGACTCTGGCCGGCCACAGGTGTTTTATTGCAGTGTAGACATACCCTAACACAAGTCAACTGACTTGGCTAAGGTCTTCATAATGAATCAGTGTGCGAGGTGGGAATTGAACAAAAGGTTCTCGGCTCCCATGCTTTAACTACTTCCTCCAACTATTTACATATCAAGGTGAACACCCTAGTTTTGGCTTTTAGTAAGTCCAATGAAAACAAGATTCATTCTCCAGCTTTTGCCAACTGTGAGAGGTTTTGTTTTCAGAGCTCAACAAAGGCAAACTTACCATTAAATAAAACCACAGTAGAGACTATAAATAATAATAGTCTCACTTCATTTTGGAGCATAGCTTGGAAAGTTTGGCTAAACTAAGAGGAAAGTGCAATGCCATCTCATGCAACTCACAGGCCCCAGTTAATGATGGCTCTTCTAGTAATGTCTCTCTACTTGCAGTTCAGGAGAGCATGGCAGTTGCAAACTGGTTTAAAACTTCATTTCGAAAGCAGACTAACCACATGGTATGGGGTAGCTTGACATTGCCAGACATTCTTGTAGTTGCTACAAAGTCATATTTTAGCAATTAAATACTGGTTTGCCAGGATTACATGTCAGTCTGCCAATCTGTTGACAATTACAAGAGAGAGTCACATGGCATTGTACTGTACTGCTTAATGTATTTCAGTCAAACTGCAAGCGATTCTTGTTGTTTAAATTGAAACTACACTTTCTATTTCAAGGACAGCAAACACCTTTCAGGAGCTTTTAAATGGTGCAATCTTTCACTGTACTAAAGACAGCATGTCAAGGCAGACCTATTAAAAGAAGATTTGCTACAAATTTGAAAATGGGCATAGAGCTTTCAGGGAAATGTACCATATTCTTTGCCATGCCACAAGCAAGGGAAGCAAGAGAAGAATTTTTAAAAAAATCTCAGAACACTTATTTTAGCTAAATCCCAAACAGCAACCCATTATTAAAGAAAAGAAGTACCTTGCAAATAATACTAATTCTTTATTTTACAGCACAACTACCTCTTATAGTCTTATTCTTTACAGTTTTAAGGTTTACCATCTGAATATAGTATAAATACCATATGGATGGTTAATTAAGGGCCAGATTGCACTGAAGTCAAAGGACTCCTTTCTATAGGCTTCAGTTGGTGTTGGATCATTCCCTATGGCCTCCAATTTAGGAAAGGATCCTTATCCAGGAAGCACTAACACACATGCTTAAACTTAAACGTGTGATTAAGTGTTTTCTTGAATTAAGGCCTACATGAGGAAATACTCCTCACAGATGTATTAGCTTGTATTCTTCCACTATATACTTGGGTATCTTACACCTCACACAGAGATTAGTATGGTCAGAGAGCAACTGAAAACATAGGGCATAATCACATTACTCTCTTTAATGCTTGAGACATTTATTCTTATTAACAAGCAGGAGGGGGGAGATAAGTCATGGATTGGTCACTGTAAAAAATGTTAGTGTCTAAGAGGAATGCAAATGTGTACGTCTCAGAATTACAATATATTATTTAAATATTAACGATCCCTCATTTATAGATGGCTAAGGGAGACAGCTGTTCTTTCATTAAGAGGTTTGAAGACAACAAAATAACTATATAAAAATGACTAACAAATTTTATTAATTTGTATGCTGGTGTTAGATATCAGAATGACAGGTCCCTATAGATAACTAGGTGTTCAAAAACAAAGCCATATTTGACAGGTCACACAGGTCACATACTGGTTCCTGTGCCACGATCAGATTAGAGTTCTTAGAATAAAGTTTCTTATGGCTACTGTGAATTGAGCAGAAGTTATCATTCCGTTCTCTACACTAATACCTAGTTTGTATTAGCCCAGCACTAGTAGGAATTTCTAAGTTTTACTTCAAAAAGGATGTAGAATTGCTTGATGTAGTATTTGACTTCATACGGCTACTCGGATACCATGGTAATGGACACAGTATAAGGAACAGGATAAATATTATGTATTTCACAGAGGGTATCTTTAATTCCTTTACAAATTGGGAATAAGTACATGGCACATGCTCCCATTCTGTTATATAGGTTAGGCTCCTATGCTGGACTTGATCTCCCATAATGGATTGCAGCCATGAGATGCCCATGATGCACTGCTTTCTCTGACCAAGAGGGAGGCAGTGTTGCTTCATAGGAATGATAGTCTGACCATGGAGCCCTGTTTATGGAGGAGAACTGAAGCATTATGTACCCAAACAACCACTCCCATGAGGTATTTCAAGATCAAAATATATCAAATTTCAATTTTTTCTTAAAAAGTCAAAATTTTCCAACCCACTCTAGTCAGTAGGAACACATACAGAAAGAACTCAGTAGGTCTTCCTGGGGATAATTGGAGATTGGATTCATCTTCCTGACCTGCAAAACCTGAATGCCTGAACAGTGAAGGTGCTGCTGCTTAATATGGGAAAAGGGAGAACCGTTGCCTGCATATCCTTTGTTCCTCAGCAGAGATCCATAAGTTCTGGTTCTGCCTGTTTGTGTCAGTGGAGAAGAGCACCGAGCCCTAAGTGGCATACCAATCTATAAACTCGATGCTCTTTGTAAACAATACACATTTTATTAAGTCTGTCTTCTGCAGTAGTTCTCAAACTGGAGCCACCGCTTGTGTAGAGAGAGCCTCTGGTGGGCCAGGCTGGTTTGTTTACCTGCTGGGTCCGCAGGTTTGGCCGATCGCAGCTCCCACTGGCTGCAGTTCGCTGCTCCAGGCCAATGGGGGCTGCAGGAAGCAGTGGCCAGCAAATCCCTTGTCCTATGCCACTTCCTGCAGCCCCCATTGGCCTGGAGCAGCGAATTGGCCCAACCTGCGGACCAGGCAGGTAAACAAACCGGCTCGGCCCACCAGGGGCTTTCCCTACACAAGTGATGGCCCCAGTTTGAGAACCACTGGTCTACCTACTTTTATGGGGCCTGATTCAAACCCAACTGAAGTCAATGGAAAGAGTTCAGTTGGCTTTGGATCACGATATTTACCATCACAGTGTCTGAGCACCAAGATGAAACCAATTTGTTAAAGGATATTTTAAGATACAGCCATGACCTGATTTTAAAAAAAATAATAAACACCCAATAATCACAATGATGTTAATGGGAGCTGCAGGTGCTAAGGACTTTTGAAAAGCAGGCCAGCAAACTTTGACTTACTCTGGTCAAAATCAGTGCAACATCCAGATATATCTCATGCTGTATGTTTGGCAGCACAACAGGTGTGTTCTGCCAGAGGCACCAGCGAAAACTGTTGGCTCTTTGATGGATCTGTTTTGCCAGATGACTCAGGTATATCTGGCAGCAGCCAATTCCTTTAAAAATGTATCAGGAGTTCAGAGCTAATAGAGCTGAAAAGAGCCCAGTTAAATAATTTTATTAAGCAATGACTTCTCGCACCCTCAGGACAAGCCTGGAAAAAACAGGCTTCAAAGCATGCCCTGAAGTTCAACAAATCTGTGCTCTGTTGAATCAAGTGATGAAATAAGTGATTAAATAAGTTGAAGATCTGTCACTAAAAGTGCCATGTTAACAGCTTCTTCCCATTTAAAACAGGGGACTATAAAATTTAGCACTGGTATATGGCTGTATCTGTTCATTTTGACAGAAAGATTTGGAAGTAAAATCACCATGTTGAAGTCCATGGAATTGTACACAGTTACACCAGGGTTGAATTCAATCCTTTTTGTCTTGTAAGCTCCTGGCCTAGTGTGAATTTTATTATGTTGCCCAACTTTTAAGCAAATATTTAGGCCATATTTACACTGAAAATATAAACATGTCCAGGAACAAGGAAACTACAGTGGTTCAGGAATTTTTTGACAAAGTTTTTGTTTTGTTGTTGCCAAATACTGATTTGTGAAAAGTGTCAGTTTTGAAAAAAAACCTGTTTTGAAAATATTTGAAGAACATATTTTGAAATATCCCATTGTTGCATCTCTTAAAACAAAAATTGTTTGTTTCAAAACATTTTGTCTAGAAATTTTAATTAATTAATAATAAAAAGTTTTCTTTTTTAAATTAAAATGTCGAATTTGAAACAAGACATTTCAAAATTACCAGAATGGAATGTTTCGATTGACCTAATCTGATTTTTCCATCCCTGTTTTTGATTTCAAAGATTTTTGAGATTTTGACTCCCCCCACCCAATTCAGGTCAGAATTTTTTTTTTTTTGGAATCTTGAAAATTCTCACAAGATGAGAAAACTGTTTCCCATCTCTAGTTACAACACCATTGTCCTCTATCCCAATTACAACCCTGGTTCCAAAGTCTAGTATGGGCTAATTTTGTTTTAACAAGGCTAAAAGCCTTGGTCATATCAGCCTTGGTTCTATTTGTAGTGTAAAGGGATGTGTGCTAGACTCAATGAAATGTTTACCCATAATTCTCCATCAGTACATCCCCACTGGTGACAGCAATAATGAAAGCTGTGGTGCTCACAGAGCTCATGTATTCTTACCACTCTATAGTCTAATTCTAGGGTAAAACCTCCTGAGTTCTGTCTAGCCTGCAACTTCCATCATTAGTACCAGTGGTGCGGTTTCACCAATGGAGCCTTAGCAGTATTTATTTCAAGCACTAAATAACTTTTGGTGAGGTCTTTTTTCCCTTTCGTCTGCTTACAAATCAGATTTGGGCATACTGGTGGAGAGGAATGCTTAGCTTTCCCATTTAAAACACAACTGGATTTTGCTATTCAAATGTAGGAAACCTAATTACACATTGGTGAATTCTCTTCAGTCTACCAAATGCAGGAGGAAAAAAAAAAAACAGTGACAGAAACTGAAAGGCCAAAAAAAGAGAAAAGAGTCCCTAAGACCTAATGAATCCAAACTAAACACCTCTCCGCAGAAATGTCAAACATTTCTCTTAGTACAAAACAAGGCTTAAAGAATTCTCTGCTTTTGTCTCTGGGCTAATTCCTTAAGCAGAGAGGGGGATTTTCTTCTGGGAGTGTTATTTCACAAAGAACTAAACAGCAAATAAACAAAAGACTCTCAAAGAGTGAGAGAGTATAAATAAAATTCATGACTCCTTAAAGAGTTTATACTGAAAGAATGTGGGGGATTATTTACAATTAAAGCGTAGTCTCTGGAATACTGTTATTATTACAAAAATGAATAAGAGGATATTTTATTTAGCTCACAATAAGAGTGCACCTGGGTCCCCTGTTTGTTAAAATGAATAAAAACTTATTTGTCATAAATGTCAGCTATTTTGTTGCTCTTTGCAAACTCTTTTTAATATATCAGGCTGGTTTAATACTTCCAGGCCATTGGCTAAAGCCTGTTTATAAAGTTGTGGATAATGGATGTTATTACTTCATAAAGATGCTGATGGAGGAGCTATAAGAGAGAGAATGAAAAGTAAAATCTCTAGCAAAGACTATTTCCTGCTTTTTTACATAAAAATAATACTTTCCAGTGTTTCCAAATGAAAAATGCACTTAAAATCTGCATTTTATTTCCCTGGAAGACAAAATAGACAACACAAGTCAATGAGGAGAAATATTTTTATTCTGTAGGAATAGGGAAAAAGAAGTTTGCACTAAACTGAAAAAGTAACAGCCAGGCAAGAAAAAGTTTTGCAATCTACCTTGTTACTTGGCACAATGGAGTAGGTTAATAACAGAAACAAGATTAGCTGAGGGGTAAGATGAACGTGGAACAAATGCAAGATTTCAGTTCCAATAAATTAGACAGACAGAAATGAATGGTTATTAAGATAAAGAAACATAGTTGAAGAAGCCACTTGATTATAAATTATAGAGCAATTAGGCCTCTTTTCAATGCCTTTTTTTTAACTAGGCGTTTTGTATGCTACAGCAAGTGTGTCATAAAACAATACTGATAATGATGTTGAAAGCCAAGGTGCAGCATCCAAAAACTATATATACATATGTGTGTGTGTGTGTGTGTGTGTGAGTGTATTAATAGGATTGTGAATGATGTGTGTGTGTGTGTGTATAAATATATATTAATTCATATAATATATATCTATTAATAGGGTTGTGTATGTGTGTGCCTATTGGTATTTATTTTATATATCTATCTAATCTATCTTTTAGTTCTATTTCAGTCTATTTTACTAACTACCCAATACATATACTCTGCATATATACATGGAGTTAAAGGAAGAGCCTTACAGAGTTTGGTCTTGGAGACTTATTTCATGTGTCTGAGTGACAGGAACAGAATTTAAGGCTTTGCTGAATTTGCTGCAAAGTTTTGATTGAGTCTTACCCTGCCATGGCTGTCTTGGTGAAATATCTGAAACATTTGGCTACCTAAGATTAAAAGAACAGTATTTATTTTTAGCATCTGCTGCCCCCAACTCAAACTTTGCTACTAAGAAAATTCAGCTCTATGGAAAAGAATTTGAATTCCAGCTGGGCAGTTTTCAAAATAAGATGAAAAGTTAAGCAGGCAATTGGTGTGTATTTAGGGCTCAAAACACCTTGCCTTCTAAGAAGTCTTGAAGGAGTTAATCCCTTCTCAAGATAATCCACTAAAGAGCATCCTTCATTATGATGTTAAAAGCAAGGATCAATGCTGGGGGAGTCTAACAATAGGACAGGGGTGCTTTTCAATCCCAACCACATTCTTCCCAGGTTAGAAACAGAAACTGCTGTTATTCCAGCAGAAAAACAAGACGGGTTTCTCTCTTGGTGTTAAATATTCAGATTTACAGAGGGAGTGGGGGGAAAAAAAGCTAATCCACTGCATTAACTAAACTTCTCTCTCATTGGGTTTTTTTCTGCTGAGCCAATCTTGCTAACTTTCATTACAAGGTGGTGATTACAGAAGGGTTGCATCATAATACAAACAGACACAAACTTTGCTCACAACCTTGTTTGATGACAGAGTGACTTTTGATTGAGTGCTTTTAAATAATTATCACTTAGTAGGATAGGACCCAATGATCAGGGCCGGCCTTAGGATTTATGGTGCCCTAGGCGAGATTATTAAACTGGTGCCCCTGTGCCTGATCTGCTCTTAGCAACACAAACATAAGCTTACAGTACTGGAAAACTTGCCACATTCACGTTATTAAAACCAGTTTAACTTAATTAAGCACACTGTAATGCTGATGGACTAGCACTAAAGAAGCAGCACTATAGAAAAAATTCTGATGACAGAATGAGGCAAATTTTTTTTTAATTTATCAAAATTTTATTGGAAATTTATATGAAGAGGTATTGAAACAAAGATTTGTTTTTAATTAAAAGCATTCTTTTTGGCTTTTTTGGCTGCAAAATCAGTAATAATGTCATCATATGACAAAGACAAAGTCGTGTCTTGTTCAATTGCAAGAATAGCAAGACCAGTTAAGCGTTCCTGACTCATTGTAGAGCGGAGACAGTTTTTAATGAGCTTTAGTTTTGAGAAACTCCTTTCTCCTGATGCTACTGTTAAAGGAATTGTCAGTAGAATACGAGTGGCAATGTACACATTAGGATATATGTTAACAAGTTTGCGGGTATGAATAAACTGTACAATGTCCATCACCGATTTTGCATGAGGCAACATTGATGACAGTGTACTCAATTCTTCGTACAGTTCAAGTCCATTTAAATCAAAACTATCACCGTGCTTCAGGAGGCTCTCTAGGTTCTTGCACTTTGTCATTAGTTGCTCTTGTTTTCCTATTTCGTTGAATTTAGTTATGTCATACAAAAATCCAAACTGTTCATGGTGTACTTGCAAGGTATTAAACCTTTCATCAGCAGCAGATACTGCTTTATCCATCACAACATTAAAAAATTCAACCTCAAATTTCTTTTCTGGATCGTCTATGGGCATGATCTGCTGTACAGATTCTTCACAAAGAAGTGTCCCTGGCCTTTTTAACTCATATTAACTATGTATTTACTTTATGAAAGTTGGAGAAAACATTGTGAAAACGTAAAACATTGGCTGCCCAACTTCTGGGCTGGCAAAAGTTATACTGACTCACAGGGAAAAAAAAAGCAGGAGAATCTTAGTACAACATATGGTCACTCTATACCAGGGGTCGGGGCGGCAACCTTTCAGAAGTGGTGTGCCAAGTTCACTGTAATTTAAGGTTTCTTGTGCCAGTAATACATTTTAATGTGTGTAGAAGGTTTCTCTCTATGTCTATATTATATAAATAAACTATTGTTATTATCTGAGGTCTTGGCCACCGGTCCTGCTCAGGCCACTGCCAGCTGAGTAAATGAAACCCCAAACCGGCAGCGGGCTGGTGGCTGGAACCCTAGACAAGGATCCCAGACCCTGCTCAGCCCGCTGCTGGTCTGGGGTTCTGACCACCAATTCCTGCCAGCCAGGATCCCGGGCGCCAAACCCCCCTCAGCCCGCTACCAGCCTGGGATTCTGCTCACCCAGGCTGGCAGGAGGCAGAGTGGGGCTGGCGGCTGAGCTCCTGACTGGCAAGGGGCCGGCAGCCGGAACCCCGGAGTAGCAGTAGGCTGAGTGCTGCTGGCACCCCAGACTGGCAGCAGACTGAGCCACTCAACCCCCCATCGGCCCTGCTCAGCCCGCCACCAGCCCACTCAGCCCGCTGCCGGCTGAGTGAATGGAACCCCAGGCTGACAGCAGGTTGAGTGGTTCAGCTGGCCTGCTCAGCCCACTGCCAGCCTGGGGTTCCTTGGGGGTCCCCAGGCCAGCAGCAGGTGCTGAATGGGGCCTATGGCTGGTATCCCAGCTTGGCAATAGGGCAGCAGCCGGAACCCCAGAGCAGTGATGGGCTGAGCCGCTCAGCCTCCTGCTGCATACCATCAAAAATCAGCTCACCTGCCACCTTTGACACGTGTGCTGTAGGTTGCCGACCCCTGCTTTATACACTAGTAAGGAGATGAGCATATTACAGTTGTTGAAGGGCTCTTATCAGGAGTAACAGGCTATAGGAAAGTCAGTCAACATTTTTTGTTTCTCTGATGAAAACTGGCCCACTCCCTGCCTCAAACCAAACCTGTCACTAATAATTGTCAACAACTTAATTTTCTGTTTTTGGCTAAGATATTGATTTTTTTTTAAATAATATTGAAATTGGATTCAGGATTGTTAGCAAGAATTTTTGGCAAACAAAGTTGTTAAATGACAATCTAAATGGCAACACAGTAGTGCTTTCATGCTTGGCTCACCCCCCAGCCCGCTGGTCCAACAGCTGCAGTAGAGGAGGCGATAGGTGGAAAACTGCAGGACCCCAAAATCTACCTCTTGGGGTGCAGAGTGGCAACAGCAGCAGCAAACCCTCAGGTCCAATCACACGCCAATGGGCACCACCACCAGCCTTATGGACCATGGTGAAGTTAGCACAGCATCTGATCTCAGGGACAGGGCACCCATGGAGCCACAGCAGCTCATCCTGCCCTATGCAGCTCCCCCCGGATGAGATGGATCGCTGGCAGCTGCCAGCCCGGGGGAGAGGCGCTCCCCAGCTAGGGTGGCCAGATCCAGATGTCCTGATTTTATAGGGCCAGTCCCGATATTTGGGGCTTTGTCTTATATAGGCACCAATTACCCCCACCTAGAGTGACCAGACAGAAAGTGTGTAAAATCAGGACAGGGATGGGGGGGAGAGGGTGGGTAAAAGGAGCCTATATAAGAAAAAGACCCCAAAATTGGGACTGTCCCTATAAAATAGGGATATCTGCTCACCCTACCCCAATCCCGATTTTTCACACATCTGGCTAACCCCATCCAAACCCTGTGTGACATTCCAATCCTGGCTGCCTCCCAGGAAGTGAGTTACTTTCACTTTCATTCCTCAGCAGGCAGCCAGCCTCGCCTCCCTCCCAGCACTTCACCCAACCCAGCCCTGACGGTGGGGAGGGAGGAGAGAGGGGTGCTCCTGGGGAGGAGGGAGAAAGGAGGGGGTGCTCCATGGGGCAGGGGAGAAGAATGGATGTTATGGGGGACAACAAAGGATACTGGTTCCAGAGCCACAGAGCCTGCCTCACCTGACCTCAGCCAGGGGGAAAGAGTTACACTCACAGGTGAGCTCCTTTCCCAACCCCCACCCCCTCCCCTTCCCAGAGACCCCAGCAGCCAATCCCATTCCTCACTGTGCTGCATTGGGCTCTCTCTAGGACCCAGCAGCCCTGCTTCTACACTGTCTGGGCTGCCTGCAGAGTGGTGCCCCCGGGCAGTGTGAGGCCCTACCCCGTTACCTATTCTGCCTATGCCTAAGGACGGCCCTGCCAATGATAAACTGGAATAAATCATTGTAGCTCCACCGAAGTCAATTCTGCTTTACCAGTTTACTGTGTTTGAGGATCTGACACTTTAAAATACAGAAAACTGCCACACAAATCACCAAACTTTGCATTTCTTTTGTGGCTAATGATTGTAGTATTCAGTTTCTTTTCAGACTCTTCTAACTACGCACCATGTCTCCTTTTTATTAGTGGAAAATATGAGATGTATTAATATATGTTTTCCTCTGGATAGGGAAGGCATTTTACCAATTACTTCAAAGACGACCTCCTCCAAACATACGCACATGAAAAAGCAAACCACAATATTGGATGCTCACTTATAGAGCTGACTCAAATTTTTGCCAATTTTCTTTGTCCATATTGGTTGACAACTTTAATACAAACCTGGAGGTTATATTATATATTTAATTAATTAATTAATTTTAAGATTAAGAAGACAGAAGATTCAGGGAAGTGCTCACAAAGTTGTGTGGTGTGAAAAGTGAGAAGGAGGTCACTATCTCCGATCCAATCTAGTTGACTGGCAATTTACATCCACTGATTTTGTTTTTTAACATTGATCACGATGGGAGCTGGATGACGCTTTTAGAGTAAAGCACAAGTTGCCTGTAACACGCATAGCTACCATTGTAAATAACCTGTTCTTTAAAAGAAAATAAATAAAAAACCCTCAAGAATTTTTGCCCCTAATATTAGGGCTGAGAGAGAGAACAATAACTTTTTAGACATGATGATTCAATGAGGTGAAAACCATTATTTTCCCGTTTTTTGTAATTCCAACAAAGAAGAGGCCTGGACACTGGCAAATGGCTAAATATTTCTCTTCCGCAGGGGGAAAACTAAAAGAGTAAATGAGTCAGCTGTGGTTAGTAATTTTGATTTCTTTGTCCAGAATAATCAGTAAACAGTCTCCAATTTGCTATTGGAGTATACAGCAATGGTGGCTGACATGGGGCCATTGAATACTACCTCCTGATCGCAGAGACTGTTTTACACAAAGTAAATGCAGCTCTGTAATCATAGATGGGGCATTCCCATAATGCTTCCAATATGCAGGAGGAAGGAACCTTAGCTGGGCAGGAGAGAAAGCAAATCCTATCTCTAATGTGGATTAAGATTTAATCCCACTTCTCTGTATAGCTGGAGCACTATAAAGTATTTTTCTCCATCATGTTCACACAGGTGACTAAACTAGGCCCTGTGCTTGGTCACTGTGGTGGTCAGTTATTTATGTTGATGCAGTTATATTTATTGAAGAAACATGGAAATTCAGTGTAGTCAATTAGGCAATTCATACTGTACCACTATGAGCTCTAAATCCAGCATTGCTGGCATGGTTCAGCTGCTCCAGAGTAAAGGGATTTTTTGGTAAAGCAGTTATGTTGGCTCTCATGCCAGATCCTCTCCCTGCTGAAAATGTAGACGGTGGGGGTGGGGAAAAGGGACATGGCTAGGGTTTCCATATACACCTTTAATCCCAAGTGACCAAAATAATGGGAACATTTTGCACTGCCTCTGCTTCTGAGCTTAACTCTGCACTTCTTGACATATCCAGGGATCTGGGACCCCCAATCCTTATTTTCATTGTCTTAAAGTATTAACAGTTAACTAACCCTCCCATTTCTTGTGCCAAGACCATAAATACTCACTCAAATCTATGTTATCATGAGGACGTTACAATATTTAAAGTGGCTATTCAGGGTGCATCATGTATGCTGGTGCTATCCCTGCACTGGTGAACCTGCAGGATTCTAGTGTGTCTGGCTGAATATTTACACAGGACAGGTCAGACACTTCTGTGTGGGCACAAAGGTATTTTGCGTTAGTACATCATGCTCAAGTAACCTCCAGTTCGTGACACAAAAGAGTTAATTATTTTGGAATTTGTACATAGGCATATATTTTTTTATAACTATGTCAATGTTGCTAGAAAATGTTTGCAATAAGTTTTAGGAGTCCTTCTGATCATTATGCACCTGTGCTCGGAATATCATATAAAGATAGATTATTACTGAATATTTATAAATGTTATCATATGATAGAGCCAAAAGGCCCTGATCAAAATGAGTGTCCCATTAAACTAGTCGCTGTACAAATACAAAGCAGGACACAGTCCCTGTCCTACAGGAGCTTGCAATCTAAGCAGAGTCCCTTTTAAAATGAAACACAATTGGTCCACTCCACTCCCTCCAACTGAAGGCACCTGCTGGAATGAGTTTATCAAGCTACATTTAAGGATTATAAAATGGTTGCTGATGTAAAAAAAAAAAATCCTGCCACAAGTCAGAAAGAAAAGGAGCCCCACGGGATAAAGGAAACTAGCTCAAAGTCCCTTTTAGATGATAATCTCTTCATGTCATGGTTCAAATTATATTGATGGTGATTTGCAGTTGTCCCACCCAATTCAGTGCAGTCTCTGCTTAGCTATTTTTTTAAGGCTTTAAGAATCTGCCAAAATACCTTCCTCCTTAATGAGATTGCAACTGGCTTTTATTAATGAATTCCATCTTTTGTGCATGGATTTCAGTTTCTCTTTAGCTTCTTGAAAAGTCATTAATTTATTGCCAATTTAAAAGAAAAAGAGAACGATCCTGTTGGTTTCCATGAATACTTTTCCTTTGGTTGAACCAATAATTCAAGCTCTTGATTACACCAATTAAAGGCCAATTTGAGGAAAGGCCTCCAGCGCTGGGATGCAGCTGCCATTTAGCCACAAATTATGGTCCTTATATGTGGGTGGACATGAAGCTCTTTCAGAAAGAAATAGATAGAGAAATAGGGGAACTATTGTAGGGACTTCAGCAGAAGGGAGACATTAATTGGATACATTTCTTGATGTCAGTCAGAAATTCAGCTACGCTGTGGGCCTTTTGACTTCAAGACCCCTCTCTTTTTATGCAAGTACCTTCAGCTAGATTAATCACAGTGACGAAACAAGCAGAGGTCATTGTTTGTTTTTTTTCAGATTTTCAGTGAGAGTGAAGAAATGGGAGCCTATTGTTAAAATTCTACCATGAAATTAATAATGAATAAAATCATAATAATTACAATGGCCCCAGTCCTGAAAACAATTATGCACATGCTTCAAGCTAAGATTATCCATATGCATTTGAAGGATCTGGGCCTATATTTTCAAATAAAAAAATACAATAGTATAATTGATAACAGTGAATAAGTGGTTGCAAATTAATCGATATTTGTGATCATTGTGTCTTTATTTCTTTATTTGAAATTTTGATGAAAAATCCCATATTGTAAAATATTCATACATTGTTTAAAAAAATCTTCATATTTTATTCCTGACTCCATCAGCCTATGTGTATGATTTCAGAAACCTGGATCCACCATCTAACCTGAAATACAACTTTCCAAAAATGCTGATGCTCTGATATTAGTTTATTCACATTATAGGCCTGTCACAGGCCTGGGTTAAGCCAATTAAAATATCCAGGCATATGCACTGATCTTGCTCTCCTTGAAGTCAAAATCATATCTCTCATTAACTTCAGAGAGTAAGCCCTTAAATAGTTTAGACATTCTGAACATAGAAGAGCTAGGTATGTTGACAATGTGCCAGCAGATAGCTTCCTAGTAGACCACCCTGCATCTAAGGTATCCTGGCTGAGATCCACTCAATCAATTTTTCTAATCATTAGTAAGGATGAGAGCATGTTTGGATACAAATAAGAATGAAGTTAAACTTCATTCTATGTTTTAAACTAAATCAAACTGAAATTCAAGATTTTTTGAGGCTTGAAATATTTAGTTAAAATAATCGAGTTAAACATTTTTGTTCTAAAATTTCCATGTGCCGCTGAACTTCCTGGTTTTGGCTTGGCCAGGAAGTAGAATTAATTGGAACTATTTCTGACTTGGCCAAAACAGGAAGTACTGGAAATCTCATAGGAGAGGTTTCTGTCACTTAATATTTTATCCAATTAAGTTGGAATGAGCCTTGCATAAATATGCAGTCCAAATCTGTAGAGATCTGTTCAGTGCTGATAGCTACAGATTACTGTGATGATTTAACAATGTGGAAACAATCTTTATTTTACATATCCATAATTATTGGCTTCTAGTTTTCCTCTGCTAAATTACTGCTCTTAAGGCTCTATCCAATGTCCACTAAGGTCAGTGGAAGTCTTTCCATTCACTTTGATGGGCATTGAATAAGGGCCCCAGCTCCTGCAGGCTTGAGAACCACTGAATACTCTCCCAGAGTGATAGCATACATCTAGAGGGCCATGTTTTTTTATTAGAGATACCAGGAAGAAAGAGATAGTGAGCACACACTATTCATGGGTTAATTTATTATAATAGTGGTGTACTCTAAAACAGAGGTTCTCAAACTAGGACCGATGCTTGTGTAGCGAAAGCCCCTGGTGGGCTGCGCCGGTTTGTTTACCTGCTGCGTCCGCAGGTTCAGCCGATCACAGCTCCCAGTAGTTGCGGTTCGCTGCTGCAGGCTAATGGGAGCTCCAGGAAGCGGCATGGGCTGAGGGACTTACTGGCCGCTGCTTCCAGCAGCCCCCATTTGCCTGGAGTGCGAACCGTGGCCACTGGGAGCTGCGATTGGCTGAACCTGCGGACGCGGGAGGTAAACAAACCGGACCGGCCAACCAAAGGCTTTCCCTGAACAAGTGTTGGCCCTAGTTTGAGAACCAATGCTCTAAAACACTACAATAATTTTCTGCACTATTTGAATATATTTCTTAAATGTAAAGGATGAAATTGTGATGGTTCTTGGGGCATCTGAGACTGAGTGAGATGGTTATCCCCCTATCTTCAGCATGAGGGAGTCTGGCTTGTGCTTAGCTGAATGTCTGCTCCCTGACACCGCCAGGCTGTTAGCCACCCAAGCACTCACCCCATGGCTATGCAAGCCCTTGCATTGCTTTACAGGGTAACAATAGGTGCACACAGGCCCCCAAATCCCTTTGAAGTGTTCCCCTATAGTGTTCAGCCCTTTAACCGCTGATCATTTGCAGAAATACCAGGCCTACAGTCCCCAGAGGAAAACCAGCTTGTATGATTCAACCCACCTTGACTAATGTCACAGCACTTACACGTATTTATAGTGAACACAGGAATACGTTTATTATCAATAGTGCACAAGAATGTTGGAAACAAATGGTTTCTGTCATCATTCCATACTGACCTGGCATGGTATTGCAGGTGAGCCCTTACTTGATTTTCCCTTCACCCAGAGTCTCAACAAGTCCAAAGAGACTGTTGGATGCTAAAGACATCTCCTAGTGGACGGTCTCATTTATTAACAGAGAAACCAATATAGAACAAACAAAACATTCACTCCAACGTCTCAGCTGGGTTATCAGGTCATCCTTAGTCCATTTATCCCCCTCCTGAGTCCAGTGCTCACCTTTCCCCAGGCTTTTCCCCAGGGTTATCTTGGTACCCAATCTCTGCCACTGATATTAGGCATCTTACCTTTACCAGAGTAAGATTCTTCTCTAGAATGAGAGTAAAGGAAGGTCTGTTCACTGCACCTCTTCTCCAGGGACAGTGGGTGATCCTTGACAGGCTGGGTTTTCAGGCAGAACCCTGTCTGAGACCAGGCCATTTTGGGTGCCTGCTGATGGCAGTACTCCATCTAGGACGCTTGCCTCTCTAGGAGCACTTTTTACCCTCTCCCCCTCCTGGTAGATTTCCCAGAGACCTCAGCATCTAGGCCAGAGGTGGGCAAAGTTTTTGGCCTGAGGGCCACATCGTCATTGCAAAACTGTGTGGAGGGCTGGGTAGGGAAGGCTGTGCCTCCCCAAACAGCCTGACCCCTGCCCTCTATCCGCCCCCTCCCACTTCCCACCCACCCCAGAACCTCTGCCCCATCCAACCCCCCCTGGTCCCTGTCCCCTGACTGCCCCAATCTCTATCCACACCCCCACCCCTAACAGGCCCCCCTGGGACCCCACTCCCCATCCAAACCTCCATTCTCACTGTCCCCTGCCTGCCCCAACCCCTATTCACTCCCCCATCCCCTAACCAGCCACACCTCCCGCACTGCCCGGCAGCAGTGGAGGGCCAGAGTGCTCGTGGCATGCTGAGACTGCAGGGCAGGGGCCGGGGGCTAGCCTCTCCGACCAGGAACTCAGGAGCCAGGCAGGATGGTCCATGGGCCGGAGGTGGCCCGTGGGCTGTAGTTTGCCCACCTCTGGTCCAGACTCCCTGCTTTTCCCTCTGGCTCAGAACTCTCTGGGAGTGCCTCTCTACAGCCGCTTCCTGTCTCCCTTTGGAATTCTCCTGAAACAGAACTTGGGTTAACCTCTTTTAGGTCCAGATGCTCATTTACTCATCAGTAACCTGGACTACTCAGTTGTTTTACATATCCACAATTACTGGTTTACAGTTTTCCTCTGCCTCTGGTGTGGCCTTCATAAAGCAGTCATGGGCAGATTGGGGTCTAAACTCTCCATAAAGGGCATTTCCCTCAGAGTTAATTTTAGTCTCTAGAAAATTTGTTAACAGGTTAACTTCCTGTCTAAAGAAGTTTCTTTCACCCCAAGTCCTCTGCAGCCAAGGTTGGTTGAGACTCAGTTCAGGTTTGAAGAAGTGGATTTTTAACCCATGAAAGCTTATGCCCAAATAAATCTGTTAGTCTTTAAGGTGACACTGGACACCTCGTTTTTGTGGATACAGACTAACACAGCTACCTGTCTGATAGTTTTCATGAATATAAATCCACTGCCTGTTTAACCTCCTAGATGCAGGAAAAAGGAGTGTCTTCTTTTGACTTTTACTTAGACTCCCCAAAATTTGTTGTCTGAACTCAGGGACAGGATAAGGTTATTTTTCCAATGTGCTCCTTCTTTGTTGACTTCGTATGTAAATGGGTATTCACCGTGTTAGCTTGCAATCAGAAGAAAGACAGATGAATAAACATACCTTGTCTGACACCTCTGCTGGTGACTCATACCTTGATTTAGACTCTATGAATATATTTTCAGTATATATACATAATGTCTTATATAGGATCTGTACATACATTTCACAATGATGTTAATGGCCATTGTGACCTGAAGTTTCATTTGAGACCTCACATGGCATTCTTTGGTGAACTAGGATGTACATACCAGAATCAGGACATTCCTGTAACCAGTTGGCATTAAGGAGTTCTTTGGACACAGAAATATCCTGCATCTTCAAAGTTGTATTGCAAGTTTGACGTTTACCTTTATTCACTCCTTCTTCCCAATCCCCTCTATATCTATCTATATCTATATCTATATCTAATCTATATCTATATCTATATAAACACACACACAACAAAAATTTTCATTAAATCAGAACAATCTTGAGTTCAACAGATAAAGTTAGAGGGCCAGGAGATGTTGACACTCAAACTGTCATTCATTCCATCTGCTCCTGGACTTTGCTTCGAAATCAGAAGCTACTTTACAGAATTGAAAAGTTGTTTTGTATTATATGCATATCTTACATACCTGCATTAATGGACATCAAAGTAAGTCACACATGCCTTCTGTCTGCAGAAATGTAATTTACTGCCGCAATGTCTAAATTGCTCCCCCTTTGAAGGCACTGCAGAAAAAGAATATTTTCCTCCAACAACGTGCACAATGCACATGGTTAATGAACTACTTTTGATGCATCTTATTTTTAACCAATTAATCTCTAAGTCTTAACATTTATCTCTCCCCGACACAGCATACATATCACTTTGAGTTTCGGTTCTGAAGTCTGATAAAACTAATAAACCCAAACTGCCAGAGGTGGCACATTAAACTGGTAAAATGGTTTTCATCTTAATTGGATATGAATGCTGTTATCTCTAATAACCCCAGGATACTTCTAATTGGAGGGTTTTTTAAAGCACTAATTCTCATTGACCAGTCTTAATATTTCTCGCTCCCCCACCCAAGAAAACCCTACACTGTGAAATATGAAACAGTGAGTTAGTCCAATTCCAGCACTGGGAGGAAGGAATATTTATATTCCTCTAACAAAAGGTGATTTTATATTTGGTATAGTTGAAAATTTTAATAAGACGATACAACATTATCCAATAATGTCTTGAATGTTGGTTGTGTTCACTGCCCTGAGATTCACCCCGGGCCATCAACTTCTCAATTTTCAGATGTTATCCCGAGACAATGTCCCTCATTGTTTGGTCTCATATTGTAATTTTAGTGTAAATCTTGTTTAGCTGTCTTATGTGGTAAAATCATTATTATAGTTCCCTGCTAGCTTTTTAGAATGCTTTGGGTTTTATGTTTATTAACGGAAAATACTAAAATAAATTTACATTTATAGGGAAATTGAGCACTCTGTATTCCACATCCTTATTGTTTAATTTCACTATGGTTCAAGCTCTGAATCCCTTACAAGGCTGAGAAGCCCAATGCCTCACCAATAGGCGTCAAGGCCTCAGAATATTGGCCTAAATTATTTGTGAGTGAAATTAAATAACTGTTGATCAATACTGAATGATTTTAGAAACACAGACTGTGCACTATATTCTGGGTGTGCTCCCTCTCTTTCTCACACACACACAACCTTGAATTAGCTATTCCACTACATCAATTTTATATTAAGTTTTTGTCATGCAAATCAACTTCAATTTCTCTCGACACTAGTCTTCTCCACCAATGCGCACACACTGTTGGCTCCAAAAGAAATTTGATAAAGAATTAGAATTGGGAGGTGCAGAGAAAAACAATTGTATTGACACTGTATAATACCAGCTTTCTTTTTTTTCAAACAGAGATTAAAACTTGAAGCTGCATATGTTTTAAATGTGAGAAATTATTTTCCTGAGGCATACCCAGGAAGATATCATTCATTTTTTCCCAAGATCATACATATACATAATAATCCTACAGCTTTAACTATGAAATTGGTACTGTTGCCTTCATTATATATATGAGTACATTTATCAGCTGAGGATGGACCCTCATAATTATTATTCCTGTTGCCATATATTTAAAAGCATTTATGTGATTCTCATTAAATAATGCAAAAGAAATGCTTTAGACTAAGAGTTCAAAAACCCAGAAAAGGACAATTGAAAAAAAAGAAGAAATAAAAAAAAGAAGAAGAAGAAAAAGAAAGAAAGACGATGACAAATCCTGTTCATTAATTTATATTTACATTCAGGTAATTAAATCAGCAATACCTGGAGTGCGATGGGCGTAGATCAAAGGGCTTTTACAGAAAGAGTCTTTTATCGTATCAAAGCCACGATGACATCACGTTTGTCTTTTATGCGGACTTAAGATAATTGCAAATAATTGTAACTCTGAAAGATGTTCAGTTTTATGGAGGATATTTTTCCCCCTACAGGCCCAGTTCACAAACCTTTTTGACCCATCACTGTGGGATTGAAATCTTTGTTAGATAAAAAAGCCAAAGAATGTTGTTTCCTCAATATGTGAGTCACACAAGAACTCATGATAATCCAGGCACCTCTGAAAATATGTCCCCCATTCTACTTGAGGGTAAGGTAATTAACTAAACCCATGACCTACGGGCATAGCCCTCTCCAGTTCTCGCAAAACCTTCCTGACAATGCTGACAGTAATTAACAATTACAAATATGTTAGGTCTGTGCTTGGATTTCTGTGCCATATTTGTAGTTTCCATATTCTGGGGCCTTTCCTGGGGTAAATTAGAGTAGCCTCAAGACTACTTTGAATTATGCTTTGCCTCCAGGGCCCTGGAAAGCAGAGAATAGCCATAGTGCAGTGCACTCCAGTTACATGCCAGTAACACTACATCTATGGCTTATCCCTCCCATAATACATACCCTACACCAGGGATTGGGATCTGGGCTAATGTGGAACCCTTTCACAGCCCTATGCTGGCCAGTGATACTCCTGTGCAGGGGGATATTTTCTGAGGTGGTTTATACATGAGCCAAGACCCCTTAAACTAATGATATAATCTCATCACATGGTGGTGATAACTCTATCTCTATTCTACTAGTATCTCTGCAGGATGTTAAACAGAAGCTACTAAACTAAGATATTTTTAAATCTGCAGGTCCAAATAACTTGCAACTAAGAGTTTTAAAGGAGCTGGCTGAGGAGCTCACTGTACCATTAATGTTGATTTCCAGTAAGACTTGGCGCACTGGGGAAGTTTCAGAAGACTGGAAGAAAGCTAATGTTGTGCCAATTTTTAAAAAAAGTAAATGGGATGACCAAGTAGATGCTGTCAAACTAACAATATCTTTTTTTTTTGTTTTGATGAGTTGCAAATTTGGTTGATAACACTGGTCTACAATTTTTGAGAAGTCGTCTGTTTCAGAGATAAAATGTGATATTTATTATGTATTTTGATGTGCTGAATTCAAATATGACAATTAAAACTACTGATTGGCTACTGTTTCTAAGATATTTAAGTTTTACATTTTATGTCTATGTATATTGTGTAGATAGAGTTTTAATCATAAATTGTAAACCTAGGTCTTTTCATGTGTTTATGGTTGCTTTACATGATAATATTTCACCTGTCCTGTTTATGTAAACACTTTAAAAATCAGCAAAAGGGTTATATAAATAAAATTGATTATGAAACAAAAGGCAAAAAACTATTATGTACATAGTTTAGTCCTATTCAGTGTCTACTTGGCGCTTCTTGGCTTGTCACTGTCCAGCAATAGTCTGCAAGCATTGATGGGCTCCATTTGCCTTGATAGCCTGCCAGTAGATTCCACTGCTGTAGTCTGGAGCCCAACAGCTCTGCCTTACTCTTGGGTAGTTCCAAATCCCTGACAAGGTCATTCAGTTCACCTTGTGTTATGAGGTGTGGTTCAGAGGAGGAGGATGGGAGAAAATGTGGGTCCTGTGACATTGATGTTTCAGGACCAGAAGTTTCATCCTCTTCCTCGTCTGACTCAAGTGAGAATGATTCTGGTGAATCAGGAACTGGCAGTCCTTCTCCGTGGGGTACTGGGCGTATAGCTGATGGAATGTTTGGATAAATGCACAGTCCACTTTTTCTTCTTTGACACACCTTTCCCAACTGGAGGCACCATGCAGAAGTAACAATTGCTGGTATGATCTGTTTGCTCTCTCCAAATCATTGGCACTGCAAAAGGCATAGATTTCCTTTTCCTGTTCAACCACTGGCGAAGATTTGTTGCACAAGTGTTGCAGCATATGTGTGGGGCCCATCTCTTGTCCTGATCTCCAATTTTGCAGCCAAAATAAAGGTGATAGGCTTTCTTAACCATAGTGGTTAGACTGCGCTTTTGTGATGCAAAAGTCACTTCACCACAAACATAGCAGAAGTTATCTGCATTGTTCACACAAGTACGAGGCATCTCTGCTCGCTTTGGCTAAACAGAAATGTGTCCCTTTGCAAAATCAAACACTGACAAATAAGAGAGCACGACACTGTATGATTTCTAGAGCTGATATAGGGCAATTTGTTCAGCAGAGTGATGTAAGCTTCCTTATGATTGCATCATCCATGACTTCTAGGAATAACATGATGCAATTCATATCATGTATGACGCAATACCAGCTTCAGATTGCATCATTCATTGTTTTGCCTAAAAAGCAAGTACTGTCCAAACCCAGTCATAGATTTATTCATAGATCTAGTCAAAGATGTATTTTAGTCATTTCTGGTTTAAATTGAGATCCCTTCCCTTTATAACTCACTTATCCTCTGCCATTCCCAAGTCAAGGGTCGTATATACTGACCCAATAGCATATCTTGAAAACTAGAGCCAATCAACAATTTTAAGCATCATTTTTGTTCTCAGTGACCCAGAATTAGTAAAGTTGGATTAGATTTATTTCAGAAGCATTTTGGCTGTAGAGCAGTGTAACAGTAATAGTGTTAATGTAATATACTTAGATTTTTGTAAGGCATTTGACTTTGTACCACATGCCATTTTGATTAAAGAACTAGAATGATATAAAATTAACATGGCACACATTAGATGGATTAAAAACTGGCTAAATGATATGTCTCAAATATAGTTGCAAATGGGGAATCGTCATCAAATGGGTATTTCCAGTGGGGCTCAGTTCCTAAAGAGCTCAGTTCTTGGACCTATACTATTTAAGGTTTTTAAGGAAGAAAACATAAAATCATTACTGATAAAGTTTTCAGATGACACAAAAATTGGGCGAGTCATAAATAATGAAGAGAACCCGTCACCAATTCAGAGCTATCTGGATTGCTTAGTAAACTGGGTGCAAACAACCAACATGGGTTTAAACACAGCTAAATGATGTGCATCTAGTAACAAAGAATATAGGTCATACTGACATGGGGACTATCTTGGGAAGCAGTGACTGTGAAAAAAGATTTGGAGGTTGGAGGTGGATAATCAGCTGAAGATGAGTTCCCAATGTGATAGGGTGGCTAAAAGACCTAAGGCATTCCTGGGCTGAATAAACAGGGGAATCTTGAGTAGGACTAGAGTGGTTATTTTACTTTTACATTTGGCACAGAAGTGAATGCTGCTGGAGTACTGTATTCAGTACAGGTGCCCATCATTCAAGAAGAATATCGATAAATTGGAGAGGTTCAGGGAAGAGCCATGGGCATGATTAAAGCATTAGAAAGCATTCCTGATTGCTAAGATAAATAGATTGAGTCTAAGAGAAGGTTAAGGGGTGACTTGAATATAGTCTGTAAGTACCTGGGGAATAAATATTTAATAATGGGCTCTTCAGTCTAAAACAATCCAATGGCTGAAAGTTGAAGCTATGCAAATTGAGACTGGAAAAAAGTTTTTTTTTTTAACAGTGACAATAATTAATCATTGTTTTCTAAGGGTTATGGTGGATTCTCCATCACTGATGAGATTCGCTTTTTTCTAAAAGATATACTCTTAATATTTTGGGGAAGTTTTAAGGCCCATGTTATTCAGGATGCCATACTAGATGGCCAAAATAGCTTTGGAATCTGTGATGCTGTGATACTACGAATGAATCTATGAATTTTCATCACTCCAGCACTTATTGGAACATTGGCTGGGTGGTTAGCATGCAAAATATAACATCAGAAAACACTTTATTTAGCTTATTTCTAGAAAAGAAGTGACATCCCTCCCCCCCAAATAGAAATGGGAGGTAAAAATCCTGGTCCTATTGAAGTAAATGAGAGTGTGTTGTGATGTTCACCCCACTGTATCCCTGAAGGGTTTAAGGTGGTGCAGATAGGGCCAATTAACCTTATAGGTTGTACCTGGTAGAGAGTCTGGCTTGACTGAAAATGACTTATGGCTGATAGAGGCCAGCTGTGGGATGAAATGGTTAAGGTATAAAGCCAGGAAGTTTGCAGCCCCTTTCTGGTGCAATGTGAAGTTGGCAGTCAATCTCTGGGTTTAGAGAGGGAAAAGAAGGACACATGGGGAGGGAGATAAGCCCTGGGATCCTGGACCTGAGGGCAGGGGTTACCCAAAAGAGTGGAGGAGAAAGCCTGTGGTAGGTGGAGTAGGAAGCAGCCCAGGGAAAGAGCAGTGATGTTAGAGATTGTGCAGACATTGACTGCTCTTTCCCTTAAGTTTAGAAAGCAGTGGTTCTAAGGATCAGAGCTAGCATTCCCAGTGGAAAGGGATGCTGCCCAATACCATGCAGCTAATCCTGGAAATGGATTTCTGGAGACTCCAGGCAAAGTGCCAGAATGAAAGGATGGAAACTTCAGGGAGAGACCCAGGTCCAAAATCTTCAGAGGTCTTAGAAGAGAACTATGGATCTTAAGTCAGCTTTGGGTCCCCTACCAACAGCTGAAATGCAGGAGAAATACAAATTATCTCATGGTTACATAGTTCATCAGATTACTGGAGGTCAGAATCAGCCTTTGAATTCCCTCTGGTTTTGCTGCCTTTAGGCCAATTCTGCCACCCTTATGCTGAGTAACAGCGGAGTCCAAAAGCAGCATAATTGATGTCACAGGGGGATTGGAGGTTGTACAGTGGAGCCATTTCATCTCTCTCCAGCACTGATGACAATGGGCAGCCGAGAGCTGAAAACTTTTCACAGGGCTAGGGCCCCCCCAGAAGTTCTTCTCCAGGTGCATTAAGAGTGTCCTGGATACAAATAACTTGCAGAAATGCATCTGAAGGCTGAACCAAATGAGAAGGGAGAGAGTAAAACTTTTAGATGCAAATCAAGGAACAAGCATTATGTAATGGTAAAGATAATCAAGTTGCAGTTACCTCTGGAAGTGGTTTTATGCTTCAGTGCCCTCACAAGTCACAATCTGCCAAGTGGGCAGGAGACCAAGCCAAGATATATTTCTTAGACGGCTCAACTGTCTCAGGCTTGGAAGTTCATTAAGGAGTGAAATCATCCAAGGAATACCAAAATGCTGGGTACCTCTGAGTGCAGCCATGATCTAAGACATACAGAGAGAATCTTAGAAATGTAGGGCTGGAAGGGACCTCTAGAAGTCATCAAATCAAGCCCTCTGTGCTGAGGCAGGGCCAAGTAAACCTAGACCATCCCTGCTAGTTATTTGTCCAATTGGTTCTTAAAAACCTCCAATGATAGGGATTACACAGCCTCCTTTGGAAGCCTATTCCAGAGTTTACCTACCCTAATAGACAGTTTTTCCTAATAACTAACCTAAATCTTTCTAGGTGCAGACTAAATCCATTACTTTGCGCCCTACCTTCAGTGGACAACAAGTTATGTCTTTGTGCTTTATGTATGTTTGCTATGAGTCTTTTATTACACACTCAGATTTGGTCATGAAAGATGCTTCAGATCTGTTCTGACAGTGCCATCCACTGCCTGCCTTCATGGGTCAGATTTCCTCATCTGGAATGACCTTGCTGCAGCTGGGTGAGGCAGGAGGGGAGGGGAGGAGATCTTCCCAAACTGTGACCCTATGGTATTCTACAACAACATTCAACACAGAGTGGTTCCCTCTACTGAAAGACTAATGCCACTTCCAGATGCTCCACAGGTTTTCCTTGGAGGTCTCCTAGCCTAATAGGTATCTAACCCAACTCTGTTTAGCTTGAGTGATTTTGAAAAGGTCACTTCCTGAGTTTAAAAATCAAATTCCTTACAAAATATTTGGCACTCTTTAATCACTCATGAAACATGTTAATAAGAGTTAGGAAAATATGCTACAATCTTAGAAGGGAATGAAGTCAGGAACATTCCATATCTACTGCTTACACATTGCTCTGTGATAGTCTCACTTGTGGCTACTTGCCTCTCCAGCCAGGTCATCATTTAGTCTATCCCTTCCAGAGTTACGAAGTCCAAAGAAGAACTGTCCGGATGCCTTCTTGAGAGAGGTGTTCAGCCCCCCAGGCACGACTTTCTATCACTATACCAGTGGCTAACAGGGGAACCCAGTCCTGCTTGCTACACTGGGTTCCAGGGTCCCTATGGCTAGCAATCCAGATCTTGAGTCCCTGTACCTGTTGCTGTTTCCCTGGGCTCCTTCCCACCAAGCCTTTCTATCTTCTCTTGCCTGGTTCTGGGTTTACCATGGGAGATTACACTATTTCCTGTGGCTATTTCTCCCCCTTCAATCTTCTTACCAGATTAGTTACTCCAGAGGCAGGGTCTCAGGGTTTACTCTCCCACCAAACTTCCTCCTTATCCCTGATGACCTCCCTCTTCTCAGGGAGTGAGTGTAGTCTCTTTCCCCTGCAGCTCCCTTTCTGCTCTCAGCTTCTTGGCTTTATAGTGCTGGTGCAGCCCTTCCCCAGCTGAGTTCCACTTTCAATTAATCCTGGCCCTCCTTCTATCAGGTGACACCAGGTGACCTAATTGGTGCATCAGGCTCTCATTAAACTTATCAGGGCTGGCGTGATGCACACCCCTGCTCTCAGGTTGATTGAAAATTTCATTTTGACTTTGAATTGTAGGGGTGGAAGCAGTTACCAAAATTTGATTTTGAATTTTTAAATTTTGTATTGTATTATACAAAAGTTATTTAAAAATGAAAAATTGAAAAGTTTGGGGAAGTTTTGATATTGTTGAAACAATTTTGGCCAGTTTCCTTCCTAAACAATATTCCAGCAAAATTGACCTGATTTCACAAAGCATTTCAACTGAGATAGAACTACATATTCAGATACAAGATGGTTCCATTGAAGTTTCTCCGATCAGTTCTATTAATTATGTGTGCATAAGTCAGTACTGAGAATGTAATAAAGGCATAAGACACAGTAAAGTTCATTAGAAAATGGTCTTTATTTCCTGATCCCCAGAAATCTCTCCTGATACACAAAGCAAACCAAATCTCCTCTGATGCACAAACCAGTAAAAACCAAAATGCATCCTTCCTACAGAACTAGAGGGCTGTCCAACAGCAATCCCATAAATGTTGCCAAGACAAAAGCAACATATGTGGTTCAATAAAATGGTTGCTGTCTGAATTAAGATTAGGTTCAATACTATTAGGAGCGGTGCCAGGGTTTTTGGCGCCCTAGGCGGGGGTCCTTCCGCGCTCCCAGTCAGTGGCAATTCGGCGGCAGGGGGGTCCTTCCGCGCTCCCGGTCTTCTGGGCACTTCAGCGGCGGGTCCCGGAGCAAGTGAAGGACGAGCCACAGAATTGCCGCCGAAGACCTGGAGCGCGGAAGGACCCCCCGCCGCCGAATTGCCGCCGAGGGCAGCAAAATGCCGCCCTCCCAAATCCTGGTGCCCTAGGCGACGGCCTAGGTCGCCTAAATGAAAGCGCTGGCCCCG
The DNA here is from genome assembly GCF_007399415.2 of Gopherus evgoodei. NCBI lineage: Eukaryota > Metazoa > Chordata > Testudines > Testudinidae > Gopherus > Gopherus evgoodei. The sequence goes on from NC_044331.1 coordinate 11,006,768, forward strand.
AATACTGTTCGAACTACAGTAACCAATGAAATTTAAATGACTAGCCAAAGTCCATTATCAAATTTCAGTTTAATAGGTGCATGAGTCAATGAACCGATAGCTCAATGAATGAGTCTCAATACAAAATTCTTTTAAAGTAGCGTTGACTTTAAGAGCATATTCAATGCCTTAATATTTACAAAATATTTATGTTCACATTCCAGATGTATTTGGAAACAATACAATTTGGAATACCTATTAGCCTCCAGTGTTCTAGTAAGTTAGAATTTAGAGCGCAAATGGCGACTACAAGCCTAAACTCCAAAATGTAGGTTTATAGTTGAGTGACATAACTTAACCGCTTATTTACAAGACACCACTTACAGCAGAAAGATTTAACCTCATCATTGCCATTAATTCACACTTTGTGTGCTCACAACATCTGGTGTTTTTTAATTCTACCTTTGGAGATGATTTGTTATGAACTGAACGTATTCATGGAGCCAAGCTCCCTTAGTTATGGGAAGGCAGGGTGTTAGCGCAAGCTCTTTTTATGGTGAATATTCGGGGTGATGTGTATGCCCCACAAGAGAAAATCTGGATTAGATCTCACTGTAAAGGTGCAAAAGTAAAATTACTGGGTAGGTCAAAAATATTTTGTAAGGCAACAAACCAGATTAAGTGATAATGAAAATAGAGCTATTTTTCAATGCTGGATGAAAGAGTAGAAGTGGAAACATGTTGTGATTCTGAGAGTAGACAATCATTATTGTTTATCATGCAGCCCAACATCAAAGACACCCCACCCAAGAGATCTGAAGAAGGTGATCAATTGCACGCTAGGACGTTGGAATCCACAAGGGATTCCCACAATCTGGAAATCCACACTGTGGTATCAACTTGTATTATCTTTATTTTATTCTTCACTCCTATTAGGCATAAAATCCCTTGAAATCAACGGGAGATTTGCCCTAGAAATTTACACAACTCAACCACAGTGAACCTGCCATTGTCCCATGCAACTGCATTACAACAGTGCTGTTAGTAGCATCCTGTAGGAAACATAAAGTAAAACTCCCTTGAAGTGGCTAATTGGTTCCATACTCACTTTTGCCATTGCCATTCCTCCAGTCACTGACCAAACTTGGAGGCTCTTTAATTATTATTTTTTTTGGCTTGGTCTGTGACCCTGCACAACCCAGCTCACTCTAAGCCTTTGGTAGTACAAGGCAGTAGGAGTATTAGGATAAAGTGAAGCAAATTAAAATGGAGGCTGAACAAAAGGGAAACATTCCTAATGATGTGATCCATTAGATTAAGGACTATACTGCCAAGAGAGGTGATGGAAGCCTCTTAGGTCACTAAACACGAGACTGGATAAAATGCTGAGAAATACAGTCTGGAGAGTGATCCGACATTGGCAGGAAAATGGACCACATGACCTAATAGGTCTTTTTTATCATTACTTTTGATGCTTCTTTGCAACATATAAGTTTGTATTCCTTTCCTTTCTTAAGCAAATCAAGCTGCCTCTTATTTTTTTTTAAATCCAGAGAATAATAGCTTAAAAGTTTTGCCATAGTATCACTTTCTGCTAATAATTTAGAAAATTGCCTGTTCCTTCAGAACTGGCATTTTAAGCTTAAAGAGTAACATCCTGCCTGCTTTATTTCAAGTTGTTAAATGCTGCCTTTGGTATTGAGGGTAGAATAAATTAGTTGTCTGGGATTGAGCAACTAAAACGAAAAACAATCTAATTAGTAAAAAGTCTGAATGTCCAGCTATTCTGGCTTGATTTCAATTTGCAAGTTTTCCAAGCCTTAAAAAATGACTCTGAATATCTGATTTTTTTCAGAGAGTTCATTTTTTTCCCCCTTCCTGGAAATAAAATGTTAATTAGATAAATGGATGATGTTATTGATGGGCTCACGGTAGGAAAGATGCCAATCCCAAACAGTAGTTCAGCTCATCAGCTGATGAAAATCAATATAGCTCCATTGGAATCTTTTCTGAATAATAATACTTCTGTAGTTTAAACTTTAAATATGACTATCATGTTCATATCCATATAGTTAAATTTACAGTACCAGCAAGTAAAAAGAGCATAGACAAATATTGATTAATTGTATGGGATAAGGAATTTATTCATCCCCCTGAAGCCAGAACAGTATTATTGTAAGCATTAGGGAGACCATTACAGGAAAATCATGTCCAATTCCTTTCAAAAAGATATTGAAAAACTAGAAAGGGTTCAGAAAAGATCTACAAGAATGATTTAAGGTCTGGAAAACCTGCCTTACATTGAGACACTAAAGAAGCTCCATCAATTTACGGTAGTTTATCATTGAGAAGATTAAGAGATAGATGACTTGATCACAGTCTATAAGTACCCTTGTGGGGAGTACATTTCTGACAGTAGAGAGCTTTAATCTAGCAGACAAAGGAATAGCAAGCACCAATGTGTGGAAGCTGAAGCTAGACAAATTCAGATGAGAAATCGTCCCAGATTTTTAACAGTGCGGGTAATCGCCTATTGCAGTGTTTCCCAAACTTGGGATTCTGCTTGTGTAGGGAAAGCCCTACCTGCTGCTCCCATTGGCCTGGAGCAGTGAACTGTGGCCAGTGGGAGCCATAATTGGCCTGACCTGTGGACGTGGCAGGTAAACAAACCAGCCTGGCCAGGCAGGAGTTTTCCCTAAACAAGAGACTTCCCAAGTTTGGGAAACACTGGCCTATTGGAACAATTTACCTAGGGATGTGGTGGATTCTCCGTCACTTGAAGTCTTCAACTCAAGAGTGGAAATCTTTCAAAATATATGCTACAGGTCAGCCAGAAACTGTAGGCTTGATGCAGGAATTACAGGGTGAAATTGTGTTAAACAGGAGGTCAGACAAGATGATCGTGATGGTCCTTTATGACTTCAAAATCTATGACTCCATGAATTGTGTGTTTTCTGTTTTTAACATTTACTCCCTGTTTCAACTGCATCTCCATTTTGGGTCATTTCAACAAGCCTAAATATTCTGATTCTGGTTGAACCAACCTGAAATAAAATATTTCATTTTGATTTTCCCAATGGGAAATCCCCCCTCCTTTTTTTTTTCAAAATCAAAATTTTTCCATGAAAATTTTTGACTTGGCAGAAACTGCATTTTCCGTTTGAAAATAATTAAAATAGAAAATTCCCAACCAATTCTACTCAAAAGGGTAGAAAAGTAACAATATTTATTGTAAACTAAGGAGCAGCTATGAATACACATGAAAGAATGGGGGGGGAAAACAATGTGGAATGTATTCTGTAGATGTCATAAAAAAGATAGCACTGTGATTAATATGCTATTATTAACTTCCAGTGGTGAACCTTTCATCCTAAAGTATCTGAAGCACTTTACAGATTGTGAAGACTTCTTCACCCACAACTGAAATGCAGCCATTGGTGTTGGCTGTTCTTTGGTAGTGATGTTACTCCACAGTATAAAAAAACCTCTATGGCTGAATCTCCATGGGGAATGTTTAGGTAAAAAAAAAATAATGACAAAGCTAAGGCCTTGATTATAATCCTTGCTCTTGGGAGTGAAAAGAGTTATGGTATCTTTAAATGGACAGAAGTCAGAGCTTTGGTTTAATGTCTAATCTGAAATTTTGTAACACCAGATACACAGAGGCATAGGTACAACACAATAAATCACCAACTGAATCACCAACAAAGCCATTTCTTGCAGCAACCGTCCTTGGGGGGGTGGGTCTCCTGTTCAAATTCTGACCAGATCTAATCCTATTTATTTGGTAAAATTTGATAAATTTGGTAAAGCTTGATCTGGTAGTGACTATTTTGCGGTCTGGAACATAACTAGATACCTCTAATTTCCAAGGGCATGTTTCCTGACGAAAAAATCAAACCAAATGACTTTCATAACTTTGAAAAAATTCCATCTTGGATAGAGACTTAATAAAATGAACTAGGCTCTCTTTGCAAGGTACATGCTACTTACTGTAATTGATACCCATTTAAATTAACTTGTGTTTACTCTAAATGCTCTTGCTGCGTGAAATGTGTTTCTATTATAAAAGCAATGATTTTTTTTAGTGACAAAAGGAAACATTTCCTTTACAGTACCTTTATTTGAAGTTTGATGCCCATTAAAGTGACTTCATAAACCCATTGATTTCGATGAATGTTTATAATTAACAAGCATGCAGAATTTGATTTGGAATTAAAGAGGCATTATCACATACTTCAGAAGGCTTACATTTTGTCTTTGTTAAAAAATGGGAAAGGGAAGGGTTTAAAATTTAACCATTCCTCTGTAGTGCTGGAAATCACAATAAAACAAGATCTGAATATAAACGTATACACCTAGGAACAAAGAGTGTAGGCCACACTTACACAATGGGGTCTCTATCCTGGGAAGAACTGATTCTGAAAAAGATTTGGGGGTTATGGTGAATAATCAGATGAACATGAGCTCTCTGGGCAATGCTGTGTACAAGATAGAGAATGCAATTATTGAATGCATAAACAGGGGCCTCTTGGGTAGGAGTAATGAGATTATTTTACCTTTGTATATGGCAATAGTGTGACTCTTGCTGGAATATTTTGTTCATTTCTGGTGTCCACAATTCAAGAAGGATGTTGATAAATTGGAAAGGGTTCAAAGAAGAGCCGCAAGAATGATGAAGGGACTAGAAAACATGCCTTATAGTGATACATGCAAAGAGCTCAAACTATTTAGCTTAACAAAGAGAAGGTTAAGGGGTGACTCGATTAGAGTCTGCAAATACCTATATGGGGAACAAATATTTAATAATAGTCTCTTCAGTCTAGCAGAGAACAATATAACATGATCCAGTGACTAGAAGTTGAAGCTAGACAAATTCAGAATGGAAATAGGGAGTAAATTTTTAACAGTAAGAGAAATTAACCATCGGAACAACTTATAAAGAGCTGTAGTGGATTCTACATCACTGACAATTTGTAAATCAGGATTGGATTTTTCTTCTAAAAGATCTGTCCTGGGAATTATTTTGGGGGCTGTGTTATACATGAGATCAGACTAGGTGATCACAATGATCCCTTCTGCCTTGGAATCTATTAATCTATTAAAATAATATGATGCTAATTTGCCATAGGGTCAACACCCATCCAGGACCTGAACAGCACCAAACTCTGTGGAGGGAAAGATGGTTGAAATTGAGATCTGATGTCAGCTGATGCATAGTCCTACATTCTTTTAGGTCCTGATTCAGCAAGATATTTAAGCATGTGCTTAACTTGAAGCATGTGAGTAGTCCTATGGACTTCAATACATAAAGTTTTGCATCTCGCATAACTGGGGCCATATTGGTAAGGACTGCAGTAATGGGCCCTGGGATATTGGTTTGGCCCATGGAAGAAATGGGGCAAAGAGTTAAATTGGGGTCCAAATCTAGATCCTGGCATTTTCCGAAGTTCAAGAGTGCTTAGGCTGGAGGCTTTGGTTTGGCTCCATGGGCAGATATTTTCATTTGAAAATATTTATGTTGCCCCATTTTGCATTCCATCATTTCTCTGTCAGCCAGTGTCACCCTTACTCGTGGCCACTTGCAGTAAAAGGCATCATTAATGGCAAACATATTGTTTTAAGAGAGAACTCTAAATAAACTCCTATAACACCAAGCATTCTGCAAGTAATTTATTTTATAGTGACACAGAGAAAAGGGATGGCAAAAAAAATTCTTTGTAATCATCCAGCTCATCTCTGTGTGGACACAGGATCATTAGCTAGCCTAGTTTCCCAGTTCTTTTGCAGATCTTTTCCCTCTTGCTTTCTTTATTTGTTTCAAAAGCAAAACGAGAGGGAGGCCAGCCCCGGAGACCCTTTGACTGACCTCCTCATCTTGCCCCAGTTCCACACATCAGCAGCCAATTATGCATACGCTTGCCCATGTCATATCGATGGAGGCAAGCTACTGCTTTCTGGCCTATTTTAAGTACTCTTAGAATCTCCCATGTCCTTTAGAGAACTAGGACAGGCTGACCTCCGAGCCACATAATCTGAGTATACGTTAAAAAAGAAGCCCAGAATTTTTCCTTTTAGAATAGTGCCACTGCTGACAAGCTACAATCCAACCAGTGCAGCTCTAACATTTAATTGGATGACTGGGTTTTAAAGCAGAGGCATTCTTTAACCCAGCTGACTCTGTCTGCCCCCATCTCCCTGCCTCACAGCAACCTCACTCAAGTTATCAAAGTGTCATTAATAGAGACAGCTGCCTGTAAACAACAGAAATGTCAACACAACTGTCTCGGTCAACAGGAATTTAACTTCTATCTGTTCATTACTTAAAGATATATCATCCTCTTTCTGTGCTGTTATCTACATCACTTTGAGACAAAGGCAGAAACAAATTGACACAAAAAAAAATAAATAAAGCCAACCATCCAACCAACACTGCTTCATCCAGGCTGAGTCCGTTCATAATTTCCAATGGACCCCCCCATATACATATATATTTGAAGCTAGGTTGAGGATCAGGAGGGGTCAGAAGTTCCTTGTTTAGCTGGAAACAGATATTACATATTTATAAATGTAAACCTGGAGAACTGCCAAAGTCCTGCATTTAAGTGATTAACAAATGTTTCCCTTCAAGTGGACACCTCTTGTTCTAAATATATTTGACAAGAATGTAAAGAGTCAGCTGGAGGGTAGAAAGGGCATATCACAAGCATTTTCTGTGGAGGCTGCCAGGATTACTGGGACTGGGTTTAGGCCCACATGTCTACGTTTGCCTGGTGCCAGCTGAGTTCATGTTGCTTGTGGGCAGACTGCCAGCAGAATGCAGCCTCCCCACTGTTTAACGACAATGGATTTACTGCTTCTCTGCATATTGGTGTTATTTTGTGTAAGCAAGGTTAACACTCCTTTTAGATTAAATACACCACCTGGTGACTGAGTGTGCGACCCTGGCAACCATCTTTCACCTGGTCTGCAAAAAACTTAGATGCCAGAGCTGTGACTTCAGCCTTTCTTTAAACCCACTGTCCAATAATAATAATAATAATATAGAATACTGTACAATGTAAGAAGCCAAATTTTGGTTAACTGCTTCCACTCCTACAAAAAAGGATATCTAGAAGTGCAAATGCTGTTAATTAGAGAGAAAGCTTATCATTCTATTAAGTCTATGTCTAGCATTTTACTAAAGATCCAGTTATGAAGGTCCATTTCCCCCTCTTTTTCCAACTTCATCAAAATCAACTGAATACACATAATTTTTTTAAAAAATTGTTTGTTTCCTGAGGAATTTTATTTCCCCAGAAAGACTGGAGGGAATCAGACAAGATCTCCATTAGGTCTGGCAGTTTGTAAAATAGGCATTTTTTAGATTTTGCAAAAGTTTCCTACCCTATCTCAGAAGCAGCTTGGCTTTCATGCTACAGAATTAGTTTATTCTGTTGTCTTCAACATGGACTGAGACCTCTGATTGGTTTTGGAAAGCTGGGTATATTCATTTGGAAGTTGTTTATTATGATATTTCCAAAATGATGAGAATTCCATATTGGTTAAAGATTCTGGAACTGGTATCTGAATAAAGGTCAAAATGTCCACAGCCAAACCAGAATTGTGCATGGGCTTTGATGCAAACTCTTAAAGTCCTTAATGAAACCTCCAACATTTAGTTTAGGTGGTATTGAAATCTGATGAGTCTCTGGCACTTGTATACTTGCATGGTCTTTGCATATATAAAACCAACAGGTTCCTTGGTTAAAATTTATATGGGGTTTATAAACTCTGCACAAAGGATTTATGAACTCTATGAGTAGGACTATACTGAAGCTGGGAGCATGCCTTCCAGCCCAGGTAGACAGATCCACCCTAGCTTGGCTCAAATGAGTGTGCTAAAAAGAATAGTGTGGACATTGCAGCACCAGCAGAGGCTTGTGTTAGCCACCTGAGTTCAGACTCTCCTGACACCTGGGTCCAAACTTAGGAGCCTACCTGAGCATCTGCTGGTGCCACAACATTCACACTGCTGAGTTTAGCATGCTAACTTAAGCCAAGCTAGAGTGAGTGTAACCAGGCTGGGAGGCATGCTCCAGCCTACAGTTTGGACATACTCTGAAAGACCATAGGAAGCTACTGGGATTCCTTGGATGGTCATCAACTCCCCATGTCCAGGCTGCACTCAGAGTTTCTGCTTGATAGGGGATTCTAATCTTCATAGATAAAGATCTTTGGATGAGACTTCCATATATTTCTCAGCTAAGGCAGCTCATCTTTGATTGGCTGGGAGCTGAGTCATTTGGGCAGGACTTTCCCTAGCCCTGGGTTAATGTTAATGTAGGTACATGAATTTCAGCATGTTCAGTTTAAATGGAGGTAAATGACATTTTACTGATGTTTACATCGAAATTGGTGGGCATTTGTGTGTGGGGAGATCTGCACATATGTAACTCTGGATCTGACTATCTCATTATTTAGATAAATGTCCAATCCTTATTTGAATTCTGCTAACCACTTGGCCTCAGTGACATACTGTGGTAGTGAATTTCCAAAGATAACTGTGCCTTGTGTAAGTATTTCCTATTAATAGTTTCAAATACATTTCAATTTCATTGATTATCCTCTCATTTTTGTACTATGAGAAAAGGGAAGTATGAGTATCTCTCCCTGGAAACTTTACAGAGAAATTCAGATTACTTAAACTAATGGGTGCACTGCTCACAATCTAGATAAATCCTTGAACACATGCAACTAGACACTGAAAACAGAGAAGGTGAGAGGTCTTCCTGAGTGACTTTATTTAGACTAACAATGATAAGATATTATAAAAAAATCCAGATAAATAAATGCAATGTAAATAGAATAATAATACTGTAAACTCCCACAAATATAACCACCTTTCCCAACACTTCTTGGAATGGATCCTCTTTATTTAAGAGATAACTTACAACACTCAATATAGGTTAGGTAAAAATGCCGAGGGCTCAGTGGTAAATATCTCCATCTTCAGTAAACAGATGATGTCCAGCTTGAAATCAGTGGGCTTGTTTCTAGGGAAAGGGCACTCAAGTGTTGGAGAGAATGATAGAGCATGCTAAGCTTTCCTGTTCTATTCATTCCCCATGAAGCACCTGGCAGTGGCCACTGTCAGACGACTGGATACTGGGCTAGATGGACCTTTGGTCTGACCCAGTATGGCTGTTCTTATGTTCTTAAGCAGCCATAAGGTGAAGAACCTACGTCACTGCATCTAATGTACAGATAAAACTATTCTAGGATGTTACCTAGAATACTCACTGTTTCTTTGCTTTTAGCTGGGGTTTGGACTATTACTTCTGCAGAAGGCAGACACTCTTAAAGGTTTCTTGTCTTTCTTGCTTCTGGGACTGTTTCCTGACCTGGAGTTTCCTCTGAGGTCCTCACCAACTGTATAAAGATGTCCTCTGTGTCAGCAGCAGACTCTGTCTGATGAAGCCACTCTGATTACTGGCACATGCAGTGGATTATTTAGGAGTGCTGGCTGAGACCTCAGTTTCCCTGAAACTCCTCTGGCTGATCTCCCTACATTCAAGTCTTTTTCTTCTCAGTTTATAATTCCCTACCTTTATTGAAGAAAAATGTCTGGTTTATAACTGGTTCAAAAGGTTTCTGGTGACCTTTCTCAGCCTCCAAGGCTATGTTCTGAAGAGAAGTGCTCTTGTTTCTATAACAATTGGAGCCAAAACCAGTGCTCCAGACAGAAAACTTTTTGGAGCTGTTTTTAGAAACACAGGAATTCTAGAACCATACTGGATCCAACCAGGGGTCCACCTAATCCAGAAACCTGTTTCTGACAATGGCCTATAGCAGATATTTAAGAGTAAGTTGAAAAGACCCAGATAGAGGGCAATTCTGGAATTACCTGGCCATAGGGGAAGGGACAGGACTGGAACTTGATAGGTCATCTACTCCAGTCTCCTGCAATGAGGCAGGATTAAATATAATCTAGACCAGGGGTTCTCAAACTGTGGGTTGGATGCCAAAGTGGGTCATGACCCCATTTTAATGGGGCCGCCAGGGCTTGTATTAGACTTGCTGGAGCCCAAGGCCAAAGCTGAAGCCCTTGGGCTTTGGCTGAGGCACCTGGCTTGGGTGGGCACAGGCTTTGGTCCCCCCTCTGGGAGTTGTGCAGTAATTTTTGTTCTCAGAAGGGGGTTGTGGTGCAATGAAGTTTGAGACCCTTTGACAGGTTTTTGTCTAATCTTTTTTTATAAACCTCCAACGATTCTTTAAATGTAGGAGTTTATCTATATAAGTGGTATCTATTGGAACTACAAAATTAAGGATGTGTTGAGATTTGTATATAGACACCCTGCCATAGGAAGATTACAAACTATATACACACACACACGCAGAAAATACTCTTTAATGCGAGTGTGGAGGTGTGGCTAGTAAATGCACACAACCTATTGGTATCAGTGCACTTATTCTCTCATTTAGGTTTTCTTATCTTTGGTGCTTCTCCGCTGTGGATCTCTGCCAGTGAGTTCGGTTTGGGAAAAGAAGAAAACTTGAAAAAAATATAGTGAGTCTGCTGGGATTTCTCTGCCTCTATCGTATTTCAGTTTCCCTTCCACTCCCCACTCCTTGCCTCTTGTTGCACTGTGTGTGATCTTGCTGTGTGTGTGCATATGTATGTCTGTGCCAGGTAGATGCCAGCAGAAACCAGATATACAAAAAAATTATTAATTTGATCGGTCTCTCACTGTTTGTGTTTCTCTCTAAGTCTCCTATTGTCTCCTATGGTGTTGTTGCCTCTAGGGTTGGATTTTTGCCAGTTGGGTGCCGGAGGCCAAAGAAAACAAATAGATACATAATAGGGATAGCAGAGATTAAAATACCTACCATTCTGAATTACCTATGGGTAGTTTAGAAATACCAGTTTGTCAAGGGTACCTGATCCAATTTTATTGTCCAGAGGGCTTCTAATGAGGGAGGAGAAGGAATTCTCTTTTGGGGGCTTCTTAAAATCCTTAACAGACATTATGTTTCACACTACTTTAGCTTATGTCTGACAATGACGGATCCAGGAAATTTGACATTTCCCTTTCCCCCTCCAAAATGGGGGGGAGGAGGGAATCAGAGATAATACTTTTGTTACCTGCAAAACAGGTGGTGGCTTTTTTTAAACTTTCCATTTGAACTGAAACGACACATTCATGCTTATAAGCAGATTGACCACATGTCTCAGCTACACGAGGCTATCCTCAAATAAGCACTAAGATCAGTTCCACATCCTGGGCAAAACCAATGTTCTGGAGCTAAGGTTTTGTACTTAACTGTACGATAGCTGAGTGGATTTTGCTTTACAAGATTAAACTGAGCATGCATTTATCTGATCCAGGTAATGTGTGAAGTCAGTAGAGAACAAGGAAAGGAAACTATAGGGAAGAGGGTAGATTGCAGGTGAGGAATTATTGAACAGAGATATGGAAGGTAAATCCATTGATAGGAAGTTTTTATTGCTTATTTTCATGTCTTTCCATCGTGCCGCTCATTCATTAAAACATCCACGTTCAAATTACCTGCTCCAAGAATAATAAAATAGCAACAAGGAATATGTTCAGAAATGGAATGAAAGAAAAGCGTGCCACATTTGTTGCTTCATCATTAATAAAACAAGCTTCATTGTGATTGTAACAAAGAGAGACAACCGTCTTACCCCCAGTATACTCAAGCCTCAGTCTTGGAATAAAAACATTCTATTGTTTATTTATAGGTGGATTGATGAAGTCATATAGGTTTGTTTTAGACAAGCCATAGGTAAAACTAGGAGTGTTACAATAAAATTAAAGCTTAGGTTGAATATCAGGAGGGAAAAAAGTTCTCAGAGAGAGAGAGAGAGAGAGAGAGATGTATCTGGCTGTGGGATTATCTCCCAAGGCAAGCAGTGGAAGCCCCATCACTTGGGATTAGAAAATGAACAACAGGGAGCAGCTCTGCACTGGCAAGGAGATGGGCTGGATGATCCAACAGGACTATTCCATCTCTAACTTCTATGATTTCTTCCATCATTTAATAAAATTCCAAAACTAATCCATCTCTGCTAGGTCCATTCAAATATTGGTCCAATGGAAAAGCAGCTCCACAGCTAGAGTAACAGAAGCTGTCCATGTAATGTATAGCCTAATAGGAGTAAAACTCAAAATAGGTTCCCCTCTGCATGTTTTACGAGAATCACAATCTTACTAGGATTATAGCAATAGCAGGATAGCAGACCAATGGGTAAATATGAGGTCAGATGTTTCCTTCACTGTTTCCAAAACAAACAGTTACAGGAAGTACGCTGCTCTGTTCATTACAGCTCTACAGAAAGATCTTATTACAACTAAGGATGCTACAGGAAATGCGGGAGCAGATCAATATGTGGTTAAGTATTTTAGTCCTACTTTTATTATGTTTGACAGTGATGACATCGTAGTATGTAAGCCCCCACATAATAAGATGACTGACTCTCTCTTTCTTTCTCTGTCTCTCTCTGTCTCTGTCTCTGTCTCTCTCTCTCTCACACACACACACAGACACAAACACACACAGTTACTTTACTTTTTTTCCCCCATGGACCTCTTTGAGAAGAGCAATCCCACTGAAAACATATCAAGAGATGGATTGAAGTAAAGAAAAAGATAAACTAATTTCTCGTCCAATGTGCAAAGGCTAATGAGTCTGATACCTGAAAACATCTTCCACAGGTACTTGAGACCCAGAATAATTTCCAGGAAACTTCTGCCTTGAGTTTTGCCATGCCTTGTCTCATCAGGATGTGCTCTGTTTCTCTACCCTAGCATAAGGGAGAAAACTTCATGAGAACATGAGAGGGAGAGGAGATGAAACAAGAGCTTTATAAATGAGCTGCTAACACAACGAGGAGTCATAAATGAGCCATTAGATTTTCTCTCTCTCTGTTGAAGATCCTTCCAAACCCATCTTAAGTTAACCAACTAGCACAAACTATTAACTATAAATAGCTCAGCAGTAACATACATTCACATATCTCTTTAGAAATGGCCACATATTTGGGCTTGTGTTTGCACCTAGAAGATCAGCAGCCAGATCAGAGTTCTTAAGACGAGTTACAGTTATTATAGAACAAGAGAAAAGCAAGATTTGTTAACACTAATAATAAACCTCCTACACAAAAGTGTCTGTGCCAGTCCTGCTACTCCCCACTTCTCCAGTCAAGATCAGAGTTACATTGGAGTAGGAGATTGTTTTGGCTGGAATTAGATAGCACAGATGGTACCAAAATGTGGAACACCTACCATACATTCTTTAGTTTCATATCATCTGCCCAACAGTTCTTTGTAGCCTTTTAACAGTTCATTGAGTGGAAGAAGAGGAAAAGATACTGGACACTTGCTGGAAGTCTTCACTAAATATCATTTGATTTATCTTTCTGGGACTCCATATTTCATATGTTGCCAGGCCGCTATTAAAACATGCAGATATTTGCCGTGACAAAGTGGGAAATCTTTCATTTGACACTATTCTTTCAAGGATCCTAACATCCACTCCCCCACACACCCAAAATCAACCAGAAAACCCCTTTATAAATAACTCTCACAACACCTCCGTGAGCTAGAAAAATACTCATTTTACAGTTGGATAAATTTACATGGAAGTAAAGTGACTTTCCCAGCAACATTCAAATAGTCTGTAAACACCTCCCGGAATAGATCTCAAGACAGTTCTTGCATCTAGTTTTCTGATCTAATCACTGAACAAAACCAAGAGCAGAATTCACCTTTGTTTTTTCCTATTTGACGCTGTAGGCCTTTTACACTCCTTTGCATAGTCCAGATTAGTCCTGCCCTTCTCAAATTCTTCAGTATAAGATTTATGATATTCTACAAATTTAGGGCCTGCAGTTCTAACTGCAGGCACATTATTGTTAACCCATGCTTAACATATGATGCAAATCTTCCAGTTCTTACTATTGCTACAAAAGACAGCCAGTCTTGATACTCGTAATAGTTTTATAGGAGTGGATAAAAGAGAATGAAAAATGTTCCCATTTCTTTTCTTTGAGAGCAGTGAAGTGCTTCAAAATATAACTAATGTCAACCAGATACCAGGGGTATGGGCAGCTGAGGAATAATAGGTCTTTTAGGCTGAGATTATTTAAAGCTGCCTAATTCATTTTAATTAATGGGAATTGGGCATCCAAATCTCAATTGAAATTTCTACCTTTATGCTATTGAATTAAACAACAAAGATGGAATCCTGGGGCATTTTTGAGGACTAATTGTGAGGAGTTGATGACCCAGATCATATGAGTTCCATGTTCTACAGACATCTGGATATTTATTCATACTGCATTTCAGAAACATTAGAGGTTTGCCCATCAAGGTCAGCCCATCACTAATAGGAAAACTTGTAGTCTAAAGGATAAAGCAGTTAACTATGAGCAGAGTCGTCAATGGACACACTGCTCCTCTGGGATCTCTCTGACTGCTGGCATTACACTAACCAAATTCTAGTTTTCAGGGAAATTTCATGTAGATACACATTCCTGATGGAACTCTATTGACTTTGGTGGACGTACTTTGCGGGTGAATTTGACCCACTGGCTCCATCTGAGATACTCTTTTGGAGACTCACATTTAGAATAACACTGAATGCCTTGGGTAATAATCAGCGAGTTTGTTTCAAAAAGTACTGAGGCAAAACAAACATACAATCTCTTTAGCATCACAGAATCCTACACTGAACAGAGACAAATGCAGTATGTAATCCAACATCTTTATACCCCTAACTATAAATATTGTTTCCATGAAGCCAGCCTACTCGTATTCCAGGATATTCCAAGTCCTATTATTTCAGCAGACATAGGATTTATGCATCATTCCTACTTGAACCTGATGGTTTAGAGGTTTTGCTTTTCAAACACACTATGCAGTGGGCATGCTACATTTCTCAGACCTGTATTTGAGCAGAAATGATAGTTTTTTTAAACAAAAAAAATCATTCAGGACCCCAAATAGACAAAAATAGTTCTCCCCTCTTTCTTAATTGTGTTTTTGAAAATCAGACATGTGAAATCTTTTATAGCAATAGGTTCAAAGATCCCTTTTGTTGAAACACTGGAGCACTGTAATTGGTTGAGTACTGCTATCCAGTCTGAGAGGATGACCTTTCACATCCTGCCCTAAAAGAGCACTATAGAAAGAGAGGTGGCGTAATCTGGGTTAAAGGCTTATTAACATGTTGAGAGCTTGTTTCGCACACACACAAACA
Organism: Gopherus evgoodei; assembly: GCF_007399415.2. Lineage (NCBI taxonomy): Eukaryota > Metazoa > Chordata > Testudines > Testudinidae > Gopherus > Gopherus evgoodei. The sequence continues at coordinate 11,022,008 of NC_044331.1, forward strand.
GTTGCAAGAAAGTCCCAGCCTGACGATAACTTAGCACTTTAGCATGTTGCTCTTGAGACAGCCTTCTTCGGAGAGAATAAAGACAGGCCACTTAGTTGAAATGCAGGCCTAAAGCTCTTCATAGTCACCAGTAACAGGCAACTGTTATGAGTGAAAAAGAAAGTGAAAAGGGATTAGAACACAAAGGGACTCTCCCCGTTACAGTGGTCTGGTTCCAGAGCTGCGGAGCTCCTATCTCGGAATCTTTTTACAAGATGAGGGAGATGTTACAGTCCCCGCTTTTGGAATTGAAATCGCCAGCCTTTCGGGGCAATAATTCTCATCATGGTTTTAAAGAAAGATCGGTCTTTTCGCCATTTTTTTTTATAGCGGAAAGAAGAAGTGGGAAAGAAGATGGGCCTCTGAGGTTACTTAAAAAGTAACAACTTCAGGATGGGATACTTTTAGGATTTTAGGACCAGCAAAAAGGAGCTGAGATGAGGCTCAAAATGGTTATAAAAATGACTATTACTGATTATATACAGCCAGATTCTGATACCCTGATTTAGGGTGAGTAGCACCTTACTCTGCGAGTAGCCTTCGCATTTTTGCCTTTAACTTTAGCAGGGCCAGGATTTCACCCATTGACTTCAACTAGTGGAGTAAGGTTCTAGTCAATGTGAGTTAAGGTATCAAAGGCTGGTCCGTGGTTTACCATGGCTTTTATAGTGTGCTAGCCACTTTCCAAAAACTTTGGAAGACACAGTCCTGAGCAGATTATATAATCTAACAAGATAAATTATACCAAAGGAGGGGAGCAAGAGACAGCATAGAAGCTGAATGATCAGAGTGATGACTGGTGGCATCTTGGTAGCCCCATGTTTTGTTTTTATTTGTTTATACATTATTTTTTACTAATATTGATAACATATTTCATAGGTCTAGCTACAGAGAATCATTCATGGCCATCGCCTATTTGGTCCATTTACAATTGCAAACTTCTGTATCGTTGCATTAGCTCACTGTCGCCTTTTGCTTGCTGGCTTTTTCTAATATTTTCTGAATTATTTTCCTCCTTCCATGTCACAGATCTAGATGTTAATTGTTTCCTCTTTTAAAAGCTGATTATGAATTTTAATCACAATTTATATTCAACTGGTTATCAATTTCTATCATTTTTTGTTCTATAAACTATTTTAGCTTTGACTGATTTATAACATTTTATATACACATCCACAATAAAAGTCTACATGTGTGAACCTATTTATTTACTATAGTAAACTATTCGTTATTTGTAAGTATATGCCAATGTATGCACTATACTATTTTTATTGTTTTAGACAAATAGCAATAAATAGTACACACCCATATATGGTTCCTTATAATTACAATTAGAAAAAAAATCATTAATTTGATTTTAATAGTTTGGCTCTACTCCTTCTTCAGTTCTGTCTCATTCTATTTGCATAAAGAAAAAAACATGATGGTAAAATTCAGTATTTATATTATAATATTAGGTTCTTCTGCTGGGCTTTATTATTAGCAACAAAAAGGGCCCTTTTGTATCATATAAGGTCATGAAGCTTTGCAGCTGATTGGAGAAGATGCTCTGGTATCTTATCTCTTACTTACTGTGGCAATCTGCATATTCCCTATGCAGATCTTCACGCTGCAGTGTATCAGATGGTTTAAGGTGTGTGATTTGTAGCTGTACTATTATTTATTTATCTATTTATTTATTGTAAGGTTATTGGGTTACTCTGGCTTTTTGTGGCCACTGATGAGGAATTAAACCCAGTTGGCCAAATCCAAGTGTCCTCTTTCTGGTGCTGCTACTGATCCATGTTTTCATTCGTGTTAATCCCTGCCGGGGTGTCTTTAACTTTAAAATCTGCCTGAGCTGACTGTCAAGCTAACAATTTACTCCTGAAGGAAGAAGCCTGGGGAGGAGGTGTTAAGAGGAGCCCTAATGGCTCAAAAGGTAGAATCACAGTCTATTTTCTATGGCCACAACATTTTATTATTAGGATTGCTGAATTAGGCACAGTGGGAGTTAGAAGCTCATAGTAACTTTGAGAAAAATGAGTCATGGTCTCTGGTGGACATATTTCTTCACATCACAAAAGCACAACCCAATGCAGTGTGCTTGGCAATCTCTGCTAAAGGAGGTCCATGACTACAGTAGAAAACTGTGCAGCTGTTCACAACCAAGTAGCATTGGCAGAGTTGTGTGAGGGATGTTTGCACATCATGCCACCCTGGCAATAGTTAAAGCTCCTGATGCCTCACTTCTGAGATCACCAAATGCTAGCTCCCTCTCTCACACATAAAATACAATAAGGTTACTAACTCAACCTTAGGTCACTTTATGTGTGGTGGGACAGACAGCAAGCATACCAAATCAATTTTACAAATACATCTAAGCAAAAGAATTTAAGAAGAACTCTACAGACAAAAACGAACATTAATGAAACCTGCAGATTTTAAGTATTAACTCCGCCAAATGCATGGCAGAAAATGGGCTACAGGTGCAATGCTTAACAAATAACCCCCATGGAAATCCATAAAGCAAATTTATCTGTGCCAGAATGTGTAGGAAAGGCTGTGCAAGAATTTTGTCACATTGCCATGGGGGTTGCTAAAACACACCAACCCATTAGGATATCATCAGTCTGGTGATCAACATTTTGGATGCCCATGAATAACGGGAATTTGAGCACCTTAAGCACAAATTCAACAAAGGTTTTTTCAAGTTCATCATCACATATGAGATTGCATCATTCATAGTGGCATTTATAGCCATCAGTACTATACAACCCATGGTAACAGATGACATTGCATGCTGAAAGAGGCCATGAAAGGTCTTTCATACTGTTTCCTGCTCCTAATGACAGCTTTTACTGCCAGTTAGGACAGAATCCAAACACATGAAGTCATGATGGCTGTAGGTGTTGATTTGGATATGAAATGTACAACTTAGCTTATGCGGCACTGATTCATCGAGACAGGTTCTTTGAATGCATTTGCAGTATACAGTTTGCTGGAAAAAATAGGTAAAGAGGAAGGGAAAGTGTACATTTTATATGATCTTTTAATTTGCCCTTTAAAGAAGTCATTTTCTGTACAGAAATAGCCTTTTAAAAGACAGTCATTTTTCGCACAGACACACACACAAAGTCACCATTTGGACATCATGTGTTTGGATTCTAACTGGCCAAAAGAGAATATGCCCAATGTATTACTTTAGTTCAAATATTTCTACCAAGAATGTGACTGACATGTCTGTCTTTTTTTGTATGCATGAGTGTGCATATATTCTCTCTTGTGTGTATCTTCATATTTAGATGAATTGTTTTATGTATATGTACACTCATGGATATTTTATATTTTGTTCATTCATGAATTCTTGAGTTTTAAAAATAGTGCTCCTTTGCTAAGATAATCAATTTATTCAAAGAAATTGGTGTTTTGTCTGGAAATGACCTTTTTAAAGCTACAGTGGGTTTTCATGCACTGAATGGGGAATATTTTACAGTTATTTTCATTTAATTGAAACTGGGTCATTAATAATAATAAAAAAATATTTTTCAATTTAAAGATGTTGGAAGGCTTGTAAGGGAGCTGAAACACAATGTCTGCAAGGCACCACAGCCACATTTGTAGCCCTGTGTAAATTTCAGGCCCTGGCATGCTGGATGAAACCTGTATTGAGTGCAGGTTTGTTTCACTTCAGGCCTAGCCTGGCGTTGATAGCTCTTGGCTGGGCAGTCTTGCAGTCTTTTTTGGAGTATAGCATAATATAAAAAGTAATCCCCTTCTGATGACAGAAGCTTCAAGTGGTTACAGGTAGCAGGCCTGTTTTCAGATGCCTGAGGTAACTATCGAAAAGGTGTGAGGAAAAGCAATAATTAATTACATCTATCGGTTTAAGTGGAGGAAATGATATAGGATAAGGTGCTTTTGTTGCAACTGTTTTAGTTCAGCCCCAGATAGTATTTTCAGTGAAGGAAGCATCAACCACAGTGCATTTTTCTGTGGCCAAAAGTTGTATTTCGGTAATCATCAAATGTCATGTTACCTCTAGCAAATGTTAGAAGTAAGCAATTATCATGCACGAGGAGGAAAAATGCTGGAAAAAAGAAAGGAAAACAAGACAACACCTGGAGCATGCACTTTTGCTGAATTAACTACATTCATAACCAAGTGGGAGTGATTTACTCTGACAACACAAGACTTCTAATTTTGCTGAATTAACAGCACTACTAGTGATGGGTGGAGAAGTGGGAAAACTGAAACTACTGAAATTACTCAGGAATAGTAATTATTAAGGGGTATAAAGGATGTGTGTTTTTACAGCATCATTCGTGTTTCACTGACATCCAAGTACATGCTGCTTATGAAAAGAAACATATAAAAACCAGCACATACATGAACCAGAGTGGCTAGCAAAATATTGTTTTTCTTAACTTGAATTAATCTCACATTTGTCCTAGATGTGGGAGCAGGAAAAAAAAAAGGGAGGAGACGGACTCAGATTCCTAGTTTAGTTTAAACCCGAAAATATTTTATTACTGGTCTTCAAATTAACTCCATTTTTTTTATTTGTCGCATTTGGAATGGTATGAATGTAGAATTGTTCTCCATTTAAAAGATTAATATTTTCAATGCAAACTGTGGAATCCACATAACTAGTGCAACAGCTTCCAGCTGTTGTTTATGCTATTAGTTAGACAGTCCCAGTGCCCTCCATTAAAAAAATAAAACAAAGCAAAAACTATTGAGTTAATTTTGTGGAATTATTTTAATAAACCCTACTTGCACCATACAGATTTACCTTGTGGTTTGTGGTAAGTTTGTAGAGGTTTTGTGAGCAAACCCAAATGTGATGACAGCAAAACCTTTCCAAAGCACAGGCTTTTATGCTGTGAGCACAGAATTTCCTTTTGTGGTTAAGTGTGACGTGTTTCGGGATAATAAATATCTGTAATAAGGTTTCCTTACGTTGGATTAAAGGCTTGTGCCTCTGTTTTGAATGGCTGTATTTGGAGTGGTTTGGGGTATATATTTCCTTAGAATTTGGACACTTCTCAAAGGCAGCACATAATTACCCACGACCTGATCTTGAGAGCTGCTGATGATCACCCTCTTCTCAAGCTCAACAATAACCAATTATCAATATGTCCCCCATATTACCTCAGATAATTATAGAGCCAGATTCTCAGATTTTCCCAGTAGGAGCAGCTGAGATGAGTGGCTAACAGGGAGCCAGCTGTAGCACCTTAATTCTCAGATGGCTCTGATGCAGTTTAGAGCAGTTTGGAGGCTTCTCTAAACTGAAAAAAATGGTAACATTCCCTAAAGGGAACCCTGAGCAAGAAAGGTGAGCTGCCTTCCTTTCCCTTTAGGCAACAGCACAATGAGAGCAGATCAATTCAGGGTATGCAGCCTCTAGACTTTATAAAATGAGGACCAGCAGTGTATGCATGGCGGAAGTTTCAAAACTTTATATTTCATTATTTCATCATCTTTGGTTCTAAACCAGGACAGAATAAGTATCCCTTTGTGACATTCCATGATCATCTTACATTTTTGCGGGGGAAGGGATTACAGCAGAAGAAATCACATTAACAGGAGAAACAGGTTTCTCTTAGTATGTAATAAAAAGATCAAATTAAGTGTTTATTTTTAAAAAAAATAGTAACCAACATGTCATCAAATACAAGCCCATAGACAACATAACTTGTTTTTCATTTGGGACCCTCCGTAGCAAATCAGTAAAAGTTGATTCCTGTAATAAGTTAAAATATTCCAAAAGCTTACAGCATCTATCGCAGTTGACCTTTAAGGCATGTAGCCGCAAAGAAGTTAATACACTTTGCACATGTTGCAGAGCAACAGGTGGTAGAAAAACCCATACGAGCTCCTTGCATTCCTTACTTTTCAAACTGGTGGCCCCTGGTATTCTGGGCTTTACACTACCTCCCCCAGGCTCTGACTGACAAGCTAATCGGTGTGCTGGGAAGTCCTAAGCTATTGATTCTACTGTAACAGAACACCTCCTAGTCAATGAAACTGCAATGAAATGCTTCAACAACGAAGAAAGGGAGGCATTAGACTGTTGAGCAACTGGAAGAAATTTGCTTGTAGGTAGTGCGGCAGAAATGAAAAGGCTCTCGGGGGCACAAGCTTGAAAAGCCAGGTTATTAAAAAAGCCACAAAGCTGGAGTCTGGCTGAGTGGAGAAAAATAGTTATGGCTCAGTTAGGCGTATCTAAAAGGAGGAGGGAGGGGAACGCAGCTTTCAAAATTGCGCTAATCCCCCATGTACTTAATTTCTTTTCTTTTATGGCAGCTTGTAGTATAGCAACAAGTATTCAAGCAGTTAATAATTTTAAACAGTTTAGCTTTCTGCAGGCAATATATCTTTAGCTTTAATTAAAATTTTATTTTAGTAGGGGGAAAAATATTAAAATGACATTCTGATCCATCCTCTAAGATTGAAAATGTATGATAAAATGAATATTTTATTAGACAAACTATTATTAAACAGCTGGTGCAGAATTCTTCCTCCCGATTAGCTGAGCTTGTTTGAAATGCAGGTCACTATTTCTTAATAATGGCCTGACAGCCTTCTACTTTCATACTACAAAAATCCTGACTTATGAATTGCAAACAAGAGAAAAGCTCTGATAATATCTAAACAGAATCAGATACCTACAAATGCAGGCAATTCAAAACTTTGGTTCCCAATTCTGCAGATTTGATCCCATTAAGAGGACCTCTACATCCATGGAACCCCATTGACTTCAGTGAGGCTTTATATGGGTATAAGGGTCCACCTGCATGAAACAGCTTGCAATTCAGGAGCTTGGGGTCCTTTTTAATCCTTCATGCTCCTGGATTCTCACATAGCACCGCATCTGGCTAGGAGGCTGTGGTGTTTCCTCTCAAATGTTGATCTCAGGGCAGTAATCCATACCTTTGCCACTTCCATGCTGATCTTGATTAGAATAAGTATTCTCTTTAAGTCCAGGGTGTCTTAAAAACTGATTCTCAGAAGGTGAAATCTGCTGGGGCATTGTAGCTAAGAATCAATAGATTTTCACTTTGGGAGGAGCTAGAGTAGACTGCCAAAGAGAGCCCTCAAATCTGCAATTGGTTTCCCTTGTTGGTTCAGAGAAGACAGAGTTTGCTGACCTTTCGAGCAATATGTAAGGCCTATTTATTCAGCCTTTTCCTGGCTAAGCTGTCAGTTTTACTTTGGGGGAATTCTTTTTTGTGTTGGCTTGTGAACACAATGAAAAACGTGTAGCTCCTGAGTGCACAGTGGGCACAGTGTTACTCACTTAGGCAGTCTGACTAATTTTTCGTGACATTAAAATGGCTGACATTGTACATAAGGTGAAACTGACACAACTGGCCTTTTAGGAAATTTTAGAATATAACCCACCTGTGATAGCCCAATGGAGTTTAATGATTTTTGCTTTGAACAAACAACATGGATTTTTTGCCATCTATCTGTGTCTTTTTGTAAATGTAGATATACATAATCTGGCTTGATGTAATTGGGTGTTCTGTGTAGCATAGATGATAGGGAAGCTGAATGCTAAAGGTTAAACTTAGGTCCATGAATCTCTTAATCTGACTCTTTGTGGACCAATTCTGCTGCCTTTACTCACAGTGAGTAGCACCTTACTCTGAGAGTAGTCCCATGACTTCAGTAGACTACTCAGCATGGTGGGGCAGACAGTTTCACCCTCATAATTGTGAGAACTTGCAAGGATTAGAAAGGAAGGGAGACAAATAGGGAAAACTTAAAAAGGAAATAGCCCTAAAACTTCAAAATCAGTAACTATTAATCTTAGCCTTATTGAAGTCCACCAGAGTTTTGCCATAGACTTCAGCGGGTTCAGTATTTTTTCCTAAGTGAAAAATCATTTTACCTTTTGGTTAGTCACATTCAGGTCTAGGAAAAATATACACCTACATAAAACACTTTTGTTAAATTGGACTCATAACTGTCGGCCTAATCTCTTCTGGTATAAATGGATGAAATGTTGAGCTTAGCCCATTTACACCAGCAGACAAGTTGGAGTTTTGTCTTCAACCTTAATTAAGTAGAATCCAAGGGAAGAGATGTAACAGAACCCAGCTCAGAGGACTTCTACCCAACACATGTGCTAACAAGGCCCACCATTCACATGCTTAATACTTAGATGAATCAGGGGCCCTCAGCCATGTAATGTATATGAGGCATATTCAGCTCTACTGAGTAACAGTTGAACAGCTGTAGACCCAAATAACAAATTCCCTGAATACCATGTTATCAATATTTGGGATATTCATCCAAGGCCAAATATTGCTACTAGTAAGAGCATTAAGGAAATGCATTATTTAAGTCATCTCTCCACTTTCATGCTGTAGCGTATTCAAACTTTAGAGAATGATGTAGTTTTGTTGCTGGTTTTTTAAAATTTTTGAGTTTTGCAAAAACGTATTATGAACGACTTCCCACCGCTCACCCCCTTTTTTAAATTATTGTTTTTTCCAGGGTAATTTTTAACTGGGAAAAAACAACATTCCAAACCGCACTTTTCCTCCCTAACTAATTGGAAATCCATGTTATGCAAACAATAAAGATTCTTGTTTAAAAGTTATTAATGCCTTTTCTCTAGGCAAGAGAATAAAGGACAAGACACAGCCAACAGTCCGTAATTCACTTTTTGCTTGAGGTCCATGAAAACAAACCTCTCAAGTTTTGAGTTATTTTCTAAATCCATAAGCCATGATACTTGTACATGTTCTAAGTTTGGCCAGATGATTTCCCGTATCTCTAGTTTATAACAACTAGAATGATTGTTGCTTATATAGAAGATTATCCATTATTTTACTGCTACTTTGTTTTACAGCAACCGGATCTTCCCGATTATTATAAACAGGAGGGGTGGAGAGGGGGAAATCTTTAGTGCTATTCAAATCTGAGCATGGAGAAATACCAAAGAAGTTTGCCAAAGGTGCCAGTCTAAGGAAGTTTATAAATAAAGCAGGAAGGCTGGAATATCTTGGAGATGATAATTTAGTTTATTTTAAACTCCTATGAATAAACCAGCAATTATTCACTGTTAATAGTGAAAATTTAAACACAACTGATAGTTGGTTGAAAAAAAAGAAAGAAAGGAAAACCCTCTGAGGTATAATGCAAATAGGGTTGATTCCTTTGCAATCAATGGGCTTTTAGGCTTACTCTGGGGTTTAGATTAGCAATGAAGTCAGAGCTGGCATAGCTTATAGCAGCTGTTAATGCAACACATGCCTATCATTTGCTGTTGACAGGCATTAATAAAAACCTAATCTGAGGAAATTATGAAAAACCTACTTATTATGCAATCTGGTTTATGTTTGGTATGTGGGAAGCATGGGTCTGGCGCAAGAGAAATCATGTATAAACTTTACAGCTATTGTTCCAACTGTAAGTGCAATTACTTTTTTTTTTTAAAAGAATGTTTGATCCTGTAATTGCCTCAAGACTCAGACAGGTTTGCTTTGTGGTTCTTTGGGTGTTACCCTGAGTTATTCGGCTATACTAACAGGAATCTTGAACTGAAATCATTGATTCTAGTTCAGCTGTATGAAAGTTCAACACAGTTACATCTTCTCTTTCATACTGGTTTTACTTTTCTTTCTCCAGTCCTCTTGGCTTTGGCTTCTCTGGCATGTTGCCACTAGCCCCCAGCTATGTCATCAGACCTTGTGATCCTGTTGGAAGCCTAGCTTATATATTTTTTCTGCAATTATGCATCATCATCCCCTCTGAATGGAATATGGGTTGCACAATGGTGTGTCTCCAACTTGGTAATCAGGAAAAACCTTCTCCTGGACCAGATTCAACTGGCCCCCACTTTTCCTTTCCTGATTGTTACTCATCCAGTGTTGATGACTGTAATTCACTTTTGATTGTGTGCACTGATACCGTCTTTTGAGTTTATCTGTAGACAGTTGTGAATTTGCAGATTTTTTTTGCCTTTTCACGTGAATGTTTGTTTTGCTCAACCTTACTTGCTGGTTTCATCCTATATATCACAAAACTTTATGTGTATCTTTCAATTCCTCTTGGATTTCAGTCATACAAATAATTTTGGGCTTGATTTTTCAGATAAGATGACTTTTTCTTTCTTTCTTTCTTTCTTTCTTTCTTTCTTTCTTTCTTTCTTTCTTTCTTTCTTTCTTTCACAGATGTAATTGCAGAATTAGTTATTTCTTCTTTTGTTTCCTAACGCTCTGATGAAATCATTACAGTAATGATAATTTATCATATGACATAAATGTAGGGCCGAATCTGTATAAAGATCTTAAAATACCAATGCATAAATGAACGAAAAAATAAAAATGTCATAGAAGCCAACCAGCAATAAAAGCGGGAATGAAAGGGTAACATTCAATTGACCATTCAGAATTGGAGTTTGAACACTAAGACAAGTCTGGATAAATTCAACCCAGATTTGGCCTGCAGCTCTAGGCTGGCCATTCTAGTATGAGAGCAGACCTCTATCCTGTGGTAAAGAGGTACAGAATAATGTCCTTTGAATTAGTTTCAAAATGTTGCTGTAATGCAGAATGATGGCTTCTGGATTCTGAAGTACAATGCACCAACACAATAACATTGCTAAGCCATAGTGCCATTAAAGGATATAGTTAATCGAATTAAATCAAAACAGAAAGCAAGTACTAATAAGTATCGGATAACCTATCCCACAGTGAGCAGGGAGAAGGGAAAGGAAGGTTGCCATTTTTAAAATAAAACAATCATTCATAAAACTAAAACATACAGGGGGAGGAGGGATCATCATAGATGAAGTGACACCTAATATAAGCTAGTTGGACTGTTTTTATCATATTACCAATACTAAAATAACCATTTCATTAAATTCTGCAGAAACATGAGATTTTGGGGATGTGAAATTGTCTGAAAAGCTACACTTCGTGTGTAAACTTCCATAGTAAAAAAAATCACTAGTTTTGTGCAGCTCTGGTATTTATTCACACACAAACACAGATACACATGTATTTATTAGGTATGTATACATATACATGTGTGTATTACTGCACACCATACAATAGGCTTGAGTCTTCTTCAAATGGTTAATTTTACATATGTAAGTGGACATACTGAGATCAATGATACTGCTTGGTACTTGCTTCATGTTTCGAGATTAGCACATATATTATTTTGTGCCTGCTTGTGGTAAGGTTAGCCCATTTATGGGTTCTCACTAGCAGACATCAAAGGGAAACTCAGTCTTCTGCACAAATGGCTTTTTTGAAGTCTTCATGGTTGCTCAGTCTAGCTATGTGAACAGTAAGGGGCTGCTTTCAGTTTAAAATAGATCTACAGTAATTGTATGTTTATTTATTTATTTAATGTTGGTTGGGTATTTAGGGAACAGTAGGTGAAATGTGACTGGTGAGTGACTTTATGAGTTACCTGTATCTGAGATGTTTCTGAAAAAAGCTGAGTATAAATTCAGTATGTGTTAACCTTGTTAATACAGATTCCCGTGTCTGAAAGTCTGTTTCACTTCCAGATCACCCAATGCAAAATAGAAAAAGACTTCCCAGTGTTTGTGGCTTTCCTCTCACTGTGACATTTCCACACACAATGCTAATGCGCTACGTTCTCAATATGAAACAAAAACCACAAATGCAGGGCAATCTGTCACAGGTGAACTGATTAAATAGTGCTTGTTTGCATTAACTCAGTGTTAATATGGATTGTTCTCTGAAGCTTTAACAGGTATGTGTGTGTTATGGATGACTGAACCTGGAGAATGTATTCATCACAGTTGGGAAGAGAACTAACCTGGGTCTGACTCAGCGCCTCAACAGTAAATCTGCTGAAATGACTCCTGGTCTTTGTAATATATTTCTATATTGGAGTTGATGGAGCACAATCATTCACTCATTTAAAGTAATAGCAACAATTCCATTGACTTCAATGGAATCAGGATCATGACAAAGTCACCACGTCAGTTAAGGATACTCAAATAAAATGTTTCTTTAAACAGGATTTTCTGTCCAACACATGGTCCTACGACACCTCAGGCTAGTTCATGTGGCATGAAGAGTCGGACTGGAGAAAAGGGCTCAGATTTCAGGAGGAAAAGGAATAAATCCAACTAGGCTAAATGGCCTCTGGGCTATGGGTGTTTTGTGGAACTGAAAGTTGCTTAATTATTTCTTGTTCATTTGTGTATAAAAAGGGAAAGATGTAGTATGATGGAACTGGGGAAAGAAGATTAGGTTTCAGGAAGGACCTAATTTGATGTGACACCAAGAGTTCTGGAATGCAAGCTGGTGGCCATGCTGCTACTACACATACACAGGGCTCTCAGCATGTAACATTGGCCTCTATGCTTCCTTAATAAAGAGCTCTTGTCTACATACACCTCTTCCTACTTGCCTGCTATATCACTTACTGCTAATGAAATGGCTCACTTAATTCACTTTTTATACCTCTTTTCATGCAGCTACTGCCCTTCCCCAATATCCCTTCTGAACAGCAGCCTAACACTTTCTACATTTGGCCCCAGATGCAAATTCCCTAAGAAGCCACATTTCCAGCCCTTACATTGCAACAATCTATGTGGCGCTCTGTATTGCTCTGAAGATTCTCTACACATAGGGCACGGGGCAGAGTCAACAAAATGAGCAGCTCATATGTAAATGGTCCACAGGCAAAGCCAGGAATCATTATAACACCACAACTGAAAAGTCATTATACGTCTGTGCTTTTGATCTGGGTGCAATAGAGATACTTTGAATCTCTTACTCATTAGGGACCTTGATTCATCTATCTGCCCCTAGCCAGCCAAACACTTATGCATGTGCTTAAGATCCACTGACTTTAAGCACATGTGTAAAGTTACACACATGCTTAAGTGCTATGCTGAATAGGGATGGACTTAAGCAAGTATTTCAATGCTTTTCTCAGTTGGGGCCCACATGAATGGGGATTATAATAGAAGTATGGAGTTCTATGATCTGTTCAGTCATGGAGTAATTGGGCACAATTCCACTGAAGCAAACAGAATTGTCTCAACAAGGCCATTAATTTCCAATAAGAGAAGGAGAAAAGCTAGTAGAAGTGGAAAATCTGGATAAAACATGATCTGGAAGTAAAGAGTGAGTACAAACCTTATGCCTCTCTTGGATTCATTCAAGGAATGAGATTTAGGAGAGATTGTTTTATCTTCTTGGTCAAAGATCATCTTCATGAAAGGTCTAAGGTGACTAAGTTAAAGCAAGCTTAACAAAATTAGTTTTCAACATGACTTACATTGCCACAGCTTGTCAAAAGTTTTCAGTGAACAGTTTCAGTGATTTTTTAAATTGAAATTTCAAAATTTGATGAAAGAAAGGACACAATTTTCATCAATTTTTCCCTGACAATTTTATCCCATTTTTAACTGGCTCTAGTGGTTACAGAATACATGTAAGTTGCAGTCTCAGAGCTCAGTGGAGTGTTATCCAATCCGCAAAGTTTATTACTAAGACCATTAGTAGAGTAATAATTGCTGTAACATGAATTCAAAATGCTAGATTTGAGCTGAGTAAATAATAGGAAAAAAGCGTCTGTGACAATTCATTCAAATTTAGAAGTGAATTTTGAGTTGACTATTAGAGGATGATTCAACCTTCAGAGGTCCATTTGCTTTTCACAAACATCAGACTGATTAAACTTTACTAGAATGAATACTCTCAAAAAGTGAATGGTACGTCTGAATGCTCAAACAATTCCGATCGTATGCATAAATATCAAATCTGCTGTTGGTTAATTATGTATATCATACAGAGAATATGGGTTACTGATATTTACTTATGTACTTATATTTCAATAAACAAGTACTACAAATAATAAAAAAAACCAAAACCTTTTAATTGATATGAAATCAGAGAGAAACCAGGTCATCTTAAGTTTGTAGAATGCCCAACACTGAGGGGGCCATGAATGGCTCCTTTGGGTACCAACTATAATAATAATAATTTATAATAATAAAAACAAAACCAATCCACAAAGCTTATGTTAACTACCCAGTATAGAATAAGTTATGACTTGCAAGTATTCACAATGAGATGTCCACAAACAATCTGCAAAGGAAGAAATGTCTGCTGACTGAATTTATGAATAAGAGCATTTTTGGAATCTGAATGAAAACAAGGTAAAATTCATGACATAAATTATTCTTGGAGATCTATTAGCTAGCTCTAGCAAATATTGAGAGCCCTGGAAAATAGAATCCTGTATTTAGTCACAACATGGGCAGTTGTGTGCCAGGTCACACTGACCTGCCTCACTTATGTGCCTCTACCTTCATGGACCACTATTAATACTGAGTAAATGTATAGTTTAGCCCAGGAGTCGGCAACCTTTGGCATGCAGCTCGCCAGGATAAGCACCCTGTCGGGCCGGGCCGGTTTGTTTACCTGCCATGTCTGCAGGTTTGGCCGATCGTGGCTCCCACTGGCTGCAGTTCATTGCTCCAGGCCAATGGGGTCAGTGGAAAGCGGCGCGGGCTGAGACATGGGCTGGCTGGTTGCTGACCCTGGTTTAGCCCCACCTTCCTGCACTTGGTCTCAGTTCTGAGATGGACAACAAGGGTGACAGTTGTAATAATTCTATCAAAGATGGGAATGCCTATTTGATAAAAATTAAGTGAGACCCACCAACTCCTTTCAAATGGACCAAGAGATAATGGTAATAAAGCCAATGGATGATGATAACAATTTTGAATCATTCCAGAATAGAATCTTCATTTTATGAGCAATATTCAGAGGAGTATCCCTAGAGAGAATGGGCTTTACAGAAATAGTTATTCAGATAATGAAACAATTCAACCATATATGTTCATTCCAGAAAAAAAAATGTTGCAGAAGTATGTGATGCTTATCCAAATTCCTTAAGGAGGCTGCATATATGAGAATTAATGCAATAACAGTACATAGTACATAAGAACTGTGTGTGTGTGTATATATATATATATATATATATATGTGGTCAAATTAACCAGCCCTCATGATGATCCTTAGTCCAAAATACATATTGAGATATGAGCAGCTTTACTGGTCTAATATTCCAAAACCAAAAAGGAAACAAAACCAAAACCAAATCAAAGTTTCTAATCGGTTTACGATCCAGAGATTGTATCAGCCAAACTTATTGGAAGAAGTAATGTAAGCAGGAAGATGAAAACAAAGTCAGTTAAGTGGAATATAAACTGTCAAGCTACAGTGTAGAATTCCATTACCATATCTTCCTGCGTTTTTTTTTAATAGTATTCTCTGAAAAGCACTAGATGTAATAAAGCCAATTTAAAATTTGTTCTACCAATCTTTTGCATCTGTAATTTTCCCATTAAATGTAAATGCCCATGAGGCATGCTATTTGCATTACATTGCATTTGCAGTCTTTAAAACAAACTATAAATCCGCTCCTTGTTTCATGTGATTGATGCTGTGTGTATAAATACCACCATAAACCTCAAAGGGTCTAACAGTGACAGTAAATTAAAGTTTTCAAGTCTGGCAGCATCTCAGCACTTCAGCCCTTGATCTTAAGCAGCGTTGTTGACCCCCGTCTCATTGCCCTCCTGAACTCACCTTTCCTGTCCCCCTTTCCCTGCTCTCTCCCCATTCTGATTTCCTTGGGAAACACCTTCCCATCCAAACAGGCTGTACCAAGGAAGGAATATGCAGTTAATTAAAATGAGGCTGCAGCTGCTTGCCAGATAGGAGCAGCCCTTAACTTTGCAGCTTTGGAGTATTTGAGCTCAAGAATCTCTGGGCCACCTTGGCTCAGCAAACAATAGTTGACCATAGCTGTAGTGATTAACCAGCTCTGACCCAATGAGTAGCTGCTTTCTCGGATGCGCTTTCAGGCCATGCGCAGGGGAAAGGAGAATTGAGTTAATCTGTAGTAGAAGGAATGCATCACAGCTTCATTATTCAATTATCCAGTTATTAAACAGCCCCAGCTTGCTCTATTAAGCTAGAACACCGACCTTGACTTGATGCTATTGTATTTTTGCCACAATTCCCACTGTAATTACATATCAATATAACTAGAGGTAGGCACATTATATACCAGGGATGTCCAAAGTGTGGCTTGAGGACAAAATATGGCTCCACGGTTACCTTTTCTCTGTAACCTCAGGGTGAGAGCAATGTTGTGGTGGTTTTATTTCTGGTGAATACAAAACAACAACCAGTTTCTCTTCCTCTCTCATGGAAGATGCATACAAATATCTCAGTTCTTTCCTCTCTTTTGCTCAAGTCCCTGGCTTAGATGTTCACGGGAATGATTTTTCAGTTCGGTGTAAGTCAGAAACAGAACTTTGCGTAAAGCAAAGCAAACTGTCAATCACTGAGCCTGCTGATTTCTTTTATTACTCCCTGACCTACAGAGTCTATGATCTGATTCAGACTTGGGGTAGGTGACTGCAACTTCACTGAAAACTCCCCAGTGCTTTGCATAAGAAGTTCTCCTACAGTGTAAAAGGGAGACCCTCTTTTTAGACAGAAGCAATGACCCGAGTTCTTCCTGCAATATGCCCTAACTTCTACCACTGCAATTTCTTCCTGACTCCTCCCTTTCCTCCCAGCATGCACTCTAGTCCCGTGTAGTTCCCTCTTCCCATTAATTAACATCACATCAGATTTTAATCATACTACAATACTATTTCATGGTTCCATTTTTTTTACATGAATCTATGTACATTTATATGCAAATTAGGTGCAGCCACTTAGACTGCAGGCATGTTGCAAAATACAGCTCTTGTCAGGGCAGCCCTGATTTATTCACTGATCTTCTTTATTTGGATTCACATCAGGGTTAAAAGGCTCTCAAAGTATTTGGGAGCTCCCACTCAAATTACAGGAATGAAAATGAAATTAATTGCAGTTTACCTTGCTTACCCCACCATAACAGCCAGGCGAACTCAGCCCTCAAGAAAACAAGTTAGGACCGATCCTTAATTGGTGCAAATCAACAAAGATCTATTGCCTTCAGTGGGCCTATGATGATGTACATCTGATAAAGCTCTGGCCCTTTATCCCTGCCTAAGAGGTCAAAGAATTGTGTCTCTAGAAATAATAACATTCAACAGGAATGTAACCAGGAATGCATTACAAAACTCATCTCAGATTCTTCTCTTTTTCTGCTGTTCTCACACAATTCACTCTGATCCTCAATTTGCATTATTGAAGACAATGGGAGACCAGCTGAGGGTTCTGCCTTCTCTGTTTCAAGTGAGAATCAAGTACCAGTAATTAATATAGGACTCTCATGAAAATGCATTCTAGCAGTATTTTTGGTTGTATGTATATATACAAATTTCTGGACGAACTCTGAAGTTTTCATGTAGTGCACACCACTAGGGAAGAGTGAATTCTTACATGACTGGGAAAATATTCCTAGAAATGATTCTTAAAGATCCAGTTCAAGGGGAAAAAGGAGGATAGGGAAGGAGAAGAAAAGGGAGAAAGGTGAAGTCAAGGTGAAGAAGAAGCTAAATTAATTAATGCAGGCTATTAGTCTATGCTGGATGTGCTTGGAGAGCCTTAGGCTTGGTAGAGTGTCTCATATGGATGATGATTGGGATTTGCATAGGGCTTGGGAAAAAGAAATTCTCCTGCATTCTGGAATCCTCTAACTTCCCTCATTAAACACAAAACTCACTAATCTAGCTCACTCTTAGGAAGGGTCTATATTTACCATGTCTCTCTATTACTATAGTTCCCCAAAAGGCCTCAGTCTCAAAGTTGATGATGTCTATTTGGTTGATCATCTGGCTTTTTTTATGGTATGGAAGTAACATGAAAAGAGATGTTTTTCTACAGCCTTCTTGTAGGCATCAGCTCTTGCCAAGGATTGGAAATTTACATGGGCATTTGTTTTGATGCACACAAACATGAGAAGGAAGGGCAATGAACAGGAGGGTTTTTCTTGACAAATGGAAGCACTGGACTAAAACAAGCTCTGACATCAAAGCATAAGGCCTTGCTCCTGATTCCACTAAAATAAATGGCTAAACAGGATCAAACTTTTCTCCCACTAGGAGTGATCATTATGTTCTCTTTGTTGAATACAATAATCTGAATTAAAATTGGGCAGAATAGCAATTAGGATTCAAAGGGGGGTCATATGGATATTTTCTCTGGTTTTACTTCACATGGGAAGGTGTCATCTGGTTATGCCTTGGATTCCAGGTACCAACATATTCAAAGACTCCAGGTGAAGCCGCTGTTTTTCATATGGATTTGATGAAGGGCTTGTCTACACTACCACTTAAGTCGATGTAACTTATGTTACTAAAGGGTGTGAAAAAGCTACTGCCTGAGAAACACAAGTTACATAGACTTAAGCACTAACCACACCGGTGCTAAGTCAGCGGGAGATGCTTTCCCACCAATCAAACTCCATCCATTGGCATAATGCACCTTCACCAGACATGCTACAGCGGCACAGCCAATGTAGCGCGGTAATGTTGACTAGCCCATAAAGCCTGAGAAATGCCCAAGTTCACCTAAAACAGACCAAAATTGACTCAAACATTTTGCTAACTGTAGGTAATGTGTCTGTGAACCTTTGCTGAGTTCTGATTTTGTAACAAACACCCCAAACCAGGCTTGTTTGTCACGACTCTGTTCTGAATACAGCACAGTTGTCAGGGTTATTTTAGATATTGTGATGATGATTTATTTAGGGCCAGAATTCTCACGTTGGGGTTATACATATGAGTAATCCCATCAAGTACTGGTGTGCGCAACTGTTCACCAATGTAAATAAAGGGGTTGAAACATGGCCCATAATGAAAAATGCTATTGTGGCCAATGAGACACAAAATCTGGGCATTTGATTCATAACCATTCAATTGAATGGTTGATGTTGAAGGAATCCCATTACCCTCTTTTTATAAAGTATAAGGTGCTGTCTAAAAATCAAAGATACTAATACACATTTTGCTTCCATCTCAGAGCATCTAAACTCTGTCCTCCCTTGCACTATCTGTGCTGATATTGCCCATTAAAATTCCATTGAACTCAGTAGATTAGGGCTTACTGTGTTATACATGTATGTCCATGGAAAATTCAATTGCAATCAATGAACTGAAACTTTGATCTTTAGTGTGGGGGATATCATCCCTGATCTTATAATTAAGTTGATCAGTGTTTTTTGTTTTTTTTAAACGCAGAATAACTTCGCCATTAGGAGTTCACTCTAAACCAAAACCACAAGATGTACTTTGAAGAGAGCATTGAAACACCTCAGGACTTACATTCTGTTATAAATGAGTTGTCATTCTCTAGCTGAGATCACCATAAATAACATCACATTCAGATATTAAAAGGAATAAAAATACCATTTTGATAGTACAAAATAATTTTGAAAATCTACACTTAAATTTAGTTAACAATGGCTGTTTAGAGGAACATTGTTAGATTCCAGAGCTTAGGAGCCTTCTCCAGGGTTGTGAACAATCAAAGATTTATTTGAGTTCTCTGCACACTGGGAAATGAAGACTTGGAATCTCATTATCATGTCTATTAAAAGGCAGAATCTGGGGTACATCTAAGAAAAGATGTATTACTTTTTAAACTGCATAGCAAACTGTGAAGTACAACAGGGACTTGAACTATTTAAAAATACTCGGGGCTTAAGAGGAAGAAAAAAAATAGGGTCTCTTTCTCAAACAGCATGAAAATATCACACCATTAAGTTCTGCTGTCATTACAGCTTTGGAAATATGACTGTATCTACTTTTCCTTCAAGCTAGTTGATCTCTGCGCTTGATGCTGGGGTCGAGGGACCATGGAGGGCTACCACAATTAGTTACTTAGGGGACAATGCAAGGGGGGTATGAACAATGACCAGTTAAATTCTAGTTAACCCCAATTATAAACCTTCACCTTTGTTAATTAGATTAATTTGTCAGCAGGCACTATGCTTACTGTGTGTTGTGAAGGCCTGCAATCCAACATTTGGACCTTTTATTAAAAGTTAAAATATGTTATGTGTCATCAGTCTGTTGCACACAAATGGCCATGCAATATATTACTGCAAAGGCAAAATCAGTTTACCTATACATTAGAAGGAATTGTTTATTAAAAAGATCCTTCTTAGAAGCGAAAGATTCAGCTAGCAGGCAATTCCTAGTTAGTAAAGATCTCCAAACTCATGAACTCGAAACCTTAACTGAAAGCAATAGACACATGTCCAAAAACAAAACAGAGCAAAACCAAAACCCTAAGCATCTATATGTGCAATTTTCTTAGATACTCAACATTTCTTTCTCCTGTTGACTGGTCTCTGCAATTTTATATGAACGGATGTAAAGTGTTAATTCACTAACCTTACAGCTCTGGAGACTTGTGTTCATCAAGAGCTGGTTAGTGACAGAAGTGAAAATTAGTTTGGGCTCATCTTAGTCCGTTTGTGCAGTTCAAAAGGAAAGCTATGGCATTTGGTATCCTGGCAGTCACTACTTCACAGATACCTGAGATCAGAGGAAGAGGAGTTATTTTGCTCTAGGTGTGGATGGCAATACACTGGCAGACCTCTATGTAAGCTTAAACAGTACCTGCGTGACTCAATTCATCTCTGGCTTTCAGAAATTCTAGAATGACTCAAAGTTTTCATTCTTGCTAAAATAATAAAAGTACTTTGGATACACAGGCCCAAATTCTGCCCTCAGTTACACATGTACAAATCCAGAATAGTTCCACTGAATTACTCCTAATTTGCCCAGAGAGAGAATAGTATTTGACCTATGGCATATTTTTTATCAGTGGCTCTCACAACATTTTTGCACATATTAATTAATACACACAAATCCCTTTGAGGTAGAGGAGTACTGTTTGTTCTATTCAGTTTATACTTGGGAAAACTGAGGACTGGAGATAGAGTGAAATTAGTTAAGGTACACAATGAAACCGTGGCAGAGTTACGAACAAAGCTCAGGAAACCTTCTGGCTTGAGATCCCCTGTTCTTAGCAGTGCTTAATCAGGTTTAAATCCAATTCCTACTCAAATTTGGCACCTTCCACCTCTCATGCCCAGCCCCCCAAACCAAGCAGCATGCTGAAACATGCAACATGTATGACATCTTGTTTCAGAAATAAACTGAAGTAATTGCAAAAAAGTGATATATTCCAAAACATTTAATTTTTTTAAAACAGAAGTTTTAATTTAAAAAGCATAGGTTTGCCTATTGAAAAATCCCCAAATGATTTCTGCATTACTTTCCCCCAAATTTTAAGAAACAGCATTTCTCCCCCAAAACATGGTCCTTTCTTATTAGATGACAAGGAACAAAATCATAAAAGAACACACAGAAGTACAAGAAAGATGGATGTGAGATTATTAGGAAGGTTTTGGGGTGCTGTTTGGGATAAGTGGGCTAGGACATTTCAGAGTTGTTGCCAGTTGCATGTCCGTGGTTTATGTTGTTCTCATGTATTGTTTTTCATCACTGCTTTAAAGTAATTTTGTAAAGAATATGGAGTGATTCTAATTCTGGTAAAGCCCTTCTAGAGTAATTTGGATGACATCACTGTCACAAATCTTGTATTTCAGGATGGTCAATTGCTAACTACTGCTAAGAACAGGGGATCTCAAGCCAGTAGGTTGACTGTCGCAATCAGACTGTATCAATCTTAACCCTAAAATACCATCTCATTTTACAATGAAGATGCACACATTGCTAACATTACCCTCTCCCTGAAAACCAACAGCTCTTATGAAGCTGGCAAACAAAAATTCCAGATTATGGAAATTAATTAAAGCATATAATGCTGCCTTTCTCAGCATTCAGACTCTGCTAATTGGGGACTAGATTATTCAAGAGCAGGAGATCAATTAGGATTGCGTCCACTGTGAAATGGTCACCTGTTGAAAAGCAAAAGGAATCAAGCCCAAGTACAATAGATGGATCAAGGCACAATAATGCACATTGATGATAAATTATGAAAACAATAATAATGTTTAGCCAATCCCTTTGTACAAAACTGTTATTTTGATTCCAGTGCCAGCTGTCTGAAACTTTAATTTAAGTGCTTGCTTGAGGCAAGACATTTGGGATACTAGTTTAGAATGTTTTATAGCCCAAGCAATATGTTTTACTAACCTCAAATACTGTGATGATGATTTTAATGGCAACTATAATTTGTACGTAGGGGTTCCAGGGTGATCTTTGATTTTACCCAGAATATGCACGTCTGATAAACCTCAGTGGTTTTTGAGTTAAGTAGCTGGCAGCTCCCAGCACTAGTAAGAAACTTATCCACGGGGAGTGGGTGAGTTCTACTTTAAAAGGAAACCATATCAAATCATTTACCGCACTACCTGTTTCCTAATGACAAATCAGTGTGTGTAGGGAAGAGTCGAGGAAACAGAAAAAGAAACATCTTCTGGCTGCATTTCAGCAATGATATTAATTTTCAGGGAAACGAAATAAGATGTTTCCTCTGAGCCCTCCACTACAAATATTTTCCTACTTCAGTAGCCATCCATTCCCCTGTATTTCAATAGCTAGCTCTAATCTGCACACCAGAGAAGTGTATGTCAGCACCTCACTAAGGGTCTGATCCTGCTGTCATTGGAATTCTTGTGGATTTTGCCACCCATTTGAATGGCAGCAGGATTGAGTCATAAAAGCAGGAGGAATCTGATCAGAAGAACTGGAGAACCAGTCATTGTGTTGGAAGTAGAGAGAGTGGGATTTAATGGACTGAACATGGGATAGAGAATCCAGAACTCCTGAGTTCTGATCCCTCCCTTGAAACTGTGATCTGATGATGACTCTAGTACAACCCACTTAATTTCTCTGTGCCTAAGTTTCCAAACTGAAGAATGGGGATAATAATGCTTATTTTACAGGAGTATTTTAATGCCATCTATAGCACATCTCACTGTTAGGCTTCTTTTTTCCTGAGATTCAGACTAAATTTTAATTTCATCCCATTACTTCTTTTAAAATCAACACTGACGTCCAAAGAATATCATTTTTTGATGTTTAATGTGCTCACAAACTTCACTGGATTCTCTGGCATCTGTTATTTTTTGGCCTTACATACTCTTTCTGCATCCTCTCTCAGAGAGAAACAAAAGAGCCTGCACCTCCATAAGAGAAGTCACATGAACATAGAGGAAGAATCCTGATTCCCAGATCACCTTATATCACTTCTTTTTGATGATTTATTCCTCTTCTCAAAAAGGAACTTAAAGAGTAGTTATCAATTGGCTATCAAATTGAGAGCGCCACCGAAATTGGGTCCCACAGGGGTCAGTCCTGCCTGGGTCTGGTACTGTTCAATATTTTCATTAATGACTTGGCTAATGAAGTAGAGAGTATGCTTATAAAATGCGCAGATGACAACAAGCTGGGAGGGGTTGCAAGCACTTTGAAGGACAGGCTTAAAATTAAAAATGACCTTGACAAATTGCAGAATTGATCTGAATTCAACAAGATGAAATTCTGGAATGACAAGTGCATAGTACTTCATGTGGGAAGAAAAAATCAAATGCCCAACATAGGGAATAACTGGTTAGGTGCTAGTACTGGTGAAAAGGATCTGGGTGTCATAGTGGACCATAAACAGAATATGAGTCATCAGTGTGATACAGCTGCAACAAATGCTACTATCATTCAGGACTACATTAACAGGATTGTTGTATGAAAGACACAGGAGGTAATTTTCCCACTATACTTGGCACTGGTGAGACCCCAGATGTAGTATTGTGTCCCATTCTGCACACCACAATTTAGAAAAGATGTGGAAAAATTTGAAAGTCCAGAAGAGAGCAACAAAAATGATAAAAGGTTTAAAAAACTTGATCTATGAGTAAAGGATAAGAAAGCTACCTTGTTTCGCCTTGAGAAAAGAAGACTGAGGAAAGAACACACTCTTCCAATATGTCAAGGGCTGTTATAAAGAGGATGGTGATCAACTGTTCTCCATGTCCACTGAAAGTAGGACAAGAAGAAATGGGCTTAGTACAGGGATTGGCAACCTTTGGCATGTAGCCCATCAGAGAAAGCCACTGGCGGGCCAGGCTGGTTTGTTTACATGCAGCATCCACAAGTTTGGCCAGTCGCAGCTCCCACTGGCCGCAGTTCACCATTCCAGGCCAATGGGGGCTGCGGGATGTGGTGGCTAGCATGTCCCTCAGCGCACGTTGCTTCCCACAGCCCCCATTGGCCTGGGACGGTGAACAGCAGCCAATGGGAGCTGCGACTGGTCAAACCTGCAGATGCTGCAGGTAAACAAAGCAGCCCGGCCTGCCAGGGGCTTTCCCTGACAGGCCGTGTGCCAGCGTTTGCTGATCCCTGGCTTAGTATGCAGCAAGGATGATTTAGGTTAGATATTAGGGGGAAAAAATTCTAACTGTAAGGATAGTTAAGAGCTGGAATAGGCTTCCAAGGGAGGTAATGGAGTCCCCATCACTGGAAGCTTTTACAAACAAGTTGGACAAACACCTGTCAGGCATGGTTTAGGTTTACTTGGTCCTGCCGCAGCACAGGGAGTTGGACTTAATGAGTTCTCAAGGTGCTTCCAGTCCTACATTTCTGTGCTTCTATTATTATTGACTTGGAAGTGAAGCCTTTAAAATACCAAAGCACTGATGCACCTTGAAGGTCTAGACCTTTGTAGAGTGGTTGGAAAGTTCTCGCTTTCTACCACTGGTGACAAAATATATATATCGAGAGAAAACCATGAGAGGTTTTATCACTTAGACAGTTTGTCTTCTCCTTTGATTCAGACTAAATGCCTCTAATTCATCCTGGGCTCCAATCCACTTGACATCTGTCAGAAAACTCAGGTCATGTTTATTCCATTAGCAGGAGTTTTCATTACAACAAAGCTTTTCCTGCTCATATTTGTGTCAGAAATAATAATCTAGTTCTTGTCAATCTTCACTATTCAAGGGCTTGATAAGGTTGATACTGTTAGACAAGGTTTTCTTACATGTCCTACAGAGAACTAGTTAATTGCATTTCCAGGTAAGATCTAAGGTAATAAGGTGTGTGTATATTTGTGTGTCTACACAGAGACTTCCAGGGAAATTAATCTGAATTAACTAAAGGGCATAAATTTGAAATGGATTAGTAAACTTCGTTAAACTCATTTACACAGGGATTTATTATGGTTTAACTGAGCCACTTCAAATTCACATCTTTAGTTAATTTGAATTAATTTCCCTGGATATCCCTTTGTAGACAACCCCTGAATATGTAACTAATTGCCATGCTCTATGGTATCCTCTGCATTTTCCAGTTCTCCTTTTTGATTGCAAATGAGAAATACATCAGTTTTAATCTTTTCTAGTCCTTTCTCTGTTACCGGTTAATCACTTCAGCTTTCTGCCAGATTTTTTCCCTCTGTAAAATGGGGATACTACGCATTTTACAAGGCCATTTGGTGGATTATTTAATGTTTGTACAGTATTTTGAACATGAAAGATACTATGAAAGTAATAAATATTGTTGTCCTTCTGGTGAATTATTATATTTAGGACTATTTAATATGCCTGTTACAATAGACCAGTGTTTCCCAAACTTGGGAAACTGCTAGTGTAGGGAAAGCCCTTGGCGGGCCCGGCCGGTGTGTTTACCTGCCCCGTCTGCAGGTCCGGCCGATCACGGCTCCCACTGGCTGCGGTTCACTGCTCCAGGCCAATGGGAGCTGCTGGAAGTGGGCCAGTATATCTCTTGGCCCACGCCGCTTCCAGCAGCTCCCATTGGCCTGGAGCAGCAAACCACAGCCAGCGGGAGCTGCGATCGGCCGAACCTGTGGACGCGGCAGGTAAACTAACTCTCTACACAAAAGGTTTCCCAAGTTTGGGAAACACTGCAATAGACTAATAGTAACACCCAATAGACCAATCAAGATCGATCCCCAATTTGGTAGGCACTGTACGAAAAATAGGAAGACATATTCCATGCCGTAAAGAGTTTACAATTTAATTTGATACACGGACTTCAAATTTAGTGTGATGAATAACAAGAAGGGTAAAGGTTAAAAGATCACATGCATTAGCTATTGCACATCTTTATGGTTCCAAATAATCTCAGAGGAGTGGTGTGTGTAAAATAATAGCTGTTCACACCTATTGCACACTCAGCCATAACTGGTTGTCTAAGTTCATGGGGTCATCAGAAAAGGATTAAGCTTTAAGAATTTTTTTAAGGAGCGGGTAGTGACTTTATGGATTAACTCAGGGAAGACATTCTGTGCATAAGAGGCAGCATGAATGAAAGTTGGTGGTGGAAGCTAACATTGGTGGGAGCTTATGTAATTGATGGTGCAAAGTGGACAACACAATAAGAGACAAAAGTAGATATAAGGAAGGGTTAAACTATGAAGAACCTGGAGAATAAGGAGAAGAAGCTTGAATATGAGATCTTGGAAAAGGCAGGTGGTAGAGGATGGATTCAGAGAAGAATGGTGACATGGTTAGAGTGATGGGCCAGGAGGATTATTTTGCATTTGTGGTTTGAATGGATTGCAGTGTGTCAATGTAAGTGTCCAGAGGGCAGAGTGGATGAGACTATAGTAATCAAGAAAGGAGATATTAATGTATTGGATGAGAATTTTAGCTGTGATGATGTAAAGAATAGAAATGATCTTAGCAACATAAACGAGGAAGAAGCAGCAAGCTTTAGACAATACTTCGATGTGGAGAACAAGGGAGTGAGAAGACTGAAAAGAGACATCCTCCTTTCCCATCCCCTCCCAAAGTTACAAACCTGATAGGCAGAGACAATGGTAGTGTGGTCCACAGTGACTGATAAAGGGGTGGACTGGACAGTTCTGGAGTAAATATAAGTAGTTTGATTTTGGACAATGATAGGTATAGATGCCAATGATACATCCAGGAAGCAATATCAGAGACACAAGCTGTGATGAAGTTATGGATGGGTGACAAATCAGGAATGGAAATGTAGATTTATCACTCTACTATGTAGCGATGGCAGCTGAAGCCATGTGAACAGTTGAGACCACCCAAAAACAGGGGAGTAGATTAAGAAGTGGAATAGACCAAAGAGAGAGGCCTGTGAGGATCCCCATGAAAAGCGAGATTGTCATCTAGAGGTGACCAAAAAATTCAGAGTGACATGAAAATTTGATGCAAAAATGGATAAAAAGAACTGATAAAATGTTCATTTTTTTCTTCAAATTCTCTTGTTCAAGGTCATTCACAATTGTGAATTTTAAATTGGACTTTGGCCATTTTGCTAGACCTTCCCTATCGGTCCTTAAAAAAAAAAAGTCTGCTAGAGATGGCTATTCCAATTTCTCAGATATAATGCCATCATTCCCTTTTATAGCCCATACCATAAAGCACAGGAACACTAAAGATCCTGAATTGCAGAGTTCCCAACTAGACGTAGGCATAAACTAGTTCAGAAAATGTCAAGTCCATTCATACCTTGAAGGTTTGGAATTTTCAAATAGAACCCTGACTGTGAACCCTAATGCAGAGTCCAGTGAGATCAATTGAAAGACTTCTGCTGATTTCAGTGATCTTTCCGTCAAACCCTTGTAGGATTTAGGTTATGGTTTGGTTCATCTATATTGACCTTGCTGGGGAAAGAAGGCAGGGCGAGAGCAGGTGAGAATCTAATCATTCCTATACTAAAGTCTCATTTTAATGTATGAGGTGGAAGCCTTGGACAATCAGGACACAGTCTGGGGCAAAAGTGGTTGATGAGATCCAGAAATAACACTGCTGCATATTGATCAGGAACCAGAAAATTACACATCTGACTGATATTGACACGGTAACAATAGTTCAGCCTTAGAATTATGAAAAGTGAACAAAAATTAAAAATAATGCTGTGTGCTGAAGATTCTTGTCTGTTAACATTGATTCTTCTGCAAACCTGCATTTGCAAACCTTGCAGAATATATAAGAACATAATTGTAATGTCCAGTCATTACTCTCTTTAAGGGCTCGCTTCAACTCACTTTAAAGTTAATGAGAGACTTTCCATTTACCCATAGGAGTTGAAATGGGCCCTAAATCACTGACCAAGACTTCACAATGCCCAACAGACTGTTCCAAGAAAATCTGTCCCAGTTTTTACCTAAGTCCCAGTGCATGCTGGACTGGACTTCAGGAGTTTGAAAAGTACTGGTTGAGACACCTATGCAGTGGAGACATAATCAATAAATCTCAGACTCAGGTTCAGTACTTCCTATTGCATCTCAATTATTTGATTTTAAAAGCTTCCATTAACCAGAGAAACAGCAGTAACTGTGACAGATGTACCAGGAGAATCCACAAAACTCAGTTGTGATTTGAGATACAAAATCAGCCAAGAGTTATGGAATATTTCATTCATCAGCATAGTACAGGAGCCTCCTTAGCCATTAGAATTCATTCTCTTAATCCAAGTCATATAGATTCATTACCTTTTCCTTTACAATCAGATGCACTTGTATAAATCAATGAACAATAAAAACAGATAATCTATTTGGTTGTTGCAAAAATATACAAATATTGCTCCAGTATAGTCTCTCTCTCTCTACATATAAACATTCCTTAAATAAAAACACCTTGTCTTAAAGGCACCCTGAAAATGCAATTAAAACATTTCCCATCATACAGCAAAGATAATGTTTCCTAAATGCTCTTAATTTCATACATCTGTTATGCCCAGTCATGATTTTTTCCCTCCCAAGACAATTTTTAAAGGTTTCTGCCAATGTAATTCAATTTAAAGCTTTTAATGTCAGCTCAATGGGTCATACCACTTTCTCCGTGTTTGTATTAGCTTCTTCTCTGAGGCAAGTCAGAAATATTATGAGTACTTTTCATCAGAAGATCATACTCATGACAAATTGCAATTGCATTTTGTTACTTTATTTGCAGACCATATATAGAAAACATTGCACACTCTCTCTCTCTCTCTCTCTCTCTCTCTCTCTCTCACACACACACACACACACACACACACACACACACACACACACACACACACACACACACAGAGAATCAGTTTGCCAACCATTTTATTCGCCTGGTAAGTTTTTTGCACTGCTTTCTGCACTGCAGACAGTCTTCCTCATCCAATTGCAATTATTTACAAAGTACTGCTGTAACTGTTCCTTGACTGTCTCTAAACTGTTTAGTGAACAATAAACTCAACCATGCATTCATTTCTGTGAATGTGCTCAAACTGCATTCCAGTGAGCTGACTTGACATTTCTGTCCATTTGTGAAAGCCACTGAATGTTTGCTGAATAGTCCTCAGGTTCTAAAACACTGTAACAAGGGCATTGTCTTATCACTGAGAAAACAATAATAGCCTGGCTAATACAGAAAAAAAAGTATTCTATTCTATTTTTTCTTTTCTATTCTATTCTATTCTTCTGTGGTGTGAGGTATCTGAGCATCTTTATTGTGCACTAGCTGCTGGTTCAATGAAGATGCACATATATCAGGCACAGGGTGGACGCACAAAATACTAGTAAACATATTTGTGTGTGGAGATGGTGGAAGGATCTAGAGGACATGCACATACAAGAGAATTATGTAATAATCAATATATAAATAATTATTCTAGGCTAAATTCACCCTTGTTTTCTGTTGGCCGACATAAAATAGGACAAAGTCCTGGAGCTTAAGATTCTGCCTGACATACAGGAGATTTCCTGCTCTGCAGTGTGAATTCTATTTAATAATACTGAGTTCTTATAAAACAAAAAAGATGCCCCCCACCTCCCCTTTCTGCTGGAGAGGTAGAGCTTTAAGGTTCTAATATGTAGCATCCCTCATGGAAGAAAGTTTACTGTGGGTAGGTTGCTGTGATGCAAGAAGGCCACAACTTTCACTTTACCAACAGGCCAGAGGAGATGCCACTAAAATGGCTGGTTCTGGCTGAGGGAAAGAGGGGGTTCTGTGGCTGGGTTCACTGCACCCTCTTAACAGCCTCTCCTCATGGATCTTCTGTGGAAACCCCTGCCAGAAACTGAAGCACTTCCGTTTTTGCATAGCCCCTGGCAGGAAGACAGCTGTGGAAGCACTGTCTGCCATCCAACTGGGGTGAATCTACCCACCAAACTTCCATGTGTCAATGAGGTGAATCTGGCCCCTGTTATGCTTCATGCAAAGTGACATCTGTTTTATATTACAGATAAACCATAGTAATATATTACCTTATGTCAAATGTGCTCATGACACTCGCTTTGCCCATGAAGGATTGTAACAGCCTGGATTTGGTTCCTAAGACATGCTGTCAACCTTATCAAATGTTTTTTATTTGTTTCAGATCACCAGGCTTCACACTTCCTGAGCCTTGCTTTAAAACTTGTGTGGAACTCCCAAAGTTCACAGCTAAACTTGAAAGAGCCAAGGTTTACCTACTTGCCAACTTGGACCAGGTTCACTTGAGACTGGGCCATCATGTCCTCATGAACTTAGGCCCAAGGCCATCAGCAGATCTACAAGCATTTTGACAAACAGCCTGAATTTCGGGTTTAATTTATAGGAATCCCGAAAACCAGTAAATATTCAATTTGGAAATGTCAAAACATTTCATTTCAACTTTTTTAAATGGAGAGAAAACATATTGACATTTCTGCTCTTGCAAATGTTTTGAGTTTATAGAACTTACCTGAAACATTTCATTTTGAGCCAGTTCAATATTACACTGCATTTTCCCATAAAGGAGCAAGATCTCATGGGAGTTGTAGTTCAGGAACCTGAATCCTCATTCTCCTCTTTGCACCAGAATCCCTGGCTTGACTATATCTCCAATAACACACCCAGAGTCATGTGACTCCCATGATGCACCACACAGCTGAGTCAGAGGGAAATTGACATTACATCATGGGAAGATATAGTCCTTCAGGTGAGAATGGGTGTCCAAAATACAACTCTTATAATGCAATGGGATGTTAGGGAAATGCAGTTTAATACTCTGTTGAACAGATGCAAAACATTTCAGGTAATTTCAGAAAATGAAATATTCCGATTCAGGGTGAACTGAATCAAAATGAAATATTTCATTTAGATTTCCCCATTAGTAAATTGAAAATTTTCAGCAAAGTCAAAATTTTCCCACAGAAAATTTCAATGTATGAAAACTGCATTTTCCATCAGAATTATGTTCTGACAAAAAGTCCCAACCAACTCTAGTTGGCAGTAGCTTTAACCTCATCTTTCTGGATATCTTAGTACTGATATGCATCAGGGTCTGCTAGAAGAACAAATCGGAAGTCTGCTTCCAGAGAAAAGGTGATGGGTAGGGACATAGAAGTGGGTGGGGGAAAGACTCAAAGCTCAAAAAACTCTCCTTTGGTTATTCAGTGGAGAAAACTATGCCTGGAATTGGGAAAGACAACTCAGGAGAAGTTAAAAAGTATTGGATTAGTCAGGCACTATGGTACAAGAAGATGCACCCCTTGCCTCACCAATAAATTCCAGTTATGATAGTGCAATTGATCATGAAAATGACCTTTAAAAATCAACACAGGATTTTATGTTTCTCTTGTCATAACCATTAAACTCCCCAAACTGTAGTCCAGTCCCAAAGCAAGATTTTAAAACTGCTGAACACAAAGTGCTATACATAGAACAGTAACCCAAAAGAACATCCTCAGACTCACCCTACTTAGTGTCACCTTACCTTGAACATGAAGGTAGCATGTCCTTCTGCTCTCCACGTGCTCTAGTGACCAGGAATGAAGCTACAGACTTTAAAACAGGGTCTTGAAAATTACACCTGTCCTAGACTGACCACCAAGGAGCTTGTAAAATTCTTTCTGTCTCAGCTAAGCAGTCAAAGGTCAATTTTCAATGAAATTCTTACTTACTTGAATCAATGTTGTCTTGGTTCTTTGTGAAGGGTGCAGCAGGCATAAAATGTGATATTGATTCTTGAGATGTAGCCCGCTACTCTCTTCGTGGCTATTTCAAAAAATGCAAAGTGTTTCTTTTGTCTCACAGCAGAGAGCCCGTCACCTTTACAAACCTGAGGTCAGGGCCTTTTTATGCCATCTTATATTTATCTCCTGTTCTTTTCTCCCTGCGATTCTCTTTGTCACTTCTTGCAGTTGTTCTCTCTCCTCCTTAAGTTTTTATTGCCTCTTCTGCTTGACTCTTAGCTCCTGTTCTAATTTCTGCCTTTTTTCCCTTGCTCTCCTGAGAGCTGTTAGAGTCTAATCTAATTTCTCATGTCTTCTCCCAGTGCTGCTGTCTCTTCTTTCTG
Organism: Gopherus evgoodei; assembly: GCF_007399415.2. Lineage (NCBI taxonomy): Eukaryota > Metazoa > Chordata > Testudines > Testudinidae > Gopherus > Gopherus evgoodei. The sequence continues at coordinate 11,054,256 of NC_044331.1, forward strand.
TCTTTCTGATCCTCACCTGCTCTTTTGTGTGTGTGTGTCTCTGACTCCTAACATGCTAGTCCCCTTTGTCACAGGATATTCTCCATCTCCTTTTCCCAGGCTGCTCTTGGGCTGCTTTCAGCCATCATCCCAACAAGATTTTCCCCATTGTACATACATACACCACGTCCCAGCTCTCATAATGTTACATCTTAACCTAGGTTGCCTCCCATCTCCACGTTCTGATTGTTTTAATGAAGCTGGTGAAATTACTAGGAATCGAACTCCCTAATTCCACAGGCTGCTATTCCCAGCCTCCTGCGGTACAAAATAGTTATATTTTTGTCTGAGACTGGTGTGAAATTAAGCCTATCTCATTGTCTTGCTAGGGTTACTTTAAGAGCTAGACATGGCCCAGACTAGATGTCTGAAACCCCAGCTCAACACTTTGGAACAAAAATGTAGAAGAATTAGTATGTTCTCCTGCTGAATTTCAGGATGGATTTGTATAGGTTAAGTATGAATAATTTGAGTTGTTTCTTGGCTAGGAGAGTGGGTTTCACATTTTGGCCATGTGAAAAGTGTCATTGGTGTTTTTTTAATGACAGACGCTAAGGGCTTTGTTTTTATATCTCATCCTAAATGATGGTACCTCTGGCACTATTATACCACCAATGCTGGGTTATAAGCAAGGTTTCAGAGGAAGTTATACTACCTCCTGAATCACCAAACCATGTTGTGGAGAAGTGGGCGGTTCCTTTGAGGCTTCTCACCCAAACTTTGCTTCATTTGTGAGAGGTGAAAAGATCACAGCGTATCTGGGATACATCTTAGGATCCGCACCATGCCTTTTGCATTGCTCATGGTGCTCAAAGGGGAAGGACAGCTGTCTTAAACATCCAGCTGGGCGTTCTCCTTTATAGTGAAATCCCCAGGTGGCATAAAGCTACTGGGGCTGTCTCTATGTCACCTGTTTCTGCCACTCCCACCCTATCCCAATGTAGTATGCTGCACTCCAGTGATCTTGGGCCAGTGGATCAGTGCTTAGGAGCTGTTACTGCTCATATAGATTAGAGTAGCCTAAATTGTTCTAAGTTGTGGTGGGGGCAAATCAGGATCATAGGGACAGTGGAAAGCCAAATATGGCCGCTAGTCCCCAAGCACACCCCAAAAGCTGGCCTTTTATTTTGTGAGAACTGAGTAATTAATTCATGCTAAATGTCACCTCTTTATTTTGTCCTTGAAGTCTCTGTAAATAAATTCCATTTTTTCAAAGCCTTTGAAATTAGTTGTTGGAATATATCTGGGAACAATTCTAGGCATGTGGTTTGCTCACATGATATGGGTATTTTTATGTTCCCTGTTTGGATGAGTTTAACTCTTAGAATTAGATTTATGGTTCAAATACCTGTGAGTACTTTTGATGTTTACTGTGCAGTAGTTGCTTAAAATAAATTCTCTTTCTGAAAATTGCTACTGATAAATTCATTCATTAGATTTAGAATATTCATGAAGACCAAACACAAAAAGGCATGCAGACACAGTGAACATGATTTTGTTTGAAAATCAGAATGATTTTTTTTTCTGCATTCTCTCAGGTCTGATCTATAATCTACTATTACTCATTGAGAACAGGTCATTTAAAAATAATGACTATCAATTTTCCTTGCACTTGGGTTAAAGGATCCTATAAAAGATTCATTAATATGATGCCAATTAAAAAACCAAGGAGTTCTGACTTTCCTGCTTCATATTTGTATTTCTTTTCCATTGATGGTGGTGCTAAACAATGACATGTTAGTCTAGCTAATAGAAAAACAAAAGAAAACCATCTTTGAGTTACTGTGACAGTAAATATTATAGTCATTTGCCTTCTGTGCCATGAAGAAGTAGTGAAAGGGCTGTATTCCAAGGTACTCCTTTCTGACAGCTTGCTCCAAAGGTGTGAAATTGATGGAAAGGCTTCTGTTAACTTCAGGTGTGATTTGGATCAGGGCCTAAAGTACCCAGTGATATGGTCTAGGTCTGGACTGGAAATCACATTTTGGAAACAAACTAGAAAATGATGATAAATGGCCATAGTCTGCCCTAATTGACACTTTGTACAACCCTGCAGAAATCAATAGACCAAACTTCAATCTCAACAACACTGGTTAAATCCAGAGTTAATCTATCGGAGTTATCTGGATATACATCAATGTGAGTGAGATCAAAATTTAGCCCAATGGCATGGTTATTTATTTTAGTAAGTCACAGGAGAATTTAACTCAGACAAATGTGGATCTTAGGACAAATGTATTATGAAATGCAAAACTACTGCACAACACTGAATCATTCCATTTTGGAGCTAGCAAATGAATATGTATTTAGAAGTACTGAAGATTTATGAATATTCTGAACTTTCTGAGGCAGGCCACTGAGTTAGACATGCTGCAAGATTGCCATTGTTCTCTCAGGAATGCAATAATCTTTTATCCATAAAGTCTTGGGCTAACACTTTTTTTTCCTGTTGTTACAGTGTATGGATGTCCAATATAAAATCTCTCTTGTGATAGACTGTGCAACAATTCACTGTGTCTGATGGAACTGGAAGTTGTCTTAAGGAAAGTTGTACTGAAAGCAATGCCACTTTTCAAAGACTCGTCAATGGAAAATATTTTATTTCACTATAAATGCCTCAGAGGAAGAATTTAAATTCAGCAGAAGCTAATATAGCATGGCATTTTATATTCTCGCATTACACCATACAGGGGTAATGCTTCAAACAAAGGTCACTTTTTTCCCATTATATCTGCCGAGCTAACAATGGGTGTGTACATTTCTTATATTTATATATATTTAATATTTATATAAATGTATATGTAATAGAGCTTATCAAATGTACATATAATATTTTTTAGAAATTAGCCGTTTTTATATTTAGCAAATTGTCTGCAGACTGATCATGATTTTCTACACATGTATTTATAAGGGTGCACGGATTCACCGAATAACTTCGCCAAATAATTTTTAGACTGTAGGTCGTCAGTTTGCTTATTGTCTGCCTGAATTTATGTTGAGTAGTGGATTGTCTAAGACACATGGTATTGTTTTTAAGCCCTGACTGGATGACTGAAACATGTTAATCAGGCGAACAATAAATGTATACTCCCAGAACACAGGAAAAGCTTGAATCTTGATCCAGACTTCAGCTCAGTTTCTGAATGAATCAAATGGCACGTATGCATTTAGGCAAATCAAAACCCTGGCTATGAACAAACCCAAACCAGGAGAAGTTTGGATCTGAATCCATATTTCACAGTTGAGGTCAACATGTAACACTTTATAGACTTTTGTGCAGTCTAATTAATAAATAAGGGTTTCTAAAGTGCTTTGAAATCCCTGCATAAACATTGCTTAAACTAGTGCATGCAGTGTATTAAAAAAAGTTATTTTCTTTCTTTCTTTCTTTCTTGCTGGGATTTCTGAAGGTCAGTTTCGCTGCACAGAAAAATAAAGTGGTAGGAGGAAGGAAGGAATTCCAGTTTAAAGCTAAGGTCCATGCAAACAGAAGAATAATAAATCTTGATTCCCAAACCTTACTGTTTTATCTTTTACTAATGAAGCCAATCTGTGCCTCTCACTAGCTGGATATTGTTGTGTGATCACTATCTTGTTTTATGTATGTGAACCAACCACACAATATAAGGTGACAAACAAAAAAAGATGGAAAAATATATAAAAAGGGGAAACAAATAGCCTGCTTGCTACCTCAGGCTTTAAAACTCTTCATACACACTTCAGCACAAAGTCTATTAAAGCAGAATATAGTGAAAATACAATATACAGCAATGAATGTCTCCAAACTAGCAATTTAGCGCTAAAGCTGAGGGCAGTTCTTATGCACCGACTTTTAATACCAAGACGATTTGTGGTCTCACAAAGTTCCTGCCTTAGGCAAGAGTTGTGCTGTGTTCTAATAGGTCTAGTTTGTTGACTGTCAGAATAATGGAGAAATTGGTAGCAGAGGGCCTGAGTGCTGTAAACAGCTGAGATAATTAGAAGGTCTGTCAGGAGGAGAATAAGGCTAAAGTAGTTTACATTCTGTCACAGGGCGGAAAGCATTCATTCAGGAGATTGCTGGGTAACACAGTATGTCCTAGCAAGCTCATTTGGGGGTAGAGTAAGGGCCTTTTCCCAGCCAAGTTTCCATGCTTTCTTTCCTTGGGTTGTATTCAAACAGCTGATATTTATTATTAATAAAATAATCTGTCTTGTGAGCAAAATGCTGTCTCTTGGGTTTTATGGTTATGATGAACAGTAAATGGAAAGCCTTAACAGCTGAGTCAGGCAGGGCAGGGTATAGAGATTGAAGAAACTTTGGGGATTGAATGGGTGACCCTTGAAGAGATGGAGGGATGAGAGAGATCTGTCTAAGTAGTAGCCGTGTTAGTCTGTATCAGCAAAAAGAATGAGGAGTACTTGGGGCACCTTAGAGACTAACAAATTTATTTGGACATAAACTTCTGTGGGCTAAAACCCACTTCATCGGATGCATGCAGTGGAAAATACAGTAGAAAGATATATATACACAGAGAACATGAAAAAATCGGTGTTGCCATACCAACTCTAACAAGACTAATCAATTAAGGTGGGCTATTATCAGCAGGAGAAAAAAAAACTTTTGTAGTGATAATCAGGATGTCCCATTTCAGACAGTTTACAAGAAGGTGTGAGTAACAGCAGGGGAAAAATTAGCACAGGGAAATAGTTTTTACTTTGTGTAATGACCACAGGGGCGGCTCTAGATATTTTGCCGCCCCAAGCATGGCAGGCAGGCTGCCTTTGGCGGCTTGCCTGTGGAAGATTCCCGGTCCCGCGGATTCGGCAGCACACCTGCGGGAGGTCCGCTGAAGCCACGGGACCAGTGGACCCTCCGCAGGCATGCCGCCGAAGGCAACCTGCCTGCCGCCCTCATGGCGACCGACAGAGCGCCCCCCATGGCTTGCTGCCCCAGGCATGCGCTTGGCATGCTGGTGCCTGGAGCCACCCCTGAATGACTCATCCACTCCTAGTCTTTATTCAAGTCTTTAAACAAACCGGCCCAGCCGGCCAGGGTCTTTCCCTACACACACGGTGCCCCAAGTTTGGGAAACACTGTTTTAAAGAGATCTAATTTTTAGAAACTATTGGTCAACTACTCTCTGCATATGAAGCCCTTTTAAGATATTTTAAGTTGACCACACAGAAATGGAATAGTCCGAAAGCATTGATCTTTTTTTGAAAATTTAGTTTTAATGCAAGGGTTAAGAGATAAGTAAGAAGTAAAGTTGGTACTAAAACTGTAGAAGATACTGTTTTGGGTGTTTTAATGCTTATATTATATTATATTATATTATATTATATTATATTATATTATATTATATTTATTATAGTGAGGCAGTGTGAGAGAGGTGATAGAGCATCAGCCAAGACACCTTTGTCTATCTCCCCGTTCTGCTCTTGGCAACCTAGATGATCTTAGGCAAGTCACTTATTAACTCTTTTTTTTGAGTCTGCAAAATAAGGATCTTCACCATATCCACCTTTATGAAAAAAGTTGGGCTCTAGGGATTAAAAGTGGAAAATGATGCTGAAGTTGTGACGGGGGCATGACTCAGCACTCTGGAAGAGCAGGCAGTAGACAATGCATGATTGTACTGTGACTTTAGGGCAACCCCAGCTTTCAGTCAATGGTGGTGTGCCAGACAACTCAGCCTGCAGAGAACTACTTTCGGAGTGCTGAACATTGAAAGAGGAGAATTAGTCAACTTTCCTCCAAGCTGCCAGTGGTGGCAACACTAGCAGGAGAAGAGGGGGCGCATCTGAAACTGTGCTAGAGGGGAATAGATGGAAAGTAAGGACCATTTTACCGCCCTCCCTTGTGACACTCCCCTTTCATACATATTCAATGGCACAGAAAGTAACAGGTACTCAGGGATGAAAAAGAAGTAGCTTTTCAAAAGTTAAATGGACCTCACAACTATCATTATGCGAAATAGAATCTCTGTTGGAGTGATGGAACTGGATAGAAGCCACTTTCTAGCTTAGACAAGTCACTGCTGGTGAGAGATGGTTCTAAGCCACAAAGATGAATCCAGATGTGAACTGACCCAAAGTTTGGAGGTAATTGGATGCAGAGTTTTGGCTCAGGCTCATCTCTACTCCTTATGCTACATGGGAATTGTAAAACAGACTTATACCATCAGCTCAGTCAGTCCAACACCCTACACCTGACAGTGACTAACAGTCAGTGCTTTCAAAAGAAAACTTACTATAACTAATTGAGCCCACTGTATGATGCTTTACTGGAGGAAGATTCCTTCCTAACTTTTACAGGAGATCAGTTTGCACCAGGAACCATAAAATTCAATGTCTATTGGTGACACTTTCGTTATTTATGGTTCTTGTATATGTAAATTAGCTTTAACTTACATTTCTACGGAAACTCTTATTCCACAGAACTTTACAAACTAACTTAATTACATACCATGTGCCCGATTCTTCTCTTATTCATATCAGTTTCACCCTTGTGTAATGCCACTGACTTCAGTGGAATTACTCCTGATTAACACCAATGTGAGAATAGAATCAGACCCTATGCATGCAAGGATCCCTCTACCCATCACTGAAATATTAGATACCTGGAAAAAGTGAGGAAGAGAGAGATTAAGGCAACATTTTCAGATGTGTGCTCTAATTCTAGGTGCTTCAAATTTGTCTGACACTGAGCACCCAAATTTATGGTCACTTGAAAATACTGGCATAAGTGACTTATCCAAAGTCTGTTGAAAATTATTGGAACGCCAGGACCAACAGTTCTGGTGTTCTTGGCTTCCTACCCTGGGCACTAACTTCTGGATAACACCATCCATAAACTAAAGCTATATGTAAATTGCACCGAACTCCAATTTTCACTTTATATTATGACCCTTTAATAGTCTTTAAGGAAAATACTTAGATTTCTATAAAAACTTGTGCCCCTTTCTTATAAGTATTTGTAGCCATATAAGTAAGAAGAAGACAAAGAAAGAAGAAATGGAACTGCTAAACACTGAGGATGGAATGGAGGTTAAGGATAATTTAGGCATGGCCCAATATCTAAACAAATACTTTGCCTCAGTCTTTAATGAGGAGCTTAGGGGTAAGGGTAGGATGACAAATAGGAATGAGGATATAGAGGTAGATATTACCACATTCGAGGTAGAAGCTAAACTCAAACAGTTTAATGGGACTAAATCAGGGGGCCCAGATAATCTTAATCCAAGAATATTAAAGGAACTGGCACATGAAATTGCAAGCCCATTAGCAAGAATTTTTAATGAATCTGTAAACTCAGGAGTTGTACCATATGACTGGAGAATTTAAAGATAGTTCCTGTCTTTAAGAAAGGGAAAAAAATTGATCTGGGCAACTACAGACCTGTTAGTTTGACATCTGTAGTATGCAAGATCTTGGAAAAAATTTTGAAGGAGAAAGTAGTTAAGGACATTGAGGTTAATGGTAGTTGGGACAAATTGATTTTACAAAAGGTAGATCGTGCCAAACCAACCTGATCTCCTTCTTTGAGAAGGTAACAAATTTTTTAGACAAAGGAAATGCAGTGGATCTAATTTACCTTGATTTCAGTAAGGCATTCGATACTGTTCCACATGGAGAATTATTAGCTAAATTGGAAAAAATGGGGATCAATATGAAAACTGAAAGGTGGATAAGGAACTGGTTAAAGGGGAGACTACAATGAGTCATACTGAAAGGTGAACTGTCAGGCTGGAGGTAGGTTGCTAGTGGAGTTCCTCAGGGATTGGATTTGGGACCAATCTTATTTAATCTTTTTATTACCGACCTTGGCACAAAAAGTGGGAATGTGCTAATAAAGTTTGCGGATGACACAAAGCTGGGAGGTATTGCCAATACAGAGAAGGACCAGGATATCATACAGGAAGATCCGGATGACCTTGTAAACTAGAGTAATAGTAATAGGATGAAATTTAATAGTGAAAAGTGCAAGGCCATGTATTTAGGGATTAATAGCAAGAATTATTGTTATAAGCTGGGGACACATCAGTTGGCAGTAACAGAGGAGGAGAAGGACCTTGGCGTATAGGTTGATCACAGGATGACTATGAGCCACCAACGTGATATGGCCGTGAAAAAAGCTAATGTGGTCTGGGGATGCATCAGGCTAGGTATTTCCAGTAGAGATAAGGAGGTGTTAGTACTGTTATACAAGGTACTGGTGAGACCTCATCTGGAATACCATGTGCAGTTCTGATCTCCCATGTTTAAGAAGGATGAATTCAAACTGGAACAGGTTCAGAGAAGGGCTACTAGGATGATCCAAGGAATGGAAAACCTGTCTTATGAAAGGAGACTTGAAGAGCTTGGCTTGTTTAGCCTAACCAAAAGAAGGCTGAGGGGAGATATGACTGCTCTCTACAAATATATCAGAGGAATAAATACCTAGGAGGGAGAGGAATTATTTAAGATCAGTATCAATGTGGACACAAGAACAAATGGATATAAACTGGCCACCAGGAAGTTTAGACTTGAAATTAGATGAAGGTTTCTAACCATCAGAGGAGTGAAGTTCTGGAACAGTCTTCTAAGGGGAATAGTGGGGGCAAAAGACATATCTGGCTTGAAGACTAAGCTTGATAAGTTTATAGAGTGGTGGTATAAGGAGATTGGTCTTTGACTATTAGTGGTAAATATGCCCAATGGCTTGTGATGGGATGTTAGATGGGGTGGGATCTGAGTTACTACAGATAATTCTTTCCTGGGGGTCTGGCTGGTAAGTCTTGCCCACATGCTCAGTGTTTAGCTGATTGCCATATTTGGGGTCGAGAAGGAATTTTTCTCCAGGGTAGATTGGCTGAGGCCCTGGGGGTTTTTTTGCCTTCCTCTGCAGCATGAGGCATGAGTCACCTGCTGAAAGATTCTCTGCATCCTGAAGTCTTTAAACCATGATTTGAGGACTTCAGTGACTCAGACATAGGTTTGATACAGGCGTAGTGGGTGAGCTTCTGTGGCCTGTGTTGTGCAGAAGGTCAGACTAGATGATCATAATGGTCCCTTCTGACCTTAAAGTCTATGATTCTATGATTCTAACTATAGACCCACATACACTTCACATTTTGTCAGAGAAAAACACAATGAATATTGCTATGGGAAGAAAAACAAAACCAAAATGATTATCCCTCGTAACCTAATAAGCAATTGAAAATGGTAAATTACTGACAACCTCTTTTTCATTTGATAATTAACATCAGAAGTATTAATGATAAGTTTTTCAAATTTATAATTATGATGTTTCCCTTAATTTAGTCATATATATTGTACAAAGCCTGTTAAGATTTGTGGATTTATTGCTATGTTATTTATTAGCCCAGCTGAGTTGTAATACACTCTAGTAAGTATAACAAATGCTGAGCTGTCCTAACTAGTCATCTACTGATACAAGAGTAATTCCTAGTGGAGGTAGGTGTCACTGCCCAAACTCAAATTAAGGATCAAATGGCAAACTATAATAGGTCAGAGTATTCTCAGGATCAAAGCCCTAGAAATGTCACATCTCTGACTTGTCTTAACTTCATTGGGAATGAAAATTAAGAGTGGAACAAATGTATTCATGACTGAGTTTTAGGGCCAACACATGCTGGTGGCAATGTTGTTTCTCAGATTAATTAATTTAATAACATTTCCATAATACAATTTTACTTAGTGTACTTTTCATAATCTAATTTTAGTCAAACTGCATTGCACAATCTGCTCAAAATGTGTTATGATGCAGAATTGCTGGAGTTCCCTTTTCATTTTGTGCTTTAGTGCCTCTATGAAATCTGCCTAAATTGGTGAAATAAATTAAGAGAACAAATAAAAAACTCTGAATATTCTAATATTTAGGCAAATTCACTTTAGATAGGTTTGCAGTCCATTTATATTCACTCTCTGTCAATACCCTACCAGATGTGTATCTAGTAGGTACTCTGGTTGAAAGAGTGAATTTTAAGGAATATTACAGAATTTTCTTGACAAGGGAATTTTGAATTTGTTAGTCCAAGTAAGGTCACTGGAAAGCTGATTCTAAGGGTTGGTCTGCACTGGGACATCCAGGAAAGTTAGTCTGAATTAACTAAAGGTTTGAATTTTAAGTAAATTAGGTAAACTGCATTAAATTCCTCTGTGGCTCTGTGGTTGTGTGTGTTGTTTATGGGGAAAAAATGGCCTTAATTCAGTTTAATTTAATTCACTTTGGAAGTGAACTGAGGCCACTTTAATTCTGAACAAGGATGTTCACACAGGTGTTTAATGAAGTTTTATTAATCCACTTCAAATTCATGCCTGTAGTTAATTTGGATTAATTTCCCTACATGTCCCTGTGTAGACAAGCCCCTAGTTACCCTTTTCCAGATTGGGAACAGAAACAGCCTATGTGACTTAATCAAAATAGTTTGAATTTCAGATTATGAATATGCATGCAAATGAGCTACAGTCCCCAAATGATTCACAGAAGTGATGTGGCAGATAATTCTGAATAGCTGAAACTGAGTCCTGAGCAGAGGGCCAGCAGGATGCCTTCGAAATATGGCTCAAGTGAAGTTAAGAAGAGCATAGACTTATCACGATCCCCTGAATGTCGTCAATTGCATCCATAACAAATGCATTTGAGAAAATCAAAGTCTGTTTGTGGACAATTCATGAACAGGAAAGAGGCAAAATGTATTGAGTTACTCATGTGGCAAATGGCCAATGCTACTCTGGTGGGTACCACACTTTTTCTTAGTGGGGTGGGTCAGGGTGCTTCCCCTTGCCCCTATTCTTGGGTGTTGAAGGGCTCTACACATGCCCCCATGAAGGGAGGGAGAAGAGCGGAGAAGGGACTCAGGTCTGCCTCCTACTGCAGGTCCCAGCCCCTTCAGCTTTGCGGGCTGCTTACCCTCTTTCTGCTTGGACAAGGCTTCCCTTCCCTGGTACTCTGGTCTTCTGGTTAACAACAGTACTCCCCCAACCCTAGTTAACTCTCCTTCCTCTCTTCTGTCTGACTGAAGCAGGGGGCTTTATTAGGTCTTGGGCAGGGCCTTAATTGGCCCCAGGTACTCCAATTAACCTGTAGTAACCTTTCCCTAGTCCATAGGGAATAAGGCTCTAATCATTAGGGCTTGTATACGTGCCATCTACCACCCTCCTGCTACCCTCTCTCCCTGCTGTATCACACTCATTAAAAACTCTTCGGCTCTGGAAAGAAATGTCCATTTTGAAGGAGAGCAAGGCTGTTCTAGGTGCTATGCTGTGTGAGCTTTCAATATCCTTTCCTTTCTGGGGCCTGATTTAGTAACAAATTAACAATGTCTTGATTTGTTCTACATATGTACACCTCACACAACTTGTCAGGATTCCGCACAGCTCTTCAAGGACTCCAGTATGTGCCTGAGTCTCAGTGTTTGGACAGAGGAGGTGTGGTCTCACCTTTTTTAGATGTTTTCCATTTCCTATCTGTGAATTTTGGGTTCATCAGAGCTCCAAATCCCTTGATAATCGTTATTTGTATTAATGCAGCTTCCCACTGAGAACTGCAATGGTACGGATATTGCTGTTTAGGCTTTAAAGGCAAAAGTTTCCAAGGTATTTGAGTGCCTACCGATACAGCTAGGCACCTAGTGAGATTTTGAGAAGCAGCTTCGCAGGTTAGGTGCCTAATTCCCAGTGAAATCATACACTCTTTTGAAAATACCATTTGGCTCCCATTTGCCTATTTAGGTCCCAAAATATCTTTACAAATTGGTGCCTAGGTGCATTAACGTAGCCAGGATGGGAGGAGCAGGGCTCAGCAGTGAGGTTGTGGTCAATTAAGATTCAGGGGTGAAATCTTGACTCTGCTGAAATGAATGGCAAAACACCCATTGCCTTCAGTGAGGGTGGAATTTCATCCCAGGTATTTTGGTAGATCTGTGAGGGCCAGTTTGCAGGGCACCTGGCTACAGTATGCCTGCCTGTAATCAGTGTTGTTAGCCTCCAGCTTTCATAAGCATTACATTCACTCACTTTTTTATTAAAAAATAATGAATTTCCCTCTTTCATTTAGATTCTCAGCTGCGTGAAAGGGTATGATGACACCTTACAAAGTTACCATTACATTGCTGATATCAGTATTAATCATGTGCCATTTGATACTGTAATTGAATAGTTTTTACACAGATGATATTAACTGATAAAATATGGCATCCGCATGAGAAATCATTACCATGAAATATTAGCATTATAATATGTTAATTTCTATGGAGGATTTGACTGCAGATATATGAGGAGATGTAAATTTCCCAGCACTTCTGCTGACAATTTCCATGTCAACATAATTCTCAGGAATTTGTATTCACTATTTTGTGATGACTTATATGATGATGTATAACAACTTAAGGGGATTTTAAAATGCAGTATTTTGACTAATGTGGTTTGGTAAATAGCATACAGGACAATTTCTTCTTTTCAATTTCTGGAACACTGATGCAAGCCTCTGATATCAATAACCATCACCACTCCAAGTGCAAACTACTGCAGTACTTCCTGGAATCACTCTGAGCTCCTGAGAGGAAAAAAAAAAACAAAGCCAAAAATAAACAAAACAATAACCAGGACTGGACAGTATTCATTTGCTATTCAGAGGCCAGAGAGATTCTGAGGGTAACCACCAAAACTCATATGTGGGTAATATAAATGAAGGGTGAGATTGAAAGGCAGAGATAGATAGATGTGGATGGGAAGAAAAATAGATGTCCACATTCTGCTTCACCTGTGTTTAATAATGAGTTTGATAATGACCAGTAATAGATGTTCTAAGAAGCTTTTCCCACACTGTGGACACCTCATGCATCAAATTTATGTGAGTGTAACTCAACTTGCTTCAGTGGTGTCTGGTTTCTGATAGCCTGTTGCCTGTGATCACTCTTATGGTTATTAGATGAAACCAAAGAATGCATGGGCAAAAAGGGTACCCTGAAGAGAGAAGAAAAGATAGCACTAGTAGCATTGAGTCTATACCACTCTCTTAATGGCTAAATTGGAATTAATTGGTGTTATTTGTGTCTTTAATAGGCAAATACAGCCCCAGAGGGGAGGGGATTCTCTTGAAACAAGTGGCTACTTGGGAGAGCTGTCCCTGGTCCAATCACATCATAGGCTCATTTGTCTCCCACAGTAATTCACTACTCACTTCAGTCCCTTTAAATGTAAAACAGCTGCTGCTGCTTAGTCTTCCTTTAGGGTACCTACCAACAGCATTAAGCCAACCCTGAAAGCGGCCCATCCCATAATAGTCTTCCACAAAGTGCTCATTTGGAAATAATTAACCCTTGATTTGAGATCCCCTCGAAGAATCCTCCCTGTGCCCTCTCATCTGCTACAAGCCTTCCATTATTCCCTCCCTGCTTGGGTAGGGATAGCCTTCTATGTTAGGCACAGCTTATATCTGGCAGCTGTGTGTAAACAGTAACCAGTATGCAGTACTTGGGGGAGTTACAGAATTGCCATTTTTGTTTTATTTGCTTTGCCCTACTCATCCCTACATTTTGGAAGAACTAAAGGCTACCAAAACAGACCAGCACTTTGTCATGAATTGCTTTGCAAACAGATCCTTTCCTTCCTCCGCCTCCCTCCGTGTATTTAGGGGTCTTGTTCATTTCACACATGTTTGGCACCAGCACTACCACTTGATTCCCTCAGTCTCAAGTGATATGATGAACTTGAGATTAATCTGTTTTAAGGAGAAGCATCTGGCTCTGAGCTAACAAAATATCAATTTGTAAGGGAGAGGAAAAGTGCTCAGTCACATGTCTGCATGCACAGGGTTTTGAGACCCAATTAGACTTGGAAAGTTTAATGCCACTTGTGAATTTATCCTGTGCTCAGAGCACTTCACATCTTTCAATGTGGTCTCAACTTTCTCCAAAGTGCTGCGGTTTTGGAACTGCACCTTTACTATTGTCAATAGCAAAACAGAGCTCCAAATTCTAGATTGCCCCTCCCACTTCCTTCCCTTTTCCTAATGGGTTCCTGGCCAGATGTGGTGTCCCCTTGCTGCAACATTAAACTGGCAACATCCTTGATCCAGGCAGACAGACACTCAATAGTCAACTTTTGGAAAACCTTCCCCTTCACTGGATGTATCTGACACAAACCAGCTGAGTCTATTGCATTGCCAGAAAGTGTTACAGCTGGACTGCATGACAGATTGGCAGCACACCGGCTAATCTGAGGACCTTATTCAAGGGCCAGCAAACTATTCACTGTCCAGGCACTGAGCCACTAATCACAGTTTACATTAGGCAATCAGATACTTTTCCACTACTGAATGGTGTGTTCGGTTCTTTCACCTTACAGGACCCTGCGTGCGTGTCTGCAGTACCTTTGCTCTGTGCTTCACATCTGTACCATATTTCAAACAATATCTAAAACATAACAGTTAACATGAGCTCGGTGAAGTTCAAGCTAGAAGTGCCCGCTTCTCCCCTATTCTGATTCCGCCTGACCACTCACCAACCTGACATGTCATTCTTCTATGGTGAGTCATTTGATTAATTTAACCCAGTGGATTACCTAATACCAGCATGAATACCCTTATGGAAAATTTCTAGATAATTTAATATAAAAGAATAACCTTTCTTTACATTTTTAATCATCTTATAGAATTGGGAATTATAGTCTGCTGTAGAATTCTTTAGGTGGTTTCACCCCCACCTCTCTCCTACTCCTATAGAATAGATCTTTATTAAATCTAGAGTTTCTAGGGAAATTTTTGTATTACTTTATTGACTTAATCTCTTCTATATGGGAATTTTCCAATAAGGTATGAATCAATGCTTCCACTTACCCCCAAATATTTTTTCTATATTGGCTAGTCATGTTGCTGCAGATACTCACACATGCAAAAGAAGCATGTTGGAATGTGGAACTGTTGTATGTCTAGCTAGTATTGCATAATTAACAATGAAGAAGAAGATATACTAACTAGAAGTGCTGGGAACCAGAATTTCTGTTCCTGGTGGGGAAAAAACTGATTCTGAATTGGAACAAAAAGCTGAAATTTTGAAATTTCCTATTGCATGAAATTTTTAAAAAGTGTCCATTTGGGACCACTGAAACACATTAATTTGACATTTATATTATATTAAAACATCAAATATAATAAATACAGTATACATCATACTAAATATAATATATAAACACAACATACTATTCAAATTAATATTATAATATCATATAAACATAAACATGAAATGAACTGAAATGTTCTGACATTGCTAAAATGGAACATTTCAACTTTCTCATCAAGATATTTTGTAAAAATTGAGGTACAGTACTCCCACAAAATGTTTCAGTTTTGCATACCTCAACTTTGTGATGGAAAACTGACCAGCTCTAATACTGAGTAAGAGGGTCCCAGTCAAGTTGTCACAAAAACCATCACAATTGACATTAATTAACTCATTCCTCTCAACATTGCTAGCAGAGAGCTCACGGCCACAGAGACTCAATCTCTTCGTCTGAGATAATGCTACTTACCCATCTTTGTAAAGGCTTTGAGATACACCTATGAAAAGTATTTTTAAAGTGCTAATTAATTTGACTGCTCAGTGCCCCTGTACAAATTATTGGATCATGTGAGTAAATGGGCACATGTCCCATTTCCCATACATGAAATAAGAATCTACTTTTGGCCCCATTGGTAGCTTCACAGAGCTGAAGCTTACAAGTGTATTTCTTTCCTTCCTTGAAAGTCTAGGGTACAACAACAAGTAACTCTTGTGAAGAAACTTGAGCTTTGTGAGAGTAAAAGGAAATTTCTTAGGTAAATATACTGTATTACGCTAACAAGCGGGCACGTGCACACACACACACTTAGAATCTGAGTGAGAACAGAG
This sequence comes from Gopherus evgoodei, assembly GCF_007399415.2. Taxonomy (NCBI): domain Eukaryota; kingdom Metazoa; phylum Chordata; order Testudines; family Testudinidae; genus Gopherus; species Gopherus evgoodei. Next base: position 11,070,170 of record NC_044331.1, read on the forward strand.
TGGACTTGAGAAATGTATTACCCATCCAGGCAACTTTGATGGGCCACTAATAAAATTAAGTGTTGGAACATAAAATGCTTTAATTTTAGTGGAAATGCTCCAAGCAACACCAGCACTCCCTTTTCTTTCCCACACCCAGCCTAGACTAATCCATTTAGAGACAAATTTACATTTTATTTCTCCAAACCTATTAACATGAATATAAAGGTCAGCACTGAAAAGCCAGCTTCAGAAGCTAATGTGCCAGGGTACTGCACTCCGTTGCCAGACAAGGGCACACAGATCTCTTACCCACTGAGTCTGACAAGAATTTTTAATTTAAGAGTGCATCCCTCCATTGTGAACATTAAAATAAGTTCATGGAAATGCTCATGCCTCTCTCGGCAAATCAATTGCCTCTTTATTTATTTATTTTTAAAATAATATCTGGGGGAAAATAAATCTGGCTAGGAAGTGTGCTAGAAGAGTCATTAACAGCTCTCGGGAATCTTAGAATGAACATTCTGTTTGGATACAGTTCTGCTCTTAGAAGCCAGTGTGCCCTGAGCTTCCTTGCCCTATGCATTATTAGAGAGACAAGGTAGGTGAGGTAATATCTTTAATTGGACCAACTTTCTAGCCATACAGAGCTCTTCTTCAGAATATGTGCTAACCAGATATGCTAAACAATCTGTTCCACCTTGCATTTTATTGTGACTCTCGAAGGTACCTTTCCAAGACCTGAAGACCTCACCCAACTTCTCTCTCTAATGTCCTGGGATGATACAGCTACAACTATACTCCTCTGTTGTTAACAGTTAGTGTGTGGGGTGGGGAGAGGGTAGTGTCTAAGAATTTCATCATCTCTCCTTCCACTACTGGAATTGGAGTCAGAAATCTCCACCATGTGTATCACCATTTGTTGCTGTGTGAATGATTATAGTGTGGCAAACAGAAAATTATTCTGGACTCAAACAGTGTGAAATGTTCACAAGAGAACTATGTGAACTTCACGTGCTTTGAGGATTGGTTACAATCTAGAGCCCCGGTTCTGGAAAGACTCAAAATCCAGAATAATCCCATTGAATGCACTGGAGCTACCAATGTGCATAAAAGTTACCCATTTGCTGAAGCTTTTTGAGGATCAGAGCCTAGGATATCAAGCCATGTACTCTGAGCTCCTTTTTGAGTATGTCTTTGTATCTAAGTCATATGAAATTCAAGTTTGCCACTTCACATTTTAAATTGAGGTTTAGGGTGGAATGAGCCCTTAAATCCCAAAATGGAACTCAGTCAAAACTGCCAAGTTTTACCTAGTTTTGTATCAAGATCCAGTGAAATTAGCATTTTTATATGATTACAACAAGAACACCCAAAGAAACCTGGAGGTTCCCACTTAATTTTATTCTTTTATGGACATCTCCAGCCTTCAAAACAAACTTTGCAACATGCACTCCACAGTCTTATTTATTTTGTCCCTCTTGAGGCACGTACAAGTTTTAAATACCTACCAAGAAGCCAAAAAGGCATTGAAAAGGCTCTTTCTTAATAGCACCAAGACCAAAACAAGACCCATAACCCAATAACCCCCATTAGCACCATCTAACTCCAAAAGAACCCAAGAGAGTAGGCAATATTCTGCAAATACCATAAAGTTCCCAAATCTGGGCTCCATGGAGAACCAAGGTGAGAAGCACATCCTAAAAAAAATGCCTCCTCACAGAGTATTCCCTACCACCAGTCCCCCTCTCTTTTAACTAAGACAGTGGGTTGTTAGTTTAAATATTCCAGATTATCTCCCCCCTGGAGTGGAATAATCTCTCAGTTATCCATTTACAGCTTTATAAGTTAAAGCCAAGGCAAAGATGCTTTTGTGGTAAAAGCATAGAGTCAGGAATCAGGAGATCTTTGTTCTATTCGTGTCTCTGTTGCACAGCATGCTTAATCTCTGTGCCTCAGAAAACTGAGACGAACTAGCTCATAAACATGAATGTTTGTAAAGGACTTTGAGAACCTCAGATGGGAGTAGACATCATAATAAAAAAAAACATATAGAGATGTGAGTATATTCTCCCAGTCTTTAAATGACTTCTTTGTGCTCCTGGAAGTATATCAACCACCTCTTTTAAGCTCATTTGACTCTTTTTTCAATGTGTTAAATAAAAGTCCCCAACTAAAGAATTATAAAGAAAGCCATAAAGAAGCCCAGACGTGCCTCATACGTGAAGGTTAGAGGCACACTACAATTTTCAAACCATCACCTAGACATTTTGTGATCTACTGACTGCTGAGTGGATCGCTGTGGAACAGCACAGAGTTGTTTGCAGTTGTTTCTGTAATTATGCTGCATGGGGAGAAAATTCACAGTGTGCCCTGCTCTCCTTCTTCTTCCTTGTAAAAACCTACCTTACCACCGGTGGGCTGTGGCGGTGCAGTGTTAATGCCCGCCTCTGTAGTAGAAACCATATAAGTTAATTGTCTGGCTAACCACCTGCTGATTTGTTTGTTTTTCCTTACACAGACTTAATTTCTCTATTGAGGTGGGTGGGTTTGCCTTTGTTTCTGCCATTTGGATGACATGTCTATTTAAAAGGAGCAAAATAAGTTTGCTTCTTGGCTGGTTGTGAGCCAGACATCCGGATTTCAATGGGACTACTCTCATGACTCAGTGTTACATAATGTGAGTGACGGTTGATGAATCGGGCCCGCTAATCCAGAGTTTTCTACTTAATTGAAATAAAGAACTCAATTTCAGGTTACATAAATGAAGCCAAGACCATCAGGTCTTCGTAGACCTCATAACACACAAGTAAACACATTGGATTGTATGAGTGTTTTTATTCACAGAAGCCAACAAGGGAAGGTGCCTCTGTCTTTCATGGTCAGCAATCAGCTGCCTGGGCTCCTGTTCTCCTTTTTTCACAGCGAACGTGTCTTGAACAAACCATTTTTTAAACTCTGTTACTTAAAGGATAGTTTTGCCACTTAAGGAAGAAGTGGAGGAAGTTCATTACAAATGAAGGGCCCTGGTTTTCCTCCAGTGCAATTCAACTGACTTCAAAGGAGATACTCCTCCTGATTTACATGGCCATAAATGAACAGAGAACCAGGCTCTATGGGAAATCTCTCCTATAGTATAGTTAGCTTTTACAAAACAGGAGCTGGGACACAAGAATGGGGTGCAAGTTGAACTGTGGTTGGAATCTTCAGTACCATACCTCAAAGCTTAGCCTATAGTACAAGGAAGATTTCAAATGAATGATGAGTAGATTTCCAAAAGGTTCAGGTAACTGTGTTGCGTTCAGTTAAAAACTCAGGACTTTGGATACTGAACCCAGATGGTCAGAACTTCTTTAGTCTTCAACATTTGGGCAGGAAAAAATCATGGAAACAGGTTTTCTCTGGAGATTTCTGGTATTTCATGTTTCCTGTTGGGAAGGAAATGTTGTGAAAACAGCCTTCTGATGTGGTATTTTGTTGTTTCTGTTTCTGTGTGTGATATCCAAAGCCAGTGGAGAGCTCCTTAAATTCAGGTACCCAATAGGGAATCTGAGCTTTATAAGCCATGTCTGCATTGCATAGCCCAGGTCTTCAGAAACTGTAGACTGGCATAGCTCTGTTGAAGTCAATGGTCCTACAGTGGAGGATTTGGGCCTATTACTGTGCCACAGGGCTGTCACAAAATCCTGGCTGGGACTCTGCAGGGGAGATCTGGGGAAATTACAGTGGACACAACACAAACCAGGAAGTGTAGAGGTATCTAAAGAACACTAAAGGTTTGTTTTGGACTTTTTTGGCAAAGGTTTGCATTGTTTCTCAGTTTAACTAAACTAATTTAGAGGTGAGTTTCATCCTAGTTGAGATGTGGTTGAAATAAAAAAAAAATGTATCAGCCTTCAAATGATAATTCCAGTTAGATGATTTCTGTTTTGCCAAACTGAAGTATATATATTTTGGTTTAATATTGGCATACCCAGTAAATATATGCAAAGGAGCATGTATTTCTCCTACAGGTATCCTAGATGGATTTACACTGGCAGTAGAAAAATAAGTAGAACTAGACACCTGGATGAGATGAGGGCATCACATTAAAAATCCCATAGGAAAACTCTCTCACCCACTATGTGTTACATCATCCGGCTTTCAATTCTGTCAATGTCTCTTCTGGTGATACAGTGTATACTGGGATTGATACCTGTTGGTATTATTATGTAGCGTACTGCCTTTTGACTGGTTAAAGAGGACTGAAGGGGAGGAAGGGGGCGTGGTGAGGGGCAGAGAAGAGGCTGGGAGGAGGAAGCTGTACTTGATCCTTGTGGAAGTCAGTTAAAATTAATTGGAAAAAGCTTTTAAAGACCCCAGATGAAGACCAAATGTATCTCAGACCTGCGGCCTCATCCCCGATGCTGTATGCGAAGGTCATTGCAAAGCTGTAGATTTATGCGGAAGGCTTGGGTGATGGAAAATGAGACAAAAGCATTTGGATTTTATTATTCCATTTACTCTGACCCTGGGCCATAAAGGGTTTGGAGAGCCTGTTTTATGTATTCAGCTGGTTGCCACACTGACAAGCATTTGGAGCCACTTAAATAAACCACCCCAACCCACAGCTGCAACAACACCATATCAAATACAGGTTAGAGTTGAAATGTGGAGCAGCAGCACAGCGTCTCCAGCAGGTGCATACAAAGGGTTTTGTAACCCCCTTGGTTTTGGAATAGTTCCCTTATTTATCTTTTGGCTTTGATTTAAAGACCATTTAATCACTGGTGTGGATTCCATGTTAAAACGCACACACACACCGTCTCTGGCTGTGCGTGCCTTGTCTTCTTCCTCCTTCTCATTCCCTGATTATTAAAGGAGTATTGCACCTTCCCAAGTGGTGTGATCTTTTCCTGTCAGTCACTTTCCCAGGCGACTCTACTCGCCATCTTAGCTACTGGAACCTTTTGAAATCCTGGAGGTCACCATTGTCTCTGACGCAATGAAAGGATGGCAAGGATATGGGGTACAGAGGAGAATTTAACTTGGAAAAGAGAGAAAAAATAGAGCACAAGTTTGAAATGATGATAGCAAAGCAAGATATCTCAGAGGCACCTGGACAGCTTACTGGGGAGGAAGACAGGCATCCAAACAGAATGAGAATTATAAGGCATCATTAGCTGTCTTAAATATTTACGTATATACTGTTCTGTTGTGTAAGCTTGTCAAGATTCTCTGACAGTCTACATGAAATGAATGTCACCCCATAGACAGAGTTGGGTAAATTATGTAAATGTTTGAATTTTGTAATTAATTCACTTTGGTCCTGTCTGTACCTCTTTTGTTTAATTTTCCTTTAACATTTGGATGATCACATTTACTCTCACTTACAAATGAAAAGTGAATATCGAAATTGCATATGCAAGCTTTTGAGGAAAGTGAATGTGAAATTCATTCACACGAGTATTGGCGCTCATGCAGTGGGGAAACAGAAACAATGCCATATGGCTGATGTGATCATCTGAACAGAGCACTATAGCTCACATTTTAAATACTGAGTATCAAATACTCAGGACAAACAGTTTGCAAATGAAGAGAGATAAAAAATTGCAAAAAAAGTGTCAAATAAATTTGAATAATTAACAAATTTGAGGCGATCATGATTGGCTTTCAAAATTCCACAAGCAGAAAAAGAGGATAAATTATTTGCTGTGAATTCTTCATTCAGCTCTAGTAAAGACTATTCTTTCAGAGTAGTGTGGAAACACAGAATGGCTGGGATACAATGTTGGGGGGGCTTGTATTACACTGACCCATATCTTATCTCCAATATGCTGTAATACGTTTTCAAGATTCTTCCTTTGCACTTTTCCATAGGGGCCAAATTATTTAATCTAAATCATTAGCCCAAGTCTCATAATAAATATCAAGGATGTCTACAATAAATGGAACTTTTGTTCTTGTAATTCATTATTATTTTGTTACTATGAGTGTATTTATTTTCATTCTATCAATCATATGCTATGTGTGCTCCATATTAATATGGAATAACCTGGAAGTTGATACACTATAATATCACATGAGAATAGCTGGGAAAAGGCCTGATTGAGAACCTCAGATCCAAACACACCTGAACTTTGAAGGGATCAGAAGCAGAACCTGAATCCAAATTTTGTGACTAGCTCTTATCCCTGATATGATCAGAACTGAAACTTTGGATCCAAACATCCCCAGAATTCTCCATGGTTTTCAGACTGTTACACTACAGTTAGATGGAAAATAAAAGTTTTTCCTGCAGAAAATTTCAACTGAAAACAGAATATTTTTTTTCTGAAATCTAATAAAAACTCTGGAGTTTTTGGGTTTTCTGATGAAAAATTGAAAATTGTCTAGGTAAACAGACACATTCTGAGAAAATTTTCATTTAGTCAGAAACCCAATTTGTGTCAATAAAAAGTTTTGATGGAATTTTTTCAACCAGGTTTAGCTAACATTGCCTACAATTATACAATAGTGGCTATATCTGGACAGAGAGAAAGAGAAAGGCAGCTGGTGAAGTTTAGAATTTTGTTTGGCTGAAATCTGAAATCTTCTATAAGACACTCTGTATCTCTCAAGGTGAAGAATGATTAGATCAGACAAAATGGTGAACAAATCAGACTGGCCCACAAACTCCAAAGGGGTCCCTTTTTATCTTGACCAATCCACTCTACACAGCTCTGGCAGGAGAACTGCTGGTACATATTGAAACTGACAATTCCATGTTCTGTAAAATATCTCAGTGTTTAACTGTGAAATGCATGGTGCAGGTAAAACAGACTGAGGGGCACATGGGCTGAATTCAGCAGCTGCCACATTGCTGAGTGGAAAACTGGGATCATTCCGATACTTTAGCCATTGCTGTTTGTTCAATATGACGTGCATCACAACAGCCTTCCAGATTTGTTTTGGTAGCATGCTAGCATAGGGTTTTCCTTTAAAAAAAGAAAAAGAAATATAATCAAATGAACTGTGATTCTTGCTGATTGGTGACTTTCATTGAAATTGGCACAGTTGCATTTTAATTGACTTTTCCCCCTGCAGCGTAACATTGGGAAGTCATCTCTGATATACTTGTAGCAAGGTGGAAAACAGCTGAACTCTTGTGAGATTTCTGCAGAGATCAGATGGTATTTATTTGCCATGGCACTCTCATAGGTTGGATTCAGACTCAGGTTCTGGAGATTACAGGGGGAAATCTTCTGAGCCTCCAAGGGATTTTACACTGACTACATTTAGAAATAATAGCAATTAAACCTAAAGCTGGATTCCTTTTCTTTGGCATTCCAATGAAATGGTGCATTAAGGAGAGATCAGGGCAAAAATAACAGCAGGTTGAATACGTAAAAGGTTTTTAAAAAAGATTCATGAATGTTTCTGTTAGTAAAAAGTGCTGAGCATGGTCCGCTCTGATTCCTGGGGTCATATTATACATTATTTGTGAATATTCTGATGACCAGGAATTTGTAAAAATGTTCTGAATTCAGGGAATTTTATGCATTTTGAAGGCAAATTATGGGTTTTAAAGGCACCCACTTCAAACAAAAGTTCATTCTGATTCCAGAGATATTACTGTTTCTATTTCCCATTTTAAATAAAGGAGCTAGAACTGGTAATATATCAGGAAAAAAACTAAGTGCATCAGATCTATTTGTCTGAGATTATTATTCACTACGTACTATTCATTGTTCTCCTGTTAAAGAATGTTTTAGTCATCCAATCAGGAAAAAGAAACAATGCCCTGTGAGTTAGGTCACCAGTCACATGATTTACATGACGAATAGCTGAAGCCAAAATGTTCTCAAATAGCCCACAGACTGAAAATTATTCCTACATTTTTTTCAGAGAATATTTATGAATAACAAAGGCATTTGAAGAAAATCAGAATCATTTTGCAAACTATTCTGTATTGAAAGTGAGGGGGGCTAAATTCATCATGAATATTGTAACACATAACTGTTGCCGTTCCCTCTTTGTGACATATTTTTGCTTTTGAAATATACTAGCCAAATTAAGCTAGGAACCAAAACCAAAACAAAAACAGACTGGGACTGTGAAGCAAACTGATGCCTGGCTGCTAGTGTTGCGGCCAACCCTGCAAACGAAGAGAGGTGAAAATATGTAAATTTAACGAAATCACAGTTCTTTTTCTTTAGCAAAAAGCTTTCATGTTATTTGAAATAGCCAGGCTGCTAGAGTAATGTTATTACATATAAATGGAAATCCTTTTTGATATTTGCACTACTGATTTCTGCACTTCCTTTAATCTCCGCTTTCAAATTAATAGACAATAACATCAGATTCCTTCCTTGGCTCACTCAGCACTTGTGCATATTTACCCAAGTGTCTAGAGTGGAGATTGTACACATATCTCTAATCCACCTGCCTATGGTAGTTAAAAGCCCAGATAAAATCAGCAGCACTTAAATCTTAACCTTTTAAGTCTGAAATGTTTTGAAAGTCTGGGCTCATGGCAACTGCAATGAGCAGGAGGAGAAGGGTGGAACTTGAATGTAAAACATTTCACAGCTTGAATTATTGTTTCTTTCCCGTGGAAACTAATCCAGAAGTTGCACTAGAGTGTTACTTCAAGAGTACTAATAAAACTGATTCGCTCACAATGTTTTTACCAGCACTGGTTGTTCATGTTATCTTTCTCTAGCCAACTTTATTTTTTCCTCTAGACAATTTAGTGCTCATGAAAATCACAGCAAGGGCAGGTATCATCCACCCCTGTCTTCCACACAGCTCTGCCAATGATCCACCGCCTGCATCCTTTGCTTTAGTTTTGGGCCCCTGGGCCCTTTGGCTGCCAGGGACAGATTCACCCCCTGGAAAGCAGTGATGTCATACTAACATGTTTGTACTCCCTTCTCCCCTGAGTAATGACAAGTCCTCCCTGGCCTTCTCCCAGGATCTGGGCCTGATGGTACAGAAACACTGATTCATTGGAGAGGGAGCATTAGTAATGCTTATGTCCAACTAGGTTGCAGGAGCATTAGGGTGCTTAGGATCCATTATTTAGATAAAGCATCTGATTCATTAGGCAATATGGCCCACACAAGTGTGGAGTAATTGAGCACCAAGATACACACAGCTTCATCATAAAGCAGCATTCAGGGGGAGTATTTTTCTTTGGAAGGTGGGCTAGCTAGCTGACACATATGTGGAAGTGAAGTTACAGGGGCTGTCCCCTCTGTCTCTCTGAAGTCGACATTGATTGCTTTAGCAGAACAGAGGACAGCATTGTATTCTGTGTGTTCTCTGGGCATTTCTCCAAGGAGTTACAGTGTACCACAGTTACATATCCCTCCTGGGCACTGGCATTATGGGATTTTTGTTGACTACATTGACATTTTGGGGAGAAGGGCTAGCTGGGAACAAGGATGGAGAAAAAGTATGTGTGCATCTTTCTTTTTCCCGGTGTCTTTCTCTCTCAATCTAGCCCCAACAAGGGTGTCTATAGAACATAGCATAATGCTGCATTGTTTGGCAAAGGATTTAATTTCACTCCATCACAAGCTACCATTGCAGCCCCCTGTCATTGCAATTTGTCACACTTTTTTGTGTGCTATATCTCACTGAAGTCACAACTCCTCCTCGGCCCATTGCATAATCTCCTAGTCTGGAACAAAGCTCTCAGACATAATGAAAGAGGTGAAATCAGGAAAGGGAAAGTCAAGGCCTACTGTTTATCACTATAGACCCAACTCCCACTAGCTCTGCAGGTTCAGTCACACCAAGCAAAGCGGAATGAGAAGGACCTGCTGTGTTTTTTTTTAAAAGGCCCATTTATTGAGGCTAAAGGCAACACCATTGGCTGTTCAGAGATGTAATCCTGTTCCCTCCTGCAGACCACCGGCCAGAAGGAAGCTGCGGGGTGCCTCACTAGCCCACCGGGGAGTTGAAAACTTCCAAAAAGATATCATAGGGAAATGGAGAAAAGGAATGGACAACCCAGTTGGCATTAAAGAAAAGGACTCACCAGAATCTTGATCCAAACCTACACCGAAGTTATCCATTAGAAAATGAATATAATAGCTGCCAACAACAGAGAAAACACAGTAGAGCAAAAACTAACATCTGTCTAAAGAAGGGGATTTTATTTTTAACAATACTGAGATCAACTACTCTCTCCTGCTTCAAGGGCTGAATTCAACAAGGTGGTTCAGCACATGCTCAACTTTAAGCACACGGAAGTCAATAGGGCTGCCCATGTGTCCGAGCTAAGCACGTGCCATCACACCTTGCTGAATAGAGATTTGAGTCTTTAGAGTGAAGAAGGCAGGTGAAATTTTGATACCCTCCTAAATTCATCTTATACATCACAATAGAGACAACTTATACAAATCCTCCAAGCAGGGGAAAAGAGAAGAGAGTAATATTCAGTGTTTTCCTTAAGAAAGGAATGGAGGGAAATTCTTTCACAGAATAAATATCAGGGGTTGGACTGAGCTATTTTTGCAGTTATTCACTGCACTAACATGTCTCTCAAAGCCTCATATTAGTTTCCACAAAAATTAAACTTTTGTTAAAAAAAAAAGTATCATGTCTATCCCTTGCAGTTGCAAACATGAACCAGTGCAGCCCTGAGTCTGCAGGTAGAGTGAAGCACTACCTGTAAAGGCCACATGCTGCCTTTGGCTCCTGTAAATCTCATGAATGTTCCCCCATAAGAAGTTGGGCTCATTTGGACAAACACAAACTCATGGGTGCCTTATCCAGATCAAATGTGAATGTTGACCATTTAGGGCTAGATTTCAGAGTAGCAGCCATGCTAGTCTGTATCTGCAAAAAGAACGAGGAGTCCTTGTGGCACCCTAGAGACTAACATATTTATTTGGACATAAACTTTTGTGGGATAAAACCCACTTCATCAGATGCATGCAGTGGAAAATACAGTAGGAAGATATATATACACAGAGAATATGAAAAAATAGGTGTTGTCATAGCAACTCTAACGAGATTAATCAATTAAGGAAGGCTGTTATCAGCAGGAGAAAAAAATGTTTAGTGATAATCAGGATGGCCCATTTCAAAGAGTTGACAAGGTGTGAGTAACAGTAGGCTGGAAAAATTAGAACGGGGAAATAGTTTTTACTTTGTGTAATGGCCCATCCACTCCCAGTTTTTATTCAAGTCTAATTTAATGGTGTCCAGTTTGCAAATTAATTCCAATTCTGCAGTTTCTCATTGGAGTCTGTTTTTGAAGTCTTTTTTGTTGGAGAATTGAGACTTTTAGGTCTGTAATTGGGAGGTTGAAGTGTTCTCTGACTGGTTTTTAAATGTTATAATTCTTGACATCTGATTTGTGTCCATTTGTTCTTTTACATAGAGACACTCTGGTTTGGCCAATGTACGTGGCAGAGGGGCATTGCTGGCACATGATGGCATATAACACATTGGTAGATGTGCAGGTGAACGAGCCTCTGGTAGTGTGGCTAATGGGGTTAGGTCCTATGACGGTGTCCCCTGAATAGATATGTGGACAGAGTTGGCAATGAACTTTGTTGCAAGGATAGGTTCTTGGGTTCATGTTTTTGTTGTGTGGTGTGTGGTTGCTGGTGAGAATTTGCTTCAGTTTGGGGGGCTGTCTGTAAATGAGGACTGGCCTGCCTCCCAAGATCTGTCTCACTGGTTTCACTCAGCTATTCAACAGAGTGAGAGAAGAGAGGATCTCTTTATTCTTCTGCTATACCCTGGTCAGCTAGTGTCTCTAGCCCTGGGGTGTGGGAGACCAGGGGCTATTTACCTGATACCTCTCCCCCACCTCCTCAGTGAATAAGTGGATGTGGAGAAGTGTAGAATCCTTAGCTCCATCCATCTACTCGCTGGGTGTTTTGAATGACTGATTTATTTATTTTTTTGAAATTGGGTCTACTTTCTGTAGAGAACTTTGATTTTTCATCAAAAAACTCCCCTAAACCAAAAAAAAAATCAGATTTTGGATGAAAATGTTCAATATTTGAATTTCTGCACAAAAAAAATCCATGGAAAATGAGGACAAAAACATTCTGCTCCCCCTCTCCCCTCATTTTAATTGAAATTTTCCTCAGGGAAAAAAAATCTCTATGTTTCAGCTAGTTCTAAAACCTTTCTTTTGCCATAAGAACAGGTCTAAGATACTCACAAAATACATAGCAATCTGACATCGGTGTTAACATTTCCTGAGTGTCTCAATCAGAAATGAACCCCCCTGGCAAATGGCAGTAAGACAGAAGGAGGAATGGTTTTACAAAAGAGAGCAATAAGAAAGGAAAATGTTACAAAGTTTCCACTACATGCTTTATAAGAAGGATGAGGTAACAATGAATCATTTATGGAAAGGATTTATTGGGTTATGGAGATAAAAGTTTGCAAAGCCAGAATCCTTGTGGGGCTTGGATTTGGCTTCGTTTCTGATTTAGTTTTATCCGGTACACTGTCCAAGTTATTAATCCTCTGGTGTTTTCTAAGCTGGATGAGTTGTTGTCAGTGTGCTCTTTGGGCCAATTTCTGGCATGCAGGCCCTCTGCCTGGTGTAATATTTCTTCAAGCAAATCTCTGGGTGGTCTTGTCTTTTCTTGTGTTGTGAAGAGTAAAAAAGCAGATAGCAGGAGCCTTTCAAGAGTGCTGTTGCAGGCATCAGTCTTCAACAGGAAAATGATCCACCTGGAAGGACACTGCCTTTCCAAAGGGAGCCAAGCAAAGACCTGATGGGAAAATAAGCTACAGTATGAAATGTTTGTAGTAAAGGTGCAGTTTGTTGTTAAGGGTAAAGGCTTGTTCGTTAGCCAGGGCTGGTAACTGGAACCCCCTTGCAGCTTCTCTGTGTCATATGAGCATTAAAAGGCAGCACACTCAATTGCTGTTGGGGAGGGGATAACTAGTATATCTCCTTCTGTGAAACCTGCTGACCATACCTGGAGAAGAGTTGACTGGCTCATGATGGAGTCTAGTATCCAGCTTTCTTCAGTAATTGCTTTATGATCTCTTGCAGTGCATGACATAAAGGAGCAAAATCAGGGCAACCCCCAGGCAAAATGGGGCAGGCAGCATAAATATTGTAGGTACATATTTCCTGTCCTCCGCTTTCTAGCTGCTAGCAGCTCACACCCTGAATGCTGAGGTCACTTGGTGGAAGGGGATATGGTTTAACAGAAAAGAAAAGAGTTAGGAAATATTCTAC